>NC_051863.1:61115806-61817472 GCF_015732765.1 Culex quinquefasciatus
TTGTTTTTGTTTTTGTTTTTGTTTTTGTTTTGTTTTTGTTTTTTTGTTTTTTTGTTTTTGTTTTTGTTTTTGTTTTTGTTTTTGTTTTTGTTTTTGTTTTTGTTTTTGTTTTTTGTTTTTTGTTTTTTGTTTTTTGTTTTTTGTTTTTTGTTTTTTGTTTTTTGTTTTTTGTTTTTTGTTTTTTGTTTTTTGTTTTTTGATTAATTAAACAGACATTTATTAAATTACATTATAGAACAAATTCAAGCGCAAAAACTAAGTCATCTCTTCCCCCTTTGACGCAATTGTTACTTTTAATCAATTGGCATGAACCGAGCTCAACAGATTTGTATTGACATTTTTCCTCTCTTTCCACGTCTTAAGTGACACTCCGATAATCGCGCCATCCGTCGTCGAGTTTCAACACCTTCGACTTCCGACAATCCGCTCCACCATGTCGTCCATTATGGCATTTGGGTGCCATAAAAAAAACCGCAATACAAAACAAAACAATCCAATTGCATCACCCCGCCGGCTTTCAAAGCCTACTTGGTTTGGTTTGTTAATTTACTTTTCAATACACTCCCCTCATCGCCTGCTTGGTTGATGGTTTAAGAAGCAATCAATCACAGCACCCCCTCTGCGAAGCGTCTTAGCCCAGGAAGAACGCCATAATGGCGGATGCCTAGCTAAAAATGGCCTTTTTCGCGCGCGCGCGCAAATGAAAAGAAAAGTGAAGGTGAAAACGATGTTTAGTCGTCGATGTTTTTCTTCTCTCTCTCTCTTTACAGTCAATGTTATGTAAATTTCGATCGTTTCGAGCGAGCGTGTGGCGGCTACCGAAAAACACAACTATTTATTGCCGTTTATGGTTTTATGGTGCGAACTTTGAAGATGTCAGACTTTTTGGCATCCGCGCTAGTCTCGGCGGTGCCGGCGGGGCTTTCGGGTGGGAATGGGAACAGTGATGCCAATTTAGAGCGAACAGTTTTAGGCGTCAATAGACGTCAACAAAGTCTTCGTCTAGTCAAGTTGTTGCAATAAATGTGACTTTGATGGGACCGGCGATGGTCTCTGGTAGATTTTGTTGATTGAAAGTTTGCTCTGACCGGCAGCGAAATGATGGGAAAGTAAAGCCGGCAACGCTCTTTTAATATCTACTCGCTGGTTCTTCCAGAACTTTAAATAAATTAAAACGCAGAAAACCTCTAATTTTCACCCCCAACACGCACACGCGGTCCAAATCGATATTCGCGCCCTTCAATTAGATTACTGAACTCGCGCCAACTCTCCCAGCCCGATGAGGTGGTGGTGATGGGCCAAAAACCCCACAATCTTCAACACAACACCCGCTCTTCAACGCTGCCTCATGAGATGTGGATAACCTCTATCTATTCCTAACAGCAATTACCCTGAATAACAGGCCCAGCCTTCAAGAAGGAAGTTTCAAATTAAACACTTCTTCTCCCGCGGAACGCTCTTCAGCAGCAAATCAATTCAACGGAAAGTAAGAAGATTTCCCCCCTTCGAGAGCACCGGTAATGTTTGCTACTGTTCTGTTTTTTTTTCTGGAACGAAATCTACCCAGTCACGGTTTCAGATTTCAAACCTCCTCCTGTGGAGGTCTTCCTTTCGATTCAGATCGCGATAAGATATGCTCTCCTCCGGGCGCGCGGAGAGGTCTGTTTATTCAGCTGTTACGGGCACGATCCTGAGTCGACTACGTTCTGGAAAAGGTTCTTGAACTTCCAGAACTCAATCTAAAGGCCGCACGCGAAGCTTTTTTCCCTTAACCGAATCTCGATGAAAGCTGGTGAATATAACCGCAGAGATAAAAACGTGAGAAACTTCACTTCCACGGACGCGGGATCGTAAGAGGTTGGGGGTAAGCCGGCCCTTGGCCCAACTTGGGCTGGGCTGGCTACAAAATGAAACGGAAATCTGCGGCGGATCTAAAATGGTAATGCTTGCGATGACGGTGCATACGGGAACGATAAAAGGAGGAAGGTTTGTTTGCTCTGCGCCAGAAAGAAACAGTGTTGCCAGTTTGAGTCAAGAAATTATGGCATTGTTAGTTAAATTTACAGAAATTTTGACAAACACAAACAGTAGTCAGGCATGCACGTGTGACAAAACGCCCTTAATCAAAATTCCCTTGGAAAAGTTGTTACAATTGCAGGGTGTGTCAAGAAAGCACGTTCAGATCTAAACTTCTTTCATATGAAGAGTGACAACGTTGCACTAAGTTTTTACGGGTTTTTTTTTCTAGAATAGCTCAGAATTGAAATCAAAATTTGTGGATTCTAAATTTGTTTGTTACTTCAAACTGGCAACGCCAAGGGACTCCCGAACCAAGGGCAGCTAACGAAAAGAAAAGCCCACGAAGAAACCCACGAAACCAGCGAGATCTTTCCTTGCACTGTTACGGAGAACCCCGGATGAAGACAGACCCTCGGGCAAGAAACCTGATTTCGGAGTACGACTTTAACTTCCCGCTTCCTCTCCTGCCCTTAACCCACCTGACGTCCTGAAGTACGGGGAAAGATGTGCAAGTGCGCGTACTTGCACTTACCAACACACGGATATCTCCAAAAACCCATACAAACAGTGCACCTTAACCTCCCCGACAAGACCGCCACCCAGAGGTTGAAGAAATGGTCAAACTTCTCTCTTCTTTTTTTCTGTGGTTTCGCGTGTGGTCGACCCCCGGCCAGAAACGTCATCAACGGATAACAACAACACGGAGCAAGTGAGAAACCAATACAAAAGCAACAGGTCAAGTTTGGTTTTGTTGTTGCTGGTGTTACCGCGTCGGTTGATGGATGTTGGTTCGTTATTTTTTCTTCTCCATTTCATTTTTATGATCTTCCCTTTCGATCAGACGCCGGCAGGTCGGGGCAAAGTAAGAGTTTGGCATTAAAAATGAAAGTTCTTCTTCGAGGGATCGAAAGCAAGAGTTGGAACTGACCGCGGTGAAGAGCCTTGTCGTGCTGGTTTCCTGGAAGATGCACTGCACTGGGGTGGGGTTGATGGAATTATTTAATTTAAGTAAGGTGGAAGTTTTGAAGAACGGGATCAAATCAGTCACACAGTCCAAACTTTATTATCCGAAAGTCTCACAAAATCAAACTATAGATAATCGAATTTCTTGATGATCAAATCATGAATTATTATTTTTGGTTGTTGAACTCAAATCATCGCTGTCATGCTATCTTGTCGTCCTAGCAGTTCAGGCCAAATTCAGTTAAAAACGCCTTTTTGTGCAGCTTACAATGTCGCACCTTTTGACCTTCACAGATCCCCAAAATCCTATTTCAATCCTGAGATATTCGATTAAAACCGAAAATACTCAGTATCTTGACATACCCTAAAAATTGCAGACAACTGACCAAAGGAATTTAATGTCAGAACGCGTTTGACACATGTACACGCCCGACTGCTGCAAACATTTTCAATCCTAGCTCGGGACTCCGGCAACCCAGTTCAACCAAACTGCGCAGAATGCACAGAAAGCCAAACAAAACGTGTTTGTTATTGTTTACATTGCACGCTCTGGTTTTTTTGTTTACTCAAGGTCATACTGTAAAACGATTTTATCTCAGAACGTCAAAACGCGACGTACGACAAGATCAACATCAGAATATTATTTCAAAAATACTCAACTATTTAGCAAAAGCTGTATGAATATTATTTTTGCATTTAAAATTAAATATGCCCGATTGTGTGTCCGAAGTGCCGAAGTGCTCCGTTTTCAAGTTATAGGCGTTTAAAGGTAAAAAATTTCAAAAAAAAAGTTCAACTCTTTGCATTCTAGGCCGATGCAAATATTTTTCTAAGTTTTTGTCCTTCGATTCTGGACGATGGCAAAAAATATGAAATAACATACCAGAGATTTTGCGCAGCACTAAATACTATGAATTCAAATCCAAAATCAGTTTCTCACATATAAAAACCGAACTATGCGGGATTCATCCCTTTTTGTTGAAAAGTGCGCCTCTTCCGAGTACGGTGCAAAATCAAACTTTTTTCAGTAAAATCGCTGTATTTCGCCAATAGTTCATTTTAGTTTGAGGTCTACATAGTAATCAATGTAAAATTGTCCGGGAAACAATGGTGATATAGTAAAAAAAATAAAAATATAAGTAATTGGTCACAACTGAAATTTAGTACTTAAAACTTTAAAATATAATATTAGGGGCATTTAAGGGTTGAACTATTATTTTTTATCGAATTTCTTGGACAATTTTCAAATAGATGCAAAGTTATGATTAGAAGAAAAACAAGTTTTTTTAAGTAAGTCGTCGAAAAAGAGAGCGATGCCAAAAATAGAAGGATGGTCCAATCAGCACCTAACTAGGGATTTCTGTTAAGGGGTTACACACATGTAGAAAATCACAAAATTTTATATTAAAGAAAATTTGTCAAATCCACTCAAAAGATGATTATTAATCACTCCTGAAAGATTCATGAAGATATTTCATGATTAAACTGAGAAAGAGACGAAAAAATTCAAAAATCTAAAACTACCGTTTTTTTATTTGAAAAAACAAAAATATTTTTATCTTTTTATTTAAATAAACTTTTTGAAAATTGGGCTTCGTCATGCACAAGGACTCAGTTTAACAAATCTTCACCAAAATTTTGAGCCGATTTGATCAAGACAGTGTTGAGATATCGTGACACCAGTTTTTTTCAAACTACTAACTTGAAATTTCTATATCTTAGCAATGATGCAACCAAATATCTTAAAATTTGTTTTGTTAGTAGGTAAAAATGTATATTTTAATGCCCTGAAAAAAAGAATTTAAAAAAGTTGAAGTGCGTGCTCATACTAACCTCTGACATTTTTGCCGATTTACATGTATGTAACCCCTTAACTATCGATATATGAACGTTCACTCCAAGTTTGGTCCAAATCGGTGAATGACCCATATATTTTATCGCAGAAAACAAACTTTTTACACTTAAAATTTCAAAATTGACGTCGGGATTTTGACAACCAGAAATGTTTGAAAAGATCGTGTTGCCAAAAACGCTATGGCACTGTAATTTTAAATTTTTGAGCCAATCAAAATCATGAACTCTAAAATATTTTTAAACCTAAATTGTTTCCCTGATAATCTTGAAAGATTTAACTTCAAATTTGACAATAAGCTTGACTAGAACAGAGAGACAAAACTGCAAAAAATAAGTTTTTTTTTTATAATTATTATCATTCTATTCAATTTGTCAATTAGCTTAAAAAAAATTACTGTGCTTGAAAAAAAAAATAATGCATGCCGGAAGTTCGAAAGACAAAAAGTCAGAATGGAAAAAAATTCAAACACCCAGAGCTGGGCATCGGCATACGAGAGGATAAAGAATATGGTTCGGTAGTAAAATTGTAGTGTGAACGGACGGAGAGGATAAACCCCGAAATTACCGAGAGTACTTTACTCGTGGGTTCATTTTTCAATAAAATCACCCTTCAAAAAAAGTGTTAATATCGAGACTCGAGCTCAAGACCTTCGGCATATTGAACCGCGCCTTTGCAGTATCAGTAATCTACACTGCAATCTAAACAAGAACAGCAGATTTTAGATAACTTAAAAGATATTGAAAATTGGCTTTAGTTTTGTTCTTTGGTGTGCTTTGGATGAAACACAATAATTTAACCAATGTGATTCAAATTAAATAAGTCTCTTTGGAATATATTTTATTCAGTTTTATTTATATGCCATGACTAAAAAAAGTTTTAAATATAAAAAACAGCAGCGATACCAGTGATACCAGTCAGTGTAAAATTTTAGATAAGTTAAAAATTTCATGTAACATATTTTACAAATTATCTTTAAATCACTGGGAAACTGGGGAAAATCAAGACAACAGTCTGCATAGGTTTAGGAGAAAAATCGAAATTATTTTGCAAAAAAAAATGGCTTAAACAGCTGTCTTACTTTGTTACCTTTGTTCTGATTTTCTCCATGCTCCGGTGATTGATGAAAAATAGTTAAATATGATATTTTTCAAATTTAGAATAATTAACACCAAATCTTTTAAGAAAATATAAAATTAAATAGAAATTTTTTAAATCACAAGGAATTTTTTGGATTTGTTAACTAAAATTTATTTTTTTTTCCAAAATGCTTTATAATTCTCATCGATAATTCAACTGTTCATCTATTTCTACATCCTAATTAGAATTTCCAGACCAAATTTTGTTTTTTTTTTCTCAATTTTGCAAATTCCCCAAAATATGAAAAATCCCGGGATCGAGAATTCCCGGTTTTGGAAAAATCCCGGGAATTGCCGGGATGAACGCACTATGAAAATATAAATAAAATAAAATAAATAAATCGATTTCAAAGATCTGCTAATGCTTGAATTTAAAAGCATTGTAAAACATACTGAAATTGCCAAAAAGGCTCATAATACTGATTAGATGACTGCATTGGACTCTCTGGCTGTCGATCATCTCGATGCTTAGATTTTCGTGCTATAATTTGATAACTCCCGTTCTCGACGGTCCCTTTAATATCAACAACGAGAGAGTCCACTGTATTAATATTTGAAAGAACGGATATGACAAAAAATACAATTGGAAAAAAAATAATCATTTAAAGAGAATAACTCTTGAAATATGCTTTTCACACAGACTTTTTTTCATTGAACAATTAACAGAACTGCTCATGTTTGAAATAATGGAAAAACTAGCAAAAATATAACTTTAAAATTTATTTAAAAAAAAGCTGAAACATAACAAATTTAAAAAAGATGAAAAAAATTAATTAAAATAGACCTCCTTGAAAAATAAAAAAACTGTACAACAATTGGAAAATAACTTACACAAATGTCAATAAGATAAGAATACATTATTTGCACGAATTTAAAATTCTGAAAAAAAATTCAGCTGAAATCTTTGTCTTAGAGAAAACATCATAAAGTGTTAATTTTTATAAACAAAAAATGTTTTTTTTAATAAAATAAAAAAATGTCCTTTTCATTATCGATCGATTATCCTTTCTACTTTGTCCATGTAATCTTTAATCCTCTCGATATTATTTATTCCGACCTTTTTACATTCGGCTTTATATCCTTTTGACTTTTTGTCTTAAATCCAAAAAATAGTACACCCAGAACTGGACATCGGCATACGAGAGGATAAAGAGCACAATTCGGTAGTAAAATGGTACTGTGTGCGGACTGAGAGGATAAATCCCGAAATTACCGAGAGTACTTTACTCATGGGTTCATCTTCAAAAAATGTTCATCTATCAAAAAAAAAAAAGTACCGGTACCGAGACTCGAACCCAAGACCTTCGGCATATTGAACCGTGCCTTTGCCGTATGGGCCACCATGGTTCGGTGACTAAGTGGCGGTCATTTGTCCATATAAGCCACTCAATAGGATGAACTGTTCCAATGAACGAATGAACACGCGAGAGGACTATACTCTCGCAAAATAGCACTTTCCTCACGTTTAATTTCGTGAGGACTATCGCCTCGTTCTTTAACTTTGGGTGTACTCTAGCATGCCATTTACCGTTTAATACATAAATTTAAAAAATAAGTTTTTCCCATGTTCACAAAAAATCCCTGCCTATATTTTATTCTTCATTTCATAAAATAAATTATCAATTTTCAACATAAACATGACGAAATTGAGTGTTTTATTTTCAAAAATTGGAGAACATTCTGCAGAGTTCTTAAATTATTCTATTGATTGAAATGATGTAAAAAAATATAATGGTTATTAAAGAGCTAATTATTGCAAAAGTCACATCCCTATCATACAAAACCGACAAATTCCAAGACCTTTATCAATGGCAAAACTTTCACGCAAAATTGCTCGTTTGACCTTGTGCTTAGTATCGAGTTGCCCCAATGTTTAAACAGCGCTCATTTTCCCCCCCAACAAAACGCACTTATCGCAACAGAAAGAAAGAAGCGCCAATCAGGTTGCCGCGTTGCATTTCCAGCCCTTTCGAAGCCTTTGCCAACTACGATTAGTACGTGTTGCCGGGCCCAAAACACGCTCGCCACCCTTCTTTTGTAGAAGTTTTGCAGAAATTGATGCGCGTTAGCTTGCACCTTAAGTTAAGGTGCAACCCACCGAAACTAACCTCTCCAACTCGTTCGCCAAAACGTGCGTTCGCGATCCTTCCAATATCTGCAACGAGGGTCGTCAACGGTCGAGTTCGTCTCACATGACCAACCGCTTTTAAACCGTTTTTTTTTTTTTTTGAACAGCAGCAGCAGGTTCGCGTGTCCAGCCCGATGAGTAAGTACCGGAATGCACTTGAAATTGCACACGACTTTCGTCGACCAGCAGCTGCGCAGCTCCAAGTTCTTCTTCAATACCTTCGAGGCTCTCGCTTCTAATTAGGGCCTATTAGGGCTTATTTGTGTGTGTGTGTAATTTTTTAGCATGTGTGTATTTCTCCACACTGGCTCGCACTCCTTTTGCTTGACTGCGTTTTTCGAATCAATTTCCACTCCTGTTTTGCATTGAGCCACTTTTCCCTTTTGAGTACTTCTTCAGAAACTCCTTCACGCGCAAACACAAGCTACTAAGCCGAAGCCTTAGTAAACATTTTTTTCAAGCTATTGCGCTTTGCTTCAAAAAGCACGATTCCTTCAGCCGCAAACGCTTCCTCTTCAAAGGTTTTTCTTCACTCGTTCAACACACACACCCCTTTTGAACACTTTTCCGAAAAATAACACTCTTGTTTTACTCTTGATTAATTTCACCGCCATTCATAAATTATTAATTACTTTTGCGTACCTTGCGCGACTCAACAACGCTTCTCACTTGATTCCGAAATTTCTCTTTGAATTTTAATTAAATCTTCTTCGCCGTAAAATCTCAACTTTATCAAATCACTTGAACACCGGCGATTAACTCCGGTGATGACTTGTCAACGGGCACTTGTTTTCCCAAAACTCTAATCAACAATTCAAATTCTTCTCCACACCTTCCCCCTTCAACAACCTTGATTCACTTTCACCTTAACCTTCCACGAAAGGAAAATCTTCTCACCGCCACAAAACTCCCTCTCACAAAAGAGTACTCTCCGGCGAGTTCTGTCAAGAACGATCGCGAAACGTCAAAAAATATGTTTTTTTTTTCTTTTTAGTCAACCAACAACCGCTTGTAAACAATAACAAAAAACCCGCGAAAGCTCGGCACGACAAAATCGCGTGCGTACGCCTCAAGTCACGCTCGGAACCGTACTGATGAAAGCAATCGGCGAGTGATCGAGTGAAGTTCGCCTCGCGAAGATCGCGAGCGAGAGAGAGTAAAACGGGTTCATTTTGATTGCGCGCGAGAGAGAAGGGGTTCACGCGAAGAGAAGAAGAGAGAGCGAGAGTTGTGTGTTTTGCTCTCACGCAAAGGGTTTGGGGTCTCTGCGCTGTTGTGTGGAGTTTGATCGAGGTGATCTCCTGATGAATTAAACATTGAGAAAGGCAGGTGTCTTTTTGAGTTGTTGAAGTTCTTGAGACAGGAAATGGATTTTTTTTTGCTCTCGAAGGTGCGCTCCTGTTGTTGGGAAGGATGCGCGATGTATGGAAATAATAATTGAATTTAATTGTGTAAAATTTGAGTTTCTGCAAACAAAACTTGTTACGAATGTTGCTGGTGACAAATGACAACATTTTGGTTAAAATCACCATTATCGAATAAACGACAACAAACAAATTGCATATCTTCTAAATAGTGTACTATTTTCCATACGTTATTTTAGATTTCAGAAATACTTGTTTTATCCCTTCTATAGTGTCCTGGTTGATTATGAAATTTAGAATTTTTTTTTACTTAAATGTGCAGTACATTTCACCAAAAAATAGTTTTTTTGACATTTAAAATTCTAAGGGCACATTAGTTGACATTGAGAAAAACTCTATTTTCTCATAATACAAAAAAAAATAAAATAAATAAACCGACAGTATCTCAGAAATCTGCTGTCTGATCAGCAAAGTTTTGAAAAAATATAGAATATTCTTCAGTTAAAAGAAATTATGTATTGCAGGGTGATTTTTTTACTCCTAAAATTGTAACCTTAAAAATGTCCATAACCTAAAAACTAGGCAATTTAAAAAAAAATAAAGTTGATTTCGCATGCAATTTTTGAAACAAAAAATGTTCTGTATGTTCGATATTTTGCACGAATGATAACATTTGATTAATTCTTAACTCCTATGCAAAAGCGCTATTTAGTTCCTTGAATCGAATCAATTAATTTCAAAATAAGAAATATGTTAAAATAAAACTGACTGAATATTTTTTGTGAGTTTTTTATGTGCTTCGTGTCTTTTGTGGTTCAACATTTTTGTCTTTTTTTCTTTTTTGTCTTTTTTGTCTTTTTTGTCTTTTTTGTCTTTTTTGTCTTTTTTGTCTTTTTTGTCTTTTTTGTCTTTTTTGTCTTTTTTGTCTTTTTTGTCTTTTTTGTCTTTTTGTCTTTTTTGTCTTTTTGTCTTTTTGTCTTTTTGTCTTTATTGTCTTTATTGTCTTTTTGTCTTTTTGTCTTTTTGTCTTTTTGTCTTTTTGTCTTTTTGTCTTTTTGTCTTTTTGTCTTTTTGTCTTTTTGTCTTTTTGTCTTTTTGTCTTTTTGTCTTTTTGTCTTTTTGTCTTTTTGTCTTTTTGTCTTTTTGTCTTTTTTGTCTTTTTGTCTTTTTCTGTTTTTCTGTTTTTCTGTTTTTCTGTTTTTCTGTTTTTCTGTTTTTCTGTTTTTCTGTTTTTCTGTTTTTCTGTTTTTCTGTTTTTCTGTTTTTCTGTTTTTCTGTTTTTCTGTTTTTCTGTTTTTCTGTTTTCTGTTTTTCTGTTTTCTGTTTTTCTGTTTTTCTGTTTTTCTGTTTTTCTGTTTTTCTGTTTTTCTGTTTTTCTGTTTTTCTGTTTTTCTGTTTTTCTGTTTTTCTGTTTTTCTGTTTTTCTGTTTTTCTGTTTTTCTGTTTTTCTGTTTTTCTGTTTTTCTGTTTTTCTGTTTTTCTGTTTTTCTGTTTTTCTGTTTTTCTGTTTTCTGTTTTCTGCCTTTTTTCCTCGTTTTTTTTTTTGCCTTCCTCACTGAGGTAAGGCTATAATCCTGCTCTAAAAATTAACTTTCTATTAAAAGTTCCTAGACCCACCTTCATGTATACATATCTACTCAGAATCGAAAACTGAACAAATGTCTGTGTGTGTGTATGTGTGTGTGTATGTGTGTGTGTATGTATGTATGTGACCAAAATTCTCACTGAGTTTTCTCAGCACTGGCTGAACCGATTTTGATCGAACCAGTTGCATTCGACTTGGTTTAGGGTCTCATACATCGCTATTGAATTGTTTGAAGTTTCGATAAGTAGTTCAAAAGTTATGTATAAAAATGTGTTTTCACAAATACCCGGATCTCAATTATATGCATGTAAACGATGTCCGGATTCATCATCCGACCCATCGTTGATTAGGTAATTGAAAGACCTTTCCAATGAGTCCAAGACATTGAAGATCTGGCAACCCTGTCTCGAGTTATGACCACTTAAGTGATATTTATGTACTTTTTTGAAGCCGGATCTCACTTAAATGTATGTAAACTATGTCCGGATCCATCATCCAACCCATCGTTGATTAGGTAATTGAAAGGCCTTTCCAATGAGTCCAAGACATTGAAGATCTGGCAACCCTGTCTCGAGTTATGACCACTTAAGTGATATTTATGTACTTTTTTGAAGCCGGATCTCACTTAAATGTATGTAAACTATGTCCGGATCCATCATCCAACCCATCGTTGATTAGGTAATTGAAAGGCCTTTCCAATGAGTCCAAGACATTGAAGATCTGGCAACCCTGTCTCGAGTTATGACCACTTAAGTGATATTTATGTACTTTTTTGAAGTCGGATCTCACTTAAATGTATGTAAACTATGTCTGGATCCATCATCCGACCCATCGTTGGTTAGGTAATCAAAAGGCCTTTCCAATGAGCCCAAGACATTGAAGATCTGGCAACCCTGTCTCGAGTTATGACCACTTAAGTGATATTTATGTACTTTTTTGAAGTCGGATCTCACTTAAATGTATGTAAACTATGTCTGGATCCATCATCCGACCCATCGTTGGTTAGGTAATTGAAAGGCCTTTCCAATGAGTCTAAGACATTGAAGATCTGGCAACCCTGTCTCGAGTTATGACCACTTAAGTGATATTTATGTACTTTTTTGAAGTCGGATCTCACTTAAATGTATGTAAACTATGTCTGGATCCATCATCCGACCTATCGTTGGTTAGGTAATCAAAAGGCCTTTCCAAAGAGTCCAAAACATTGAAGATATGGCATTCCTGTCTCGAGTTATGGCCACATAAGTTATACATTGTGTTCTTTTTTTCTGGATCTAAAAAAATGATGAAACCACTCATATACTTATTTTTGGTAAAAAGTGAGGAAGGCATCAACCACATAGGTGGATTAAGTTAGTTTTTTTTTTTTCAATATTCAAAATAAACTGTTTTTCCAGTTTTAATATTTTATTATAAGCTTATTTTAAGCCAAGACAGAGTAGCTAAGAATTTATTGCCTTTATTTTAAGAATACTGTGAATAAGTAGTATGAAATATTTACAGGAAATTAATCTTATCAACTGCTATCATGTGAGCAATAATCTGGGTCGATTCAATCTTCAACAAAATTTGCACAAAACCACTGTTACAGGAAAAAATCTGAACTAGACCACTTTTCGCAACTGTTCACAGCAATCTCCCGCACAGGTTTGCATGCATAAAATTTGATTATCCATAATTAGTTGATTTTTCAATTCGTGCATATTAAATAACCCGCCAGCATAACTCGGTTGATTGCATGCAAATGCACCCTTTTACTAATTTGTTTTGCGCTGCAAATCCCGCCAATTTTCCTCCAAACAAAACAGAAACAAAAGAGTCATAAATTAGTGTTGGAGAAAAAAAAACCAGGTACCCATCGAAGAACAATCTTTTCCCAGCCAAAAGCGCCAATAAACTGGCTCCACAGCAGCATCAAAGAGCATCGGCACGTGAAAGATGGCGATTTTCGCCAAGTATTACGAGTACACGAAATCGGTGAGCATAACTTGAAAGACTCCTCAACCAGCCCACCCCCACACTTGAGGTATAGCCCATATCTTAAGATCCGTTAAGCTGAGCCACCCCCTAACTTCTTAACGGAGTCGCGTGAGCTGTGTTGATTACAGAGTTTACGGCGCGAGCGTATGTGGAGTTAGAAGGGTGGACATGAGTAAAGTTGTTCTTAACTTTAAGAAAAAATGGTGTCACAAGTTGAATTTAAATAATTTAAAATTTCGAAAGAAGAATTTTGAATCAAACGTTGCAGTTTATAATTTCATCCTCCAATTTTTTGAGTGCATCAGCAATGTTTAGTCTCAAGATCCCAACTTATGCTGCGCATAGTTCAGCGTAATTTAAGCTCAAAGCTATGTAAAGAGAGCAGCCAGTCTGCTCTCTACGATCTGCATCAGGGATGTCAGATGATTTTTAAAAATGTCTGTGAAAAAGTCTGTGTATGTCTGTGTCTTTGTCTAAAATTCAAATAAATCAATTTACAGTCATAGAAATCTATCAAAAATTGTGTTTTTAAGCATTTGAAGACTAACGAAATAAGTTTCGATTGATATTTTAACAAAATAACAATTTAATGAAGTTTTTAAAAAGTCTGTGTACCTCAAAAAATGTCTGACACGAGCTCAAATGTCTGTGAAACACAGACAAATCTGTGTATCTGGCATCCCTGATCTGCATGCCCGCTATAACGTTACGCGACCGCAGATTACGCCTGTCGTTCGTATGTTACAAGATCAAGTCTTAAAGGGTGGCGGCGTCGAGACTTTTAATAATTATGCACTCATTTCTGGCATCTTGGGCTTCAAACAACAATCATGAGAGAATTGATTACTTTCTTAAGCTTGCTGCACGCTTAATTTAGTCTAAGGTTTCACGCGGGCTCCTATTTTTTCCGCGTGACTTGAGCTATTGAGGAGTTTGTGATAGCTTTCTGATACGAACACCCACACCCACACAATTCACGCAGCAAGATTTATGTATGTTTATGATCGAGCTCATGCTCATTCATGCTACCGGGCGGCGGCGCTTGTTGAAAATCTTGTTATGCGGGTGAAACAATCTCAACCTCTGAGCACAACATGTGTCGAGCGCCAAAAAGGGAACGATTTCCTGATAAGAGTTTTGCCGCCGCAGTTTAACGACTTTTTGCGATGTGATTGCGTGTTGGATTTTGCAGTGCACAAAGTGAACTGAACTCTTTCGGAACAGCGCCGCGTACGCGTTCGTCGGGGTTCGTGGCCTGGGGGAACGTCGATGTCTTTCGGGTGATGTACTGGTAATGAACTTTTAATGCGATCATGGCTAAGCTTGTTTGAACAATTTAGTGGAATGGCGAAAGACTTAGTCGATATCAATTATAAGTCGTTTTAAAACAATTGAAACATTCAAAATAATTCAATAGAATCTAAAAGGCACAAAATTCAAATTTTTATTTTTATTTTTAAAGAATGAAACAAATCAAATGTTAATTTAAAATTAATGAAACAAATCATAACAAACATAAATGGTACAAACGAGCAAAAAAATAAAAGAATTAAAAAAAGATATTTAAACAAAAAAATAATAAAACCAATACAAAAAGAATAAACAATCAAAAAGATATAAAATAAAAAAAATCAAAAGGAATCCAAAAGAATGAAAATAAATAAAAGACTCGAAAAGAGATTGTAAAGATTACCTACCATGAACTAAAAAAATAGAATCAATTGAATAAAAAAGAATTAAAACTAAAAAAAAAACTATAAAACAATAAAAAAAATACAGAAACAAAAACAACAGAAGAAAAATTTTAAGAGAATCAATCAAAAAACATAAAAAAATTAAGGATTTAGAAAAAATAAAAAAGAAACAAATTACATCAAATATCATTTTAAAATTTAAAAAATACAATTGTAAAAAAATATAAACGAAGATCTAAAAGGAATAAAAAAAATCCAAAACAATAATAATAAATAAACAAAAAAATTAAGCAGAAACAAATTTATAAAAAAAAGCAAATTACAGAATCGAAAACATAAAAAAAGACGTGAAAATAAAATACTAATGATCAAAATGTATTGCAATAAATAAGTTTGATTGAAAAAAAACTAGACGAAACCAACAAAATTAGAAAGCGTTGTGAAGAGTTCATATATAATATATATATGAACCACTCTTTAGAACAGGCCTGTCCAACCTTTTTGGCTCAATTTTCACATTTTTGATCGTAAAAATGATATAAATCGTTTTTATCTACATTTTACGTTAAAAATCAATCCGGCCCGCTGGCCGGAACAATTTTTCACTTAAAACTTACATAATAACGATCTGCAAAAATATTTTCTCAAATTTTTGTCAAAGTTATGTTCACTAGTCATCTGAGAACCGATTCCATTAAATAAATCATGAAAAAATGGGCAATAATTGTAATTTTGACTATCAAAAATGTGAAAATTGAGCCAAAAAGGTTGGGCAGGCCTGCTTTAGAATTTAAATTTACCAAAAAGATGAAAAATTGTTTCGTTTCTTAGATTTTTTATTTGTGAGTATTTTTTTATTATTTTTTTTACAGCATCTAATTCCATCGTGCCTCTAATATTGGCATATTTGAAGTTCAGTAGATTGGACGGAATTAGGAGCGAGTGCTAAATCTGTTAAACAAAAAAGAATTACCCCAATTTTTGAATCACTTTGTTTCGTTTGTAAAACGAACGAACGAACGAACGTTTATAAAACGAAACATAAAGATTAAAAAATAATTCAGAAGAAACAAACAAGAGAAAAAATAATAAAATCAAATCTCACAGATAAAATCAAAGCGACGAAAATAAAAACTATAAAATAATCACTCCCTGAAGAAGGCCTCAAAATAAAGGCCAAAACGTCAGTGAAGTAGAAAAAATCTGTTTTTCTTTTTCGACAAGACTGCTCGCCAAAATCAGAAAGACGAAAATGAAGCTATCAAATGCATTGGAGGCCAAAAATAGCTTGAAAAAAAATTTATGGGAATCAAAAATAATCAAGAAGAACACAAACGCATCGAGATGGATCGGAAAGAATTAAAACAATGTCCAAATGATACAACATAAAGTAAAAATTAAAAGAATATAAAATCAAAAATATCAAAAACTTCACAAAACACATTAAAATACCAAAAATATAAAAAAAAAAGCAAAAACATCAAAAAAATATCATAATATATCTTAGAAAAAAACAATTCAAACAATAAATAGAATTAAAAAAAAAACATACAAATATTATAAAGGAATGAAACAGAATACAAAAAAGAATGAATAAAAAATATTTAAAAAATTAAAAGAATAGAAAAATTTTAAAAAATTATTACAGAAAACTGAAACTAATTGACAAAAAGGTAAGTAGAACTTGGCCGTTGCAAACATTTTTCAAAATTTATGTCAGTCAAAAAGAAGTTAAAAAAAAGGATAAAAAATAAGAATATCGAGAGATTATAAACAACCAAAAAATCTTTTAAGTGTGTTCAAAAGAGTCATCAGAATAAAATCGAATCAAAAAATTAAAAAAAAATCAAATCATTCAAAAAGAGTCCATAAAATGTAACAGATTAAAAAGCAAAAAGAAAGATTTTTTTAAATCAAGGGCAAGTGAACATAAAGAATCTAAAGCAACCAAGAAATATCCAATGAAACAAAACGATTGAAAAAAAATTACAAAAAAACAACAAAATATCTACACGAATCAAAAAGCTATAAAAAGTAATGAAAATAATCAAAAAGAAATCACAAGCACAAACAAAATTAAAGACATTCTAATCGAAAAGGTATAAGGGTAATTCTCCGCCAACTCACACAGCAGTTGCCCCGACCCTTCTTCGATTTGCGTGAAACTTTATCCTAACGGGTAACTTTTGTCTCTGATCACGAATCCGAGGTCCGTTTTTTGATATCTCGTGACGGAGGGGCGGTACGACCCCTTCCGTTTTTGAACATGCGAAAAAATAGTTGTTTTTCAATAATTTGCAGCCTGAAACGGTTATGAGATAGAAATTTCGTGTCAAAGGGGCTTTGATGTAACATTAGACGCCCGATTTGATGGCGTACTCAGAATTCCGGAAAAATGTATTTTTCATCGGAAAAAAACACTATTTAAAAAAAAAAAAACTCTGCCATTTTCCGTTACTCGACTGGATTTTTTTGGAACATGTCTTTTTATGGGAAATTTAATGCACTTTTCGAATCTACATTGACCCAGAAGGGTAATTTTTTTCATTTAGAACAATTTTTTTCATTTTACAATTTCGCGTTTTTTCTAACTTTGCAGAGTTATTTTTTAGAGTGTAACAATGTTCTACAAAGTTGTAGAGCAGTCAATTTCGTGTGAGTTGGTAGAGAATTACCCATAAAAAATCTAAAAAAAAATTTTTTTCTAAAAATTCAAAGAGAAGGAAAATTATAAGAAATGTTATTCTTAAGGTCCTCCAATTTTTTGATGATGTCCCTGTTATTCAAAAATATTGAAAACAAAAATTAATTTATGTCGTTATGTTTTACAAATACAATCGACAAGCTTTTATAGTATTTAACATTGAAAAATTAAGTCATATTTAGAAACAATTATTGTAAAAAATAATTTTGCTCGAAGTTAATTATTTTGGGCCAGGCTATAAGTTAATAAAGTTTACAAATATTCTGTTTTTTTTTAGTCAAGGGTGCTTTCTTGTTATTTTTTTTATTTAATCATAAATCAGGGCTGAGCTGTATGTTAGTCAAAGTTTGTCGTCGACTAACAAGTTCTTTAAAAAATAAAATAAAAATATTTAAGTCACAGGGCCCAAGAGAAGCTTTGCATATTGCAAATTTGTCAAAATGCCAATTTTAAGGGAGAATAAACAAAAAACTGTTGTAAAAAGCTTTTCACTAATTTGTACTTACATATTTACCGGCATTCGGATTAAGGATTGTTTTGAGTTTTTTTTTCTTGATGTCTTTGGTCTTTGAAGAAAAAAAAGCCAATATTTTTTTCTTCAAAGACCTTAACACTTATGTCACCCTCGCCAAGGTGCAATCTTTTGTCACCACCCGTGTGCCAAACTATGTTACCAGGTTTCTTTCCCCAGCGGCAATCACCCCCCGAAAACAATGTGCCATTTGGCCTAAAGAGAGAGCCCTCCGATTATGGCAATCTCCCAACGAATCCCCAAAAACCATGACAATTTCAATCAACGTGACGGCGGGCTCAACTCCGACTGAATGTGTGAAATTAGCGAATCGCACCTGCTGGCTTCACCTTGATTGTCGTGTGGCGGCGTTGTTTCTTCACAGTTAGTCGCAACTCTATCACATAATTCGCCGCCCAACTAGGTCTAGTTTAAAAGGGTAAAGGGTTGTGATTTGGGCATTTGTACTTTACCGTAATTTCGCTGCCGGCCAGCGGGTATTAACCGTGGTTGACATACACAAGTCCAAAGTTACAACCCCTTCCCCTAATCAACTGATTTCGGGGGTGAGTTGATCACATTAGCCAGCCGCAAAATGGGATGTTGTTTGATGCGAGTTGGTCGCGGTGACGATCGGTCAATCAACCAATTGGCAACACTGGCTGCTGGCAGGGTCCCCACAATTGGAGGGACATTAGGCACACTTTTGCTGGCGGTGTGGTGTTGCCTGTTTTTCCTCCTTTTTTTGGTTGATTTGGGGGCATTAGATCATCTAATCGTGGAGGTCTTTAGACTGGTTGGTACTCAAGTTTTGGTCATAGTTATGTCAACCTTGTTAGCCTGAAAGTAGGGCATGTGAGTTTACACAAACTGTTTTGTTTCAACAATTATTTCCGAGCAATTTAGTCCACACCTCATTAACTTCCCAAATGGGACTTAAAATGAAAATTTCGATCTTCCTCGTCGAACCCAACGAAAAACTGCAACGGCCATCACTTCCTGCAATCTTTGGCGCCAATCAATCGGACCATTTGGTACCAGCAAACCCTCCGAAACAAAACCGAAACCCCGTGCAAGTTAATTTCTCTCAGTTTTATTTTTTCCCCAACATCCTGAATCATAAACAGCAAGTTACAGCACACCACACCTCTCTCATTCATACAAACTAGCAGCTACCTAGTTTCTACCTACCCCGGCCAAAACGACCCAAAGGTGCCTCAATTCATAATCGGTGTGGCGCGTATGATGTGTCTTACCCCTCGGTAATGGCCGGGGTTGAAACTTTTAATCACCGTCGATCTAATCGCAGCAACCGCACGGGAAAAAAATTGCCCACTAATCAGTTTCACTATTTGGTCACTTCCGAACGACGCCTGCCTGGGCGCGCTAATGGCAGAGAGTGACTTGGCCCTTATTGATCGGGGTGACCCTTGGCTGGGGAGGTTCACCAATATAGTTCCAATATTACAGCGATTTGGAATTTCAGATTTAGGTCCAAAATAGATCCAGCGGTCCACCAGTCGTGAGTCAAGTGAATTTTTAGTATTGTTTACAGCAAACAAACAAATGGATGCATTTTGGACCCAACAGCTCGCAGCTGTCACTCGTGCCGGTGTATTGACAAGGCATGTTTCTTAAAGCTTTTTCAATTCTTGATGAACCAAGGGATACGATGCAAGTTATTTGCCGTAGCGTTTAGTAAGATTGGAACTCCTCCGGACTGCCATATAGCTCCTCAGCGCCCTCCTCGTTAATGGTTGCATACAAATTTAAACACACGGCCTAAAATCCGGTGTGTGTGCAATAGTCTCTACTCAAGTTTCTGGGTGTTTGAGCGTGTGATGTCATGAGGAGGGCTAGAAAGCACTCAAAGTAAAAGCTGATTAATTATTTTCTCATTAATTTGTTTTCGCCCAATACAAGTCCCTTACCAAGTCGGGGTCCATCAGACTTGACGATTACCGCACGAGAAACTCCGTAGACCCACTTTGAACTAATTAGCAAGTGAAAGAAGTCTGACTTCTTGGCGTTACTTACACCATGCATGCATGCTACCCGGTCGTCACACTCGTGGTGATTCAAGTTTGATTTGCATAAATTAATCGAGTTTGTTGGCCGCTACCGATCGCCAAGGTGCAAATCAAAATCCATACGGCGATCAGATATTGCAGAAATGGTCGCCCTTGGGCGATGGGCATTAAACGCTGTAAATCACTGTGACTAATTGCAGCCGCAGCAGCAGCTATCACTTTTCGAAACTTTTCACTGCATTTTCAGTCAACCGGGAGCAAAACATGAGTGTGGAATTGTGAGCTTCAATGTGATCGATGGAAGTAGATGCAACAGTGTCGTACGAGGTTCACCGAGTTGGATAAATACAACGAGTGCTGAAAAGATCAAGTTTTTTAATTCCGTAAGACATCATTTAAATTGAATTTGGTTTTTTTCCCACTTGAATCTAAAACAGTATCAAAAAGCATTACTTTTCGTAACAAGTGCTGCATAGTTGAACTTTTCAGCTCTCAAATAGATGCTTAAATAGTAGTTTTTGCAATTCCGTCGTGAAACTACTTACTTTTCCTGTCATTCTTGAACGACGAAATAGCCTACTTTTCTGTACCAAAAATAACAGAATCGAATAGCAACACTTTTCAAAATAAATGCTGAAAAGTTCTACTTTTCAGCACTCAAATGGGTGCTGAAAAGTTGAACTTTTCAGCACTTGTTTCAAAAAGTAACACTTTTTTTTTTGATTTAAATGATTTATTGACAAAATACATGAAAATTTGACATAAAATTTCACTCAGTATGTGTTTTTTGGAATTGCAAAAAATGATGTATGGAACTCGTTGCAAAACTTGATTATTTCAGCACTCTTCGTATTTATCCAACTCGGTGAACTTCGTTGGATAAATGTACGACTCGTGCTGAAAAAATCCTCTTTTTGCAACTTGTTGCATAAACTACTATTATGCAACAAGTTGCAAAAAGAAGATTTTTTCAGCACGAGTCGTACAGTCGAGATTTAGTGAGTTGGATAAATACGACGAGTGCTGAAATTTTTTCAGCACTCGTTGTATTTGAAACGAGTTCCATACAACAATATTCGCAATTCCGAAAGCACCCGTGAATAGAATTTTAAGTCAATTGTCTATAAGTTTAGTCAATTGATCCATAAATTCAAAACAATATTGAAAAGTATAACTTTTCGATACATGTGCGGAAAATTTCTACTTTTCAGCACCCGTTTCAGCGCTGGAAAGTAAAACTTTTCAGCGCTTGTATCGACAAGTATTACTTTCGATACTTTTATTTTTAGTGGAGAAAAGAAGTCATCATACGACTAAATGACAGGAAAAGTAATTAGGATATATGACCCTATTTTGGACCTAGTACCTATTTTGGACCTATTTTTATTATTCGAGGTAGTTCAGGCATTTAGAGTACGAATTCACTGAATACAACCAACAGAAAGTGTAAGCAGGATCGTTTTGTAGCTTACCTCTTCCAAAAATGTTAACATTTTTGATTATTTCCGCTTTTTCAGCCACTTTTTCCAATGCCATTCGTATCTCCTACCATTTTCCTAGCACATAGATTAGGTCCAAAAATTCCAGCCTCGTTGCTTATCAGATTTGGCTCGCGACACCTTGATGATGTTTCACAACGGAATTGCAAAAAGAACTTTTCAGTTCTTTTAGTTTCGTTGATGAAAAGTAATTAGTGGCTTAAAAATTGAGTGATTCTAAAAAAATTTTGCGGACTGGTCTAACACAATAAGGAAGAAATATTCGAAAATCTTTATCAAGAGAAGGGATTTTTGCATCATTAGTTTGTCCATATAATTTTCCATACAAATTTGGCGGCTGTCCATACAAAAACGATTTATGACAATTCAAAAATCTGTATCTTTTGAAGGAATTTTTTGATCGATTTGGTGTCTTCGGCAAAGTTGTAGGTATGGATATGGACTACACTGGAAAAAAAATGATACACGGTAAAAAAATTTTGTTTTTTTTTATTTAACTTTTTGTCACTAAAACTTGATTTGCAAAAAACACTATTTTTAATTTTTTTTATTTTTTGATATGTTTTGAGGACATCAAATGCCAACTTTTCAGAAATTTCAAGGCTGTGCAAAAAATCTTTGACCGAGTTATAAATTTTTGAATCAATACTGATTTTTTTAAAAAATCGAAAAATTGGTCGCAAAAATTTTTCAACTTTATTTTTTGATGTAAAATCAAATTTGCAATCAAAAAGTAGGGTAGGGTAGTCATCAATGAGACACTTTTGGTTTTCAACTTTCAACGATTTTTCTATTTTTTCATCAGCATTTTTTAATGAGCTTTTAGTTGCATTATCTTTCTTTTAATGTGTTCTAACATTGATCAAAATATGAGATCGATCTGACGTCTACAGCCAGAGTTATTCAACTGTCTCATTGTAGACGCACTTGGCAGGAACAATGAGACAGCTGGGGAACAATGAGACACTCTACGAAAATCAACATTTTTCTACCAAAACATCATGTTTTTGTATTGTTCCATTGCAGGTGACTTGCCTTGAACATTTTAGAGAAATTTTGCCAACATGAAACTTTTATTAACAAAAGTTATACTAAAAAGTATTAAAATTTTGTAAAATCCATATATTAATACCAAATAACTTTGTATTTTTGGATAAATGAAGTTTAAACTCTATAAATATGCCAAAAATCACTTTTGATTCATGTTTTGAAAGATTTCCATCGATTTTGAAAAGTTTATTGAAGAAAAATCAAAGTGTCTCATTGTTACCCATGGGCTGAAATGAGTGGGGAACAATGAGACCTGGATTCTGGGTATATTCTAAATTTTGGCCAAATCTAATGAAAGGACATTGTAGCCCAACTTAATACCTATGGAACGTCGAAAGAAATTTGAAGAAATATTAATTTTTGGTGTAAATGGCAGCCTACGAGCGAAAAAATATGTTTTGTCCATAATTTACTTTTACACCCCAGAATCAAACATTTATGAATAACTTGTCAAGGGAGCGTCCATAACCAAAGCCACTATTATGGCAGACGTGTATCCAGTAGACAAACCTTTCCCCCAAATATGAGCCTGATTGGTTGAAACTACGACTTGTGAGAGCCATTTTATCATTGTTCCCCGTGTCTCATTGATGACTACTCTACCCTACTTTAGTGAAATTTTGATTAAGTGCACCGTTTTCAAATTAAATCCATTTTTAGGTGACTTTTTTGAAAATAGTCGAAGTTTTTCATTTTTTTTAAATTAGTGCACATGTTTGCCCACCTTTGAAAAAAATATTTTTGAAAATCTGAGAAAATTCTCTATATTTTGCATGTTTGAACTTTGTTGATACGACCCTTAGTTGCTGAGATATTGCCAAGCAAAGGTTTAAAAACAGGAAAATTGATGTTTTCGAAGTCCCACCCAAACAACCCACCATTTTGTAATGTCGATATCTCAGCAACTAATGGTCCGATTTACAACGTTAAAATATGAAACATTCGTGAAATAATATTGAATGTTTGGTCCTTTTAAAATGTAAGTCTTGATTTAAAAAAAAAATCGAAAAGCTCGGAAAATTTCACGAATGTTTCATATTTTAAAATTGAAAATCGGACCATTAGTTGCTGAGATATCGACATTAGAAAATGGTGTGTTGTTTGGGTGGGACTTCGAAAACATCAATTTTCCTGTTTTTAAACATTTGCTTGGCAATATCTCAGCAACTAAGGGTCGTATCAACAAAGTTCAAACATGCAAAATATAGAGAATTTTCTCAGATCTTCAAAGATATTTTTTTGAAAAGGGGGTAAACATGTGCACTAATTTAAATAAATTAAAAACTTCGACTATTTTCAAAAAAGTCACCTAAAATGGATTTAACTTGAAAACGGTGCACTTTATCAAAATTGCACAAAAGAACTTTTTGATTGCAAATTTGATTTTACATCGAAAAATGAAGTTGAAAAATTTTTGCGACCAATTTTTCGTTTTTTTGAAAAAATCAGTATTGATTCAAAGATTCATAACTCGCTCAAAGATTTTTTGCACAATCTCGAAATTGGCATTTGATGTCCTCTAAAACATATCAAAAAATAAAAAAAAATTTGCAAAAAGAACTTTTCAGTTCTTTTAGTTCCGTTGATGAAAAGAAGGTGGCTTGAAAATTGAGTGATTCTAAAAAAAATTTGCGGACTGGTCTAACACAATAAGCATGAAATATTCGAAAATCTTTATCAAGAGAAGGGATTTTCTGAACGATATTGTATCTTCGGCAAAGTTGTAGGTTATAGTTTGGAAAAAAAATATGTAAAAGTTGCTAAAGTTACTTAAAGTTGAATTCCTAAATGATTATTGAATTTTCAATATAAAAGACAAATTTGCGCTAGAATTCAGGCTGCTAAATCTGTACCAAATTTCTGCATTTTTAAATAAAAAAAAAATGTATTGTTTGAAAAAAAAAACTTGATAATTGTCAAACATAATTTTACACACCGTTTTTTAAGAGTAAGCTAATACTTCCTGAAGGAAAATCAGTCCTGTAAAATATATTTTCAAAATGTTGGGAAATTTTCCTACAATTTCATTTAAGACTTTGTTGATCGGACTGCTGATTCCTGAGAGACAGCCTCTTTTAGTAGTCACTTTTGTGAAAAATTAGAAAAAACTCTTACAGTGTCGTCTGATTCTCCCCCATTGTTCAACTCGCGGTATCTTGGAAATCATATTACTGAAACAAAGTTTGAACAAAATACATTTTAAAATTTGCACTTTTAAAAAAATGTTTCCAAATTTTAGAACGCTCTATATGTATTATTTTTATTTTTGTATGGAGAATTGTCCACATGGAGGAAAAGTTGGCCGGGAGGGGGGTGCGAGGTGTGTCACAGAAAGCGATTTTGACAACCGCACCTCTAAACGCTCGATCGCGGTTACCTTAGGCAGAAATCCATGGCTCAAATAATTAGACACGTATTTTTATGTTTGAGCATTAGTTGCAAAAAATATATTTAAATAAATTAAAACTTTTCATTGTCTTGGACGTAAATGATAGATTGGAATTAGATTAGATTAGATTAGATTAGATTAGATTTGATTAGATTAGATTAGATTAGATTAGATTAGATTAGATTAGATTAGATTGATTAGATTAGATTAGATTAGATTAGATTAGATTAGATTAGATTAGATTAGATTAGATTAGATTAGATTAGATTAGATTAGATTAGATTAGATTAGATTAGATTAGATTAGATTAGATTAGATTAGATTAGATTAGATTAGATTAGATTAGATTAGATTAGATTAGATTAGATTAGATTAGATTAGATTAGATTAGATTAGATTAGATTAGATTAGATTAGATTAGATTAGATTAGATTAGATTAGATTAGATTAGATTAGATTAGATTAGATTAGATTAGATTAGATTAGATTAGATTAGATTAGATTAGATTAGATTAGATTAGATTAGATTAGATTAGATTAGATTAGATTAGATTAGATTAGATTAGATTAGATTAGATTAGATTAGATTAGATTAGATTAGATTAGATTAGATTAGATTAGATTAGATTAGATTAGATTAGATTAGATTAGATTAGATTAGATTAGATTAGATTAGATTAGATTAGATTAGATTAGATTAGATTAGATTAGATTAGATTAGATTAGATTAGATTAGATTAGATTAGATTAGATTAGATTAGATTAGATTAGATTAGATTAGATTAGATTAGATTAGATTAGATTAGATTAGATTAAATTAGATTAGATTAAATTAGATTAGATTAGATTAGATTAGATTAGATTAGATTAGATTAGATTAGATTAGATTATATTAGATTAGATTAGATTAGATTAGATTAGATTAGATTAGATTAGATTAGATTAGATTAGATTAGATTAGATTAGATTAGATTAGATTAGATTAGATTAGATTAGATTAGATTAGATTAGATTAGATTAGATTAGATTAGATTAGATTAGATTAGATTAGATTAGATTAGATTAGATTAGATTAGATTAGATTAGATTAGATTAGATTAGATTAGATTAGATTAGATTAGATTAGATTAGATTAGATTAGATTAGATTAGATTAGATTAGATTAGATTAGATTAGATTAGATTAGATTAGATTAGATTAGATTAGATTAGATTAGATTAGATTAGATTAGATTAGATTAGATTAGATTAGATTAGATTAGATTAGATTAGATTAGATTAGATTAGATTAGATTAGATTAGATTAGATTAGATTAGATTAGATTAGATTAGATTAGATTAGATTAGATTAGATTAGAATAGATTAGATTAGATTAGATTAGATTAGATTAGATTAGATTAGATTAGATTAGATTAGATTAGATTAGATTAGATTAGATTAGATTAGATTAGATTAGATTAGATTAGATTAGATTAGATTAGATTAGATTAGATTAGATTAGATTAGATTAGATTAGATTAGATTAGATTAGATTAGATTAGATTAGATTAGATTAGATTAGATTAGATTAGATTAGATTAGATTAGATTAGATTAGATTAGATTAGATTAGATTAGATTAGATTAGATTAGATTAGATTAGATTAGATTAGATTAGATTAGATTAGATTAGATTAGATTAGATTAGATTAGATTAGATTAGATTAGATTAGATTAGATTAGATTAGATTAGATTAGATTAGATTAGATTAGATTAGATTAGATTAGATTAGATTAGATTAGATTAGATTAGATTAGATTAGATTAGATTAGATTAGATTAGATTAGATTAGATTAGATTAGATTAGATTAGATTAGATTAGATTATATTATCCATATACACAAAAATGGCTTATATAGGCCTAGGATAACATGTCTACAATTTTTTTTTGAAATCGGAGAGGGTCGGATACAAAAGTATCATTTTTTTAGTTCCTTTTGGGGTCTTAAACAACTCCCCAAAGTTTGGGAACGATTGGTTAAGTCCTCACTTTGCGCAAAGCGATTCAATTTTCTATGGGAATTTGTATGGGAAAAACCAAGGAAAACCCATTCTTTTTGATTTAGATATTTATAAAATCCACGTTTCACGCTGTACAAAAACCGGATTCATATTCGGATGCTTTGGAAGGTGCTCTACAACTTTCTCCAAGAGAGTATGGTGCTAGTTTGCCCCTGGAAGAAGATACAGCGTCCTCAAAACTCGTCTAAAACGTGATTTTCGAGCAAAAACACGTTTTAGACGAGGTTTGAACACGCTGTATCTTTTTTCAGGAATAAGTTAGCACCATACTCTCTTCGGGAAAGTTGTAAAGCACCTTCCAGAGCATCCGAATATGAATCCAGTTTTAGTACAGCGTGAAACGTGGATTTTATAATTATCAAAATAAAAAAAAATGGTTTTTCCCATACAAATTCCCATAGAAAATTGAATCGCTTTGCGCAAAGTGAGGACTTAACCAATCGTTCCAAAACTTTGGGGAGTTGTTTAAGACCCCAAAAGGAACTAAAATATAGCTGTGCTCGCTAAATTTGAACAACTTTATTTTTTTCATACAATCATATTACACCCTCAAAATCTCAAACCTGTGAAAGTCACCCCAGTTTACGGTAAACCTATATTTTTGGATAGCAAAATGTTTGCAAAATTTTCGACGTAGATAGTGATTTATAATTGTGATTCAATTATCTACAAATTCAACGGTTCGAGTAAGATAAGGCCATTGAAAATAATTTCAAATTTTATGAAATAATTTTAGATGATAAAAATACAAACTTCTCCGATTTATGTGTGAGATAAAACAAATAAGAATTACCATCAGGCGCCGTCCAATAAAAACTTATCTCCAAGCTCATTTGACATTCATCAGCTACCTCTATAGAGAGAAACCGCCCATAAGAAATTTCAAAAAAAAAAATCAACAAGATGTTGAAAAAAAGGTAGTGAACAGCACCCGTCGTGCGATGCATCTAATTTCGCTCGCGGATATCCGAATACCCACCACCACCAGGGTTTCAGTTCACGGATATATCTCACCCAAAATGTCACAAATCACACTGCTTTCGTGTGCGTATCCGGGGGTGTAATTTGACCGAGAGTAGGAGCCTCGCGCGTGATGCAAAGATTAAAATCGTCCACACGTCGTCGTCGGTAGCCACCAAGAGAAATGTCCGCGCAGGTTCAATGCGCCCATAAAGCGTATAAATCGCACTTCATGCAAAGTTAGTCAACAGTTTCAGAGTGAACTGGACGAAAAACAAGGAAGAATACTAAACGAAGCGAAATCAACGAGGAGTGATATAATTGACATTTTTCGTGATCGCAATTGATTTTTGCGTGCGATCGAGTAATGTTTACACAATTTGGGCGTGATGCGCAATATCACGCGATTTGACAAGCGACTTGCCATCGCGTAAATTAAGAATCTTCACCCACGTTCGAAATTGTTGTCCACAAAGAAGAAGCCAAATTTGACCAAATACCGTTGAATTGGCTTGACTTGGCAATTACCTCACAGCAAGAACGACAAAAGAAACGTGATTTGAATTAGTCTCATCACAATTACGATCAACCAAAACACAGACAATGAGACAGTATTTTGTTGTTGTTGTAGTTTGCCTATTGTCCGCGCGTAGCGCTAGTGCACCACCATTTAGACAGTTGTCATTTTGCCTAACAAAGCCCAACAGGTCTGACAGGGATCTTTGTTCAACAATTTGCTTCGTGTCATATCTTCAAGCTTGATCTTGCTCCTCCTCCGTGGTGCTTCTTACCTCTTGCGATTGCTGAGCGGAATTTTTAGCAGCCTTCCTCTCCTTCTTGGCGGCGTTGGCGGTTGCTCCTCCTCCTCCTCCTCCTTGCAGAGCTAAAATCTCTTTCCTCAAAAGACCAATGTTGCGGTCTTTGGATTTTAGCTCCTCCAGCTGTGGGGTGAAAAAAACAAATATTATGTTTAAAATGAGGCATTACTGTTGATTGTAAAGATTTGTTCAAACTAAAAATACTTGTAACCTTTAAAGAAAATTCCCAGAATACCAATGTGCTATTCAAGTATCCTTCTCTGATATTTAATATAGTCTGGCTCTTTCAGAAAAATTTAAATCATCAGGCATAAACTAGTTCGATGAATGTCTCTTAAGTAGCGCAATCTCGATCCAGTGTTGCCAGTATTTTCCAAATCATGGCTCATTGGAAAATTCTTCCAAACAACTTTCCATCAATCAATGTACAACAGAACGGTTCCAGCAGTCTGTCCTTAAAACCATGTCTAGTTTCAATTTAATTAAGTACTCATTTGTCAAGACAGGGTTGCCAACTCTCGGTTGAGTTTTCAAAAAGCCGTAAGAGCCACCGTGACCTCTGACACTAATTTTCGTTTTTCTCGAAAATGAAACAAAATTTCATTTATTTTTAGTTTGGGGCACTTGAAGGACATGTAGATGAACAATCTAGAGCATTTTTGATTTTGGTTTTTCGTAAGTAGGTCGAGTACCGATGCAAAAAAGGACTTTGATTACCAATGGCTCTTACGGCTTTTTGAAAACTAATCCGAGAACTCTTCTTTATGTTTTCCCTATGTGGTTCTATAAAAATTACAATATAATACAAATTGAGAACTGCGTCCCAAGATTTTGTTTGTAATTTACCTGTCTGATAAATTAACTCAACCAATTTCAAAATAACGGACTCATTTCCAGCAAACTGCCATCCCCGTTATACAAATGTTTACCAAACTTTAGATTCGATTCTAGCCAGCATGCGAATTCTCACATATACTCAGTCAGTGGGTTAACGAGCCATCGCCGTTGATAGCCTAAACAGTGATAGAATTTGCAAACAACATAAGCCAATCAGAGTTTTTGGGTGAAATTCCGAGAAGGTGATCGGTGGTAACATAGAACAAGGTGAATTCTTTTCCAGCTGCTCTAAATTCAGAGCACATTTTGTGTCTCGATAGAAGATAGATATAACATAAAATTTCGCATACAAAATTGAATTTGACTCTCAATTTAAATTTGCCAAATTTGTAAAATCAATAAAATCAAACTTAACAAACTCTTCTTTCGATTGTATTTATTTCTCTTTTTTTTATAATAACCAGTTCCAAAACATCCGTCATACACCAAAGGACAAAAAACTTAATATTTTTAACAGCAGTAACAGTAACTTGTTTCGCTTATTTACTAAAATATTTAACAATTTTCTAGTATATTTGAAAATGGTAATTTTTTTGTCAAAGAAATGAAACATTTTTTTCTATTGCTCACATTATCTTCTACAACTTTGTCGAAAACTGCAAATCAATTATAAAATTCCTAAATTGAAATTTGCAAAAAATAATGATTGGGCAAATCATGACCGAAATAATAGCGCAAAACGGGGTGACTTTGATAGGTTCACGATTTTTCCGCAAAATGAAGAGTACAATTAAAGTACGTACGGAATGGTTTAGAATCATACTGACCGTGGTAGAGAAGTGTTCAAAGTACCTCAAAAAGGACTTTTCATAAAAATTTTAAAAGTTTAAAAAGTTAGTAAACTATAGTTAAGCAAATGTTGATGAATGTAATTATTTTAAACTTCTCAAAATGTCATGATTTTCTTAATGAAAATGATTTTGAATCGGAAAACGGGATGCATTTTCGGATTCTTTGAACAATTTTCCACAAGGAGAAGGTTAAATAAGTTTGGATATAATAAATAACATGCGGTTTTGAAACAGAATAAAAAAAATTCCAATTTTATAGGCTATTTCAGTTGAACAAATTTTATGTCAAATGTGAAAACTCGTGAATTCGTGCTTCGAATTCAGTATAAAATGCAAAATAAATTGATAATTTTATAAACAAAACTAGTTTTAACAAGTTTCAGGCAAAATTCCGACCGTTTAACAATTTTACCTAAAATTTATATGTATTTTGTTAAAAAGCTTATGAACTTAGTTATCTAATTATAAACATTGATTTTTTTTTCTTTAGCGTAAAAATAAAGTTTGAACCTCTTAAATATTATTTTAACAAGAAAACTATGGCTATCAAAGTCATCCCGGAATTCAAACTAAGAATATTTAACGTTTTTCTAAACACAATAAAAAAACTATTTTTTCCAAAATAGTGCATAGACTTTGTGTGGCCTCACCAGTACATGTTTTAAAAATAATAATCACCACAAAAATATAAAAAAAAAGATTGAGCTGTAATCTGTACTCATTTTTTTAACATCTCATTCAAAAACTTCCTTTAATAATCAAACGGCAGAAAAAAATATTGTTTTACAATAAAAAAATACAATAAAAAAAAAATTCTGGGGGTTCCTTGGCCAAAATAATTGAACCCGTATTTTTTTGTTTGGCCATTAGGGTGGCTTACGCCTTGTTAGGGTGGTCCAAAAAATTGCCATTTTCGTCGATTTTCACAAAAACTACTTTTTTTCAAAAAATCATAACTTCACTCTATTTCAACCGATTTTAGCTGTCTTGGGCGCAAATGAAAGATGATAAGTTTTACTTCCAAGAAAAATAACGTGGAGTTTCAAAAATCTAGCCTAACATTTGAAAAAGTCTTATGAAAACATCAAATGCCATTTTGACGGTGTCTGGACCAAAGAGCCTATATCTGAAAATATTTTTAACGGATTCCTCGGACAATTTTACATAGCATATCCAAAACTGGGCGAGGTTCATTACCAGGATTCAGAGATATGATTTTTTGAAAATAAAATACGGGTTCGACGCACCGCGCGCAAATTGACGAAATCGTCAAAAAATCAACTTTTTCCACTAAAACTGCGATAACTCGAAAATTTCAGTGATGACCTATACATGTTGGGGTACCAATTTTCGTAAAATTGTCCGAGGAATCCGTTAAAAATATTTTCAGATAAAAGCTCTTTGGTCCACATACCGTTAAAATGGCATTTGATGTTTTCATAAGACTTTTTCAAATGTTATCTTTCATTTGCGCCCAAGACAGCTAAAATCGGTTTAAATGGAGCGAAGTTATGATTTTTTTTAAAGTGTTTTTTATGAAAATCGACGAAAATTGCCATTTTTCGGACCACCCTAACACGGCATTGGCCACCCAAATGGCCAAACAAAAAAAATACGGGTCTAATTATTTTGGCCAAGGAACTCCCAGAAAATTTTTGAGCCAAATCTAAGCACTTTTATTTTTTTTTCTTGAACTTTCATATGGAACTGCTGTATAAATAGGTCCTTTTTAACCCTTTTGATATGTTATGCTTGATTTTGAAGTTATGAATAATATGTATTTATTGGAATGATGGTAGAATGTACAAAAATTTGATTTCTTGACGCTTAAATTACACCCTTTTTGGCAAAATCAAAAATATTCTAAAATTTAATGAAACTCACAAATGGAAATGGTTATTACTTAAAAATTGTGTAATTTTTATGTAAAAAACTTTTTGATTGCAAACCCAAATTGGCCCAAAAGAGAAAAAATATTAATACAATTTCAATTTTGCAAAGCATATTTTTTTTAGATATAAAAATAAACCCTATTTACTACGAAATAATAAATGAAATTCCAAAATTTCAAATAAATTTGTCCAAGAAACCTTGAACAAAATAAAGCCACCAAAAAGAACGAACAGTACAATATTTTTCTTGGTTATGTTATGACTCAATTGGCACTAAATTTTCAAATGTCTTTAGCAAATATTTTCCAAAGCTTTTGTCCCTCGGCTCTGGCCGGGGTCATTTTTTTCAGCAAAAAAACATCGAAAATTTTCAATAATTGAATAGATTTCAGCTGATTGTACTTAAATTTCCATTGAAATTTTAAAGTTTAAAAAAAAATTGCCCCCTGATTTTTCGAGCCAACTTTGAAAGGGGAACACAAAATTTTTAAATAAAATTTGTACCACCCATATTTCAGCTACGATTGAACCGAATTTCAATGTCACAAAATGAAACACGTTAAATTTGCTGATATTTCCGATAATAACATTATCAAAATAATAAAACTAAAAACTAACAATTGTTAAGGGCCTTATTTTACATGTTAACCCGTTTTTAATTGTTGGTCCTCAATTTTAAATGTTGCCTATAATTTTTTTTTCAGACAGATTATTACGACGCTGTCGTGCTATCTTGTCGCACCCGCCATTTCGACGTTCCGAGAAAAACGCGTTTTAATGTATGACCTTGAATAAACAACAGCGAAAACATGCAATGTAAATAATAACAAACACGTTTTGTTTGGCTGACCATTATGTGCATTGTCCCGAAGGAGGCAGGAGTCCAAGTTATAATCAATAACAAATGTTTACGGTAGTCTAACTTGTACGTGCGTCAAACGCGTTCTGACCTGAAATCCCTTTGGCCAGTTGTCGCACTTACATCAATTTTCAGGGAGTGACAAGATAGCACGACAAAATTGAAACTTCTTTCATACGAAGAGCGACAACAATGCACGATGTTTTTTTTTTTTTTTTGGTTAATACTTTTAACCTTTACGGATCCCCAACATTCGATTTTAATCCTGAGAAATTAACTTAAAAGTTGAGGCATTGTTAGCTGCACAAAATGGTGTTCTTAACTCAATTTGGCCAATAGGTCGTCAGTTCGAATCCCGGGGTGGATGGAAGCTAAGGTGGAAAAAGAGGTTTGCAATTGCCTCAACAATCAAGCCTTCGGACACCTAGTTTCGAGTAGGAATCTCGCAATCGAGAACGCCAAGGCAATGCTGTAGAGCGAATAATTTGATTTTGAAATATGTTTACTGCCCCTGATCGCAAAAATGTCCCATATGCATTTTCATCGATTTCGAGTTATTGATGCAGTTTGATTCAAAATTGTGTGCTCTTTCGAAAGAGCCTATAACATCCAGTACTTTGTTCTAGAAATAAGGAGGAAATCCAGTTTTTTCGCGAAAACTTAACACGTAGCCAAATGGGACAAATTTCAAATGCGTTTTTCTCAGCTTGCTGTTTTTGCATATGGGACATTTATGCGAACATGGGCAGTTTATCAAAAGAAACGAAAATACTGTCATCATTTAAAAAACAAACTAGTTTCCAAACCCATAATTACAGAAATTGTTTCAAAACTCCTTCAAAACACTTTAATTGCCCTTCCCAAACACAAAACCCTCTTGAGATAAAAACACACAAAAAAAAACAAGACAAATCCATTCATGACGAACATTACCAGAAGACGATTATTTGCCCAGACAGAACCCGAGAAGGAGCGAAATCAACAATCTTTCTCTCTCTCTCTATGCCCGCGTGCACCAGAGGCGTGAGAATCCGCCTTGGGCCATCAAACTTGGCATTCAGGACCATGGCAGAATCCCCCACTTCTCGTCCAGAACTTTGACTCATTTTGCATTCAACCGGGGAAGCTTCATTCATCTTCCTCTGGTCGTGGTCGTGTCTGACTCTGGTCAGCCCAAGGATCATCACGCCCAGAAGACCTTCTAGTGCCGGGGAGGTTCTTCAATTTAGCAACGATTTGAAAAGTTGAGTGACCACATTGACATTCAAGGGTTAAGCGCTTGCCGCAGGAATTCGAAAAGAACTTCATTGAGGTTTGTTGTTTTTCTTCCAAGTAACTTTATGAACGATGATTTCGGATCCCCCTCGAGGGACTCAAGTCAGGTACCAGAATCTTCCAGCGAAATGGCCACAGGATTCTGCGTGCCCCGGGGGCTAAATGTGAGCAAATTACAGGTCTTGCGATGTGTTCATATGCATTCATTCATAATTTTATTTAATTGAAGTAGCTTAATACCAACCCTCGGAAATCATAATTTCCCACTGAAGAAGCACTTATTGGATATTCTCGCCGGTCGAAGGGAAGTTCAAATTATGAGTCATTCAACAAAACAAAACACGAATTTAAGAGGACACCGAAAGTGCAAACATGATCTTCGTGCGAGATTGTGCCCCACCATGACTCATCGAAGATTCATAATTTATTCAACTTTGTCCACGAAAACCACAATGAGTTAGGAAAAGTAGGCATCAACAAAGGCCACCACTGTAGGTGGCCGACCGCAGCAATTCCGGCTCAAGACATTCCAGCTCTTTCTTAGATCTGGATCTACTTACCAGTCGTTGGATCTCGCTTTTGGCAGACTTGGTGAGTTGAGTCAATCGCAGTTCGTACAGGTCCCGTTGCACGCGAAAATCGGAAGCTTTCCGCCGTTCAGCCTCCGAGGAAATCTGGGGGAAAATTGCGGAAAAAATCAAACAATTAGCCATTTCGTAACATTTTTTGCTAATGTTTAGTCTTTCCAATATCATCGACGAGTGGAAGGCATGCCGGCGTGTAAGTTCCATTCGATTTGTCAACTTGATTGAATATTCTTGATTCAGCCAAAAATTGGCAAATTTGTCCATTCTTGTAAACATGGTTCAGGATTTTTTTTTTTTGTAATTTCTGTCAAAAAGTTTTTTTTTTAATTATAAGGCCTATTTTTGTAAGAGATTCATTCTTATAATCATCATTGTTCTTTCAAAATGGCTTATGGTTAAGCTAAAAGTATCACAAAAAGCTTTGTACATCCTTACAGTTATTCTACGATCAAACATTTGCAAATATCTATGACTTTAAGAAAATATATTTTTTTTAACTTTTACTTCTCTGACCGATCTGTAGTTCCAAAATACCAAATTTGTTTTATTTGATTTAATAAAAAAACACTGAAATAAGCAATATAAAATGTATTCTAAACAGTTAATAAGACAAAAACTTGAAATAGTATTTATGATGGCTTTGAAACAAATTCATTTAACAAAATTGATTCTTGTTTTTGATGATTTGAAAATATTTTTTATTCAATATTTTTTACAGATATTTTGCTGAGTTTTTAATTTTTTTAAACATTTGCAGTTTATGAAAAAAAGCCTAAATTGAGCGCCATATTCATATATCATTTTTTCTTGTTTCTGTGGTATTTCAAGACAAACATTTTAAAAGGGCCAAACATTGAATATTACGCCCATTTAAACTGCTTGTCTTGATTTAAAAATCAAAATATTTTTTTCAAAAAGATCAGAAAATTTCACGAATTTTTCATGTATTAAAATTGAAAATTGGACCATTATTTGCTGGGTTGTTTTGGTGAGATTAAGAAAACTTCAATTTTCGTGATTCTTTTTCTTAAAGCGGCTCTATCTCAGCAACCCGGATCCAATCTTCAATGTCTCTTAGACAATTTTATAGCAAATTTTCTGAACTTTTCAACAACAATATTTTTAGAAACGGTCACTCATGGTCACTATTTTTAAAAATTGAAAAACTGCAAATATTTCGCTAAAATCAAACTTTCGGTGGCTATATCTTGAAAACGGAGCCCTTTATCAAAAAATCTGTAGAGTACTTTTCGATTGCCAATTCAATTTTGCATTAAAAAATAATGTCAAACTTGTTTTTGCATAAAACTTCGATTTTTTTCCAAAAATCACTATTTTTTCGAAAATTCATAACTCGGCGGCAGATTTTTTGACCATGTTTCTATATGGCTCAAAAGTTGCGGATTTTTGTCCCCTATTTTGGGAAATTGAGTTTTAGTTAAAAAAAAGTTGATAAAAAAATCTGCAATTTTTTTTCCGTGTACCTATATTTTTCTCAAAAGTCCTACACAATACCTACAACTTTGCCCAAGACACCAAATTGATCAGAAAATTCACTCAAAAGTTACAGCTGTTTGAATATATACATACCATTTTTGTATGGACAGCAGCCAAAATTGTATGGAGACTTGTATGGATGAACCATTCACACAAATTAATTCATTTGGTTAAGGGAAGGCCCCCACAAAGTTTGAGCCAAATCAAAAAATACAAATAAAATCCATTTCCGATTTTGGTAGAGAATTGCTCATTTGCTGGTTTTGAAAACAAATGATGCTGATGTTGGTAATTAAGATCTCTATTCTACTTCTCAAACTTTTACTGATGAATTATGGACTCCTATAACTTTTGCTAAAGTAATATTTTTTGATAATTTACTTAATTTATGAGTTTAACAAAATTAACACAAAATTTTTAATTCAAAACTCAATTAAATACTTTCATAATTTCCAATATGAGTGTCAAACAATTTTTCCTAAAAATTTCCATATTTCTGTCAAATCATACGCAACTTTAAATGAATTTTCACGTCACTAATGTTTGTAAATATTGAATAGTCAAATTTCCACACAAAGATGTCGTAAAATTAAGTTTTCATACATTCAATTTGTTATGGGTATTAATCAAAGTAAAACGGTTAAAGAATTTTCACAACATTTCAGTTTTTGCCTTCCTCACTGAGGTAAGGCTATAATCCTGCTCTAAAAATGAACTTTCTATTAAAAGCTCCTAGACCCACCTTCATGTATACATATCTATTCAGAATCGAAAACTGAACAAATGTCTGTGTGTGTGTGTATGTGTGTGTGTATGTGTGTGTGTATGTGTGTTTGTGTGTATGTGTGTGTGACCAAAATTCTCACTGAGTTTTCTCAGCACTGACTAAACAGATTTTTATCGAACCAGTTGCATTCGACTTGCTTTAGGGTCCCATACATCGCTATAGAATTGTTTGAAGTTTCGATAAGTAGTTCAAAAGTGATGCATAAAAATGTGTTTTCACAAATACCCGGATCTAGAGCGTCCAATTTCCCGGGGTTACAAAATTCCCGGGAAACGGGAAATTTTCAATAAATTTCCCGGGAAATCCCGGGAATTCCCGGAAAATTTAAATTTATCAAAAATTATTCTTATCTTGCTTTTGAACCATATTTTGCAACAAAATTGTATAAAACAGCGATCATAATGGTCAAAATGGGTGTGAGGATCAATTAATGGCCTGACTGCTTGAAAAAATCATGAAAATATTTAATTTATCTAATTTTATATGCTGTCGTACCAAATCGAAAAATTATCTTCTGCATTTTTTGTTGAGAAGCATTATTTTTTAAATCAATGTGTTTGGATAGTAAGTAAAACCATGCTCCACCACCATAAAATTGCTTCTAAATTTGTCTCTGTGACCAACTTGAGATATGATTGAAATTGAAAAAAAATTATGCGGAATTAATAATTTTCATTGTGCAAGAAGTGGTTTAAATAAAATGATACATGTTTTTCATATTTAATCTTCTTACGCCCTTGGTATTTCCAGTGCTTAAATTGTAATTTCATGAATATTATTGAAGAAATTCTTCTTGCTCAACCATTTAATTAAATTTTCTTCCACGCTAAACAAAAACGTTAAACAAATCTCAGTTTTGATGTTAGCCGGAAGGGGTTCAGGTCTTATTTTCAAATGATATAACAACAATTTCCGTTAAAAAAAGATTACCAAAAATAAAATAGATTATTATTCATTTTCATTATTTAAGTTGCCCAACAAAAAACCAAAATCTATTGCTTCAGAAATAAATATTATCTGAAAAAATCCTTGACATGCAATTGACAGCTGGTTGAAATGAATAAAATCAAGTTAGGTTCTGTCATTGTTTTTTTTTTTTTGTAGATTTTCAAAACATTGCAACCATGGTGCCCAAAATTTCAGAAAATTTATACTTCCGCTTGAATTTCGAGAATTCCCGGGAAATTTACAAATTTCCCGGGAAACGGGAAATACATTTTTTCGGGAAATCCCGGGAATTCCCGGGAAATTTTTTCCCGGGACGGGAAATTGGACGCTCTACCCGGATCTCAATTATATGCATGTAAACGATGTCCGTTTCCATCATCCGACCCATCGTTGGTTAGATAATTAAAAGGCCTTTCCAATGAGTCCAAGACATTGAAGATCTGGCAACCCTGTCTTGAGTTATAACCACTTAAGTGATATTTATGTACTTTTTTGAAGCCGGATCTCACTTAAATGTATGTAAACTATGTCCAGATCCATCATCCGACCCATCGTTGATTAGGTAATTGAAAGGCCTTTCCAATGAATACAAAACATTGAAGATCTGGCAACCCTGTCTCGAGTTATGACCACTTAAGTGATATTTATGTACTTTTTTGAAGCCGGATCTCACTTAAATGTATGTAAACTATGTCCGGATCCATCATCCGACCCATCGTTGATTAGGTAATTGAAAGGCCTTTCCAAAGAGTCCAAAAAATTGAAGATCTGGCAACCCTGTCTCAAGTTATGACCACATAAGCTATACATTGTGTTCTTTTTTTCTGGATCTAAAAAAATGATGAAACCACTCATATACCCATTTTTGGTAAGAAGTGAGGAAGGCATCAAACACATAGGTGGATTTAGTTAGTTTTTATATAAAAAAAAAGTTTCACAACAAACTATCTCTTTGATAATGTTTATATTTTTATTGCAGCATAAGTTTCAAAAAATAAGATATTTTAATGGAAGTACTGAAGGGACCATCCATAAACCACGTGGACACTTTTTTGGGATTCTGCAACCCCCCCCCCCCCCTTCGTGGACAATTGTCCATATATAAAAAATCTTTTTGTATGGATCGTGGACAATCGCCATACCCCCTAAAGTGTCCACGTGGTTTATGGATGGTCCCGAAAAAAATTACAAAATATTGAAACTTTCACAAAATACTTTTGAAAATTAAAGTTTACCTCATTTGTCATACAGGATGGTGAATTAACAAGCAATTTACAAATTTTAAAATACTCAAATACTTATTAAATTGTCAAATTTTTTAACATAGAGACGGTCTTTTGAAAATATTCAAAATTGATCAAGAAATTAAATTATAACATTTTTCATGCGTTTGTAATAATCCATTCTAAAATAAGTTTTGTGTGGAACTTTTATAGCAAAAAACGCAAATTAAGCTTTTTTTGCAAATTAGAATATTGATTTAAAAAATGCCTTTCATATTTTATACTTAATTTAAAATACTTGATTTTGTTTTCCTAAAATACTTTACAAACATTCTAGTTATTGAGAACTCTTGGATTATTTTTTTATTTGTTTTAAACTGATGTTTAACAGGTAAACGCTGAAAATAATACAAATATGTGCCCTCTATTTGATGATTGAACCCGAGATTGGACAATGTCCCTGGCGAGAAACGCGATTCTAGGTATAACTTAGTTATGTATAAAACAATTATATTTTAGTACACAACAAAATTACAAGATAAGAATTGCCGTTGCAAATATTTTTCAATGTTTATGTCGCCCCCCTTGAAAATTGATCCAAAACATCAGAAGGGAAAAAAAATATTTTCCCAAAAAACATCTAAATTTCAATGGAACTTCTATTTCTAATCAACTGAGAATAATCAAAAATATCTTTTTCTGCATTGATAATCATATTCAGCATGTTTGGTCTCATTTAAAAATATTTTGAACATTTATGAAATTACAATGTACAGCATTGTAAAATCGTTTTATTCTCGCAAAAATAAAATTTTTTAAATCGAAAAATGAAGTTGAAAATTTTTGCGACCAATATTTCGATTTTTTGAAAAAATCAGTATTGATTGAAAAATTCATAACTCGGTCAATGATTTTTTGCGCAACCTGGAAATTTCTGAAAAGTTGGCATTTGATGTCCTCTAAAACATATCAAAAAATAAAAAAAAAAGTTAAATAATATTTATTTACCGTGTATCATCTTTTCCTGTGTAGTCATACCTACAATTTTGCCGAAGACACCAAATCGATAACAAAATTCCTTCAAAAGATACAGATTTTTGAATTTTTATACATCGTTTTTATATGGACAGCTGCCAAATTTGTATGGAAAATTATGTGGACAAACTAATAATGTAAAATGGCTTCCTTGGGCGTACCGAAGGCACCAAAAAAGTTTCAGTCGGATTCAAAATACAAAAATTAAAATTGAAGAAAAAAGACCGTTTTCGCAGAGAATTTCTCAACTGGACTGGTGTATAATGTATTTTAAAATACTTTTTTCAGTCAAATTTTGATACCGTGGCCTTACATCAAAGTCGAGAGACATAAACTTAAAAAAATAAGTGCAACGGCCTAATTGAAAAGTATTCACATAAATTGAGGTAACAAAACATCAAAAACAAGGAAAATTTACACTGTTAGACTAAATATCTTTAAAATTGCCGTTATCTCTTTAATAACACTTGATTTGAAAGCTGTTTTTTTAAATACATTTTTAGACAAAAAGTTATCATTCAAAGAAATAAGAAATTGAAACATTGCTCTTTTTGAAATTTTAGTGTCGAATTGATGCTTCACAACAATTAAAGGACGGCCAGACCTACTGCATAGTGCATTGACCGCAGAGATAATTGATTGAATCGCTTTTTGTGAGCGTACGAATGACTTCCCGGGAACATTTTTCTATGGTAAATAATATTATTTAAAATGTTGAAAGTGACATTTATTGCTGTTTCTACTGAATATCTTTTAAATCAATAACCTTTTAAAGAATTTGATACTGCTTTTGAAATTACTTAAAGCTGGATAATAACTCAAACTAAATTAAACCAAACACTCATTGTCACAATATCTCAAGGTACACCTCCGTTCATCTCCCAACGCGATCTCAACCCGAGATGGTGTTACCGGGTTCCATCAAGATCCATCCACGAACCCGTGGAAATGTCACGGTGACAATTCGTCACAACATATCACCATCGCACACACACCCACGACCTCGCCGGACCCAAAGTGACCATTAACCGGCGTGATTTACGATGAAGACATGTTTCGTACAATCTCCTCCGCGGAGTGCCGCACCCTAAAAGTACCACTTTTGGGCGCAACACATTTCAATTATTATTACCCTTCAACGGACCCCGCTCAAACAAATGAAGATTGACAGCTGAAAGGGCGCTTCTGTTGCACAACCCTGCGCCCGCGACATCTTTATTATCTGTCACTATCTGTCAAATCACGTGCGCGCGCGCCATCTTCAGGTGTCAGCGGGGGAATTATTTGCACATTGCAAAAGTCATTCGGGGGGTCGCGCCGCCATTTATTCGAACATTTTACGCAATTTAAAGTCATCCGTGTCAGCTTTTTAAATTAATTTAAATAACGTCCATATAAGTCGCAGTCGGCAAAAGCCCCCGCTCATGTCCGCATTTCCCTCCGTGTCCTTTCCAGGTTGAAGGAGAAGGTTCCGGGCCTTATTTGGGATCCATTGCAAGAGGGGGGTAAAACAGATCTTTATGGCAATAATGGCCACACTGCGGAGTCACCTTGACGAATTGAAAGATGAAATGAATAAAATAAAATAAAAAAGATCTTCTCACTGGATCATTCATAAATTATGCAAGAATCTGCATGGAATACAATATTATTAATCATCCCCGCCGCACTCCCTACCGAGTGGTTGTTGGAGGTTCAACTGCAGGACACTATCCGGCCAGCGAAAATTCACGGCCACGGATTGACCTCGATAAACTTCATCAAATGAAGTTATCCTTAAATTACGCATCGCAGAATTGCAAACATGAAAATATTAAGTTGCGTTACGTAATCTAGAAACACCCCCCTCAAAACGGCCTGATAAACGACGTGTTGATCCCCCCCCCATGGACGACCTCCAAGTCACGGATTATGTTGGTGTAGGTCCAACACGATGTTGTGCAATCTGCACAAATTATAATCCAATAATCGAAGTTATCAATCGCGCACCGTCTGCGAAATGCAATTAACCAACAAGAGTTGAAAGGGCAGCCCCTTCAGCAGCTGTCGCGCGTGGATCTTCACCGGCTGAGGTGACAATCCGACGGACGTAATTTGGCGTTGATAAGGTGCTTAATGGGCAGGGATCCTCATTTGGGCATAGTGCCAATTAGCTGGCTGCGGCGGAATGCGTGTCGGGTCAAGATCGTAGGAGACTCAATGTCTCCTGGGTGTCGTGTTGAATTACGCTTCAAGGCATTTTTCATCAACATCAACATATTTTTAAAAAGCTAATTTAACTTCAAACTCAAAAGAAAAATGTGACCGGAAATGATCAAATTCAAATCATTTTTGCAGTGAGCTTATATGAGCGTTAGTGGCGTTAGTTGAAATGAATCAAACAGCGATTATTGCATGCAAGAAATCAAAGTTCACATTTAAATCCGACTTGCATACAAGTCGCGTGACTGCAGTTAGATTGCGATGTTTAAGGAATGTTCAACATATTTCAGAATATGTATGAGCTTATTTGATTTTTTTTCCAATTTTTTTCCAAATTGAATATATTTAAAATTATAATAAAGCTTTTTCTAAAATGTATTTCTTGCCACTCAAATCGGGCTCCATTGAGGAAAACATTTTTAACAAATCTCACAACATAAAAAAACTGTTTTTAAATGAATAGGTTTGTAAAAGTTGTAACTTCATTAAATTAAAAAAAATGAATCAATATCAAATAAAACTTCATTAAATTGAATAAAAAAATGAATCTATATCGAATAGTAAAAAATTAAAATGGTTCCAATGCTTACATTATCAAATTTGGAATGCTCAGATTAGTTTTCAAAAAGTCGCCAGAACCAATGGTAAACAAAGCCTTTTTTGTCTCGGTATTCGACCTACTTACGAAAAACCAATTTCAAAAATGCTTAAGATTGTTCATCACAATTGTCATAGAAATAGAATTGCAACCCAGTGAGAAAAATTTCTCCTGAGAATCGACTAAAAACATTATTTTTTGCATTGAAATTCACGATGAGTATGATTGAGACCTTGCACGCAACATTGCATTCAAGCCCAGAGGAAAAACTCATCGCATATCCCTCTCTTTCTCTCTCCTCAATCTCTCCCCACTGGGTTTCTACTCACTTGAATTTTCTCCTCCAAGAACTTGTTGGTCTCTCGCAGAGCGGAAAGCTCCTGATTCAGCTTGAGAACGTCCAGATTGAGCTGGTGCAGCGCATGAGTTGATTGCTGGTTATGGCCACCGTTGCTGCTACTGCTACAACTAGCAGCACTGCTACTTTGCTGCTCCCCTTCCGACCTGTTGACCGGTTTCGGTTTCGTCGTCGTCGTGCAAGACTGGTTCGTTGCCGCAGAATTACGCTTCTGGTGGGACAGCGCTTCCTGCAGCTTCTTGCACTCCGTCTTGGACCGGCGCAGGTCGGACTCGTTTTGGGCTCTGAAAGAAGAAGAAGCGGTTGGTTACGGTTGTTTTCGCGGGGGTTTCCCAGGTTGACCTACCTCAACACCCTCACGGCACCTCGTTCCGTGGCCAAACTCGTGCGCAGCTCGTTGATCTCCAGCCGCATCTGTTCGTTCTGGGCAAGCAGCTTCTGCACCGTCAGCGCGTTGTGGGCTTCGCTGACCACGTGCTTCTTGGACTTGGTCGTAACTGGCGGTGACGGCGCCTTGGCGACATCTGGTTTCGGCGGAATCGGTGGTTTGCTGACCACCACTTTGACAGGCGACTCGCCGTGGAGCGGATCCATCTTCATGCGTTTGTGGCTGGCCGTCGCAGCAGGCTGTGTGTTTTCCTTGTCTGACTGCTTCAGAACCGCTGCGTACGTCGGTTCTTCCTGGAGATCTACACTGTTGTCGCAGGTTGCTTGATTTACCACAACACTTTTCCTCTTCAAGCTATTCACTTCTTTGTCACTGTCACACTTGATCGCGCCATCTTCCGGCACTTCTTCAGCGCTCTTCCGCTTCTGGTACTCACTAGCCTTCAGGCCACTCAAGTACAAGGTCACTTTCTCACTGTCATTTGCTTCACTGCCGGATCTTCCCGTGCTTCTAGCTCTACTGGCACTTCTTCGATCCATTTTCACAGGCTTTACCGAACCAGATGTGCCCTTGCCGGAGCTTCCGTTGCTCTGACGCTTGATGCCGATGTCTGCCATTTTCACGTTTGCTGCTTGCTTGCGGGATCCAGGTTCACATTTAATTTTAATTTTTCCTACTTGTTTAGTTTTAAGTCAATTCGGTGGAGCTACTCTCCTGTGCATCAACACTTGTCACTGACCCAGTGGACGCTGGCTGTCGAGAAGTGGTTTTGGTTTGAAGTTCTGGGTTGTGTGTGCAGAGTTCAGGCGGAGCGCGCGCGCTGGATGTTCAGTGGATGTGTAATCGGCTGGAACGGAAACAATGAGACGAGAGCATTAGTGATTTTGTGCTGAAAGGTGGGGGAAGGTATCATATTGGATATTGGATGTATGCAAATTTGGGTCAACGAACAATCTGGTGTGCGGTGCAGCAATTTTTTGCTCACGAGAGTAGGTTCAATGCAGAGTTCGTAAAGAAGCATAAGGTCAACCTTGATTGTAAATTGTTGCATTTTTTTATTATGTTCACAGCTGCCAGCACATTTTTTAAGTATGATAATTCTAGTATTTAGTTGCAATTATCCCAACTCCGGTTTTATATGAATTTTTATTTAACAATACGCAAATTTAGACCAAAGGACGCCGTCGTGCTAACTTGTCGTACGTCGCTTTTTGTATTCCGAGAAAAACGCGTTTAAATGTTTGACCTTTGGTTGTCGAAGTCCCGAGATATAATTAAAAATGTTTACGGTAGTCGAGCTCGTACCTGTGTCAAACGCGTTCTGACCTGAAATCCCTTTGGCCAATAGTCGCACTTACATCAATTTTCAGGCTGTGTGAAGATAGCACGACAAGGTTGAAACTTCTTCCATATGAAAAGTGACAAAAATGCACGGAGTTTTTTGGTTTTTATTGAATATCTCGGGGTTGGAATCGATTTTTTAGGATCTGTGAAGGTCAAAAGGTGAGGCATCGTGAGCTGGCATTCTTAACTCAATTGGGTCCTGAAATGAAGCTTAGATTGCTGATATTATTGTTTACAGCGATAAAGCTTATTTTTCTGAGTACAATGACCCTTTGTACGAGCACAAAGAGTTTAAAATGGATTTTTAAATCAATTTTGAAAAATTAACCTCGCGGTCCTTCTTGACCGAAAAGCTCCTACTTGACAGCTCGTTTCAAGGGGACCATAGTTGATCCATCGAAAAAATGTTGTCTTGTCAAAAACAAATTTTGCATTATAATGAAAAAAACTGATCAGAAATGGTTTTTAATCGTGTTTTTTACCGTTGTACATAAAAATTGACATAGGACTTTAGTACCCAATTCTCTACCAACTCACACGAAATCGAGAAAAGTTGCCCCGACCCCTCTTCGATTTGCGTGAAACTTTGTCCTAAGGGGTAACTTTTGTCCCTGATCACGAATCCGAGGTCCGTTTTTTGTTATCTCGTGACGGAGGGGCGGTACGACCCCTTCCATTTTTGAACATGCGATAAAAGAGGCGTTTTTCAATAATTTGCAGCCTGAAACGGTGATGAGATAGAAATTTGGTGTCAAAAGGACTTTTATGTAAAATTAAACGCCCAATTTGATGGCGCACTCAAAATTCCAAAAAAAAAACGTATTTTTCATCGAATAAAACACTAAAAAAGTTTTAAAAATTCTCCCATTTTCCGTTATTTGACTGTAAAATTTTTTGGAACATGTCATTTTATGGGAAATTTAATGTACTTTTCAAATCTACATTGACCCAGAAGGGTAATTTTTTCATTTAGAACAAAATTTTTCATTTTAAAATTTCGTGTTTTTTCTAACTTTGCAGGGTTATTTTTTAGAGTGTAACAATGTTCTACAAAGTAACTTTTTGCGTTGCTCTTTGTTTCGTCGTCCGTGTCTGTCGCGGGTGACCATGAACGGCCATGATCGATGACGACCAACTTTTTCAAAACTTTTTTTCGTAAAATCGCGATAACTCGTGATGTTTACAAGCAAACCTCTTTTGTCTATATATCAAAATTTTTGTAATTGTCTGTTCTACAACTTTGTAGAACATTGTTACACTCTAAAAAATAACCCTGCAAAGTTAGAAAAAAACACGAAGTTTTAAAATTAAAAATTTTGTTCTAAATGAAAAAAATACCCTTCTGGGTCAATGTAGATTCGAAAAGTACATTAAATTTCCCATAAAATGACATGTTCCAAAAAATTTTACAGTCGAATAACGGAAAATGGGAGAATTTTTAAAACTTTTTTAGTGTTTTATTCGATGAAAAATACGTTTTTTTCGGAATTTTGAGTGCGCTATCAAATTGGGCGTTTAATTTTACATAAAAGTCCTTTTGACACCAAATTTCTATCTCATCACCGTTTCAGGCTGCAAATTATTGAAAAACACCTCTTTTTCCGCATGTTCAAAAATGGAAGGGGTCGTACCGCCCCTCCGTCACGAGATATCAAAAAACGGACCTCGGATTCGTAATAAGGGACCTCTGATGGTTAAATAAATTGGCCAATATGCAATGAGACGTTTGTTAGGAAAAATAAACTAAATCGAATTTAATATTCAAGACCCACAATCATCTCATCTAGCATCCAATCACAATTTGAATTTAAGCTCAAGACGCTCAATTGAACATTACAAACTAAACTAAACTTAGAAGTGTACCCCGAGCAGACAGAAATAACTTGGAAATAACATTTTTGATATTTGAAAATTCAAGGCCAAAAACATTTTATGTTATTTATGGGTAATTCTCTACCAACTCACACGAAATCGGGAAAAGTTGCCCCGACCCCTCTTCGATTTGCGTGAAACTTTGTCCTAAGGGGTAACTTTTGTCCCTGATCACGAATCCGAGGTCCGTTTTTTGATATCTCGTGACGGAGGGCGGTACGACCCTTCCATTTTTGAACATGCGAAAAAGAGGTGTTTTTCAATAATTTGCAGCCTGAAACGGTGATGAGATAGAAATTTGGTGTCAAAGGGACTTTTATGTAAAATTAGACGCCCGATTTGATGGCGTACTCAGAATTCCGAAAAACGTATTTTCATCGAAAAACACTAAAAAGTTTAAAATTCTCCCATTTTCCGTTACTCGACTGTAAAATTTTGGAACATGTCATTTTATGGAAAATTTAATGTACTTTTCGAATCTACATTGTCCCAGAAGGGTCATTTTTCATTTAGAACAAAATTTTTCATTTTAAAATTTCGTGTTTTTCTAACTTTGCAGGGTTATTTTTTAGAGTGTAACAATGTTCTACAAAGTTGTAGAGCAGACAATTACAAAAATTTTGATATATAGACATAAGGGGTTTGCTTATAAACATCACGAGTTATCGCGATTTTACGAAAAAAGTTTTGAAAAAGTTACTTTTGCGTTTCTCTTTGTTTCGTCGTCCGTGTCTGTCGCGGGTGACCATGAACGGCCATGATCGATGACGACCAACTTTTTCAAAACTTTTTTTCGTAAAATCGCGATAACTCGTGATGTTTATAAGCAAACCCCTTATGTCTATATATCAAAATTTTTGTAATTGTCTGTTCTACAACTTTGTAGAACATTGTTACACTCTAAAAAATAACCCTGCAAAGTTAGAAAAAACACGAAATTTTAAAATGAAAAATTTTGTTCTAAATGAAAAAATGACCCTTCTGGGACAATGTAGATTCGAAAAGTACATTAAATTTCCCATAAAATGACATGTTCCAAAATTTTTTACAGTCGAGTAACGAAAAATGGGAGAATTTTTAAAACTTTTTTAGTGTTTTTTTCGATGAAAAATACGTTTTTTCGGAATTCTGAGTACGCCATCAAATCGGGCGTCTAATTTTACATAAAAGTCCCTTTGACACCAAATTTCTATCTCATCACCGTTTCAGGCTGCAAATTATTGAAAAACACCTCTTTTTTCGCATGTTCAAAAATGGAAGGGGTCGTACCGCCCCTCCGTCACGAGATATCAAAAAACGGACCTCGGATTCGTGATCAGGGACAAAAGTTACCCCTTAGGACAAAGTTTCACGCAAATCGAAGAGGGGTCGGGGCAACTGCTGTGTGAGTTGGCGGAGAATTACCCTTATAACAAAATTTATTATTCGTCGTTATGATTTTTTTTGTTATTGGATTGTTATTGTTATATCAGACTAATAACATTTTAAGTTATTCTTCGAAAAATCATTGTTATTATTTTTTGTTATTTTAACAACTAATCCGATCATCCCAATAACAGTTGGCGGTATTCTTCCATAAAAAATGTTATTCCCAAATGTTTTGGCTTTCAACCAATATCAGACCAATAACAAATTTTGTTATGATAACATAAACTGTTATTGAACTCTTATGCAAAAATGGATTTTTCAAGAAGATTCCATAACCCTTTCTGTTATTTTGACAGTGTTTGTTATTGAAATGGCATGGATTTTGTTATTACCGTCTGCCCGGTACCACCGTAAATATTTTGGGTAAGTAATTATTTTGAGCTATTTCCTAAACACAGCATAAAACACGACTGCCTGCCCTTTTTATGTCAGTTGACACGCTTTAACCACACACTATCGTCCCGATTTAAGAAGAGAAAAGTGTGCACTAAAAGTGGAAAATGCACTATAAAAAGTTTACAGTGTGTTCACGGCACAGAAAAACAAATCTGCTTCTTCAATCGCAAACTCGCGTATTTTACCCTGCAATCGGAATCCGTCATGATAATCACCAATTAATTTCAATTCTAGAAGCCGACATACCTTCGTCGGTTTTTATTGGCTGGTGGTGGGTGTCCACAACTTGGTCTCACTAAAATTAAAATAGTTTTATGGTTTTGTAAATGCCAGTAGAAAATTGAGTAAATTTCGTTGAAATTTATGATTTGTTCGAGATTTTATGCATTCTCTAGTAAAACCTTAAACTTTACAATAAATTTGCATTGGAAACTGCTTATACTAAAAATGGACAAATCACCTTGTAAGCGGAGAGATAAACCAACTCAATTGCCATGGAATGGGACTTGGAAACGATCTCCGGGGTGCTCGTTTTATTGAATTAAACACACGCTGCAACTCAAGTGGCCTTTCTTTGAGGTCACCAGACAGGCCGGAATAGTGCATCCGACGATTTCACGGTTATTGACATATTCATCGCAGATGAATTGCACATGGCCAAGGGTGAAGGAATTATTGAAGTGTGTAGTATATGATTCAATCTGCATTTAAAATCTAAAAGTCCTTTTTAGATATATATATTTAAATTTTCAAACAAATTCATTCCACGAATGCTAAAATTAGTCAAAACATTCTAAATTGAGGATAGTACCGTCTTAATGACGACTTAAGTGGTGTCTAAGCGGCTCTAAAGATTAGCGCACGTGACAGCAGCGTCATAAAGTGAGGGTAAAGGCATCAATCATCGGAATGCTAGCGAAAAAAAAAGTTGGTGACAAACCACTCCCAACCCAATTTCAGCCAGATTTCCCACCCTCCCCTCTTCTGACGTCAGACGTCGAACCATGCGTCGTCTAATGTATGCATATTTTTCAGGCCTGTCCCGTCTCTGTATCTCGCTAAATTATGAATGCGAATATAGAGCACTTCTCTCGCGGACAGAGGCCGGCTTTTGTTGGGGAGGGTAAATGTTAATTGAAGGCAAAGTATTCTTGTTTCATTTCCGGAGAAACTTTCGTTTAATAGCAAAGTGTAAGGTATCATTTGAATGTGTGAAAATCAAAAAAAAAGTAAGTGACACTATGTTTGTAGATTTCATAATTTAAATAAAAAAAACTTAATCAACCTGTGTGGTTCGTACCTTTCTCACACACAAAATTCCCATAAAACATTTTTATTCGTAATACTAACTCTTTAGAAACCAAACCAACAGTGTAGAAAACTCAAGAGACAATAACTTGAGACAGAGTTGCCAGATCTTCAAATTTTTGGACTCTTTGAGAAAGCCTTTCGATTACCCAAACCTAGGCCGGACTATGTTTCCATACAGATAAGTACATAACTATCACTAAAGTAGTCATAACCAAGGGTCCTGATTGTTCAAAATCAACCACTCCATTCGCGACCACAAATAGCAGGCGACGCGATACTGCCCTGATGAATTCCTACCGTTTGTCACTTTCACACCATTCGCTCCCGAACACTCTCTATTCTACTCTCCTTCTCTCTTTGATCGGCTCAGTCTCCGAACGTCTCCGGCAGGCCGATCGACTCCGATCACTCTTAACTGAAAATATTTTTTCTCTGATGCAATGCGTTATACTCATTGATTTGGGTTGCTTAAAATCAATGTTATCAATTAAATTTTGCATTTATTTTGATTTCATAACATTATAGACACCATTCAAAGAAATTTCCACCAAAAAAAAAATCAAATTGATGGCAAACTGAGGGCGTGAAGACAAAAAGACTGCTGCTCTGGCATTTTGTGAGAATCGCTCTTCGCTGAGCATGGTAGTGTGTGAGTATCGTCGAGCGACGGGGTAGGCAAATATTTTCACGATGTATTTGTTCGCCGAGTGAACAGTTCGGGCCACTCGCTGACTGCTTGCGAGTATCATTCGCTCATGAATGCTAGCGGGTTGGAATAGGCGGCGAATGGATAGGCAATGATTGAGTGGTTTCTGTTCATTGAACCGAAAATCAGGACCCTTGGTCATAACGTGATACAAAGTTGCTAGTAATATTGTGGCCTTAGCTCAGTGAGGAAGGAAAAGCGATGTTGGTGAATGAGCTCAAAATATTGCAGATCTGGCGATCCTATCAAACGTTTTGAGCAGGTCCCTGCAATGGCGGCCATCTTTTTGTAACGAAAGCTTTTGACGCATACGGGAAGAAAAAGAAGACAACAACAAAAACACTTCTGTCAAATTGTATCAACAAACCGAACAGCGTGTATTGATCTACTCGGGAAAAATTCAACATAACAAGAATTTTGGCTAAATTGGAGGAGAATGTCGATCCCTGGGTCTCCTCGGAGCCAATCATCCGTCATCGAATCTGGACCGCCGCAAAAAAATTTGATTATCAACACCTCCCCAAGGAATTCTTCCCGGCAAACTTTCTGCACTCCACTGACTGCAACGTTGACTATCTCAAACACGGCCTTTCCGGTTCAAACAGTCGGGCAGGTCCAGATCGAGCAGGTTGAAGTTTAAAGTTATGGCTTCAAAAGAATTGCGGTGTTCTCCTTTTTGAACAGATTCACCGCTATTTTCCGGCTCGTGATCTATACCACGACGGACATTCGGTGTTAGCCGCGACACATCATGCTATAACATTTGCTCTCTGATTACGCAAACAACAAACAACACAATAAGAATTATTTATTCGATTTAACATAAATAGAAGATCACTGTGAGTCGCTCGAGCTGGAGCTGGAACTGTCCGTGGACATGACCTCCACGTCATCCAGGCCACCAGCGCGGGTGTCTAGCGGAATCGATGACCCACCACCCATAGTTATGTGCAGCTCAACCGAAAGATGCCACCGTCATCTCTTTGTCCTTGGAAACAAGCAGCTCCACCAGCTGGGCATGGTCGGCGCTAAAAATCTAAAAAAAATTTTTTAAGCCGCGCTGCCTCAAACAATTTAACATTTTTCTCAACAAAAAAAAATGGTTCGATCGCTTTGACGTTTCTAAATGTAAACAGTAGACCGCCATCTACCACTACATCAGCAGCCGATTTCAGATAGGGGCTACTCACAAACACTTATGCATGGGCTAAATTTCAGACAGGGGCTACTCACTAATACTAATGCAAGATTATGGTGATGGACGAGTAGAGTATCCCTTTACTCTGACACCACCCCCTCGGTTTTGAGCACTTAAGTGATAATTATACACTAGATATTTTGATGCAAATGATTTCTGGAAGCATCGTACGATCAATCGTTGAACACGTAATCAAAAGACCTTTTCAATAAACTCTGAACAATGGACCACTTGGTGGGATCCTTAAATTCTCTACAAAAGCATTCCAAAGTGACGGAACCATTCAAAACATTCCTTTCAAAGTCTTTCAAAGAAAATTAGTTTGAACCTATCTAGTAGACATTTAAAACTAAAAATGCTGAAAAGATATGTTTTTTTTAAATAGAACGGTCTTTTTGTTGCAACCGTGGAAGTCGGAAAACGTCAACAATAGTCATTCAAGACAAAACAAAAATCACAGTAAAGAAAAATATCGAGTAGGTATCAAAAAAAATATCGTTTGTAAAAACAGATTCAAAAGTATAAACAATAACAATATCATTGAATAAAGCTTTGAGATGAATTCAGAAGTTTCCACATTTTTTTTCTTATCGGTTCAACAAAAAGACATTAAGTGTGTGTTTCTTCTTAATTTTGTTTACCCTGTAAAGGCCAACACGTCAAATGTCTAAGAGCAATTCCATGTCAAATAGGGAATCGGTTGTACCCGACCCTCTCCGATTTCAATGAAACTTTGTAGACATGTTATCCTAGGCCTATATAAGCCATTTTTGTGTATATGGAGCCAATTGTACTCTAAAATAACATGTGAGAAGGGCGTAAGTGTTTTCAATATTTTTGTATTTTGCAATTTAAATATTGCTGTACCTCGAAGCCGTTGCTTCGTATCAAAAAGTGGTCAAAGACAAACTAGTAGGAAATTTTACGGGCTTTCCGAAAAAATACACTGAATCAAAAAAACACTCCACTTTTATGAGATTTTTTGATTTTTAAAAGTCAAATTTGAATGTAAGCCCACGATTTTTTTTCGTTCCAAATTTTTGTGAAAATTGCCTAAGTTGTTACAAAAAGACTCACGAAAAATGTAGCATGGAGCAGCTCACCTAAAAAAATACAAAAATCATTTACTGAAAGAGTTTTTTTTTCAAAAGTGCTCTAAACATCAATATTTGCAAAAACCGATAGTGGGAATCGATTCTCCAGACAATTTTACATAAAAGTCTCCATATAGACCATTGTACTAAGTCGAATCCTTGTGAAGTTACAGCGGTTTTAAAAATAAAAATGTTGAAAAATGGGTTTTTTGATGGTTTTTAGCAATTTCTATACGACAGACTTAATTTTTCAGTCTCGAAAATATTTTTACCGGAAAGCTCGTCCAATTTCCCATAAGTTTGTCTTTGACCACATTGCAATTGAATGTATGGGCAGATATAAGCTAATTACATTGCTCATAATTGAAAACATAATATTTTTATTTTTTAAACCGCTGTAACTTCACAAGGATTGGACTAAGGACAATGGTCTACATGGAGACTTTTATGTAAAATTGTCTGGAGAATCGATTCCCACCATCGGTTTTTATCAAATATTGATATTTAGAGAACTTTTGAAAAAAACACTTTCAGTAAATGATTTTTGTATTTTTTAGGTGAGTTGCTCCATCCTGCATTTTTCATGAGCCTTTTTGTAACATCTGAGGCTATTTTCACAAAAATTTTGAAAGAAAAAAATTGTGGGCTCACCTTCAAATTTGACTGTTAAACTTAAAAATTAAAAAATGTCATAAAAGTGTAGTGTTTTTTTGTTTCAGTGTATTTTTTTCGGAAAGTCCATTAAATTTCCTACAAGTTTGTTTTTGACCATTTTTGGATACGAAGCAACGGATTCGATATACAGCAATATTTAAATAACGAAATAGAAAAATATTGAAAACACTTACGCTCTTCTCAAATGTTATTATCGAGTGAAACTGGCTCCTTATACACAAAAATGTCTTATATAAGCGTAGGATACCATGTCTAGAAAGTTTCATTGAAATCGGACAAAATCAATTTATAAGCCAGTTATATTTTTTAAATTTCATAAAATCATGGGTTTGATGTTTTTACTTGTTTCATATGACTTTGCCAATGTCTTAAGAATTATTTTTTTCTTGGTCAGCTTATCCTATGTATTTGTGAATTTTATCCCAGATTATGTTTGACACACAGTTTTAAATTATAACGTAAAAATTGATAAAAACAATATTAAAAATAATTTATAAAAAATGCAAAAAAGGAAAACACAATGATTGAGATTTATAAAATACGCATAAAAATACAAACTATACACCCCCGGTGGTTAGTCACTTTTTCGTTTGACACTTTTTTAGTTTGTACCCCGTCAACGTCAATCTAAAAAATGACGAACTGTCACTTTTTACACGGCGCTCACGCACACTATCAAAACAAACGTTTGATAGTGTGCGTGAGCTCCGTGTAAAAGGAGTGTCAAACTAAAAAGAGACCCCGTTCGTTTGTTGGTGTTGGTGTCAAACCATCGGGGTTTAAGTGTACAAGAAAAGTGCATGCTAAAAGTGAATAAGAAAAGCATAAAACAAGAGAATTGAAGTATTTCGTAGAACAAAAGTGGCTCAACACAAAAAATGTAAAAAAAAACAATCGAAAAAATGTCAGAAGAGGGTTGACACAACAAAAGTATTAAAATTAAAGTTGCAATGATTCTTCATCAAACAAAAGACTAAGTTTGACCCATCAAAACAACATTCTTAAACTAACTTAACCAATTAAATGTAAACCAAAACTAGGTCCCACGCCACAAGTTTGATCAATGTCTGGGGCATCGATTTTCGCACAAACAAAAGTGTAATGAAATCATTCCGAAAAAAACCATCTTAAAGACCGACAGAGGGGGGTAGGACACCGCGAAGTTCATTCAACATCGTCATCATGGGTTGTTGTAGATATTTGTATTTTCATTGTCGGCAGTAAAGTCAACATCCCCACCCCGGCAGCGCAAACAGTTGTGTCTTGTCCTAGAACCCGGAGGAATGCCAGCAAAGGAAAAGTACAGGGTAGGTGACCCTATTGTTGTCTTTTTTATTCAACATATTCTACAAATAGTTTGATTTGCACCAAATGTCATAAAACTAATGATACAAATGGTTCTGGAAACATAGTTAGATTAAGGTAGACGCCCCTATTATTGCTGACGTCACACCTTTTTTCCTGACATCATTTTTGCTTTTGAGGAAAATGGGTTGTCTGCAACCGAAAGCCAAAGCACACGCATACAATGTTCTCTTTCAGAAAAGTGATGAACCAACGTGAAATGGCGCCCACTGCGTGGAAAGTGAGGGAAAACCAAAACACAATTTTCATCTGAAGCAGCACACTCGTCATGTCTAGCGCTCGCGCCAAGGTCGTGAATCAAAAATTTCCGTTTGAGTGGAAAGAGTGATTAGCGTTTCCTGTACCCTTAAAAGTGTTAAGATTTCTTAAATCTCTAAAAATCTCTTTATAGGCAGATTGAAAAAAGTCAAATTTTAAATTAAATGTAATAAATCAATCCCCTGAAAATTAAAAGTGAAACCAAATCAAACTAGAAAATGCATCCCCCCAAAAAATCGCACACGGTCAGGCCACAAAAGTGCCCCCGGAGAGAATTAATTTTTGGCGCAAAATGGCTGCACATTTCCGTGGATGAACAGGCGCGCGTGGGGGGAAGTTTTCCGATGATTTATTGACCACCACTCCCAGTCAGAGGAAAATCGTTCGCTCGGTCATGGTTTGATTTGCACCAAATTTGCACGATGACGTGCGCCCGGGCTGATCCCTGGAAACGAGAAAGCCGGCTATTTTTTTCCTTATTTTCAAATAAACACGTCATTGTAACATGGAGTGGAAGTGGCGGTTCGTGATTTTGCTTTGATTTTAATTGCATTTAAGATAAACTGAAAAGTATTCATTAGGATTTTTGTTACCAAATTGTGAGCCTTCCTCAATATGCCCCTAAAACTTTTTTTTTAAATATTGTTTAAAATTGTTATCCAAACTTTGCGCAACGATATTTTTTAGCAATTTCTATTATTTTGAAAAATATGCTTCAAGACTTTTCTTGTTTCTTGATGATTATATCGAATCCATCGTAAAAAGTCGTTTCGCCAATTTTATTTTTCATTGAAACCAGAATAAATTGGCTTTCGGTGTGTATTTCATAGTTTTACATAGAAACTAACATTTTTCTGCCCAAATCTGGAATGGACAATTATTGAGATATTAAAAAAAAAAAAAACAAAAAACTGGAATTTTTCGGACAAAATTTAGATTGAAGCTTGGCTGTGTTTTTTACTAGAATTTTCTATATTTTAAGTAAAAAGAAGTATGCAGTAATTTTTGTAGTGTCCCAGACTATGAATCTACGCGTTTTTTACAATTTAAATGAGAACGGTGCCATTTTATAGCACACAATTTGAAAAACAAGCAAAAAATTGAAAAAGTCACTGTAAAAACATGAAAAAATAGATAGGCAAAATGTAATGATAGGAGGTGGTAGAATAGGCCAAATACTACCAAAAAAACAAGAACTAAACAAGATAAATGAAAATTAAAATACTAAAAATGAAATAAGAAAACATAAAACAAGAGAAGTCAAATCTTTCGTGGAACAAAAGCTGTTTAAAATAAGTAAGTAAAAAAAATAAAAAAAAATTAACTGTGTTTACGTCTAGTTGATTTTTTTATTTCCTATTTTTTTAAATAAATAAGTAAGCAAAAATTTATGTATTTTTCTAGAACAACTTTTCAGTGATAAAGTTTAAAAAAAAGCTTCAAAAATCAAATTAATCATACCGAATAAAGATCGCAGCAAATATTTTTCAAAAAAAAAATTTAAAGTATGTCTCAAAGTAAGACAAGAAATCAGGAAGTATAAAATATATTTTTTCATAAACTTTGAAATTCAAAGCAAAACGAATTTGAAAAAAATGAAAAAAAATTGTTTACTTTTTCATTTTTTACCAAATATTAGTTCCGACCCGCCACTGCTTCAGAAAAATCAGATCTACCAACCAAAAGAGCAGGGGTTGCTCTAAAACATGTTAATAAAAAATAAAAAATACTGATTTAGGGAAATTTGAAGATTGTGAAAAAAAAATCACCATTTTTTCCTTGTACTTATTTTTTCGGAAGAGTCCTCATCAATATTTATAACTTTGCCGAAGACACCAAATCAATAAAAAAAATTCCTTGAAAAGTTACAGGTTTTCGAAAATTCACGTACCATTTTTGTATGAACAGATTAATTATTTGGAGATTTTATGGCTGAACCAATGACACAAAATGGCTTCTTTGGTGATAGGGAAGGCCCCCTCAAAGTTTGAGCCAAATCAAAAAATACAAAAAATAAAAATTGTCTAAATCGGCCGATTTCAGAGTCAGAGTCAGAGTCAGAATCAGAATCAGAGTCAGAGTCAGAGTCAGAATCAGAGTCAGAATCAGAGTCCGAATCAGAGTCAGAATCAGAGTCAGAATCAGAGTCAGAATCAGAGTCAGAATCAGAGTCAGAATCAGAGTCAGAATCAGAGTCAGAATCAGAGTCAGAATCAGAATCTGAAAAAGAGTCAGAGTCAGAATCAGAGCCAGAGTCAGATTTGGAATCCGAGTCAGATTCAGAGTATCAGTCGGAAACGGAATTGAAGTAGACAAATCCTACTAAGAATCCGGAGTAAGCTTATCTCTAGAGGAAAGGCTATAAAATCACTCGAAAAATGAACTTCTTAATTCGACCTCGTAGACCCACCTTCACGTATACCTATCGACTCAGAATCATGTTCTGAACAAATGTCTGTGTGGATGTGTGTAGGTGGGTGGACAACAAAAATGTCACTCGATTATCTCCGGACTGGATGAACGGATTTTGACCGTATTGGTCTCATTCGATCCGTCTTGGGGTCCCATAGGTCTCTATTTAAAATCAGCAAGTTTAGTTAAGTACTTCAAAAGTTATGCTAAAAAAACGATTTTGGCGTATGTCCGGAAGATTGTAAAAAGGGTGGTTTTTGCAAGAAACCCTATCATGTTATACATTTTCAGAAAGGTATTAAAAAACCTTTCCAGTGAGCCCAAAACATTGAAGATCTGACAACCCTATCAAAAGTTATTAGCACTTAAGTGTTATTTATACACTTTTTGGAGGCCGGATCTCAGATATTTCAGTAAAAATTATGTCCGGGTCCATCATGCGACCCATCGTTAGTTAGATAATCAAAAAACCTTTCAAATGAGCCCAAAACATTGGAGATCTGACAACCCTTTCAAAAGTTATTAGCACTTAAGTGTTATTTATACACTTTTTGGAGGCCGGATCTCAGATATTTCAGTAAAAATTATGTCCGGGTCCATCATGCGACCCATCGTTAGTTAGATAATCAAAAAACCTTTCAAATGAGCCCAAAACATTGGAGATCTGACAACCCTTTCAAAAGTTATTAGCACTTAAGTGTTATTTATACACTTTTTGGAGGCCGGATCTCAGATATTTTAGTAAAAATGATGTCCGGGTCCATCATGCGACCCATCGTTAGTTAGATAATTGAAAGACCTTTCAAATGAGCCTAAAACATCAAGGATCGGACAACCCTATCAAAAGTTATTAGCACTTAAGTGTTATTTATACACTTTTTGGAGGCCGGATCTCAGATATTTCAGTAAAAATGATGTCCGGGTCCATCATGCGACCCATCGTTAGTTAGATAATTGAAAGACCTTTCAAATGAGCCTAAAACATCAAGGATCTGACAACCCTTTCAAAAGTTATTGGCACTTAAGTGTTATTTGTATACTTTCTGGAGGCCGGATCTGAGATATTGTGATAAAAATATTGTCTGAATCTTCCATGTGAACTTTCGTTGGATAGGTTTTTTTTTTATCAGACCTTGCCGATGAGCCAGAAAATTGAAGGTTTGCGAACCCTATCAAAAGAAATCAGTAATAAAATTGATTTGTTAAACATGTTAAGGGAATGTTGCTATTTTTACTGAATGTATTGACTTTATGAATGTGAGGAAGGCACCAACCACCTAAAGGTGGATTAAGTATCGTTTTTTTAAAGGTCCAATAAACCAAATTTCCAGTCTTGCTTTTTGGGTGTTTTTGAAACAGCCTTGAGTCCTGGGTATCAAAAAACGCCGGTTTATTGGACCTTTTTTAAAAAAACTCCAGATCTTTAATAACATCCCAATTTAAGTTTGATAGCTGTCATCTTTTTCGGTTGCGACTAAATTTCAATTCGATTTCTTCATAGATCTTCAGAAGAGATCTGGCAAACAATTATTATTGTTTGTACTTAATACTTGTTTGTTTTGTTCTGAATTAAGTAATTAAGCCACTGGCAACCCTTAAGCCAATATTAACACCCCTTTTCGCGAAGCTTACCTTCTTATCTCTTTACTTTGCGGGGGCGTAAACAAATCCAATTACACCGATCCCATTTCTTTGCGGCACCAAATCGTTAAACCGCCTTTCTACCGCCACGCCGCAAACTGAGCTCACCGTGTCGCACGCGTTCTTCAATTTCAACACCCTTCCCCTCGATATGTCAGCTGATGATTATGCTCGGCGACACTAATTCTAACCCCTTGGCGCGTTGATTAGTGAACTCGGTGTTATGCTCACTTCTCACTTTGAGCGGGAAGGATTACACAAAATTACGCACGCGGGGCCGATTCGCACTCTATTTCTGTCAGCACTGGTCTTCTTCCCCACTTCTGGTGTCTTCTTCTTCACTTTACTTGTGTTGGTTTTGACTCTTTTCTTCTTCTTTTTCTTCTACACAACTGTTGATCTCCTCAAACTTTGATCACACTTTTCGATTTTTTTTCTCCTTTTCCACTTTGACTCTGTCAATCAATTTAAGTTTTTCTTCGCACTTTTTTTTCTTGTGAAAAATATAAAAAAAAATGTTCGTAACTCGAAGGGGGCGAACGGAATCGTTGAATTTCGAAACTTGTGGTAACTTAACAAAACTAAGACACAGCCAAACGGGTTTGGGGGTTCGTTGAATTTTTTTCGTTAAAACTTTTGCGTTTTTTGTATGAAATAAATAAATAAATAAACTCGTGCGTAACTGTTCGTTTGGTAACTTTTTTCTTTACTTTCTTTGCACAGGAGACGTGTGATTTCACAACTTGCTAAACTTTTCGTAAGTCGATAATTTCGATTTTGGTTGGGTGCGTGTAATTGTAGTTGTTGCTATTAAAAATAAGTATGACTTAACTCGAATAGTGTTTCGCGAATTTCGCACTCGCAAAATGGCGCGCGCGCGTGTGATAAAGTTAATTTTTTGTTCACGAATTAATTCGTGAGGGAACTTAAAATTAAAATTAAATGTTGCCTTGCGGGTGGACGACGACTGACTGAGCGGACGAGCAGCGAGAGAGATTTTTGCCTGTGGCATGCGAAAGTTTACAAAAATTTCGTTCTTGGCGCATCTCGTTTTGCGCAGGCCGTCGTCGGACATTGAAGTAGCGGAGAGTATACTAAAAGATAGCTGTGTGTGGGTGTGGGTAGTGTGTTTGTGTGGCGCGATAGTGTGACATCGCTATTGTTGTCATCAATGGGTCAGAGCCGATTTGCTTACCGCAATTTACTACTGTGGGCTGAACTGAGAAGTATTTTTCGCTATTCAATAAGTAAAATCAGCAATCGTGAATCTCGTCATGAATTTGTTTTGAACGCCATTCCCAACCGGTCTCTTGACTATTTTCGATTAATGGAAATTTAGGAGCCAAAATAACATAATCCAATGAAATCCCAATTATGTATGTGACTAGCATACTTAAATTTCATTAAAAATATATTTCATTTCAAATCTTTTGTGCAAAGTTCTTTGTCGTATTGGTTATGTGTAACATAACCACTTGTATCTTTTTTCTAATCATTAACTTTTGTTTATATCTGGTCCTACATTCATTATATTTTATACTCAAAAATGCAAAAATAAACGTGATATTAAATAACGCAAAAAAAAACCTAAAAATGCAAAAATAAACCTAATATGATTCGCTTAATCGAATCCCGCTAACAAAACAAAGCAACAAGTATTATTATCATTAAAAATTCAATATTTCATTTGAAAACGTTACATAATCCACCTTTAGATGGTTGGTGCCTTCCTCGCATTCATAAAGTGAATATACTACACAGCCTCAAACAAGTGTATAAATAACACTTATTTTTTATCAAAATATCTTAGATCCGGCCTCAAAATAGTAGTTTATGCAACAAGTTGCAAAATGAGGATTTTTTCAGCACGAGTCGTACATTTATCCAACGAGGTTCACCGAGTTGGATAAATACGAAGAGTGCTGAAAAAATCAAGTTTTGCAACGAGTTCCATCCATTTTTTGCAGTTCCAAAAAACACACACTGAGGTAAATTTTATGTCAAATTTTTATGTATTTTGTCAATAAATCGTTTAAAAAAAAAATGTTGAAAAGAGTTACTTTTCGAAACAAGTGCTGAAAAGTTCAACTTTTCAGCACCCATTTGAGTGCTGAAAAGTAGAACTTTAAAGCATTTATTTTGAAAAGTGTTGCTATTCGATTCTGATATTTTTGGTACAAAAAAGTAGGCTATTTCGTCGTTCATAAATGACAGGGAAAGTAAGTAGTTTCACGACGGAATTGCAAAAAAGTGTACAAAAACACTAAAGTACTTATATCTTGTGTTAGGGTTGTCAGATCTTCAATCATTTGAAAGGTATTTTGATTACCTATCCAACGATGGGTTGCATGATAGATTTGGACAACTTTTGCATCAACATATTTTAAATCCGGCCTTAAAAACATAACTAACCGACGAACTAACAGACATACACACGCACAGACATTTGTTCAGAATTTGATTCTGAGTCGATAGGTATACGTGAAGGTGGGTCTACGAGGTCGAACTAAGAAGTTCATTTTTCGAGTGATTTTAAAGCCTTTCCTCATTGAGGTGAGGAAGCCAAAAATCCGTACAATTGTTTGTATACAATTCAACATAAATTTTATAGCAATTTTTGCATTTTTAATCGTTTCACCTTTAAAGTTTTATTATTACTATTTTTTGTTATTTGGAGCCAAAAGACAAAAAAGTCGTAAAACATGAGAAAAATAGATATTTCTAAAAAAAAAACTGCTTTTTTGAAAAAAAAAATTACCGTACCATAACAAAAAAAAACAAAAATAATGTTCCAAAATATTGAAATTCTGTGTTGAAATTTAGTTTTTTTATGTAATGAATTCCTTGAGCAAAACACTAACTAACTTTAATTTCCCTTTCTCCCATATCTATTCCCAGTGAATCCATTTGCGTGACATTTTTTGATGACAATGATTAGGTCAAAGATTTATCCACCACGCTTTCCCAAAAATACCGAAACGTGAAGCTTATAAATCCCATGCGGGTGTGCCTGCGTGGGGGAAGAGGTGTAAAAATAACCTTTATTTACTAAAAGTGCGCAGAAAGAATACACCGTGCGATTGTGATCAATTCACCTTGAGGTGTGATTTTTTTGGAAATAGTTGAAAGCAAAAAAGTGAGTTTTAATCAAAATAAACCTTTTTGAAGCAGTAGTTTTGCGATTATCGCGAAAACCAATCTGATTCTTCAACAAGAATCATACATAACCTCAAAATACCGGCAAATATGGTGACACGACAACAAGCAGCAACAAACTCACTACCGGTTCATTTCACAGCGCCGTCGTGACAGTGATGAGGACATTAGTCGCGTCGTCCACTCTGCTCTGATGATGCTGGTGAAAACAGAGCCTGAGCTGAGTAGGCTGGCTGAGTAAGCAATTCTTCGCCACAAGCTTAATTCCCGAAGAGGAGGGAGTCGCGGTCTGCCGAGACGAAAATGACCATAGTAGACCGGGGACCGTGACTGTTGATTTCGTGCACAGCAGAAAATGTCGGTTTTTAAAAATTTTATAGAGAAAATTTTAATATAATGTCAGTTTTAGATCAAATATTACTTTAAGTTTACTGTTTAAAGACTCAATGTTTCATAGTATTTTAAACAGTGAAATGACAATGAGAATATTCGTATAGGAACAGTGTAAGGCTATAATTCATTCACAACAATATTATATTCCCAAACAAATGTGGCAAAGCTGTGAAAACGTACAAAGCACAGATGGCTCTCTCTAATGGGTCGAATGTAGAGACCCTAAATAGGGAGACTGGTCTAAGCTGGCTAAATCGATCTGGCAACGTATGTTTTGAGCTTGGCAACACTGATAAGTTTTGCTGGGCGTAAAGGCAAATGCTTGTTTGGATACGTCAAACTCGTGTCTGTTTGGGTACGTCAAATTCACTTCGACCAGTCTCCCTATTTAGAATCTCTAGTCGAATGGGGGTTGACTTTTAGGGGCGCGTTTTCTGTCCTATAGATTTTGCGATTGGAAATAGTCGGTCGGTTAGTACACCCTCGCAGAGAAGCTAACTATAGTGTGAACGATGGAATAATGAGCTACAGTGGGTCAGGGTGTATTTTTTTCTTGAGTCAATCATAAGTTATTTAAAATTTATGAAATTCTATATTTTTCAAAAACTATACTTTACATATTTTTTAATACTGGATACATTTTGGATATCATGTGAAAGAAATTTAAAGTGTCAGCAAATTACATTTTGATGGCTTAATTTTTTGAGCTTTTTTTTAATACTAATTAGTTTTGCAGTTTTGTCTCCCCTTTAATGGGGGAGGGGTCACATCTTAAAAGACGGCACAACTAATCCCCTTTATTTTGCAATTTAAGGAACTCAAAAGGGTTGAACACTGTCTGAGATACATCGATTTTGTTATATGCACACGATACAACTTTTTAATTCTTTTCAGGGCATTAAAATAAACATTTTCAACTATTCACAAAATAAATTTGAAGGTATTTGGTTGCATCATTGCCGAGACATAGCTATTTAAGTTAGCAGTTTTAAAAAAAACGGGTGCCACGATATCTAAACACTGATTTGACAAAATAGGCTCAACATTTTGATGAAGACTCATTAAGTCGCTCCCATATGCATGACGAAGCCCGATTTTCAAATAGTTCATTTAAAAAAACTAACTTAATCCACCTATGCGGTTGGAGCCTTCCTCACTTACTACCAACAATGGCTGATATGATGGAATTGTACAAAAATTTCATCGATTTTTTAGATCCGGAATAAAAAAGTACATAAATATTACTTAAGTGGCCATACATCGAGACAGGGTTGCCAGATCATCAATGTTCTGGACCCGTTGGAAAGGTCTTTTGATAACCTAAAGAACGATGGGTCGGATGGTGGATCCGGACATAGTTTACATACATTTAAGTGAGATCCGGCTTCAAAAAAATACATAAATATCACTTAAGTGGCCATATCTCGAGACAGGGTTACCAGATCTTCAATATTTTGGACTCGTTGGAAAGGTCTTTTGATATTCTAACCAACGATAGGTCGGATAATGGACCCGGACTTAGTTTACATACATTTAAGCGAGATCCGGTTACCAAAAAGTATAAAATATCACTAAAAGGGGCATATCTCAAGACAGGGTTGCCAGATCATCAATGTTTTGGACTCATTGGAGAGGTCTTTTGATAATCTAACCAACGATGGGTCGGATGATGGACCCGGACTTAGTTTACATACATTTAAGTGAGATCCGGCTTCCAAAAAGTACATCAATATCACTTAAGTGGCCATATCTCGAGACAGGGTTGCCAGATCTTCAATGTCTTAGGCTCGTTGGAAAGGTTTTTTGATAACCTAATCAACGATGGGTCGGATGATGGACCCGGACATAGTTTACATACATTTAAGTGAGATCCGGATATATGTGAAAAAACATTTTTATACATAACTTTTGAACTTCTTATCGAAACTTCAATTTGTATAAAACTCGATCTATGGGACCCTAAACCAAGTCGAATGCAACAGGTTCGGGTCAAATCGGTTCAGCCAGTGCCGAGAAACATGAGCTAGTTTGTTGGTCACATACATACAGACACACACATACACACACACATACACACAGACATTTGTTCAGTTTTCGATTCTGAGTCGATATGTATACATGAAGGTCTACGACGTTTTTATACAAAGTTAATTTTTAAAGCAGGATTATAGCCTTACCTCAGTGAGGAAGGCAAAAAGGTAAAAATTATTTATTTTTTTAATTTCAAGCTTAACATTGACTGTCAATTTTTTGCATTGCATTCGGATAATCAAGTCTGGACTATAAAAAGATTTAACAACTATGTTACCAGTTTCCGTTTATAATTAGAAAATGAATTAAAATATTATAAGTTCAAACTCGATTTACGGTACATAGACATTTTTCAAGTACTAAATCTTTCGATTTCTATAAGTAAAACTTAATCACCCGAACCGGAAGTGAAGTTTTTGATAATTTTACTACTGCAAAGTTTAATTTGACCTAGCTAATTTCTAAACCAACACGTTCCTGTAAGATATATTTGCAAGTTGCAACACTCGTTCACCGCCACGCAGTCTGCAAATTGTTGTTTTTTACCGTTTCATTACCACATCCTTACCTTCACATGTTCCTCCACGTGTGCACTGGTTTAGCATTGCAAAGTCATTAAAATTAGATCAATATCCACGGAACACACCTTCTTCTCGCAGAAAACACATTTTCCACCCGCACAGTCCTTGAACCAGAGTTGGGGGTTTTCTTGACGCACACAAGTGCGTGCAACGCACTTTCCCACCAAATTTCCTCCCTCACAAGTGCAATCAAACTCATCAAATCAGTTTTAAAACTGCAATTTAAAGTCTTCCAACTCCGAAGAAGCCAATTCGTTTATTTTTGGCACCACACTACTAAAGAAGTCCATAAATAACCACGCTTCTCCACTGTTTTGTTTTGTTTTTTTCATCTTCTTCTTATTTTACTTGTTCCCTTCTGTTGTTTTTTCCCTTTCTTGGCGCTAAATTCGGACTTGAGTGCGATACTTTCTTCTTTGCGTTTTTTTGTTTCCACTTTAGATTAAGATTGCGTTTCTATTTCTGGAGAGTTGAATCTTCTTTTTTCGAAGTTTTCCCCACAGATATGGCAAAAACTTGAAACCCAATCGTTTTTCCACTCTTAATCACTTTTCTTTTGAACGCCTACTCACTTGAAAACCGCAATAAAAATCAGTTTTATCGCGAGGAGTCCCATCAAATCTTATGTTACGAAGTGGAGTTTCGAATTAATCGGAACCAGGTTCCGGATGTCTGCCAGTCTGAACGCGGCGTGGTGCAGAATGCAACTGAGTGCACGTTCGAAGTAGAAAAATCAGCAAATCCCCGCAATCTGCGTGTGATGCGTTCGCACTTACAAGGTTACTGATGATGATGAGGCAAGTCTTTTTAGGTTGGATTTAAAATGTGTCATCGTCGGGATCGACGATGATGATTAAGGAGTTGAATGGATTTGTTCAGTTGGCTTAAAAGTGGCCTTGATGTATTTCCCTTTGAATTTATTAAATGTTAATAACAATGTTCCCATCCACCCTGGGATTTGAACTGACGACCTTTGGTTCGAGAGTCTTGCTGAATTGTCGTACGTTGCTTTTTGACGTTCCGAGAAAAACGCGTTTCAATGTTTGACCTTGAATAAACAAAAACGAGGGCACGCAATGTAAACAATGACAAACACGTTTTGTGTGGTTGATCAATCTGTGCATCGTCTTGAAGTTTGGTTGAATTTGGTTGCTGGAGTCCCGAGTTATAACTGAAAATATTTACGGTAGTCAAGCTCGTTCCTGTGTCTAACGCGTTCTGACCTGAAATCCTTTTGGCCAATTGTCGCACTTACATCAATTTTCAGGCTGTGTCAAGATGGCACGACAAGATTGGAGTTTTCTCAGTTTTTGTTGAATATCTCAGGATTGAAATCGAATTTTGGGGATCTTTGAAGGTCAAAAGGTGAGGCATTGTGAGCTGCACAAAATGGTGTTTTTAACTCAATTTGGCCCAAAATGCACGTACGAAAAGTTAGCACGACAGCGACGATTTCTACTTTTGAAATACACTGAAACCCCAATGGTTTGATACCAATTGTTGATACCAATTGTTGTCAAACGAACGGGGTCACTTTTTACTTTGACACGCTCTTAACACAGAGTATGAAGTGACAGTTCGTCACTTTTAAGTATGACTTTGTCAAATCAACGGGGTATAAACAAAAAAGTGACCAACCACCCGGGTTCCAGTGTATAGGAGAATATCATATGTTTGGTTAGTTAAGGATTCGCCTTTTTCATCAAATTTGCAAATTTTCACTACCGTAATCTGGGGCGAATCGGGACTACAGTCTGAATAGGGACAGCCGTTTTTAGATCACTTAAAGCTTTTAAATTTGGAAATGGATTTACACATTTTGTTGGTCTGAGTCTGTTCTATCCGAAACCAACCGGAAAATCAAAATATTGTGCTCCAACATGGTTAAAACTGCTGTCCCAATTCGCCCCATGTGTCCCGATTGACCCCAGTTTACGGTACATATTCAAATAACTTATTTCGCTAAACTTTTAAGACATACCGTAAAATGGGTTGACTTTGATAGGATTTTAATTTATTTTTTTAAATATTTCCCAACTGGAAAGGTTTTGCCTTTCTTACTAAAGAAAGGTATAGTGTTTGCTTTTGGCTCCGACGCCAAATCAAGCTTCGTTCCCAAATCATTTCTCGAGAAATATTCATTCGAAAAATCTGCAAAAAATCATGGACGATCGATTTTCGACGCCCGATCGATTGACAATGACAGAATTTGTCTACCTCCAATATCCGAATTTTGGCGCTTAATTTACTGTGACGTCCGTGTGTGGTAAAAAAGTGCTCAATTTTGTGGTAGGGGGTTTCTCAGAGCCCACATTATGGATTTAAGCTCTCTTGGGCGCATTTGAAAGGGGATGTGCTGAACCTGAACCAGTTCCATACCAAATTTGAATTTATCCATTTTTTATGGGGACTCGGAGTGTGTTTTCACCAAATCAGGCGGTTTTCAAATGAAAATTCGGTCGAAAATTGAAGTATTGAAATCGTTTATTTGTCCAAAAATTGCATTTTTCCAGCCCTACATCCTCCCAAATTTTCATCCATGTCGGTAATGTGGTTTTGATTTACAGCTTGTGGACTAATTCACTGTGAGGGGAAAAACCCTAAAAAGGTAAAAGCCAATTTTCACCAAATGCCAAAACTATTCCTTTGGCATTTTATCTAATTTTTTTCTCCACATCATAATCTAGACCATACTCGATGTTCTGAAACAAATTTGACCTCATTTGGATTTACCGTTCAGATTTTAGAAAATTTCCATTTTTGCCTTTCTTACTAAAGAAAGGTATAGTGTTTGCTTTTGGCTCCGACGCCAAATCAAGCTTCGTTCCCAAATCATTTCTCGAGAAATATTCATTTGAAAAATCTGCAAAAAGTTATGGACGATCGATTTCCGACGCCTCGTAGACAAGTTGTCAAGTTCAAAAACAGTCGCCAGCCAGCGACAAGTTAAGACGTGTTTTGCTCGTGTTGTCATCTCGCGTGCTTGGAAGTTTTTGACAGATGGAGGTGGAGGATTGCCAAGTTGCCAAGTTGAGCTTCACATGCAGGCGCGAGCAATGCTGGCGCGTGATGCTGGCGCGTATAGAGTTTTGATACTAGATTACCCCCTTTTAGTGCAAGTTGCTTTATCGATTGCTCGTTCATCACACATCGCCTATCATTATTTTCTATGCTAAGCTTCAGTTAACGCAAACTAGACGCAAGCAGCTATCTGTTCTGAAGCCTCATGCTCATTCTTTTGCCTTTCTTTTTGTTTTGCTCATTCTCTGATCGAACTCTGAGCGAACGAATTTCTGGGAAGCGTTCAAGCTTCCCATGTGCCAGTGACAACGCACATCGCGGGTTTGGTTTTCTAGCTTCGGTACTAGCCTTTTTGTGTATTAGTATTTTTGTTCATCGTACCAGCGCACCACGGTGGTTTATTCGGTACGTTTGCGTTTGTCGTAGTGAAGTCCCACCGAGCGCTCAGTCGTTGTATGCTTCCCAATCCAAAAACGCCTAAATGCTTGCTTATTGAAAGCTCTCAATTTTGCCTAACGCCTAAATGACAGTTTAGTGAATTACAGTAGGCGTTTCAAAGCTTTCAAGAACATTTATGCGGCTTTACCGTTACATCGTTGTTTACAACACGGCAAATTCTCGGGTGTTGAAACACTTTCTGCCAGTTATTTTGTAACCACTTTAACGCATTGGAGCAAGACGGAATTATTTTGTTTTCTCGTTAATTTTTAATATTTTGAAAAGTGCAAAAAAACACTCAGAGAATACGAACAATTTAGCGATATGCAGAAAACATTACGAACATCGCAAATTGTGAGCTAATTCTCTGTCTCAAAAACAATGTGTTCTGAATTAAAAAATCGAAAATGCCTGTGTGCGAGCACAGTTTACAACCGGCCATGGCAAATGGGGCAAAAACCAGCGCTTTTCAGTTATATGAAAAAATATGGTTGAGTTTCGAATTGTATTATGAATGGACCATTCTTTATATTGCTATTTCTTTGAAAAAAATAAAAAAAAAATCAACTGCCGTTAACTTCCTTTTGTAAGAAAGGCTCTATCTCACCCCAGGTGGGATTAAATCGGGTTTTTCTCAAGATTATTATTTTTAAAACATGTACTGGCGTAGGCCACACAAAGTTCATGCACTATTTCTTAAAAAAAATTCTATAATGTTTAGAAAAATAGTTACGTTAAAAATACTCATTTTAAATTCTGGGGTAACTTTGATAGTCATAGTTTTTCTTGTTAAAATCAGATTAAAGGTATTCAAACTTTATTTTTAGGTTAAATGTACCATCACTAAGGTTGCTGATATAGTTTTAAAGATAAAGTCAATGTTTATAGTTAGTTAACTAAGTTTTTAAGCTTTTTAACAAAATACTTATAAATTTTAAAAATTGTTAAAAAGTCGGAATTTTGCCAGAAATTCAATAAACCTAGCATTGTTTATAAAATTATCGATTTATATTGCATTTTTAACTGAATTCGAAGCACGAATCACGAGTTTTCAAATTTTATATGAAATTTGTTCAACTGAAATTGCCTATAAATTTAGATTTTTTTTAATTATGTTTCAAAACACATATTATTTAATATTTACAAAAATATTTTACCTTCTCCTAGTGGAAAATTGTTCAAAGAATCCGAAAATGCATTCAAAATCATGTTCATTGAGAAAGTCATGACACAGAAGTTTAAAATAATTCCTTTCATCAACATTTTCTTAATATTAGTTAACTAACTTTTTAAACTTTTCAAAACGTTAAGAAAAGTTTTTCTTGAGGTAGGTACTTTGAGTACTTCTCTACCACGGTCAGTATAATTCCAAGCCATTCCGTACGTATTTAATTTGTACTCTTCATTTTGCGGAAAAATCCACAAAACCAATATCGATAGCGCAATTGGGTCCTAAAATGAAGCTTAGATTGCTGATATTATTGTTTACAGCGATAAAGCTTATTTTTCTGAGTACAATGAACCTTTGTACGACCACAAAGAGTTTAAAATGGATTTTTAAATCAATTTTGAAAAATTAACCTCGCAGTCCTTCTTGACAGAAAAGTTCCTACTTGACAGCTCGTTCCAAGGGGACCATAGTTGATCCATCGAAAAAATGTTGTCTAGTCAAAAAAATTTTTTGCATTAAAATGAAAAAAAGTGATCAGAAATTGTTTTTAATCGTGTTATTTACCGTTGTACATAAAAATTGACATAGGGCTTTAGTACCCAATTTCATGGGACGTAATGCGTGCTCGGTTTAAAATCGCCCTCTCGCGCTCTTTCATTGCGGATTTTTGAGATATTGAAAGACTCAGTAGTGAGAGCGCGTGGCCAAGGAAATGAGGAAGAGTGATAAACAGAGAATGCCCTTGCTGTGAATCACGAGACAAAGAAGAGATCTCGTAGGCTATCTGACTTTTTTTTTGTGCTGGAAAAGATAGTTTGGTCAGTGGGGGTGACATTGGTTCGGTGATGAGATTGGGTCGAAGTGATTTATTATGGTTTTGACATTTTCTCAGATTATTATCAATGAAACTTACCTCCATTTAAGGGTTCGTATTGTCATCTTAAGGAAGCTTAGCTTAAAAAATCACATTCTTTCATTCAAAATTGAGGCTAGGTCAAACCTTTTTAAATATTGTTTAATTATTGACCAAAAATCATCGTTATGGCTGATTTTAGCGTGACATACTTAAGACTAGAGATCCTAAATAGGGAGACTGGTCGAAGTGAATTTGACGTACCCAAACAGACACGAGTCTGACGTATCCAAACGAGCATTTGCCTTTACGCCCAGCAAAATTTATTAGTGTTGCCAAGCTCAAAACATACGTTGCCAGATCGATTTAGCCAGCTTAGACCAGTATTCCTATTTAGGGTCTCTGCTTAAGACCACATTCATTTGGAATCCCGATCGTACAGGACTTAAAGTTCAACTCGGGGTTCCAAATTACTGTGGGCTTAATGGATGACTTTAGAGAGCTGTGAAAAAAACTTTTGATAATGCCGATGCAAATATTTTTCAAAGTTTTTGTCCCTCGGCTCTGGTCAGGGTCGTGAGGGAGGGGGGGGGGCGCATAAAAATTAAAAAATATAAATATTGAAATAACAAGCCATAGTTTCAGCATTTGCATGGAAGATTTTTTCAGCACGAGTCGTACATTTATCCAACGAGGTTCACCAAGTCGGATAAATACGAAGAGTGCTGAAAAAATCAAGTTTTGCAACGAGTTCCCTACAACATTTTTTGAAATTCCAAAAAACACACACTGAGTGAAATTTTATGTCAAATTTTCATGTATTTTGTCAATAAATCGTTTAAATAAAAAAAAAGTTGAAAAGTGTTACTTTTCGAAACAAGTGCTGAAAAGTTCAACTTTTCAGCACCCATTTGAGTGCTGAAAAGTAGAACTTTTCAGCATTTATTTTGAAAAGTGTTGCTATTCGATTCTGTTATTTTTGGTACAGAAAAGTAGGCTATTTCGTCGTTCAAGAATGACAGGAAAAGTAAGTAGTTTCACGACGGAATTGCAAAAAATGCATTTTACACTAGTTCAGTTGCAATCAATAATTTTCAAAAAATGAAAGATTTGACAAAAACAAAAAAAAATGTGAAAAAAAACTTTAACATCGAAAATATTTAAAAATTCAAAAGATTTGTAAATAAACTCAAACATGCTAAAAAAAATTCTAAACGCAGAGAAACGCTTAAATTTGATTTCAGCTAATTGTACTTAAATTTCCATTGAAATTTTAAAGTTTTTTGAAATTTTTTTTTTCCCCCTGATTTTTCGGGCCAACTTTGAAGGGGGCGAGACAAAAACTTCAAATAAAGTTTGTACCAACCAAACTGAACTTATATTTTTTGTTGTTCTGTTTTTTTTTAACTTGTAGTTACTTTTGGCGTCATTCTTCAAAATGGTCTACTTATCATCACCAAAAATAACAGTGCTCTGCTTTCATTCTGCCATAATATTTGCGAAATTTCTTCAAAAATTCAAATGCAAATGCATTATCCAGTTCAGAAATTTGAAACTCGATGTACTATTTCTATTTTTGATAATCTGTTAAAACTAAAAAAAAACACTGAAATCCCGTTGGTTTAACAGTTCGTCACTTTAAGTTTGACTTTGCCAAACCAACCAAAAGGTGTCAAACGGTAAAGTTACTAACCTCGGGGTTTGACTGTTTTTTTTACAAAATATGATTCTAAATCAATGAGTTATAAAAATATTTGGAAAAGAAAAACTGTTTGCTCGCTTCAAATTTGCGAAAGAAAAATCGAAACAAAATTATTAATTTTCAAAACACTAAACTCAGTTCAAAAAAAACCATTCGAGAAAGCAGAGCAAAATCCGCAACACTGCCTTCTCCGTTCATCCATCAAACAGTTCATTTTGTTCAAGTTGTCTTTGCTCACGGTTATTGGGCCTCTTTTCGTGAATTTACTTTCGCTTCCAAGCCAAAACATCAACATCTCGATTCATTTCGACAAACTGTCAAGTTTTACCTGTGTGTACATATAAAACTGTAATCAAAGTCAAATTATGAAAACAGTAACTTGTCAGCAACAGCAGCACTCGGTTTCGGTAATAGTAAGTAGCATTCATTATTTAGATTGATTAGTTTTAAGATGAGTTTGATTGGGCAAGATGTGACGATTATTGGTGTCCAAGTTTCATAGTTGAATGGATATTGTGTTTGATCTCAGCAGTACATTTTATGTACTTGAGTATTGACTAATCAAACTAATGAATTTATGCTATTTTTCTGATTGATTCTTATTATTTAATTTGACACATGATGTCAGCAATAAAATAGTGCTAATCATTGATTATTGAAGCATAAATCCCATTTTGTTGGCTAATATCATATAAAGATGTATCTTTGATATTTATTTGTTTAAACTGTTGTACATTACGTAAATTTATGACGAAAGAAACCTTCAATCATGTTTCAATTATCTAAACTTTTATAGCAAGAGACCATCAATCTAAGAATCTTGCTTCTGTACTTAGTTGAAACTCATAACCGAGCCCAAACAAATTTGCTAAATTATTTGAATTCATGCAAAACCTTTTCAAATCCCGTCAATAATACTCCAAAACTGATATTTTACGTGTTTCCCAACAAACCATTAACTTCTGGAGCAACATTTGAAAAGGGTGCATATACATTTTGACAGCCGGAACTAAAATGCAATCTTTTTGACAACATGTAACTTTTCCACAAAACCCGTAGTGTTGGAAGGCAGCTGGGAAAGCCAGATATTGTTTTACAAATTGAGTTTTGTTCAAAAGTTACTTGTCTCGAATTTTGTATAAAAGTCCCAGTTGTTTAAATGCTTATCCATCCTTTTCTAGTGTTTCTCCAGAATTGTTCAAATCTTGGGTTGGTTTGCAAAAGTACCATTTGTAAACAAAGATGTTTTTTTGATCGGTTTCCTTGCAGTATACGACTAATCTATTTTAAATCTCAACTCAAGAGCAATGAAAAGAAAATTATGTTTGTTTTAAAAATAAAATTTAAAAAATGCTGTACGTTGCGCTAGCTGAAAAGACCTATTGCAAACTTACCCTTGAAATGAATTCAATAAATTTGATTCGAATTTTACGCGATGGAGTTCCGAATTTGATGAATAATGGAATGTGGTCTTTGAGAGAGACAATTTGTAAAATTCAGTTTGTTTTCAAATTCAAGAAAATATTTAATGATAATGTCACATACAAGCATAAGTATGCAACTTAATCCACCTATGAGCAACTCTCTACGAAATCGGCCGATTTCGACCATTTTTATTTTTTGTATTTTTTTATTTGACTCAAACTTTGTGGGGGCCTTCCCTATGACCAAATAAGCTATTTTGTGTCATTGGTTCACCCATACAAGTCTCCATACAATTTTGGCTGCTGTCCATACAAAAATGGTATGCAAATATTCAAACAGCTGTAACTTTTGAGTGAATTTTTCGATCAATTTGGTGTCTTCGGCAAAGTTGTAGGTATTGTTGAGGACAATTGAGAAAAAAAATAGATACACGGAAAAAAAAATTTGCAGATTTTTTTATCAACTTTTTTTTCACTTAAACTCAATTTCCCAAAATACGTATTTTTTGATTTTCGAGATTTTTTGATATGTTTTAGGGGACTAAAATCCGCAACTTTTGAGCTACAGAGAAACATGGTCAAAAAATCTGCCGCCATGTTATGAATTTTTGAAAAACAGTAATTTTTGGAAAAAAAATCCAAATTTCATGAAAAAACAAATTTGAAGTTATTTTTAAATGCAAAATTGAATTTGCAATCGAAAACAACTTTACAATTTTTTTGATAAAGGGCTTCGTTTTCAAAATATAGCCACCGAAAGTTTGATTTTAGAAAAATATTTGCAGTTTTTCGATTTTTAAAAATATTGACCATGAGCGACCATTTCCACAAATATTTTTATTTAAAAGTTCAGAAAATTTGCTATAAAATTGTCTGAGAGACATTGAAGATTGGACTTCGGGTTGCTGAGATACAGCCGCTTTAAGAAAATGAAACACGAAAAATGAAGTTTTCTAAGTCTCACCAAAAAACCCACCATTTTCTAATGTCGATATCTCAGCAACTTATGGTCCGATTTTCAATGATAATACATGAAACATTCGTGAAATTTTCCGATCTTTTCGAAAAAAGTATTTTAAAAAAAATTAAATCAAGACTAACATTTTAAAAGGGCCAAACATTGTTTATTACGCCCATTTAAAATGTTAGTCTTGATTTAATTTTTTTCGAAAAGATCGGAAAATTTCACGAATGTTTCATGTATTATCATTGAAAATCGGACCATAAGTTGCTGAGATATCGACATTAGAAAATGGTGGGTTTTTTTGGTGAGACTTAGAAAACTTCAATTTTCGTGTTTCTTTTTCTTTAGGCGGCTGTATCTCAGCAACCCGAAGTCCAATCTTCAATGTCTCTTAGATAATTTTATAGCAAATTTTCTAAACTTTTCAAAAAAAATATTTTTAGAAATGGTCGCTCATGGTCACTATTTTTAAAAATCGAAAAACTGCAAATATTTTGCTAAAATCAAACTTTCGGTGGCTATATCTTGAAAACGAAGCCCTTTATCAAAAAAATTGTAAAGTTGTTTTCGATTGCAAATTCAATTTTGCATTAAAAAATAACTTCAAATTCGTTTTTGCATGAAATTTGGATTTTTTTTCCAAAAATCACTATTTTTCAAAAAATCATAACATGGCGGCAGATTTTTTGACCATGTTTCTCTGTAGCTCAAAAGTTGCGGATTTTAGTCCCCTAAAACATATCAAAAAATCTCGAAAATCAAAAAATATGTATTTTGGGAAATTGAGTTTAAGTGAAAAAAAAGTTGATAAAAAAATCTGCAAATTTTTTTTTACGTGTACCTATTTTTTTCTCAAAAGTCCTCAACAATACCTACAACTTTGCCGAAGACACCAAATTGATCAGAAAATTCACTCAAAAGTTACAGCTATTTGAATATTTACATACCATTTTTGTATGGACAGCAGCCAAAATTGTATGGAGACTTGTATGGGTGAACCAATGACACAAAATAGCTTATTTGGTCACAGGGAAGGCCCCCACAAAGTTTGAGCCAAATAAAAAAATACAAATAAAATCCATTTCCGGTTTTGGTAGAGAATTGCTCCTATATGAATAACGCTGTTCCATCTCAATCTCAATCTAAAAAAATAACAAAAAAGTTTCATTAAACAATGATTCGTAAACAGTGAACCATTTTCAATCAATCGGTATTTTTTTACAATTATTTTCAAATCTCATTTCAAAAGTCAAAAATACAAAACAAATGCCAAATTCGATCCCAATCCGTTTGTTTTCGCTTTTTGAGTCAAACACAAAAAGCCTTGACATAACAGTCAACACACGTTCGATGAATTTTTCATTCATTCAAATGAACTGATTTTGCTCCGGCAAGCGTGAATCGCAGTCCCGCTAGAGCCATCAGTCTTCAGTCAGATCGCCGTGTGTTGATAGAGGCTTTTTGAAAGCTCTTTCTCGCTCTCTTTCGATATATTTTTTTTTAATTTCTTCTCAATTGTATAGTAAAAGTATAGTAAATAAGTGCCGAACGGGATCACTTTCATTCGCGTTTTCCGCTCGCGTCGGTTGTCATGGACGGCAAAGTGTTTTCCAATTTGGTTTAATGAGATATTTTTTGAAAAGTTCATGTAAAGTTACATTTTGTTACAAGTTGAGTTTGTTGTTCTATTCTTGGTTCATTTTGACACATCGTTGTTGTGATAACTTCAAGTAAGGACAAATATTGTGATAAAACTCAAGGTGATAGCCAAAATCTTATCAATTGGATCCTTTGCCATCTAAATAGCTTTCAAATATTTCATTTCAGTTCAATTCGTTGGAAATGGGTCAAAGTATCGTCGCCATGCTCTACAACTGGTTACTTAAACTAGTTTTGCATACATTGTGTGACAAGGCGAATACAAACTGGTTGGGTAGAGCATACTCTGCCCAATTCAATGTTCCCTAATTCAAGGTAAGTTAACTAGTTCATAATTGATAATAATAAGGTCACGTCAAAAAAGATTACGCTCTAAACTCAAAAGAGCTTCTTTTTGGTTGTTATTTCAAGATTTTTGCTAAACAAACAACAACTCTATTTGGTGTCACAAAGATTTACGACATTAGGAATACTTTATTGAACTCATAATCTCTGCATTGAAGTTATGACTTTCATTGCATAAATTTATGCCACATAGCGATCAACCTTGACTCTGATCTAAATTTGACAGCTACGGCACCAGTGCCGATGAACTATTCATTCGGTCAATGTGAATTTCAAAGTTGATTGTTTTTCATGAATAAAAGTGTCAAATTACGCATTAAATTTCCCGAGAGTTTCATTAGAACTTTCCAGTTGCCAGCTCCAGGCGGCAACGCGGACCAGAAACTGCCACTTGAGGGAGGTGGGTTTGTTTTTGTTGCGTTCTTGCGCATCGGGTCGTGCATCTTTGGGGCATCGTAAACATTGGAGTTCATTTTTGCGTGAAAAGCTTCATGCAGCAGTGGTCATTCAAGCAAAGCGCTGTCGATCAGCTGTGGTTTTGGTGCGGTGTAAAAGGAGGTGTAATTCAGGCAAATGCCAAGTGGCAGTGTTGTCAAGTTATTCAAACTTGACAGTGGTTGGAAATTTCCAATTATTTTTTAAATGTTTATATTTAATTGAAAATTTCTTGAAAACGTCGTAGGTACAAAGAACTGTTGCAAATGGATGATTACAAAAATTTTAGTATTCCAGAAAATCCATCTTTCCAGGAATATTTATGACTTTTTTGAAAAGCGGTTCAAGCGTTCAAGCCCAGAGTTTTTTTAAAGGTCCTATGACTAAAGTCTTTCATATGTTTACACTCAAACTCCGACGGTTTGACACCAACTGTTGTCAAACGAACAGGGTCACAGTTTAACACCCCTTTTACACGGAGTTCACCCACACTACCAAACGTTTGTTTTGATAGTGTGCGTGAGCGCCGTGTAAAAGTGACAGTTCGTCACTTTTTAGTTTGACTTTGATCAACCAATGGGGTACAAACTAAAAAAGTGTCAAACGGAAAAGTGACCAACCACCGGGGGTTGAGTGTAGAAAATATTTTCAATTTTCCTGTTTGAGTGTTGTATCGTTTATCCCAGGGGTGCCCAACCTTTTGGCCCTGCGGTTCAGATCTGATTTTTCTGAAGCAGTGGCGGGCCGGAATTAATATTTGATATAAGTGTAAAAAGTAAACACATTTTTTTCAATTTTCTTATGATTGGATTCTTTTAAAACAAATACATAAAATAACTAGTGTTGCAAATATGATTCGTATATCTTGATTTAAAAAATGAAAAACAAAGATTACATTCAAAAATGTTATTATTTAACTTATTTTAATTTTTGCTTGTTTAAAATAAAAATATTGTTTTTGACGATTGCAACTAAATACCTTGATATATATATATATTTTATTTAAAACAAAACATATTTATTTTCCCTAAAAGAGCACTCAGCTAGTAAAATTTAAACTCAGAAACATGTACCCTCCTTGTAAAGACTTTTGAATTGATCTCAGTTGAAAGGTTCTCCAAATCTCTGAATTGCAAATGTAACATCCTGGAGCAGAACTGTTAAATTCTAATAAACACTAATTGAATTGAAATTAAAAAAAAACATTCAATTTTCAATGATCGTTGCTATTTTTTGAAGTTTTTGATATATTTTTCAATATTTTAAAAATATTTCCAGTGATCTATTTTCAGTATGAATAATTAGATTTTTAAGCTTATCACTAAAAAGTTCTTCTGGAAAAATACATTAGTTTTGCTTACTTATTTATAAAAAAAAGAAAATAGAAAAAAAACTTAAAATTGAAGTAAACACAGTTAAAACTGAAAGAAACATTTAGTCTCTTAGACAACAATCCAAGTTTTTTTTCATAAATTTCACAATTTTACGAAATGGATAATTTTGTTTTCCTGCACAATTTTTCATTTAAAAAATAATAATATAAAAATTATAAGAATCAAATTCAAGCATGAAGAATGTTCTTATAATATGTTAAAATTTGATATCAAGACTGAATTAAAAGTCAATAATTTTATTTATTTAATACTTCATGAAAAGCCTTAAGGACCGGTCATAGAAATATTCTGAAAAGCCGTCGCGGGCCGGGTGAAATGGCTTCACGGGCCGGATTCGGCCCGCGGGCCGGACGTTGGGCAGGCCTGGTTTATCCTATTAATTTTACACCAGCAAATTTCTCCACCTTTTCATACGGCTGTAAAATATTTGCAACAGCTCGAATTTTCGAATCCCGTGATTTTTTTTTTTGTATTTTGTCCCGGGAATTCCCGAAATTGATTTAAAAAAATCAAGTTTAGTTGTGGAAATAGATGTACAGCTGAATTCTTAGTAATCGATAAGAAATTAAAAGTATTAAACATTGTATTCGGCGTATATCAGTATTTGGCTTATTAAAGAAAATTGTAAAATTTATAGTTCACTGATATGTAAAATGTTTTTTTTCTGTTTAATTATGTATACTTTAAAAAAGAATTGGTATTATATTTACGTACTTGAAAAAAATATCAAATTTAGTTTTTTTTTTATCAAATGCCAGCATCTGGAGCAAATCAGGCCAAATGTACAAGTTAAGACAGCTGATTTAGCCAAATTGTTTCCATAATGTTTTGATTTTTTGACTGAACAAAACATTTAATACACCGATTTTCAAATTTACTGCTCTAAAATCTCCTGTACCTGTTAAGGCTGTAGTCCCGACTTTCCCCAGTTGGCGGTAATGACTTTAAGATGATGTGTAAAATATGTCTTACATAATAATTTAATTCTAAACTTATTATTTTTTTACATTGGCTGGTATAACACATTTTTAGACAGTTTCAAAGATTTCTTTAAGCTTTTGTAGTCATGTCATAAACAAAAAATATGTTTATTTATTTATAAGGGAGTTATTTAACTTGAATCACATTGAATTAAAAATTGTGATTCATTTAATATCCAAAGCACAACAAAGAACAAAAAAATATTTATTTTGAGCTATCTAAAACATGCTGTCCTAGTTCCGTCAATTAATAGTATTGAGCTAATCCTATGATTTAAGCGGGGGGATGGCAACCTTATTCCGACCAAAGCAAACTGACAAAAGTCGACATTAGCACGGTTGTCAAATGAGAGCCCACAACAAAAGCACTAGCTGTCAAATGGTAGCCCATAACAAATCATTGTTTGGGTTTTTGATTTTCAAATTTCCGGCAATTCAAACGATAAATACCTGAAAAAATACGTGAATTGTGTTGCTGATGCCAAATTCTATCATATCCTTGGAGATTCCATCCCAATGTTGGCTGAAAATTCATATCGAAAGAAGTGATTTTTCTGTTTACCTTTTTTTGCTTTTTTCTTTTGGTCGATCAAACAGTGCGCCCGTACACTGTGAATCGGCATTACTCATTTTTTAGTTTGGTTTTACACATTTGCATGGGACTTTTGAGTTTAACCAGGATAACACACTTCGTGTTACCAAAGTAATATAAATAATACTGATTTTGAGTGTTTGTTATCTGAGCTTCCAAGATGGCGGCTTCTTCGCTACCCCCTGGTTTAAAACATGAAAATTGATGTTTTCTTAGTCTCACCCAAACAACCCATCTTCCTAATGTCGATATCTCAGCAACTAATGGTCCGATTTACAATGTTAAAATAAGAAACATTCGTGAAATTTTTCGATCTCATGGAAATTTTTTTTCGAAATTTTTAAAAACAAGACAAACATTTAAAAAGGGCGTAATATTGAATGTTTGGCTCTTTTAAAATGTATGTCTTGATTTAAATTTTTTGAAAATATTGTTTTCGAAAAGATCGGAAAATTTTACGAATGTACCTGTAGTCCCGATTTTCCTCAGTTGGCCGTAATGACTTTAAGATAATGTGCAAAATATGTCTTACATAATAATTCAATTCTAAACTTATTATTTTGTTACATTGGCTGGCATAACACATTTTTAGACAGGTTCAAAGATTTCTTTAAGCTTTTATTTGAAAGACCTCTCCATCAACGCGTCCAAAAGATTGAAGATCTGACAACCCCATCACAAGTTATGAGCACTTAATTGTTTTTTATACACTTTTTTTGGGGGAAAATCTCAAATATATATACACTTTTTTGAGGCTGTGAGTGTATTCACTTTATGAATGCGATGAAGGCACTTTATGAATGCGAGCAATGCAGGTGGATTAAGTTATTTTTTTTCTTATTTTAATGCGTAAAAAAAAGTTGACAAGACAACATTTTTTCGATGGATCAACCATGGCCCTTTTCTATTAAGAAGGACCGTGAGGTTTATTTTTCAAAATTGATTAAAAAATCCATTTTAAACTCTTTGTTGTCGTACGAAGGGTCATTGTACTCAGAAAAATAAGCTTTATCGCTGTAAACAATAGCATCAGCAATCTAAGCTTTATATTAGGACCAAATCTTGATACTTTTTCCAGATCTGAGTAAAGTTCACTCAAATCTGACAGATGTCTAATTTACGCATTTTGAATCGGTTTGTTTTGACGAATACTGATTGATTTGAAATGAATGTGTAGGTTACACTTTCGGATAACATTTTATATTGAATATAAAATAGAACGATAAAAATAACATAAATATTTTCCTTAAACGTTTATTTTATTCCATACTTTTCTTTTCAGTTCAATTCCAACACACCAAAAAGGAAAATAATAAATTTAAAAATCGTCACCCGGCGAGCCCACCGTGCGCGCACCTTCGTCACAACCGTCACACGCGCCCAAACGTGATGGATCGTTCGTTCAACGAAGAAGCAACGCTTCCGTTTTGCTTCGGCGTCGCGCACACGACACACGTCACGCGCTGCAGCGTCGCTTCACTCGCCAGGAGAACTCACCACCGCAAACGGGGACGCGCTCGCTCCGTCCCGCTTTGGCTTGCCGGCAACGGGCGCGTGTGAGTGAGATGCCACCAGCGAGCGATGAGTGTGTGTGTGTGTGTGTGTGCGTGTGGTGGTGCCTGACGAAATACGGGCGCAACGACGACGACGGCTTTGAGAGTCACTCGTGTGAGATCGCTCCATCAGGGAGGACGGAATTTTCATTCTCGTGCGCGTTTTTTTTTCCTCGTCGATTTTTCCGAAAAAGTGGCATTTCGTGGGCTTTTACGGTGCGTATTCCGGCCGGAAGTGGTTCGTGCGTGTGCGTGCTAGCGCAAGTGGTGTGCCCGGGTGGCCGGAAACGTCCCCGAAAGGAGCGGAATTGGGTTGGAAATGATGGCACAAAATGCGCTTCCTGCTTTTTTCCACCGTCAGTGAGCAGTGAGCTGGTGAGAAGACGGCGGAGAGGGCACTCACGGAGTGAGCAGCAGTGGGAGAGTGGTGTTCGTGAGAGCGCGCTGAAGAAAAAAAGGAGGAAAATCGTCGCGGTTTGCGTGAAGCCGCAAGTTTTTCGGGCCAAAGTGGAAATCGATTTTTTCGGAAAATTTCACTGTGAAATCGAGATTCCGTGCGTGACAGTGAGTTTGAGTTCCGAAGAAAAGATAGAGATCAAAGCAAGCGACGATTGCCGAAACGATTTTCGACCCGCAGAAGAATAATCTACATGTGAGAGAGTGTGAGTGAGCTGAGAACGCGCGCCGTTGTAGTGGTGAGTAGCAAAACGTTTTATTTCTCTCCTGATAGTGTGTGAGTGAGGGGTGAGAAGTGACTGGTGTTTTTTTGTCTTCTCATTTTTTTTCGAGACTGAAAAATTAGAATTTGCTAGTTTTTCATGTTTTATCAAGTTTTCCCATCAATTTATTTTTAAAATTTCGCTTTCTTCAAATTTGATCAACTAATTAAACCTTATAGACAAGTATGATGTCAAGCAAAACTCAACAAAAATATGGTTCCACGCCTTTTTTCATTCTCTCCTGGTCTGGGGGTCGACTCTGCGCCACCATCATGAGATTTTTGAGCTTGTGGTTGAGTGAGAAGAGGACGACCAAGCAGGCGACGACGACGACGACGTTCGAGTGTGAACAGAGTTTTATTTGCGTCTCTTGTTCTTCGTCGTGTTTTCGCGCTTGGTCGTGGGATGGGAAGAGGGAGGGAAAGAGGCTTTTGCCTTCCTCACCTTACTGAGGAAAGGCTATAAAATCACTCGAAAAATGAACTTATCACTTTGACCTCGTAGACCCACCTTCACGTATACATATCGACTCAGAATCATGTTCTGAGCAAATGTCTGTGTGGATGTGTGTAGGTGGGTGGACAAAAAAATTGTCACTCGATTATCTCCGGACTGGATGAACGGATTTTGACCGTATTAGTATCATTCGATCCGTCTTGGGTTCCCATAGGTCTCTATTTAAAATCAGCAAGTTTAGTTAAGTACTTTAAAAGTTATGCTAAAAAAACGATTTTGGCGAATGTCCGGAAGATTGTAAAAAGGATGGTTTTTGCAAGAAAACCTATTATGTTATACATTTTCAGAAAGGTATTAAAAAAACCTTTCCAATGAGCCCAAATCATTGAAGATCTGACAATCCTATCAAAAGTTATTAGCACTTAAGTGTTATTTATACACTTTTTGGATCCCGGATCTCAAATATTTCAATGAAAATGATGTCCGGGTCCATCATGCGACCCATCGTTAATTGTATAATCGAAAGACCTTTCAAATGAGCCTAAAACATCGAAGATCTGATAACCCTATCAAAAGTTATTAGCAATTATGTGTTATTTATACACTTTTTGGAGGCCGGATTTCAGATATTGTGATAGAAATATTGGCTGAATCTTCCATGCGAACTATCGTTGAATAGGTTTTTTTTAACCTTGCCGATGAGCCAGAAATATTGAAGGTTTGCGAACCCTATCAAAAGAAATGAGTAATAAAGTTGATTTGTTAAACATGTTGTTATTTTTACTGAATGTATTGACTTTATGAATGTGAGGAAGGCACCAACCACCTAAAGGTGGATTAAGTAACGTTTTTAGAGGCATTTTTGGTAGGTTATTAAATTTTAATTTTAAATCATTTTTGCAACAACAAGGAACGAGTTCAGCTGTTGAAAATTTTTAATCATAAGATCTATAAATCCGACGCATGGAAATTACATTGTATGAGCAATTCCAGCCCAAAACAAGAAATTTTTAGGTACATTTTTCTCGACCCTCTCCGATTTCAATGAAACTTTGTAGACATGTTATCCATAAGCCATTTTTGTGTATATGAAGCCAATAATACTCGAAAATAACATTTGAGAAGGGCGCAAGGTATTTAAATATTTTTGTATTTTGCAATTTAAAAATCACTGTATCTCGAAGCCGTTGCATCGTATCAAAAAGTGCTCAAAGGTAAACTTCTAGGAAATTAAACGGGCTTTCTGAAAAAAATACACTCAAACAAAAATACACGCCACTTCTATAAGATTTTTCAGTTTTTAAGTCTAAAACTTAAATTTAAAAGTGATGTCACGATTTTTTTTTTCGTTTAAAATTTTTGAGGAAATAGCCTAAGATGTTACCAAAAGACTGATGAAAAATGCAGGATGGTTTGTCTCTCCTAAAAAAATACAAAAATCATTTACTAAAACTGTTTTTTTGAAAATTGGTCTAAACGTCAATTTTTTTCAGAATCGATTGTGGGAATCGATTCCCCAGACAATTTATATAAAAGTCTCCATATTGACCATTGTCCTAACTCCAATCCTCGAAAAAATACAAGGGTTTTAAAAATAAAAATGCTGAAAAAATAGGTTTTTTGGTAGTTTTTGTCATTTTCTATATGACAGACTTGGTTTTTCTGTCTCGTAAATATTTTTACCGGAAAGCTCATCCCATTTCCCATAAGTTTGCCTTTGACAGTTTTTCAATTTGACTTGTCTTATTATTTACGTAAGCTTATTTACTATCCAGGTTTCTACCACACTGAAAAAAATATTCTGTTCACAGTTATGAGCAATGTAAGTAAACTTATATCTGTAAACCCATACATTTAATTGAAATGCTGTCAAAGACAAACTTATGGGAAATTGGACGAGCTTTCCAGTAAAAATATTTACGAGACAGAAAAACCAAGTCTGTCTTATAGGAAATGGCAAAAACTACCTAAAAACCTATTTTTCAACATTTTAATTTTTGAAACGCTGGACTTAGGACAATGGTCAATATGGAGACTTTTATGTAAAATTGCCTGGGGAATCGATTCCGAAAAAATTTACGTTTAGACCACTTTAAAAAAACAGTTGTACCTAGTAAATGATTTTTGTCTTTTTTAGGAGAGACATACCATCTTGCATTTTTCGTGAGTCTTTTTGTAACATTTTAGGCTGTTTCCTCAAAAATTTTGAGCGAAAAAAAAAATCGTGACATCACCATCAAATTTATCTTTTAAACTAAAAAACTGAAAAATCTCAGAAGTGGCGTGTATTTTTGTTTCAGTGTAGTTTTTTTCAGAAAGCCCGTCCAATTTCCTACAGATTGTCTTTGACCACTTTTTGATACGATGCAACGGCTTCGAGATGCAGTAATTTTTAAATTGCAAAATACTAAAATATTTAAATACCTTACGCCTTTTTCAAATGATATTTTCGAGTACTATTGGTTCCATATACACAAAAATGGCTTATATAGGCCTAGGATAACATGTCTACAAAGTTTTATTGAAATCGGAGAGGGTCGGGTACAAAAGTACCAGAAAAAATCCTGATTTGAGCTGGAATTGGCCTTTAACATAATCGAGACGGCTAAAGGAGAGGGGCGCGACAATGTGGGAAAGGGAAGTAATTTGTGATTGTAGACGGTATTGTTTTGATTCGCAGTATGTTGAGTCAACTGCTGTGGATGTACCTGAAACATCGCACAACGGGGTTTCTCTTCTCTTCATTCTCAGCTACCACCTATCTCCTATTTTTATTTTGCTCTTCTGATTCCCAATTCTTCACTGATTCTTTTATTTAATATCCAACATTTGATTTTAATTTTACTAACTTTTGATTCTCTTATCTCTCAAAGCTTTTCCACTCTTTTTTTACCAACTGATACAGCTGTAACAAACTTTGTTTTTTTCCTTAAAAATATACTTTTCCTTATATCTTTCTTTTTCTATTCATTCTTTAAATAGTATATTTCTTTCACTGTCCATTGTTTTCAATCTTCACCCTTTTCTTTAAAACAAGTGAGGTTCGAGCCCTTACTCAATTTTTGGAATGATCAAAGAATTAACACAAATATTACTATTGTACTTTTGAAAAACTTTAATAAAATGCTTAGGACCAAAAATTGTAACAAAATATCGCGTCAAAAGAAATAGCAACATATAAACACGACTCAACGCTTGGAAAGATTTCAGGAGAAAACAATACACAGTAAAATAACAACTAGTTTTGCCTTCCTCACCTTACTGAGGAAAGGCTGTAAAATCACTCGAAAAATGAACTTCTCAATTAGACCTCCTGGACCCACCTTCATGTATACCTATCGACTCAGAATCAAATTCTGAGCAAATGTCTGTGTGTGTGGTGGGATGTTGATCAAAAAATTGTCACTCGATTATCTCGACATTGACTGAACCGATTTTGTCCGTTTTGGCGTCATTCGATCCGTCTTGGGGTCCCATAAGTCGCTATTGAAAATTATGCAGTTTTGTTAAGTACTTCAAAAGTTATGCTAAAAAAACAATTTTGACTAAAGTTCGGAAGATTGTAAAAAGGGTGGTTTTTGTAAGAAAACCTGTCATTTTCAGAAAGGTATTTGAAAGACCTTTCTAACGCGTCCAAGACATTGAAGATCTGACAACCCTATCAAAAGTTATAAGCACTTAAGTGTCATTTATGCACTTTTTGGAGGCCGGATCTCAGATATTTTGATGAAAACGTTGTCCGGATCTCTCATGCGACATATCGTTGGATAGGTAATCAAAAGACCTTTCTAACGCGTCCAAGACATTGAAGATCTGACAACCTTATCAAAAGTTATAAGCACTTAAGTGTCATTTATGCACTTTTTGGAGGCTGGATCTCAGATATTTTGATGAAATCGTTGTCCGGATCTCTCTTGCGACATATCGTTGGATAGATAATCAAAAGACCTTTTCAACAAGCACGAATTGGATTGGGGATCTGGCTACCCTATCATAAGGTTTAAGCATATAAGTGCCCTGCAATATGAAGACTATTCAATCTAGTGGTATGAATAATGAGTCAAATTGATAAAACACTGGAAAACATCGCCCTTTTGTGTCTATTTTGGATAGCACCCTTTAAATGTGAGGAAGGCACCAACCACCCTAGGGTGGATTAAGTTACGTTTTTTAATTCAAACTAAAAATAAAACAGTTTTTGCTTAAATGAAAGTTGATAGGCACACTATAAATGGTTAGGCGCTTATACTTACATCAAACCCTACGTAATGTACCACCCCCGGCCGAGTTAAAATGCGTAACCGGAAAAGAAGGTGTGCATGCCTGGCACAAACACTCAAAGCGTGTTCTAGCGTGCTGCTCGTACTGACTCAGAGCAAGGGTGAGATGTAGGTGTAAGGGCAGTGCGTGTTCGTCGGGAACCTGGTGCATAAGATCGGTCAAGGCCCGTTCTTAAAATTAAAAATTGCGAATTGCGATTAAATTTTAGATTTAGAAATTCTAAAAATTCAAAATAAAAAAAAATCATTCCGAAACAAATGGCATTTCCAATATTTGAAATATTTTCTTCTAAAAACTTAAGAATTTAAGAATTTGAGAATTTAAGAATTTAAGAATCTAAGACTTTAAGAATTTAAGTATTTAAGACTTTGAGAATTTAAGAATTAATGAATTAAAGAAATGAAGAATATCAGAATTTAAGAATTCAAGATTTTAAGAATTTAAGAATCGAAGAATTAAAATTCTTAATTTGACCTCCTAGACCCACCTTCATGTATACTTATCCACTCAGAATCAAATTCTGAGCAAATGTCTGTGTGTGTGGTGGGATGTTGATAAAAAAAAATTGCACTGGATTATCTCGGCACTGGCTGAACCGATTTGGACCGTATTGGTCTCATTCGATCCGTCTTGGGGTCCAATAAGTCGCTATTGAAAATTATAGAGTTTAGCAAAGTACTTCAAAAGTTATGCTAAAAAAACGATTCTAACAAAAGTCCGGAAGATTGTAAATAGGGTGTTTTTTGTAAGAAACCCGGTCATGTTATACATTTTTAGAAAGTCATTTGAAAGACCTTTCCAACGAGTTCAAAAGTTTGAAGATCTGATAACCCTATCAAAAGTTATGCGCACTTAAGTGTTATTTATGCACTTTTTAGAGGCCGGATCTCATATACAGAGTTGTTACGGACGGCGCGGATCGCGCGGATGGCGCGTTTCGCGTGGATAGCGCGGATCTGGCGCGGATTTGCTGGCTAATTTTGCTCAGGCGCGGATTTCGCGCGGATTGCAATTTTGATAAATAAATTTATTGAGAGAGATAGTACTTTCAAGTTATTAAGAAAAATATTATCAGGAATTACGATAATTTGTTCTTTCCTTTGAGTGCAAGAATTGCCTATTTAATTATTGAATTTTCTTTTGAAAATGTTTGTTTGTATTTTCTTAGAACAAACTGTCGAAAAATGAAGATGTTTCTTGTCTTTTCTTAACATCTCCGGCTCGGAATATTTAATTTCTTTTGAGTTTTGAGTGATGATTTGTAACCTTATTTATTTTTAATTTTATACTGGATTTATCCAATTTTTAATGTTGTAAATCAAATATTACAATTTTTTTCCGAAGATATAGACATTGGAATGTGTAACAAAAACGATTATTGGGGCTTGTTCTAATGGGCGCCAAATATGAGCTTGATTGGACGTAATAGAAGCTGGTCTCCACTTTCGAATTTTAGATGGGATTTAATCCGTAGAAATATTTTTTTTTTTCTAAATTTAAACATTCTTGGCGAAAATAAAAAGATCAAAGCATTAAAAATGCAAAGCTTGAGAAATTCAAAACCAAAAAAAAAAATCAAAATTCATATTCAAATTGTAATTTAAAAAATATAAAATTTCTCAATTCAAAATTTTAGAAATCTGAAATTCAAAACACCAAAAATTTGGGAAATCAAAATTGAAAAAGTCGAAATTGGAAAACTAAAAAAATATCAAATTCAAAACAATTTAGAAAACATAAAAATATTTTTTAAATCTCAGATAATTTTAGAATTCTCATGTTTTAAAATTCTTAAATTCTTTAATTCTTGAATGCCACAATTTTTGGAGTCATATTTTATGTTAGAGGTTTTGAAATTATGAGAAGAAAATATTTTAAATATCGGAAATAAAATTTCTTTTGGAGTAAAATTTTAGCGAAGATTTTGGAATACAAATTATATAAAAACTGCTAGATTTTGAATTTTTAGGCTTTCGAAATTTAAAATTGTATCATTTTAAAATGTTAGATTTTGATTTAATTTTGGGATTATATTTTTGAAGTTAAATTTCTTAGGTTTTAAAATATTTTATTTTCTATTTTGTAGTTTTTTTTTCATGACCCTTGCCTTGACCGTCTCTAAGGTATTTTTTAAAAGAGATTTATTGCTTTCATTTTTTTGGAGCCTTTGAACCTAAAACGAGTTTGTTTTCTTTTTATCAAATACTTTCTGAATTAGTTTTACTTCATTAAAAAAATAAAATTTCTAAAATGTTTGTCGCGATATTTTTTAATATGGCACGGATTTCGCGCAGTTTCGGGTTTTAGGTGGGCGCGGATTTGGCGCGGATTTTTTTTCGACTCTCCCGTAACAACCCTGCATATATTTCGATGAAAACGTTGTCCGGATCTATCATGCGACCTGTCGTTGGATGGTTGATCAAAAGACCTTTCCAACGAGTTCAGTAGATTGCAGATCTGACAAGCACATAAGTGCTCTGAATTATGAAGATCTGACTACCCAATCTAATGGTATGAATAATGAATCAAGTTGATTAAACACTGAAAGGTCCGCCCTTGTGTAACTATTTTGGATAGCATTACACAGAAAAAAAATCAATTCCCGTAATCGTGAATTAAGTTCACGAATGTGAGATCCACGAAGGAATTTATTCATGAGTATGGTGCATTTGCACCATAAACGTGAATATATTCCTTCGTGGTTCTCATAATTGTGAACTGACTTCACGGTTTCGAGAATTGATTTTTTTCTGTGTACCCTCTAAATGTGAGGAAGGCAACAACCACCTAAGGGTGGATTAAGTAGGGGAAAGTGGGGCAAGTGTAACAAGCTAAGGAAATCCTCGTTAAAACCCATTAAAACGTTAAAACATCTGTCGGATTTTTTCATAATCACCTTATTTCAGGTCTTGACTAAGACTTTGACAGAACAAATTTTGAAAAAATCCTGTTTTTCAATGTTAAAAATTGATTTTAAAATTTCTGATTTTCCGTACGTTCTACTCAACTAGTGGGGCAAGACGAACAACCCTGGGGCAAGAGGAACGATGCATGAAACAACATGTTAACTTGCTATCAAGTGAACTGCTATCACTTTGAAAGAATGATTAAATGTATTTAAAACGTTTCTTTCACTTTTAGGTTTAATAATAATATTTTACTAAAAATTTGATCGTTTTTACGAAAACAAATTATTGCTTAGATGATAAATAGTAAATTTTCATAGTATCACTTTATTTTGTAGGAACTTTTTTAAACAATTGTTTATCAGTTTTTAAGAACTTTTGTATTTATTTCCCAATAAAATATGTTGTTGCAGAAATTCGTATTTTTTCCATACTAAAAATCCATATGGTACACTTGCCCCACCTGAACAAGATTTCTAAAGCTCTCAACAAAAAACCAAAAGTTAAATCATACTTTCTAATAGGTGCAAATCATTGGTTGGAACACTACTGATCTAGGAAAAATAATTTTGATAAAATGAGCCTTAAAACGATCCGTAAGCCTTATTTTGTACTTTCCAAATATTATAAGAAAACAAAGGTTTTTAAAACTTCATTAAATCTTATGCTCCGTGGCGTTTACGTCGTTTTGGCGGTTACGTGGTAGTAGAATTAGTTAATTGCACTGCTAGCAACAATTCCTCATACTGGAAATAATCAAAATTGTAAAAATTACGGCCGTACGAGCGATTGTTCCTCTTGCCCCATATGGTCGTCTTGCCCCACCTTCCCCTAACGTTTTTTTTGTTTTCAAAATTGTTTTAAATTCAATATTTTTTAGTTTTCAAATTTAGATTTTTTTAATTTTGTTTTTTTTTCAGTTTTGATCTTTTATTTTGTTTTTTTTTGTTTTTTTTCAGTTTTGATCTTTTATTTTGTTTTTTTTTTTTTGTTTTTTGGAGTTTTGAATTTCAGATTATCAAAATTCTGAATTCAGAAATTTCGGATTTTTTAAATTAGGATTTTAGAAATTCGAAAAAAAATTAATCTGAATTATAAAAAAATTGATTGAAAAAAACTGTTGATTTGAATTTTGAATGATGGAGCATTAGTTTTTAAATGTTCTGATCTTTTTATTTTTCGCCAAGAATGTTTAAATTTAGAAAAAAAATATTTCTATAGGTAAATCCCATCTAAAATTAAAAGGCAAATTGAATATATACACTATAAAATTAAAAATAAATAAGGTTAAAAAACATTACTCAAAACTTAAAAGAAATTACATATTCAGAGCCGAATATATTAAAAAATGAGTTAAGTGTAGTAATAATTTTATTTAAGAAATTCTCAACCATACATTTAAAAAATAATCTCTACATAATCTTCATCTTAATTTTTCGCCGGTTCGTATTAAGAAAATACAAACAAACATTTCCAGAAAAAAAATCTATTCATAAGAAATTGAAATTGCACTCGATGGAAACAAAAACAAATTCTCGTAATTCTTGATAATATTTTTCTTAATACCTTTAAAGTAATTCTAGTCAGCAAATCCGCGCCAAATCCGCGCGATCCGTAACAACCCTGTATCTCTTTCTTGCTTGTGCGGTGCTGCTGCGAGGTGACCGCCATCATTTGAATGCAGTCATGGGGAAGATGATTGGAATTTCGGTAGAATTCAAACGCAAATGAGAGGTGACTACTGGCCCGGCCTAACTCAAGGAGGCCGTGGCCTGCGCAGTTCGATCGGTGGAAGTGATTTACATCGGAGTTGGGAGCTGGTAATCCTAGAACTGAGTTTGGTGAGAGCGTTCTAATTTCGTCGTAATATAATTACTGCATTATCATTTTCGTAATACTTACCAACCAATGCCCACTACTTCATTCATCGGTAAAGTATCCAATCAAAACCTTTCCCCTTCCAAATCCGGATATCTTGACGGTCGTGTATATTCTTGGGCATCTCTATAGGGTGCCCAATCATTACAAACATATATGAAACAATAGCTTATAGGACCTTATTTAAAACAAAACTTTAGAAATCAAGCAAAACAATGTAAATGGATCATTGTCGGCGCCAACCTAGCTATTGCGAGCTTTATAGTCAACCAAGCTAAGCAAAGCAGTCAAAATGGATATGCCCCTCTTTCAAATATTGAGATTAACAGTATCTCTTAGCCTGAAATGCAAAGATACATCCCACATTCGGCCCAGGCCTACTGCGTAAGGTTAAACGATTAGAAAGTTCGATGACTTTTGAGTTGATCACACCTTTTAATCCGACAGTACATTTCATATTAAGTTATTTAAATTTATTCATTAATTAAACTTACAGTTATAAACTAAAGTTATGTGTGTAGAGCAAATATTCAATGCCAGACCAAGTAATTCTCCAGGGATCATTCCGCCAAAGTGACCCATATGTGTATCAAAACGCAACCCCTCATCATCGCCACTCTTCCAGCTTTTAGTTTGCCATCGTCATCAACGTCAACATGCCATGGTCGTCGTGGTCGCCTTCGTGTGTCGTATCCAATTTCCTTGCTCTCCTCCCGTTTCGGACTTTAGTTTAGTGCCTCCTACTAATGCTACTCATCGTTACTTGGTATGATTTGCCTGCACCCTACTTACTACTTCTTTGTGGGATGGAATTACTCATGGAAAGAGAGAGAAGGAATGTTACATAATATAATTAATCCACGAATTAAACGGGACTCCTTGCTAAGTTATTACTTCCTGAAGCCTTTATGAAAACCGAGGGGTCTACCAATCGCCTAAGATTTTTTTTTAAATCTTACTTTTTTCAAACTTCAACTGATTCACACTCGAGTGCTAACTCTCAACTTTCCTCTCCAGAAAAAAAAAACGCTCAGTTCCCTTATCGAGTCTGGTTCAAATCCCAGCCTTTTTTTTTCTTGATCATGCATCCCTGGAGTTGTACTCCGAGGGGCCTACCGAAGCCAAACTCTCTACCGAGAGCGCTTCTTGTTGTTCTATTATTGCTGGTATTATTTCTCACTTTTTTGTCGTCGTCGTCGTCGTCCGGCATGTTTGTCCACTGACACACACTCACACTCACAAAATACCAACAAAAGATAACAAAACTCACACTGAGAAGGAAGGCAACTTTTTTCTTCGAGTGAGTGTGTGTGTGTGTGTTCGTTTTTGTTTTGTTGTTCTTATTGCCTTTTTTTCAGCCCGGCGATGATGTGGTGGTCTCTCGGGCTTGTTTGTCCTGTACGCCGCTCATGGATGCCGGGTTGGTGAGCAAACTGGCCGCCAACAAGAATCCAATTGGAATCGAATTTCTTCGCCCTCGTGCCAGACCGGGTTGGAAGAACGAACGTTATCATTGGGCTTGACACTATCTGGCAGGCCTCGCGTGACGGAATTAAGATAAGCCATGGGTGGATTATGAATTATATATTTGTCATGATCTGGGTTGCCAGATCTTCTCTTCTAATCAAACCTGGAGAATAAGGTTGCCAGATATTTAGATTTAGAGCAAACCGAGTATTTCACTGTGGAAAATTGTGTGAAAACACAATTTTAACAGGATTCGATTAACCACCTAGATCTTGTAAACAATGGCAATTTCAGAGGTCAGAGTGAAAAAATAACTTGACCGTAATCATTTAAATATAAATTTTCTGACTGAAAAATAATAATAACAAATTCTGAATTCAATTAATATACAAAAATTTCAAAAATGTGGAACCAGCAATTTATTTGTATTATTAATCAGGAAATTTCAGAAATTACAAGTCGAAATTCAAAAAAATCTGAAATTTAGAAACTCTAAAATAAAAATTTTCAAAACCCGAAATTTAATTCAAAAAGCTATACATTTTCAATATAAAATAAAACAATTTTAAAATAATCGAAAATTTTAAATTTATGAATTTAAAATTTTTAATTTATGAACATAAAAATAATTAAATTCAAAATGCTCAATTTTTTTTTTCAATAATTCAATAATTTATTGATTAAAAATAAATTAAATAATTTAAGAATTAAAGAATTTAGAAATTTAAATTTTTAAATTTTTATAATTGTATATTTCAAGAAGTTGAGAATTAAGAAATTTAAGAATTTTTGAATTATTGAATTATTGAATTTTAGAATTTTAGAATTCAATTTAAGAATTGAAGAATTAAAGAATTTAAAAATTTTAGAATTTAAAATTTAGGAATTTAAAAATTTTAAATTTAAGAATTAAAAACTTAAAAATTTAAAAAATTAAGAATTTAAAATTTTAACATTTTAAAATTTTAAAATTCAAGAATTCAAGAATTTTATAATTTTATTATTTTAGAATTTTAGAATTCTAGATTAAATTTTCAAAACAACCTATCCGTCATGGGTTTCCTATGCAGATAGGACCTTTTGAAATTTAATCCAGTATTTTAGAATTTTAGAATTTCAGAATTATAGAATTTCAGAATTATAGATTTTCAGAATTATAGAATTTCAGAATTATAGAATTTCAGAATTATAGAATTTCAGAATTATAGAATTTCAGAATTATAGAATTTCAGAATTATAGAATTTCAAAATTATAGAATTTCAGAATTATAGAATTATAGAATTTTAAAATTTTAAAATTTTAGAATTCAATTTAAGAATTGAAGAATTGATGAATTTAAGATTTAAAAATTTAAGAGTTTAAAAATTTAAGAATTGAAAATTTAAGAATATACAATTTAAGAATTTACAATTTAAGAATTTAAAATTTAAAAATTCAAGAATATAAGAATTTTAGAATCTAAGAATTTAAGAATTTAAGAATTTAAGAATTTAAGAATTTAAGAATTTAAGAATTTAAGAATTTAAGAATTTAAGAATTTAAGAATTTAATTTTAATTTTTAAGAATTTAAGAATTTAAGAATTTAAGAATTTGAATTTAAGAATTTAAGAATTTAAGAATTTAAGAATTTAAGAATTTAATTTAAATTTAAGAATTTAAGAATTTAAAATTTAAGAATTTAAACTTTAAGTTTAAAGAATTTAAGAATTTAGTAATTTAATTTAAATTTAAATTTGGGGGGTGGGAATTTAGGAATTAGAATTTAGAAATTTAGAAATTTAGAAATTTAGAAATTTAGAAAAGAAATTTAGAAATTAAAGAAAAGAAATTTAAAATTTAGTTAGAAATTTAGAAATTTAAATTTAGAAAGAAATAAAGAAATTTAGAAATTTAGAAATTTAGAAATTTAGAAATTTAGGAATTAAGGAATTTAAGAATTTAGGAATTTAGAAATTTAGGAATTTAGGAATTTCGGAATTTAAGAATCTAAGAATTTAAGAACTTAGAAATTTAGGAATTTAGGAATTAGAAATTTAGGAATTTAAGATTTTAGGAATTTAGGAATTTTAGAATTTTAGAATTTTAGAATTTAAGAAGTTAGGAATTTAGGAATTAAGGAGTTTAGGAATTTAGGAATAAAGGAATTTTTAAATTTTTGAGTTTAGGAGTTTATGAATTTTAGTATTTTAGAATTTTAGAATTTTAGAATTTTAGAATTTTAGAATTTTAGAATTTTAGAAATTTAGAATTTTAGAATTTTACAATTTTACAATTTTAGTATTTTAGAATTTTAGAATTTTAGTATTTTAGAATTTTAGAATTTTAGAATTTTAGAATTTTATAATTTTAGAATTTTAGAATTTAAGATTTAAAAAAAATTTAAGAATTTTAGAATTTAAGAATTAAAAAATTGAAAAATTGAAAAATTTTAAAATTTAGGAATTTAGGAATAAAGGAATTATGGAATTTAAGAATATAAGAATTAAAAAAAATTGAGATATTAGGAATTTTTTAACTTAAATATTTAAAGTTTTAGAATTTAAGGCTTTCTAATTTTCTAAAAAAAACTAAAAAATTCTAATTCTAAAATAAAGTTTGGAATTTCAAAAAAAATCAAAATACTTTTAATCCAGTCCAAACATGCTAAATATGATTATAAATGCAGAAAAAAGCGTTTTAGTTTGTTTTAAGTTGATTTGACTTCTAATTTCAAACTTTGAAGTTTTTTGAAAAAAAAATTTTTTGCCCCCTGATTTTACCATCGACCAGTGGGGGAACATAAAGAAAATATTTGCAACGGCCTAATTTTATAATTATAATTTATATTATAACCCTTTTTTCCACAAGAAACCGGACTTTGACTGATCAGCCACTTGCATAAATGTTTGCTTTTAATGTTTTCATTTAAAGCGCCAAAAAATGGGGAAATCAATTAAAATTTTGCATCATGAGATTCTCATACAAATATCCGTACAATGGAGGCTTCATAAAAGTGTCTTTGAATATTCGAAACTCTGTAAGACTAAATCAATAACTAATCAGTAATGCCCAAAAATCATTTATCGATTTTAAATTTTATCGTAATTTTCCATTTTTTGCTTCTTTAGTATAAACAAAATTTTTACTTTTGAGCTGTAGGGTAAGACGGGTTTTGTTTTGACTAAGTTATTGCTTAAAAATAAAGATTGAATAAAAACATCAAATAATAAACTTTTTAAATTTCTTAAAAATTTTGTTGGTCAAAAATCATTCAACAAATTGCGTTTTTTTAAATGTCCATCCTTGTAAAATTTACAAAATGAAAGTTTTTGTTAAGTTTTAGCTTATAGGGTCCTAAAGCCCTGCGTAATTTTTTATGTACAGTGGTAAAAAACACGATTAAAAACCATTTTTCATCGGGACTGGCAACACCAGCCAGCAACAGTCAACTGTTCGGAGCTCCTCAAACTTTTCGATTTTTTCGCCGTAATTAACAGTGTTTACCCGCGAGTTTGCTGCTCCAGCATGCCAAGGGCCGGCCGTGGCCGTGGCAGTTCGAGTGCGGCCTCGAAAACCGCGAAGTTCATCTACCGGCAGAGTGCAGAAAGGTAAACACACCAACGCCGCATCGACCGCCATCGCGCACGGGAGCGTGCCCGGTGACGTCACCGATCCTTCTTTTTACACCGTCACGTGAGTCCCCAGTACGGACGAGACAATCGACCCGGGCATCCGGAAGCACTTCCGACCAGCAGCAGCAGCAGTCCACCAGCACTACGACAACAACCACTTCCAACGTTCCCACCAGCAACGAATTTGAGATGCTGAGTGGAGAAGAAAACAACACCGCCAGTGACAGCAGTAGTGCTGGCGACGACGATGACGATGATGAACTTGCGCGCAAGCAAGGAAAGCAGAAAAAGTGTAACTCTCCGAAGGAACGACGACCACCTCCAATTTTTGTTTTGGATACGTTGGCGGACGATGTTGACGAGTTGCTTGAGGGACACCAATATTGTCTCAAAATTAGTAAAACTTCGGTGCAAGTGATTACGCATAAAAAACAGAATTTCGACTTGGTGGTGAAGAAGTTGAAGTTGCGAAACTTCAAATTCTTCACATTTGACCCAGCAGAGAAGGTCCCAGTGAAGATCGTCCTTCAGGGATATCCGGACCGCCCGATCTCCGACCTGGAAGAACACCTGTCGGGCGTCAAGGTTAAGCCTCGAGAGGTTAAGGTGCTCTCGAAATCGACAACGGTGACAGGTACGTACACATTGTACCTCCTGTACTTCGATCGTGGGTCGGTCAAAATCCAGGACCTACGGCGGATCAAAGCACTGGACGGCTTCTTCGTGACGTGGCGATATTACACGAAGAATCCGACCGACGCAGCGCAATGCCACCGCTGTCAAAAATTCGGACACGGTTCAAGAAACTGTAATCTTCCGCCCCGGTGCGTAAAGTGCGGTGAGACCCACTTCACCGAAAGGTGCAATCTTCCGCGGAAAGACCAGCTGGGGGAAAACGCCCAGCAGCATAAAGCGCGCGTCAAGTGCGCGAATTGTGGTGGCAACCACACGGCGAATTTCCGTGGCTGTGCCGCGCGGAAAAAGTACCTCGAGGAGCAGGACAAGAAGAAGAAAGCGCCAGCGTCCCGCCAACCTCCAAAGACTTCGAGCACGAACGCTGCAGCAGCTGGCGGTGGAGCGGTTCCATCGACCAACAAAGCGTTCCCTCCCGGTTGGGGAGGTTCGTACGCTAGAGTAGCCGCTTCTGGGAGCGGTACTTCACCGGGACAAGCAGACGTTACCGGAGATGATCTCTTCACGCTTCCCGAGTTTTTCGCTCTTGCTGGAGAGATGCTCACGCGCTTTCGTGCCTGCCGGAACAAGGCAGAACAATTCCAAGCTCTGAGTGAGCTTATGATGAAGTATATCTACAACGGATAAGCTGCCTTGTGCAGCGAAGTTTTTCGACGTCAAAAGACAAAACAAACTGTGATCTAGTTTTAAGCTTTTCTATCTCTATCCTTTTCCTTAGCAAATTTAGAAGGTTTTTTTTAAATAATTTTTCCTTCTGTTGGCAAATCCATTGTTAGAATATCCAATTACATCAAAATGAACTATAGTACAAATCATAGTTGAAAGGTACTCCAATACTCTATTAGGTTATAAGAATTACGAAATTGTGAATTGATTATTTACTAATAAAAACTAATTGAATTGAAAAATTGAAAACCATTTATGATCACATTTTTTTATTTTAACGCAAAAAAATGGCAAGACAACATTTTACGATGGATCAACTATAGGACCAAGGAAACTTGGAACGAGCTGTCAAGTAGGACCTTTACTGTCAAGAAAGGCTGCGAAGGTAATTTAAAAAAAAATGAATTAAAAATCCATTACAGTAGTTGCTCGGTAACTGGGCTGAAAAAAAACGAGGGGACCACCGATGCATAATATTTTCCAGATGAAGTATAAAAATAAAAGTAACTCAAATTTATTTACAATCCTTACTTTTCATATTTCTTTATTTGTAACTTGAAATTAAATAAAAGTTTGAAAAAAGTTTTTTTTTATTTATTGAGTATGATTTTTACCCCTCGGTTTTTGGTTTGTTTTGGTTTTTGACGTTTGTCTGTTTTTTAATTGGGCTACGGCCCAGTTATCGAGCGCCCAGTTACCGAACAACTACTGTATATCCTTTTCGGTCGTACAAAGGATTATTGTGCTCTAGAAAATAAGATTAATCGTTATGAACAATAACATCCCATCCCATCTTTGGGTTAGATTACGCTACAAACAAAAAAATAATCAGCCAGCCCTACTGCGTTTTGTTTACAGCTGAGAGAATTCTGTGAACGGATCACAATTTACTAAATCTACAGCGGTGGAATGCGTGGACATACCGAACCAAACGCTCCAGAAAAAAATATTCCGCCTTTTGAACATTCTACAATCTATCATAGTTATCTCTCTAGCTCACAAAACCACATGCTCGTAACGTGACTACGGTTGACCTGAAAACAAAAAGGAGAAGCGTCGCACAATATAAAACCTCTACGAGTACGTCACAGTTCAGCCAGCCTAACTCAAGTCATTTAGCTCTTCTGGTTACCACACCTTTTTAGCGAGGATCCGCATTCGTATGGGTTTATGTCTTTTGTACCTGCTGAAACGTATCCTTCGGCGCCTCTCTCCATCTCATTTACCTATTCGTAGTCTTAGTTTTTTACCCTGTTCAAGGCAGTTTCACTAATCCACGTCTTTCTTGAATCTCCGTCTCTTTTCCAGATCGACGTTCTTACTCTGGAATCGCAGAAACAGAAAAATCACCGGAAGAAAAAAAATATGTGCGTCGCTGGTCGTCGTCTCCAACGCCATAACTTGTGAGCAATTGTCGCGAAAATCTTTCCCTTCCGAAACGCTGCCAAGAGTGAGTGTCTCTCGGCAGTTGAACCGGCATCGCCCGAAACAGCCGGCGCGCGCGTTGATTACACAGCTCCGAAGTGGTGGTATTTGTGAGGTGGTTGTGGCTGACCGCGCGTTCGAAAATAAAGTGAAAGAAGACCACGTGCGAGTTCCGCGACGACTACGCCGACGAAGAAGAAAGCAACCGGCAAGCCGACAGTGTGAGGGGGTTTTTTTTTGTGGGCAGTTTTGGCCCGTGGTCAACTACGACAACTTCGAGAAGAAAAGTGAAGAAGAAAACATAAGCCGGCGGTGCGCGCGCGTTGCGTTGTGAATGGGACTGGCTCGGCGCACGGCCGCGAACGTGATTGAAGGTCCTGATGCAGTTGTGGAGATGGCACCAGCTCTTACCGAGCCGTTGAGTCAGAGCAAGCTCTCGTCCTCGGCCACGTCCGGTGCATCGCCGCGTACGGGCGGTGTCGCGGAAGCGGGCACAAGCACCAGTACGAGTACAGCAACTGATCAGCAGCAGCAGGATCAGCTCTCGGACCAGGACCTCGGACATCAGGAGGTACCGAGCAGCGGGAGTACGGCGGACTCGGGAACGGGGACCGCCTCGACGATCCCCAGCGAGTCGGATCTGAAGGATACGACGGCGGTGTCGGCAGCGGACGACTCGTCGGTGGTGGACGACATCCAGAACAACAACGGCGCCGCCGGATCGCTGTTGAAGATTGATCCCGACAGCGGGAAGGATCTCATCGAGCTTGCCCTGGAGCAGCTCCATCGAGATGCGACGACGGAGTCGGCTGCGGTGGTGGGTGAAGGAGGTAGCAGTTCGATAGAGGAATCCGCCGAAATTCCACAGGCTGTGATTGACCAGATTGCGCAGGTCGCGGCGGCAGCGATTGGTGCTGGGGAAGAAGCGGTCAACGCCACCACCAGCGGAGAACCGTCCTCCGACCTGCAACAACTCGACTCGCAGTCGTCCATCATCTCCAGCTCCAGCACCGGCGCCGCCATGGGTCTCCAGAAGGACTACCTCAAGGACAACCCCGACATGGAGCAAATGCTTGGCGAGCTGGCCTCCACCTCGGACATGGAACTGCTGCAGGTGTTCAAAAGCCTCGAAGGAAACCCCAGCGGAGACGGCCTCTGCGCCGAACTCGCCGGTGGCCTGTCCCTCTTCAACGACGTGGACGTGGTCAACATGTACGAGGAGGTTGCCCAAGTTGCGACGCCTCCCAACAAGGACCGCGAACGGCTCGAGATGCACGCCGAAATCGTCAAACGACAGGCACAAATGCAACGCAAGTACGACTTCCTCATCCGGCGGCTCAACAAACTCCAAGCCCGCTACATGGGACAGCACGTCAGCGACGAAGTCGCCGGCCTCTTCGAGTACTCCCAGCGCTACTGGAAAAAGAAAGACAAAGAACACGCGAAGGGCATCAGCTCCACCACCGTCTCCCCCACCCTCCTCATCCCGGACATCATCCCGTACCAACCACCCCCCACGCTCACCTCCTCCGCCAACACCCCCGCGGACAAACTCAAACCAATCTCCGCCAACGCGATGAAGACGTTCGCCAAGCGCCTCGAAGGAATCGCCACGACCCAGTGCTCCACCCAGACCAAGCGAATCTTCGGCAACCGGTACTTTCAGGGCACCACCGGGACGCCGCCGGAGCTGGTGTCGCACGCGGCCTTCACCGCCACCTCCAGCACCATTCCCAAGTTTGAAGATCTGACCATCGACCAGCTGGAGCAGTCGGCGGGGATGCTGCAGGCGGAGCTGAAGCAGGTGCAGCACACGATCGACTCGGAGGCGACGGCCAGCTCGAGTGGGGGCGAGTCCGCCGACGAGATGGTGCTGTACAACAACCTGAACCAGCAGCCGTTGACGATGTGAGTGGAATTGATTTTTTTTGTCATGTTGGGAGAATGCAAACAAAGACGGAATTCAAACTTGTTCACTGCTGGCCAAGACTTGTAGGTAACTTAGAACTTCTTCCGATAATGCCAAGCAACAATATCGTTATGTCAGGCAATTATTCAACCTAATTTGTAGAAAACCTCACTAACTTTATACGCCGCTCAATCCCTGTTTTCAGAAAGGAAGGAAGAAGGTAATTGCACGTTCTGGACATGCAACGACTATTTTTTCTTGCTTTTTTCACTTCTTAACCAACATTGCAACTGTTCTTTGTGTGTGGCATCCAGTTCAGAGCGAGTAGGATGGAAAACATGCTCTATTGCAACAGCATGCACTAACTGTCGCCGGAGAGGAAAAGCCACCTGATCGGATGCTCCGACATGATCGTTCATGAAGCAACACGCAACGCAAGTCCACGTTTCCAAATCGTTTGCGAGCCAGTTTTTTTTTTTCTCCTCGCGACGTTGTCTTGTTGTTTGTTATGCGAGCCGGCGTTTTTGCCTTCTCTTCATTTGGGGGAAGCATATGTCTTCTTGACTCTGCCTGTGCCAAACCCCCCGAAAGTCGCGAAGTACGCTCTCTCACTCACACTAGTGGTAGCGGCGACGACGACGACGACTTCAGTTCAAGGTCTGTTGTGTTTGGTTCAGTTGGAAAAACTCCCAAAAAAAAAGAGTATTCGAACCAATACACTGCGATTTTGGTGGTGTTGGTGAGTCCTTTGTGAATGAGAAAACGAACACCCGGAAAAGTTGGAGGTGGGTGAGATGAAAAGTGCGTGCTCCACACCACCTCTTGAATCTTCGCACACAACTAGGAGTTATTTCGCAATGAAAAGGTGGGATTTGCACAGCTTCCCTCTCTCGATTGCATCATTCATGGCTGGGAGGCAGCATGTTTTTTTGGGCGGATGAAAATTCTATGATGCATTAGTTATGAAATTTCACATACAAATAAAAAACTGAAATATTTCAGAATTTAAACCCTTTTCTTAACTTTTGAAACAAGGATTAATTAATGTCTTTCATTCGAATTACAAAAAAAGTAATGTTTATTTTAAGGATCTTGACTAAACTCCGGAAGTGTGTCAAAAGGGTGGGTTTTGTAAGAAAATCCGTCATGTTATACATTTTTAGAAATGTATTTAAAGACCTTCCAATGAGCCCAAAAAATTTAAGATCTGATAACACTATCAAAAGTTGTTAGCACTTGGGCCATAATTTTGTCGAATATAAAAAAGGGTGAAAATAGCAAAAGATTCTTCTAATTTAGTACTAAGCTTTATGGAGTAAGCATCGTTAGCAGGGGCGCCGACTCTGGGGGGCACGGTACATTTTGCCCCCCTTAAAATTGAGCTGAAGGGCAGCCCAAAAAAAGTATTTTTTTTACGTTTTACTGTGAAACCGATAAATTAAAACAAAATCTGAGACAATTCCACATTATAACCTTTAAAAACACTAGTGTATCGCCTTCTGCAGTTTAGGCTGGTACAAATATTTTTAAAAGTTTTTGTCACCCCCCCCCCCTTCAAAATTGGCCCGAAAAATCAGGGGGCAAAAAAAATATTTTTACAATAAACTTCAAAATTTCAATGAAAATTCAAGTGCAACCAGCTGAAATCAAATTAAAATACATTCTTCTGCGTTTAAAATCATTTTTAGCATGTTTGGGTTTATTAAAACATCTTAAGATTTTTGTGAAAATTTTTGATGCAAAACCTTTTTTTTCGATACAATTTTTGTTTTTGTCAGATCTTAGATTTTTTTGAAAACTAATGGCAGGCCAAGGATTGATACCTAAGAGCATGCAATGGCACTGACCTTGTTGCGTGCTCTTCGGTTGACGTCCACGTAAGGAACATCCTGGAAGGAGCGTAACTAACTACATCCGTAGTTCTGTTAGATCATCCGAATTATCTTGATCAGAACAGTATAGCTCTGGTTCCTTGCGAGTGTCCTATTTTCTTACCTCCACGTTGGCTTGGTTTTCATGATGACCTAGCTGGTGGCCTGTGGAAACGGATCGTAAACCTTTGACCACCGCGGGTCAGAGTCGAGACGGCTAAAAGAAAGGGGCGCAACAATGTGGGAAAGGGAAGTAATTTGTGATTGTAGACGGTATTGTTTCGATTCGCAGTATGTTGAGTCAACTGCTGTGGATGTACCTGAAGCATCGCACAACGGGGTTTCTCTTCTTTTCATTCTCAGCTACCACCTATCTCCTATTTTTATTTTGCTCTACTGATTCTCACTTCTTCATTCATTCTTCTATATTAATCATTTGATTTTGATTTTACTAACTTTTGATTCTCTTATCTCTCAAAGCTTTTCCACTCTTTTTTACCAATTGATACTGCTGTAACAAACTTTGTTTTTTTCCTTAAAAATATATTTTTCCTTAATGTACTAGTAAGATCAAGTCTATTTATCATTCGCCTAATCTTTTTTGATTTTATTGCGAATTTAATTATTTGAATAATTCTTTATCTGTCCTATAAATTATCATTACTATAATCTTAGCTTGTTTTGTATCTCTTTTTATTAACTATTGTCTAATTTTACATCTAATACATCTAGCTTCTAATTTTTATTCTTTCAAATACGATCATCATTCTCTTACAATTGATTCTTGATTTTTACAAAATAAATTCTATTTTACTGTCTATTGTTTTCAATCTTCACCCTTTTTTTCAACAAGTAAGGTTTGAGCCCTTACTCAATTTATGGAATGGTTAAAGGATTAACACAAATATTACTATTGTATTTTTGGTAAACTTTTATAACATGCTTAGGACCAAAAATTGTAACAAAACACCGCGACAAAAGAAATAGCAACATATAAACACGACTCAACACACAAGATCCTCTGTAATTATTAAGTTTTTTGTAATTACAAAAGCCGACTCGGTCCTAACCAGGTCCCAGTACCGAAAAGGACCTAATAAAAATAATTTTATGAAAAAAAAAAAAAAAAACACGACTCAACACTAGGAATGATTTCAGGAGAAAACAATACACAGTAAAATAACAACTAGTTTTTGAATTCAAACTAAATATAAAACAGTGTTTGCTTTAATGAAAATTGATAGGCACACTATAAAATCGTTAGGCGCTTATACTTACATCAAACCCTACTTAATGTACCACCCCCGGCCGAGTTAAAATGCGTAACCGGAAAAGAAGGTGTGCATGCCTGGCACGAACACTCAAAGCGTGTTCTAGCGTGCTGCTCGTACTGACTCAGAGCAAGGGTGAGATGTAGGTGTAAGGGCAGTGCGTGTTCGTCGGGAACCTAGTGCATAAGATCGGTCAAGGCCCGTTCTTACACTGAAAATTGCGAATTGCGAATTGCGAATTGCGAATCTTAGATTTTTTGAAAACTAATGATTGCAAAACAACTGAACTAGTGTAAAATGCATTTTAAAACACTTTTTTCATTTAAATGTGAAGACTATGGCTTGTTATTTAATTTTTTATATTTTTTTATTTTTTTGCCCCCCCCCCCCCTTGACCTCGGCCAGGGCCGAGGGACAAAAACTTTTTTTAATATTTGCATCGGCCTTATGAACGATTTAATAAAAATAATGAGGCCATAGAAATTTTAACTGCACCCTATAAAATAATACTAAAAATAGAAAATTTTCAGGAAATCAGCGTTATTGAGCATTGGGAATGCATTCTAAAACGTTTTTTTTTTTTGTTGCAATTATGATTGAATGATCAAATTTCAAACTACAGTAGCGGATACAGATGTGCAACCCCAGATTTTTTTCTTGAATTCATTTTTAAAAATTACAAATTTGTGGTCATATCAAATTTTCATAATGCTTTTGATTTATTTTATTAAATTCCGTTTATCTTTTTGATTATTTGTTGCCTTCCTCACGTTACTGAAGAAAGGCTATAAAATCACTCGAAAAATGAACTTCTTAATTCGACCTCGTAGACCTTCACGTTTACCTATCGACTCAGAATCAAATTCTGAGCAAATGTCTGTGCGTGTGTATGTCTGTAAGTCCGTGCACCGAAAAAAATGCACTCGATTATCTCCGGACTGGTTGAACCGATTTGGGCCGTTCTGGTCTCATTCGATCCGTCTTAGGGTCCCACAAGACCTATATTAACTATTATGAAGTTTTGTTAAGTATTTCAAAAGTTATGCTAAAAAACGATTCTGCCTGAAGTTTGAAAGATTGTAAAAAGGGTGGTTTTTGTAAGAAACCCAGTCTGATCATACATTTTTAGAAAGGTATTTAAAAGACCTTTCTAATGAGCCCAAAACATTGAAGATCTGATAACCTTATCAAAAGTTATGAGCACTTTAGTGTCATTTGTACACATTTTAGAGGCCGGATCTCAAATATTTTGATGAAAAAGCTGTCCGGATCTATCATGCGACCCATCGTTGGATAGGTTATCAAAAGACCTTTCCAACAAGCCCAAAAGATTAAAGATCTGATAACCCTATCAAAAGTTATGAGCACTTTAGTGTCATTTGTACACATTTCAGAGGCCGGATCTCAAATATTTTGATGTAAAAGTTGTTCGGATCTATCCGGAGATCTGGCTCTCGGGATTTTGTTGATTTGAAACTCCCGGGAAAAATTAACAGATATATTTTTTTTACTGCCTTAAGGCTTAAAAAACTTTAAAGTAATATAACTATTGAAAGTGAACAATTTTCATGAAACAGCCCCGTAGGTGTTGTTCTAATATTACGTCCAATGATTTTTGGGATTCTAGATCCCATACTCCATGTAGATATGTTGTAAGAAGTAAAATTTAGATAAAATTTGTAGGTTTGACATTCTTACTACAGAAACAAATATGTACATAATTGTGAGGAAGGCACCAACCATCATCGGTGGATTAAGTAACGTTTTTTTCTTAAATTCTTAAAATCTAAAATTCTTAAATTCTGAAATTCTTTAACTCTTAAATTCTTTAAAAAAAATTATAATTTAAATTTTTTTGGTTTTTTTAAACATTGAATTTTATTATATTTCCAAAATTTCTGAATTTCTACTTTTGATTTCTTAAAATTTTCAAGCCATGACTTTTTTTAACCCTAGATTTTTTTTTTATACTTTTTTTTATTTTGGAATATTGAATTTTGTGTATCTGTTTTTTTTTTCTAAATTGCGGATTAGAAAACCTGTTGTTTTTTTGAATATGTATTTATATTTTTAAATTTTTGAAGTTCTCAATTTTTGCTTTTTACTTTTGTTTTTATTTTTAGAAAATTTGTATTGTTGGATTTCTAAATATCTGATTTTATTTTTAATATTGGCTGTTCTGGAAAATAAGTGAGAATATGCCAATTAGAAGGAATTCGCCTTCCAAACATATGAAAAAAACCCCAATTATCATTCCCAATCACGTATTAAAAGCGAGTCCACAAACAGGGCATACCCCTTTGTATGGGACGTCGTTTGGACCTCACCAATCTGCCTGAAATTTTCAGGGGTTGTTTGTACATATAAAACTAGCATCTGGCCAAAATATGAGCACTCTAGGTCAACGGGACGTGGGGCAAATCGGGACACAAAGTTTGAAGGTTCAAAAACGTCAAAAATCTTAAAAAGGCTATTACTTAGGCAAAATTTCATTTATTTTCAAAATTCAAAATGCATCTGAAAGAGCTTAAAAAATGCAACAAAATGCAGGGAGAAGCATCCCAATTGGTTAAACCTAAAGGGAGTTATTGGCATTTTAGTGAAAAATAGCAAAATTTTCAAACTCAAATAAAAAAGTGTTCCATCCAGATATCAACTCGGTTCGACCTGCAGCTTGTAGGGGACATCTGGGACTACCATCTGAGACTGAGAACACTTTGGGTAAGGCAGTTTAACATATTAAATAGACACTTTTACTTTTAGGGAACACGCAAATGTTTTTTATTTCGAGTTTCTTAATAAGCTTTCTCCATTGAACAATACGCCCATTGAATAATACGCCCATTTAAAAAGCTAGTCTTGATTTAATTTTTTCAAAATATTCTTTTCGAAAAGATCGGAAAATTTTACGAATGTTTCATGTTTTAACATTGAAAATCGGACCATTAGTTGCTGAGATATCGACATTAGAAAATGGGTTGCTTTGGTGAGACTTAGAAAACTTCAATTTTCGTGTTTCTTTTTCTGTGGCTGTATTTCAGCAACCCGAGGTTCAATCTTCAATGTCTCTTAGACAATTTTATAGCAAATTTTCTGTACATTTAAAAAAAAATAATTTAGAAGTGGTCACTCATGGTCACTATTTTTAAAAATCGAAAAACTGCAAATATTTCACTAAAATGAAACTTTCGGTGGCTATATCTTGAAAACGGAGCTCTTTATCAAAAAATCTGTTAAGTACTTTTCGATTGCAAATTCAATTTTGCATTAAAAAATAATGTCAAATTTGTTTTTGCATGAAATTTTGATTTTTTACAAAAATCACTATTTTTTCAAAAAATCATAACTCGGCGGCAGATTTTTTGACCATGTTTCTCTATGGCTCAAAAGTTGCGGATTTTTGTCCCCTAAAACATATCAAAAAATCTCGAAAATCAAAAAATACGTATTTTGGGAAATTGAGTTTTTGTCGAAAAAAGGTAATAAAAAAATCGGCAAATTTTTTTTCCGTGTACCTATTTTTTTCTCAATATTCCTCAACAATACCTACAACTTTGCCGAATACACCAAATTGATCAGAAAATTCACTCAAAGATTACATTTTTGTATGGACAGCAGCCAAAATTATATGGAGACTTGTATGGGTGAACCAATGACACAAAATAGCTTATTTGGTCATAGGGAAGGCCCCCACAAAGTTTGGCCCAAATAAAAAAATACAAAAAATAAAAATGGTCGAAATCGGCCGATTTCATAGAGAGTTGCTCAATTGTAATTTTTTAACATTAAAATCGGTGTAATTTTGATCTCTTAGTCCAAAATTTTATTAAAAAAAATAAGAGAAATATTAATTTTTAGAGCCTCAAAAACATAACATTTCTATTTCTACGTTCAAAAAATTTGATTTTTTGTCCATTATTTCTTTATTCTTTAAGAACAATCCTTCGGATTATCGAAATGTGTAATATTACATCATTTTTTTTATTCACATACTTTATCGTGTTTTTTCACTTGAAGTAACACTTTACACCTTTCATAATAATTTAATTTAACCTTTTACTGTGTGCGAAAATATAGAGAATGACTCTACTCGCTTTTCAATGTTTGTTTACTGCTCCCATTGATTTCCGAAAGTCACCTTCGCCTCCTCATATCTTTTCACGGGTACCGTTCGAAATGAATTATTCTCCAATTACCATAAATTACTATTACGTGCGGTTACATCAGTGTGTATTCCTACTGGAATGATGACATGGTATGTACTCAGAGTACGTACAACTACCACAAACTACCCCGCCACCTGGCCAGAGAACGTAGAAATGTTCTCCCACTTCGGAACTTCCGAGATGTACCTTCCTTAAGTCCCTCCGACTTACGATGAGTTCGTTCTGTATCAATCGACTATCGTAATACAAGCGCAGAACAGCAGTACAAGTCCCACGTCGTCTTCGTCGCGGACATCGTGTTCAGTGATGCAACAACCCATTAACCACAATCGATGGCGCGCGGTTCTGCTTTCGATATTCTTGAACCTCCACGTCTGTTCCCATCTCAGTCACTCTTTGAAGAGACTCGTAATTGTCCTCCGTCCACCACAGATGTGTGTGTGTGTGCGCTGCACTCTCTGCCGCTACTTGCAATTGTATACTCTGAAACGCAAAGCGTGTCGTCCGAGAACCGTACAACAAACCGGGTCGACATGGAACTCTGTGAACGTGTCCCGGCGCAAGTTTGGCAACGTCGCGGGTTTTTAGTTGGAGCTGCTGCCGCTGGGAATCGGCCAGACATTGTGCGGAGTGTCGGCAAAGGGTGGGGGGGGAGGCTGGGTGGGTGGTAAAGTGGTCTGTACTCTCTTTACTCGCGCTCAATATTTGTGTATATGCATAAACATTGCGATGAGCAGCACCAGGCGGCTGGTAGTGGTGTAGGGATGGTCACTTTTAATTTAAAAAAACGTATAAATTGAGATCTGAATTGATTTTAGTAATTGAAACGAAATCTGGTAACTTTAGCGGATTTCAGACTAGATTTCGCCATATACGACACTCCAGAAAAAAGGAAAGGGATTTGCAGGGTGGCCACTCATGTTGGGAAATCGGGAAAAAGTCGGGAATTCGTCAAAATCCGCAAAAAACGGGAAAAAGTCGGGAATTTGTGATTTTTTGTCAAAAATTCGGGAATTCCAAGCATACTTGTTTGAAAATTATTTTCTAACTCTTGGATAATTTTGTCATATTTGTACAATTTTCAAATTAAATTCACAACATGTTTCTTAAGCAACTTATTTTAATTTTAAGGTTTCTTTCACTATTTCAATCCATTTAAGACATTAAAAATTCTAATAAAAGTTTAAGGGGTTACAAATACATGTAAATTTTTATAAATGTCAGAGGTTAATATGGACATTTGTTTAAACTTTTTTAAAAATCATTTTGCAGGGCATTAAAATATACATTTAATTTATTTACAAAACTAATTTGAAGACATTTGATTGTATCGTTGCGAGATATAGCTATTTGAAGTAAGCAGTTTCAAGAAAACGGGTGCCACGATATCTCAACACTGCTCTGACCAAATCGTCTCAAAATTTTGGTGAAGACTGGTCAAACCGGTCCCTTGTGCATGACGAAGGCTGATTTTGAAAAACTTAATTTAAAAAAATGATAAAAATATTTTTATGTTTTTTATACAAAAAATCGTCAGTTTTTGATCTCTGTATTTTTTTAAGGCCAAATTTCAAAATCGGGCTTCGTCATGCACACAAGATATGTCTTAGGTGTCTTCATCCCAAATTTCAGACAATTTGGTCTATCCCAACTCGAGATATCGTAGCACCAGTAAATCTACTCGATGTTTAGAGAAACACGTTCACAAAGTTTGACAGCTCGCTTTACGTATGGCAAAGTATTGAGCTTAAATCGTCTCTTACTCAGTTAAGTTATGAAATTTCTCACTTTCAGGAGTGAATGAAAATCATCTTTTTGGTGGACTTAGTGAATTTTCTGTAATATGAAATTTTGTGATTTTCACTTAAATGCATTTGACAGAGAATTTCATAATATTTTTTATGAATCAGCAGATTTTTACTCATTTCTGTTTACATCGAAAAAAATCAATTCTTGTAATCGTGAATTAAGTTCACGAATGTGAGAACCACGAAGGAATTTATTCATGGGCATTTGCACCATAAACGTGAATATATTCCTTCGTGGTTCTCGCATTCGTGAATTTAATTCACGATTTCGAGAATTGGTTTTTTTTCAGTGTATAAATCAAGATCTATTTATCAAACAAACTCAACTGAAACATCAACAAAGTTAATTAAAAACTAATAGAAAAATAGATCCTAATTTTCACGATTAGGGCCAGCGTAAAGTTATGATTCTGTTTTAATATTGATTGAATATTTGAAAAAAGATTCCAGCAAGAGTTTGGCAATGGACTATTTTTGGTGGAAAAAAATCATTAAGTCATTTCAAATGTTTTTTTTTTTCCAAAGGTTTGTCCTCAGTCTTCAGATTTTGGAAAACTTAAATATCGAATAAAATCCAATCGTTGTTCGTTCTGAATGAAAGAATATAAAAACTTATTACGTTTTGTAACATGAAAAAAATATTGAAAAAGCAAAAAAAGTAATTTTGATTTAAATTATTGCGAATAAGTATGTTTAAAGCATTTGTCTCTTCGAACATTTCGCATAAAAGAAGTTGTAAAACATGGAATCTTATCAAACTGAATTTTTCATTGAAAAAAATAAATCAGTTAAATACTGATAACTGGTTCAATCAGATCCAAATTTAAAAAAATAGAAGGGAACTTAAAAAAAATTAAGCGAATTCCCAGATATTTTTCAAAATTCTTTGAAATTATGTAATCATGTATTAAGCGTTCTTCGATTTTAAATAAAATAAAATTAAGAATGAAATGTTATATTCAATAATCTTTAACTTTTTGTTTTTAAAGTATCAAAAACTATAGAGCAATTCCAGCTCAAATCAAGAATTTTTCTGATACTTTTGTACTCGACCCTCTCCGATTTCAATGAAACTTTTTAGACATGTTATCCCAGGCCTATATAAGTCATTTTTGTGTATAAGGAGCCAATAGTACTCGAAAATAACATTTGAGAAGGGCGTAAGGTATTTAAATATTTTTGTATTTTGCAATTTAAAAATTACTGTATCTCGAAGCCATTCCGTCGTATCCAAAAGTGGTCAAAGACAAACTTATAGGAAATTGGACGGGCTTTCTGAAAAAAATACACTGAAACAAAAAAACAAGCCACTTCTATGAGATTTTTTGATTTTTAAGTTTAAAGGTCAAATTTGAAGGTGAGCTCACGATTTTTTTTTCGTTCAAAATTTTTGAGGAAATAGCCTAAGATGTTACCAAAAGACTGACGAAAAATGCAGGATGGTATGTCTCTCCTAAAAAAATACAAAAATCATTTACTAAAACTGTTTTTTTGAAAAGTGGTCTAAACGTCAAAATTTTAAAAACCCCATAGTGGGAATCGATTCCCCAGACAATTTTACATAAAAGTCTCTATATTGACCATTGTCCTATGTCCAATCCTTGGGAAGATACAGCGGTTTTAGAAATAAAAATTATGAAAAAATGGGTTTTTTGTGGTTTTTGGCAATTTCTATATGACAGACTTGGTTTTTCGGTCTCGTTAATATTTTTACCGGAAAGCTCCAATTTCCCATAAGTTTGGATGTAAGGGCGTACAGTTATAAGCTTAATTACATTGTTAATAACTGAAAAGAGAATATTTTTTTCAGTGTGGTAGAAACCTGCAATTAGCTTACGTAAATATCAAAACGAGTCAAATCAAAAAGCTACAAAAGTACCAGAAAAATTCCTGATTTGAGCTGGAATTGCTCTATACGTTTTCCAATTTTTGAAATTATCATTGAAATTATAAGTGTTTTTTAGCTTTCAGTTATTTTTCAATGACTATTACTTGTTTATGTTTCTACCCTGAATCGAAATAACGAGTGAGTTTGTTGTTAAATTTCTTTTTTTTTACGAAAAATGTAAATAGTTTGATTTTTTTTTTTTATTTGTTTAAATTTTTGTCTATGGTTGCTATTAAGTAAAGAGTATACTAAGAGTTTATAAAGAGTTTTTTGTTTGAAATTATTATTTAGATAAAAAATGCATACTTTTTCAATTTATGGAAAAGTTGGGAATTTGAAAATGGGATTTGAGTGGTCACCCTGAATTTGGAAGACGGGAAATATTGATGCTCCACCTTTTCAGAGGGTTAAGGGAAAATCTCCACGGTATCCTCTCTCTTCAAATCAAAATATTTCAATCATGACATCCCTACCCAACCGTTTTAAGAACCCACACCAGCCAGCTGAATATAATCAAGTGGAGACCGTCCGCAAAAAAAAACTATGAATACTCAATGCGTATGATTACTAATTCATACTTAAGCACTCTCATCACACCAACACAAGGTAGTGAGAGAATCGCTTGAACCAATACCACCTCAAAGTAATTTTGTTAGTGTGCGTTGCTTCAAGAATCGGTCAGTATGTTTTGGGGAGGTTCGGCGGCGGGGTAGTTCATGGGGGTTCACCCGATGCCAAAAGGGCTCGTTTTCTCTTTCGTTTTGTGTGCGGACTCGATGTGCGGAATCTGATCCGTTCCGACAAGTAACCTGCTTTGACTGCGGAAACACATGGCGCTGAGTTGAGGAGATTTATAGCTGTGGTTCGTTAAACCATCTGGATGAATAGGTCTTTGGAGTTTTAACTATAGAATGCTGAACTGGTTTTGCTGGTGGTATTGGTGCGTCTTCTTTGTTGTTGTTTTGAGTCTGTGGGTGGGAAAAGAGTATGTTTTTGTTTTCATTCGATTGAATTTGATTATTTTTCCAGCCGCCACCGCCGCCGCCGTAGGCAATGAACGCATTGCGCAATTATCTAATTATGCTTTGGCGCGTTGTTTTGTCTGACTGCTGCAGAATATCGCGTGCAACTGATGCGCTGCGCGTCGTTATCTTCGCGATCTCATACGGATAGTGTAACGGCGGCGAGGGGTCTCACAATGTTGGGTGATTTCTCAATTTAGGATAAAAATACTTTTTGTCAATTGAAATTTTAGGATGCTTTTATGCTGGATGCTAACATTTTGAGAATCCAAATTAAGTGGTTTTATTTGTTCAACATATGTGTTCTAAAATTTTAGAGCAATTCTCTGAGATTTCAGTCATTCGATTTTTTGTATTTTTTAATCCAGCTGAAACTTTTTTGGTGCCTTCGGTATGCCCAAAGAAGCCATTTTGCATCGTTAGTTTGTCCATATAATTTTCCATACAAATTTGGCAGCTGTCCATACAAAAATAATGTATGAAAATTCACAAATCTGAAGGAATTTTTTGATCGATTTGGTGTCTTCGGCAAAGTTGTAGGTACGGATAAGGACTACACTGAACAAAAATGATGCACGGTTATTTTATTTATTTATTTTTTTTTTTTTTTGTGATTTTGAATTTCACTTTTTGTCACGATAAACCTGGTACAAATTTTATTTGAAGTTTTTTTTCGCAATTTTTTTTTTTCGTCAGATCCTGGGTGCTGTATAGTGGTTCGCAAAACGGCCTCAATTAGGAACTGTCAAAGTGGAACCAATTTATTGTTCGCCAAATGTAGAGAGTATTGTTATCGATCATTATTATTATAATTATTATTTTTTGCAAGAATGATAAATGTGTGGCTTTTGAGGACCTGGAGTTGATATTGATTTCAAGAAATCTTAAGAAAGTTGAAGGCGAGGTCATATTTTTATAATTATGAATAGAAGTTTTTTTATAGAGTCGATTCGGTTGTATCCATCCAGAAGCTGTCTTTATTGTTTGATTCCGTTTGAAATCATGGTTTAGTAAAAATCCGGAGTTTTTTTAAAAAGGTCCAATAAACCAAATTTTCAGTTTTTGCTTTTTGGGTGTTTTTTAATGCCCCTGATTTCAAAAACACCCAAAAAGCAAAAACTGGAAATTTGGTTTGTTGGACCTTTTAAAAAAAAACTCGAGAAATCTTTTCTGTTTGATGGATCAGCTTCGCTAGAATTAGCAATGTTTTTTTCGCTGGACCAAGAAGAGCTCCAGGAATCAGCCACGGAATTTATCTGCGACATCGCAGAATGAAACTCTCGCGCAGTTCTTCGTCACCAGTAAAAAAGAAAAATCTCTTTTTAAAACCCTTTCAGGCCTGAATTTTTCTGGGCTGTGTTAATCTTAAATTTTGGTATCAGTAGTTAAATTCTTACATGACTAAACAGAAACAGGCAAAAAAAAGTTACATTTCATTATTGGACGTTCTGGGTCCTCCAAAGTGTCCTGTAAGGGTGGATTTTCATGGATTTTTCGATGACCGACATCGAAAGCGGCTTTCGATGCTCGTGGTTAAATTTGGTCGAAAACTCATATTTTTCGACCAAGTTAAGTGGTAAAATAGTTTAGATTGATTGTTCATGGCAGTACGAACAATAAAAACAAATACTAATTGCCGGAAAGCCCCGAAAAAGTGATTTTCCGACTTTTGATTTTCGATGCACGAGCATCGTAAGATGACCGACATCGAAAGCATAGTCACTACCATGCTTTGCTAAAATGTCAGTGCATCGTAGTTCGATGCCTGTCCTGTCAGCCATATTGCTGCCGCGACACCATGGACACAAACCAAATAACGCTGTGAAATATTTCCGTGAATATTTCAAGCAGGCAAGCGTTTCAAGCGTTTTGTGGCAAACACATGAGATTTTTCCGATGCCAAAATGGCAACAATGGAATCGGCTGATGTTGATGTCGACAAAGTTTTGAAAAGAGGCGATAGGCTACCTCAAATTGTTTTAAAGTGGGTTTTTACGTTTTCAAATAACAAGAAAGAATTTTGATTTTATTTCACAGCAGGAAATGTATGTAATTCAAGGAAAATTTTGATTGCCACCTATGATACGAGTGTTTCCCATAAACATAGAACATTTTTAAACAGTACGCTAGATCAAAGTGTGTACGGTTTACCATGCACGGAAAGTTGAAAACATGGAAAAATTAGATTTTTTTCATATTTATTTTTATGGAATAAAGATTTAATAATTGCATCATAGTTCTGGCTGAAGGTTAGAAGGGTGGGAGAAATTAAGAAGAAAAGCAAGTAATGGAATGGAATTGATGTTATTTATGAAAGCAGGAATGTGTAGTCGTGATTGGAGTTATTGGAGTCGGGTGATTTTCGTAGCTAGAGTTGTAGCTAAAACCGTCAAATTCTTAAAAACCGAAGTGGTAGTTGACATATTTTGGACAGCCCCCAAACCGTAAAGAAATAAAGATATTAAGATATTAAGATATTAAGAAATTAAGAAAAAGAAATTAAGAAATTAAGAAATTAAGAAATTAAGAAATTAAGAAATTAAGAAATTAAGAAATTAAGAAATTAAGAAATTAACAGATTTAGAAAAAATTTCAGAATTTGTTAATTTGTAAATTTCTTAAGTTCATAATTTCAATATTTCTTAATTTCTAAATTTCTTAAGTTCATAATTTCAAAATTTCTTAATTTCAAAATTTCAGAATTTCAGAATTTCAGAATTTCAGAATTTCAGAATTTCAGAATTTCAGAATTTCAGAATTTCAGAATTTCATGATTTCAGAATTTCAGAATTTCAGAATTTCAGAATTTCAGAATTTCAGAATTTCTGAACTTCTGAACTTCTGAACTTCTGAACTTCTGAACTTCTGAACTTCTGAACTTCTGAACTTCTGAACTTCTGAACTTCTAAACTTCTGAAATTCTGAACTTCTGAATTTCTGAATTTCTGAATTTCTGAATTTCTGAATTTCTGAATTTTTGAATTTCTGAATTTCTGAATTTCTGAATTTCTGAATTTCAGAATTTCAGAATTTCAGAATTTCTGAATTTCGGAATTTCGCAATTTCGGAATTTCGGAATTTCGGAATTTCGGAATTTCTGAATTTCTGAATGTCTGAATTTCTGAATTTCTGAATTTCTGAATTTCTTAATTTCTGAATTTCTGAATTTCTGAATTTCTGAATTTCTGGATTTCGGAATTTCTGAATTTCTGAATTTCTGAATTTCTGAATTTCTGACTTTCTGAATTTCTGAATTTCTGAATTTGTCAATTTTCTCAATATCAATTGGCTCCATCTATCAATTATTTTTCAGTCCCTTCAAATAGCATACTTTGATTTTTCGATCTATAATTAGATACTTCCCGTTCTCGCCGGTCTTATTTTGGGCTATTTTGTCGTGCTCTACTAAATGCTGCCAAACATTATTAATATTAATATTATTTTGTGCTATCCGGAAATAAATTTTGAATGGTTCTAAATTAAAGTTCCCCTGCATTTGTCTAAAATTTTTATCTTTGGTTTTTCCGTGCACGTGTTGCTTTGTGTTGACGTTTCCCCAAGCGTTTCTCTCCCATTTTCTACCGTTCCTTCTTGAAACGCTTGCGGGCAAAATGGCGGTCTACCCGTTATTTAGGTTTGAGTTATAGCTAAGTCATAACGCCATCCAAGAGCATCGTAAAAATTTCGATGCTCGTGCTTACGATGTCGTTGCATGATTCATGAAAATCCAGCCTAATACAGAGTCTACCGCCGTAACAACAAGAATCTACCAAGTTTCCGATGATGGTTCATATTCAGTGATGTCCCTGGGACCCTTTGGCAACACTATGAGCTATGTGGATCACTTTTGGGATGTTCTGGGTCCTCCAAAGTGTCCTGGAAAACAGATCTTGGAGTCTACCGCCGTAACAACAAGATTCTACCAAGTTTCCGATTATGTTTCATAGCTCATAGTGTTGCCAAAGGGTCCCAGGGACATCACTGAATATGAACCATCATCGGAAACTTGGTAGAATCGTGTTGTTACGGTGGTAGACTCAGATCTGTATTCCAGGACACTTTGGAGGACCTAGATCATCTCAAAGGAAATCCAAAGGGATCGAAGTGGTGCCAAATGGTCGCGAGGATGTGGCTGGTTATAACTAAACTTCATTTGCCTGGAAAAACCGTTGTTGGCTTGATTTTTATTCAAAATTTTCTGAAGTTTCTAAATTTCAGGTTTTCAGGATGTTCTCGGTCGTCAAAAAGGCCATTAACATCCACTCAAACCTTTTTTCCTAGGTAGAGAAACTCATAAACTACAACTTTGCTGAACAATGTTGTATGTTTTGAGCAATGTGTGATTTTATACAACCGAAATTAGGTATGGGTCATATATGACCCATCAGGCCTGAAAGAGTTAACCAATCGAAACGCGATCAAAATGTCTACAACTAGACAAAGTAAAACACATACTACTGATTATAAAACAGCTCATTAGCCAGTTAGAAAAAAGTCATGCTTGTGCTTGAACAGCCTCCTATTTTGTAAATGTAAACAAAGTGGGATCATTCGAAAATCACGTGACGCATTCTCTCTATTCATCACCCAGGTCAAATCTTACATTTTGAGAAAACTAATGATTTCAAAACTACTAATGTAAAATGCATTTTAAAACACGTAGTTATGAATTTTTGAGTCATTACTGATTTTTAATAAAATCGAAATAGTGCCGCAAACATTTTTCATCTTCATTGTTCTATGTAAAATCGAATTTGCAATCAAAATGTACTTTAGTGAAATTTTGATAAAGTGCACCGTTTTCAAGTTAAAGCCATTTTTAGGTAACTTTTTTGAAAATAGTCGCAGTTTTTCTTTTTTTTTTAAATTATTGTAAATGTTTGCAAACCTTTGAAAAAAATATTTTTTAAAAGCTCTATTTTTCAAAATTTTCTGCATTTTATTTTTTTGAACTTTGTTGATACAACCCTTAGTTGCTGAGATATTGCCATGCAAAGGTTTAAAAACAGGAAAAATGATGTTTTCTAAGTCTCACCCAAATGACCCAAATGGTTCGATTTTCAATGTTAAAATATGTAACATTCGTAAATTTTTTCGATCATTACGAAAACAATATTTTCTTTTTTTAGATTAAGACTGACATTTCAAAAGGGCCAAGCATTCAATATTACGCCCTTTTGAAATGGTAGTCTTGATTAAACTTTTTTTTTATTATTGTTTTCGAGCATATCAGAAAATTTCACGACTGTTTCATTTTTTAACATTGAAGATCGGACCATTAGTTGCTGAGATATCGACATTAGAAAATAGTGGGTTGTTTGGGTGAGACTTGGAAAACATCAATTTTCCTGCTTTTTAAGCCTTTGCATGGCAATATCTCAGCAACTAGAGGTGGTATTAACAAAGTTCATAAAAGCAAAATATAAAAAAATTTCTCTGCATTTCAAAAATATTTTTTTCAAATGTGGGCAAACATGGCCACCAATTTAAAAAAATAAATAACTGCGACTATTTTGAAAAAAAAGTTACCTAAAAATGGCTATAACTTGAAAACGGTGGACCTTATCAAAATTTCACTAAACTGCCCATAATTGAAAATTCGGCTATTATGCCAAATCAAGTATTCCGAGAAAAACGCGTTTTAGTGTTTGTCACAAAATCTCCGTCAAGACAATTTCCCATAAGAGTGGCATATTAGCCGTTTGGTTTTTCGCATCGGCAGTTAAGTCTAGACACTATTTCAGTAAAATTCAAGTTCCAGAAGATGCGTTGGAACGTCCTCTACCACCTGGTGCTAATATCTCGTTTTTGCCAAAAGTGGATATTAGCCGTTTTTTCAATGGTGGGCAGTAAAGTACTTTCTGATTGCAAATTCGATTTTACGTCGAAAAATAAAGTTGAAATATTTTTGCGACCAATATTTCGATTTTTTGAAAAAAAAGTATTTATTAGAAAATATCAAAACTCGGTCAAAGATTTTTTGCCGTCCTGGATATTTCTGCAAAGTTGGTTTTGTATGGCCAAATTTGTGTGGAAAATTATATGGACAAAATAATGATGCAAAATTGCTTCTTTGGGCATACCAAAGGCAACTCAAGAGTTTCAGCAGGATTAAAAAATACAAAAATTAAAATTGCAAAAAATACCGATTTCGTAGAGAATTGCTCAGTACTTTTACAGGCTAAACATCAGACACTGCTAAAAGTACTGTCCCTTTTCAAAGGCTGCCATTATCAAATAATGTAAATTATTTTTTTTGTAGATTTATCATTTGTTCATTATTGTTCTTTTGAAAGATCGGACAAGATTTTCGCCATTATTTTTCACAACGATTTTCATTCGACGGAGTGAAATATTTTCCAGTTTTGTTTAGGTTATTTGAGATGGATATTAATTTTACATTCAGAATAGTCACTCGGCACCATAATCCGTAGTTCAACAATCTTTACGTGACCGATAACGAAGAAAGTCTCGTACAAAGTCGTTATCTGCTGCTGCGTTTGTTTGCATTCTTTCCCGGTTTAGTTCTTCTTTTCAAAAAAGAAGACTCGTTCAACCACGTTACTAAATCCAATCCCATTTCTTCCTTCTCCTCCCCCAGAGCAAAACGCGCCGCCTGGCGATGGGCCAAAGACCGCGCCTCGGTCGCAGCGCGGTGGACCTGGCTGCTGGCGCAAATCTCCGACCTCGAGTACCGAATCCGGCAGCACAACGAGCTGCACAACAAGATCAAGGTCAACAAGGGTGCCGTCACGCTGGAGGACGTCCCGGTGCAGTCGGTGAACGGGTACCGGGGCACGCTACCCGGCAACAGCAAACCACTGGACGACGGTTACGATGCGGCGGCCGGTGCGGCCACGCCGAACGGCGCGTACGACCAGACGGGAGGTTCCTGCCGGACGAGACCCTTCCACCGGAACGGCTTCCGGAAGCGAAAGCTGCTGCAGACTGCAAATCTGCACACGATTTCCAAGAAGGCGGCGCGGCCAAGGTAGGGGAGATCATTAGAAGACTGTTGGAAGGGATTGGTTTGTAACGAGAAATTGTCTCTCTTTCAGCACCGTAAAATGTGGCTGCGCGTGGCCGTTGCACCCGTGCGCGCTCTGTACCGGCCGGCAGGATCCGACAGCGCCCCGGGACCTCCCCGATACGATGCCGGCATCGAACCGAGTTGCCCTCCTGGATCCCTGCTTCCACCCCGTGTTGAGTTTCCCCGAAGGTACGCTCACTCACACGTAACAGCCCGTCTTCAAAAGACTAACCCATCCCTTTCTTTCCAGACGTGTCGCACAGCGTGCACTTTGAGGCCATCATGCGGATACCGGACTGGCAGAACAAGATGATTCGCTGCTCGGCCAAAGCCCTCTCGAAGAGCCTCTCGAATCGGACCTCGCGAGGGGGCGTTGGGGACGGAGGTGGTGGTGATGGTTCGTCGCCTCCTGCCCAGTTCTTCTCGTCCGGGGATGAGGGCGGCGGCGCCGGTGGCCACAAAAAGTACGGCCCCGACGGCAAGCGGAAGTACAACAAACACAACAAGCTGCACGGTTCCCAGGAACTGGCGAATCATAGTAAGTAGAAGTAGGAGGAATGAAGATGACGAAGGCTCTCTGGGAAGGCATGAAGATTCGTTGTATCGTTTGTCTTTGTTTTGACCATTGTTATTGTTGATTTGTTTGATTAGTCGAGAAGGTTCAGAATAAAGGTCTAGTGTTGTAACCTTAACATTTTCGCTATTGTAAAACTAATGTTGGAAATATCAAACTTAAATGAAATGCAAGAGATTTAATGAAGTTTGCTGACTTGGAAATGAAGAACTTAGAAAATGAAAAAAAAAGAGGAGCTGCACTTTCACGGTAAGCGTGATTCATTTTACTTTTTTGTGTTTGTGTTCTATGTTGTAAAAACTGTTTCAAATTACATGGAATTAACCTGCCAAACGTTCTATCATGTCGAGAAGGTCGTCTTACGATGGCACAGTTCACGGAACTGCCTTCTTTTGACCATTCTTACATTACCGAAATGAGCATAAAAGGAAAAAAACGCACGTCGAGTGCGCTGATTGCAGTGGCAACCAGACGGCTAACCAAAGTGGCTCTCGGTGAGCTGATGACGAAGTACATTGCAGTATAAAGTTTCATGCAGCGCCATACCACATGTAAGCTATCCTTTGAAGGCCACACAAGTTATACGACAATCGATACCGATGCCACCCAAGCTGCGATGCTAAGGGGAGGACTTTTTATAGGATCTGATGGTGTGCTTTTTGAGCAATTTTGCTACCAAATGTCTTTCAGACCACGGTTTCTAACAAGGTTGTTAATCGATAGAATTATCGTCGATGGTTAATGTTATCGTCGGGACGATAACGATAATTTATCGATATTTCGCTAATTATATCGGCGATAGTCTTATCGCCGATAGCGGACGATTACTCATTTTTTAAATCTTTTTTAAATTGACTTAATCCATCAATATCGTTTTAAATTTTAATGCATTCGCTTAGAATATATTTTTTGATAATGTAGTAAGTTTCAAGCATAAAATTTTGACAAAATACGGTATTTTTTCTAAAATACGATTTATTTTATAATTCGCAATAATAGGTATCAAACGATTCGAAATTTTGCATGTATTTTAACTAATTTAGAGATTTTTGAATGAAATGCACACAGCTAAAAATGTAGTAATCCAGCTGCGTGTAAAAGGCCCGAGTGTAAAATAAAAATTGCATTATTTTATGCAATTTAATGTGATTTTACGCCCTGAAATATGTAGCCCATCAGTATGGGAAACCTACTTGACCGAAATGTCAAGCTCATATATGCGTTTATCCTAATAGCTATTCATCGGTCTGATGGCCGAGTGGGCTAAGGCGGCAGTCCTTACTGTTGGTGCTGAGTTTGAATCCCGTCGGTTGCAACTTTTTTTGTGTTTGCAAAAATTGTACATGCAGTGTGTAATATTAAGTGTTTACTTTGACGAAGGTAATGTGCATGCTTTTGCATGCGATTTTACCATCGGTTTTTTTGCTGTGCAGTCCCGACTCGATTATCCGAAAGCCTCGGTATAGTTTCGCTCCGGATAATCGAATCACGATTTTTTTGTCTTATTTTTGATTGTCGAGCTTAAGTATGACCCCTAAACAACACTAAAGTGAATAGGAATTTTTAAATTCAAGATGGCGGTCAATATGGCGGTGATTAAATATTGAAAAATACATTTTCTAATTCAATAGGCATTCAGAAATTCAAATTTGAATAAAATAGGATTTGCAGAACTCGAATTTGATGTTAAAAGTTACAAAATAAAAAAAAATATCGTGTTTCGATTATCCAAAGTCCCATACAAACCTTCGAAAAATCGAACTTCGGATAATCGAGTATGGACTGTACTAAAATTTTCACAAAATACCGTATTTTTTAAAGTACTCAAATTTTCATAATTTGCAAACATAGCGAAATTTTACATGCTTCTCCACTGTTTTTGTGTAGTTTTAATGAAATACTAAGATTTTCACAAACTACTGTTTTGCCTTCCTCGCCTTACTGAGGAAATGCTATATTTTTAAAGTATTCAAACTTTTATAATTTGCAATATGGGAATCAAACAAAGCGAAATTTTAACTGCATTTTCACTGTTTTAGTAGAGTTGAATAAAAAAATCAAAATTTCACAAAATACCGTTTTTTTGGAAAGTACTCAAATTTTCATGATTTGCAATATGGCTACTGTTTAAGAGTTTTTTGAATGAAAAACTAAAGTTTTCACAAAATACCGCATTTTCTTAAAATAGCCGAACTTTTTATAATTCGCAATATTGATATGAAGCGAAAATTTACTTGTTTTTTCACTGTTTTAGTATTTTCGAAAAAATCAATGTTTTAGAATATCATTCAAAAAACTCGAAAACAGTGAAAATGCATGCAAAATTTTTAATCGTTTGATACGAATTCACAGTGGTTCAAAAGGCTGTTTTGACGAACTTAATTGATTAGATCAAAAAGTAAGCATTTTTGTGCTTTGACATGTTCTACAACTTTGTTCAGCGTTGTCATGGCCTACTTTTGGTGAAATTTGTTTTTCAAAATACTCATCACAGCAGGCTATGGAATTTCTAACTTTTGACAGTTAATAGATAGAGCTTTGGTGTCTTCGGCAAAGTTGTAGGGCTGAAAATTTCCACAAACTTTGTCGAAGACGCCGAAGCTCTATCTTTGCGTTGAATACCAGTTTTGGAACCTTTTTCATAAATCCCTGCCGAAAAACAGTTTTTTGACTAAAACTATGTTGAACTTTGATTTGAGACAATTACAATGTTCAGAAGAGTTGTCAGTAATATCAAAACAAACAACTTTGTCGAAGACACCAAATTGATAGGAGTTATATGTGATGAGTTATAGCAAGATTTGGTGATAATTTAGCTAGTTTTCGAGCTCGGTATACAAAGTCTCGGGCAAATTTGGGCAAAAACCCATACAATAGGCTTCAAGTATGACTATTCCACTACAAAATGTCGGGTGAATCATTCGTCCTAAGGTTTACGGTCATAGATTTCCGAGCATTTCAATTTATTTTATTTTTGATGACTATTTAAATGCATTTAGGTCACTTTTAAGGCACATAAGCCATTTTTGGGATTTATTCGGACACACGAGGCGTGTAGGCCAGATTCTTGTGGAAATTTTGATGTATTGGAAGTCTATTTTTGAGGCTATGCAGTGTATTTTTGGGAATATCTTTGAAAAAAAAATCCCTTCTAATAGAGCTAATCGGTGAATCTAGACATCTAGTCAACGTCATAACGTAAGTGGTTCAAAGACAGTAAATTATTTCAAACATTCATATTATTTATTAGTCAATAGGTTCCAAAAATAGACTTCCAATACATCAAAATTTCCACAAGAATCTGGCCTACACGCCTCGTGTGTCCGAATAAATCGCAAAAATGGCTTATGTGCCATAAAAGTGTCCTAAATGCATTTAAATAGTCATCAAACATAAAATAAATTGAAATGCTCGGAAATCTATGACCGTAAACCTTCGGACGAATGATTCACCCGACATTTTGTAGTGGAATAGTCATACTTGAAGCCTATTGTATGGGTTTTTGCCCAAATTTGCCCGAGACTTTGTATACCGAGCTCGAAAACTAGCTAAATTATCACCAAATCTTGCTATAACTCATCACATATAACTCCTATCAATTTGGTGTCTTCGACAAAGTTGTTTGTTTTGATATTACTGACAACTCTTCTGAACATTGTAATTGTCTCAAACAAAGTTCAACATAGTTTTAGTCAAAAAACTGTTTTTCGGCAGGGATTTATGAAAAAGGTTCCAAAACTGGTATTCAACGCAAAGATAGAGCTTTGGCGTCTTCGACAAAGTTTGTGGAAATTTTCAGCCCTACAACTTTGCCGAAGACACCAAAGCTCTATCTATTAACTGTCAAAAGTTAGAAATTCCATAGCCTGCTGTGATGAGTATTTTGAAAAACAAATTTCACCAAAAGTAGGCCATGACAACGCTGAACAAAGTTGTAGAACATGTCAAAGCACGAAAATGCTTACTTTTTGATCTAATCAATTAAGTTCGTCAAAACAGCCTTTGAACCACTGTGGAATTGCGAATTTAAAAAAAAATAATATTTTTGATTAAATGCGGTATTTTGTGAAAATTTAAGTACAGTCCAGACTTGATTATCCAAAGGCCTTAGCCAAATTGCACTTCAGATAATCAAAACCTCGGATAATCGAATCACGATTTTTTTTTTTCGTTGTCTTATTTTTGGTTTTTCAGCTTAACTCTCTACTGCCCAAATTTTTTTTTTCGAAATAAGAATTTAAAAAATATTAAAGTTTCAGTATTGGAAGTTTGACTTATTTTTTGTGACGTTCCCAATATTACTAAATTTTTTTTTTCTTGGGTCAACTTTGGCAGCGTTTTTTTAAGTGTGCAGTAATTGTTGTATTTTCCCAGACTATGCATATACGCTTTTTAAAATTTAAATGATAATAGTATTATTCAATGGTAGAAAATGTGTCAAAAATCAAATCAAATTATTCGCTCTACAGCATTGCATTGGCGTTCTCGATTACGAGATTCCTACTCGAAACTAAGTGTCCGAAGGCTCGATTGTTGAGGCAATTGCAAACCTCTTTTTACACCTTAGCTTCCATCCACCCCGGGATTCGAACTGACGACCTTTGGATTGTTAGTCCAACTGCCTACCAGCGACTTCACCGAGGCAGGACCCAGGGAGACGACTCCTACACCTGGACTGAGCTAACGACCTAACCTTTTTAGGTTAGTTCGGGGCCAACATTTACTTCCCATCCGACGGAAGGCGTGATCAGACAAATCTCGTCTCAAAATTTGCCACCGGGACCTTCTGGGATCTAACCCAGGCCGACTGGGTGAGAGGCAATCACGCTTACCCCTACACCACGGTCCCGGCTGTGTAAAAACATTAAATAAACAAAAGATGCAAAAAGTAATGCTCGGAGGTGGAAGAATATGATAAATACTACCGTTATCTGGGGTGAATCGAGACTATAGTCGGAAAAGGGACAGCAGTGTTTAGAGCACTTATAGCTTTTAAATTTGGAAATGGATGTACACATTTTGTTGGTCTGAGTCTGTTCTAACCGAAACATATCAGAATAATCAAAATATTGTGCTCCAACATGGTTAAAACTGCTGTCCCAATCCGCCCCATGTGTCCCGATTGACCCCAGTTTACGGTACCAAAAACAAAAATATACTCAACAAGATATATGCAATTTAAAAAAACAACAGAAATGAAACAAGAAAAAAACATAAAACAAAAGAAGTAACACGGGAAAAATTAAATTGATGAAAAAAATCGGCTGTAAAGGGTTTTTCTAACTGAACTTTATAGTTATCTATCGACATGCCTTCCGAGCGATGACGCTATACAATGGATTTCTGGACAAGACAAAACTTAAATTTTTTACAAAGACAAAAGAATTGAATGTAAATATAAAGTATACCAACGGAAACCAGCACATGTTGGCACATGTGCCCTTTTTGTCTTTTTACAAAAAAAATTGCTTCTGAAACTATAGAAGTACATGAAAAGCACAGTAACCGCTGAGAAAGTGAACCTTTTAGTTCTATGTCAACGATTAATAATCAAGATACTAGCAAATCTATGTCAAGTCAACTGTCTCTCAATTTCAAAAACAGTTCACCGTTTACAACGACCCAGTTCTTCAACCTTTTTTCCAACTCCATACTAAACATTTTTTCCTCCCTCTCTCTCCCTCAGAGCTTAAAAAGTCCAAATCCCGGCGCAACCTGCTGCTGGCCTCCAACAGCAACAGTTCCGGTACGGGCCATCGCAAATCTGCCGGCGGATACCCCCCGGTTGGCAGCGCCGGCCAGTACGGTCCTCCGGGCGGTTTCGGCGCCACCCCCGGCGGAACGTCCAACAAGTACTACAAGAGCTCGAGCAGCAAGTACCGGAAACAGTCGCTGTCGTCGTCGTCGGCAGCGGGAGGAGGAGTCGCAGGTGGTGGTTATCGCTACGGAAGCGGTGCGATGGCCGGATCGGCGTACGACTCGTACCTGGACCCGATGCAGCAGGACGGAGCGGGCAGTAACAGCAGCCGGAGCAAGAACTCGTCGCCGACGCCGAACCACCATCGGAACGAGAAGTACGCGTCGATGGGGGTTGTTTTGGTGGGAGAGGTCTAACGGAGTTATTTTTCATTTCAGACGTAGCCGGATCTCGTACGATATCGACAACATTGTCATTCACGGAATGGCCGCGGCCAACAAGGTGGAGATTCTGCCCTACAAGGAAATTGCTACACCAAAGTGAGTTCAACAGGATCTACTTGATGGTCAACGGAGCTCTAACACACTTATTTCCTTCTCAACAGGTGGCGCGTGGTCGGTGACAACGAGCCCGAAGATCCGGACAGCGACAAACCGCTGGACATCTCCTCGGACCACGCTCTTCTCGATACTAGTCAGCTCACCAAGACGGACAGCGGCAACAGCAGCCTAACTCCTCCCGCACCGCCCGCGCCCCCACCGGCCGAAGCCACTCGCCGGTCGCTCTCCGAACTGATCGTCGTACCTGCCCTCGACGAGGAGGACATCTCCGACGAAACCATCCTGGTGAAGCACGAGCGGGCGCTGCTGGACGAGCGCAAAAAGTTCCAAACGTACATGAAGTTCCCGTGGAGCAGGCCGCGGGCGAACCGGAGGACGGACAGCCGGGCCGAGTCGAGTGGGGCGAATACGCCCGATCCGACGTCACCGGCGCCGCCGACGCCGCTGGCGGAAATGGAGGTAAGAGAGTTACAACTGCTTGAAAGCTTTTCAAAATCATGAACATTTTCGTTTTCTTTTGCAGTCCAACACATCGCCGGCGTGTCCGTCGACGCCACTCGTGCAGCAGGACTCGCTGGAGCTGTCGGAAACGAGCGTGATCAACGGTAAGTTGCAATCCTGATATTTCTGAGCTGTCTATTGGGTTATTCCAGGGTGGCCACCTCGGGAAAAAACCGGGAAAAACCCGGGAATTTATTCCACCGGGAGAAAACCGGGAAAAACTCGGGAATTCGACTGACAAATCGGGAAAATATTTTAAGTTTTGTCAAAATTTGACAAATTCCTCTTAAATGACTTCAACGTATGCTTTTCTCTATTAGAATATTACTCTAGTTATTGTAAATGAAGAATTCGGGAAAATAATGTTTGAATTTGTGTAATAGACTCAAGCTACTAGGCTTTGATTGTTTTTTTTTTTTGTTGTTGTTGAGTATTCTATTGTACACTGAGGAAAAAAAATGTAAGATTTTCATAAGACTACATCTTATGTGCTGCCTGATTTGAGTATTCACTAGGCTCTCGCGATTTTCATAGACAATCTTATGACCGTCACTATAAATTCATATGGTTATAACTAAACTTTACTTATGCATTTGGTCCACTGTTGATAGACTATGGGCTTCATAAGAAATTCTTATGGAATACATCTGTAATTTTTCAATGGTTTTCGCGTATAATGCTAGTGTGAAATTTTTTGACATTTCAAGATGGCAAAAGGACGGATCGAGCAGACAATTTTAAACGCTCGCTACTCCAAATCGCCCCGTATTTCGTTCCGGTAACTACTTCACAAAGCTGCCGCCACCGCTATGAGTTTTACCGCGACCTCCAAGACACAGGTAAGTTCTGTGGCGGGTATTTCGTGGGTTTTGGTTCGAAGTTGAATATTTTGTTTTGGTATTTTAGGTAATATCAATGGCCGTTGGTTCTGCCGGCGGCCCTCCCCAGCATCCTCCAGAAGGATCCGGAGAATAGCATCGGTGAGGACAGTTCCGATCAGCGGTCGAAGGTTTAAGTTTGATTGACGCGGTCATGCCGAAGGTGGTGGCCATCCGGCAGAACATGCCGAATCACCAGCAAAAGACGAATAAACCGGAGGCTGCGTAAACCAACGGGACGACGAGCAGCAGAAGGAAATGAAGTTTTGGTTATATTACGATATTTTAAAAATATATACGTTTAAAATTTAAATAAATTTTTTGTTTTCATTCAATCAAAAATAAGAAAAAATGGGTATAAAAAACAATGTTTATAAATATAATCTCCATGAGCATTGCCATATATTCTGTATACAATTCCATCTATGAATGTCATAAGATAACTCAATGGAAATCTTAATTGACGGCTTTGTCAAATTTCCCCTCCCAGCCATAAGAAAATCTTATGACATCCGAATAAAATCCTGATGTCGAAAGGTCATAAGACGTTCTTATGGATTTTGCCAGTACTTTTTTCTGAGTGTATATTTCTTTGGCGACGGGGGAGAAGCAACTATGATTACCACTTACACCACCGGACCCGGTTTAAAAAACAAATGTTTGATAAGTTGCAATTTTTCTGATCAAGTTCGCGGTTCAATAGAAAATTTACTCAGCGCTATGATTTTTGATGTCTTATTTCAATAATTATTGAATATCATAAGCATAATAAACAATTTATTTTTGTTTTATTATGTATTTCAATATCAACTTGAGGGTGCACAGCAGCCAAGGAAGTTGTCCTTGGGCATGAGTAAGGACCTCGACGCCGTTAGCAATGTTGGCTTTAAAATAAAATTTCGTGATAATATCACTTCCCCCCAGCCAACATTTTTGCCATGCGAAGCGGGCCTCGACGCTGTGTCTAGGTTTAATTCCTAGCTAGGAGCCATCAGTGTCTTAAGAGGTGGTCCCAAGGCCGAGTAGGAGTTCATGAAGCAAATTAGTCGTCTCCCACCCCTTTTAAATTGAAAAATGAACTCTGAAACCAGCGCTTACTCACAACAGAAACAGAGGCCTCTTCTAGGCATTGTAGGATAGAATAGATTTTGAAATTTATTTAAAAAAATATTATTACGTAGCATTTTGATATGTCAAAATTTCCATAGAGTCTCGGTCAATCAATAATGTAATGATATCGGACAAAATTCGTTAATCTGTTGAACTAACGGTTTTCGGATTATGGTTGTATCGACCATTGTTGCGAATCTAGGATCTACTGGAGGGTTGACGATCAAATAGAGCCTAACATTTCAAAAGGGCGCGTAGGTTTTGTAAACAGGAGTGTATCTCTCCCACTCAAATGACAGTTTACATAAGGTATAATAGAGATGCACTCTTGTTTGCAAAGCTCTATGCCCTAATGAAATGAATGGCATGAAATAGTCGTCTTAATTACTAGTGTTCAACTTATGAACTGTTCATTTATGTTTATTGGTTTTTGGAAGCGGCAAGACTGGTTTAAAAACTAGATCCTTTACCTTATTTGGCGTTATAATAATACATTCGGGGATTTGAGATTAAATTTACTTTCAGACAGTTTAGTTTAGGTTGTTGATTAAAGTTAGATAGTTTTCCGTAGATGAATAATTGGACTTAAATGATTAGTTGATTTGAACGAAGTGTAACATTTCATTGGCAGATCTGTTTCTAGTTGTAATGTACGACAAGACTATTGACGGACGTGACAGGTCGGCAGTTAGTTTTCATCTTTTTTCTCTAGTATTTTTATTTCCTTTAAATTTGGAATACATCATAGGTTTCTTTTGTATAGATCTCCGATTAGTTACATTTTCTTATTTAATTAACTAATAATTTAATTTATTCCGGGCCTTCTTACTTTGAATCACAATTTCAGATTTTCTTTATTCAGTGTTAAACTTAGATTACCGTAACTGCTCAAATCATCCAAGTTCTTACTACTCACAACAACACTAATTTTCTTTCACCTCCCCCCTCCCGATCCCCTATATCTTCCGGTGGTGTTCATTTGGTATGCAATACTAGTTCGGCCACTACCTTTTTTTCCACAAGAAACCGGACTTGGACTGACTTGAGGCCGCGTCCCCCACCTTGCTCCGTAAAACGAAAACGAAAACGAAAACGAAACTTGAGGGTGCACAGCAGCCAAGGAAGTTGTTGTCTTTTTAAAAAAATTGTCAAGCTTACGGATTTAACCCAACAACAATATGATTGTTAAAAGAGTCAAAATCTGCTTTATTTTTTTTTTTTGTTGACAGTAACTTTAGGGAATAAATAACCGATAGTTCCCATAATTTCGAAGATACTAAAATATGCGTACCGAAAATCGTGGTGCAAAAAGCTTAGCTTGATGTGCGCCGTTAAAAATAAGAATACAGTTCAGACTCGATTATCCGAAGGCCTCGGAAAAAATAAAAATATATAAATATTGAAATAAAACGCCACAGTTTCAACATTCGCATGGAAAAAGTGTTTTAAAATGCATGTTACACTTGTTCAGTTGTTTTGCAATCATTAGTTTTCAAATAATGTAAAATTTAACGAAAACAAAAAATTAGCGAAAATAAATAATAAACATAGACAATTTTCAAAAATTCTAATGATTTTTAAATCAACCCAAACATGCTAAAAACGATTCTGAACGCAGGTGAAAACATCTAAAATTGATTTCAGTTGATTCCACTTAAATTTTCATTATAATTTAGAAGTTTTTTGAAAAAAAAATTGCCCCCTGATTTTTCGGGCCAATTTTGAAGGGGGGAGGCTAAAACTAAATAAAATTTGTACCAGCCTAAACTATTTTGAAATTATTTAGAATTATGAAATTCAAGATGGCGGCCAAAATGGCTGAAATAAAATATTGAAAAAATGCATTTTTAAATTTAATAGGCAATCAGCCACTCAACAGTGACTAAAATTAAGGCGCTGAACTCGAATTTGATGTTAACAGTAAGAAAATAAAAAAAAAAACCAATTGTTTTTTTATTGTTCAAACCTTCGGATAATCGAGACGGACTGTTTACAATTTTTACTGTAAAACATTTGGTGGAATTTCAAAAATCTGTTTTCAGTAGTATTTTATAAGATGATTTTTTGCTTTCTCAGTCAAACAAATTATTAAGGACAAACTGCCATGAAACTTTGTGCTTGTGTTTTTAAATCAGGTTTGAGTACTTTTGTACAATTTTAAAATGTCGGAAATATTTGGTATTTAAGATATTTTTATATAGTTATTTGGGAATCTTTCAACAGTTAAATGCCTATCAAATTGTGTTCAAATTCAGAACATTTGGAAAATATTTTTTCTTTAAAATTTATTTTATAAATTGTAATTTAAATTTTAAATAAAATTTTCAGATATTTTAAAATTACAATATTTTCAGAGTTCAACTGCATAATAGTCATTTCAATACAAACAGTCACTTTATATTTTTATTCAAACACAAAAATTGAGTTTTTGTTGGGTTTTATTTAATTCTCATCTGAAAATTCCGTAAAAAAAGATTAACTGAATTTTGGCTGTTTTGGTTGTGTTGTTCAGAAAATCGCAGCACGGTCAATTGATTTTTTATCATTCTGTGTTACTCAAAAATTTAAAAACATCCAAACATGTTTATTTTTTTCTTTTTTCAATAAATTTGGCACGGCTCATACAAAGGATGTACCGTAAAACGGGGTGACTTTGATAGCCGGGGTGACTTTGATAGGTTTGCGATTTTTCCGCAAAATGAAGAGTACAATTAAAATACGTAAGGAATGGTTCAGAAACATACTGACCGTGGTTGAGAAGTGTTCAAAGTACCTCAAGAAGAACTTTTCATAAATTTTTGAAAGGTTTATAAAGCTAGTTAACTATAGTTAAGAAAATGTTGATGGGAGTCATTATTTTAAACTTCTCAAAGTGTCATGATTTTCTCAATGATCATGATTTTTAATCGGAAAATGAAATGCATTTCCGGATTCTTTGGACAATTTTCCACTAGGAGAAGGTTTAATAAGTTTGTAAATAATAAATATTATCTGTTTTTGAAACACAGTTTAAAAAAAACTTCAAATTTATAGGCATTTTTAGTTGAACAAATTTCATGTAAAATGTGAAAACTTGTGATTCGTCCTTCGAATTCAGTATAAAATGCAATATAAATCGATAATTTTATAAACAAAACTAGTTCTAACAAATTTCAGGCAAAATTCCGACTTTTTAACAATTTTACCTAAAAATTATATGTATTTGTTAAAAAGCTTATAAACTTAGTTTACTAAATATATAATTTGTTTTTTTTTTCCTTTAAAACTATATCAGCTGCTTTAGTGATGGTACATTTAACGTACAAATAAAGTTTGAACATCTTAAATATGATTTTAACAAGAAAAACTATGACTATCAAAGTCACCCCGGAATTAAAACTAAGAATTTTTAACGTAACTATTTTTCTAAACACAATTGAAAAAACTTTTTTTCCAAAATTGTGCATGGACTTTGTGTGGTCTACCCCAGTACATATTTTTAAAATAATAATAATGAGAAAAACCTTACCTGTTGAAAAATATTCTAAAAACAAATTGAAATCCTATCAAAGTCACCCCGGTTTACGGTATCGAGAATTATGTTTATGCTTGCGCGATCTGGGAGTCGCGATGAGGGGTTGAAGTACAGGCCAACCCAAAGGGTTTTTTTTGACATTAAATTTTTTTCTAGAAATCATCTCATCAATACCTAAATGCTTGCCGAAGATACTAAATCGATCCGCCAAAAATGTTTTTAGTTACCGATTGTTTAAATATATGGCACTTTTTCTCTGGAAGAATCGTTCTTCTTGGATTTACAAAAGCTTTTTCAAAGAAAACTGAAGAGTATTTGCATAAATGTTGTTGTCTTTTGCAAATATTTTCTACCCATACTCATACCCAACATTTTAAATGCTATTTCCTGCTTTACAGTAATAATTTATGTAATTCTTAAATTTAATACAAAACGATTTTTTATTGATTTTGAGTTAAGAAAAATGGTGGAGCATGGAGATGAAAAATCACAAGCATTATGGAAAATAAGGATTTGGACTAAAAACTTTTAAAAACGGCTTCTTACTTTTTGTTCTCAATTTGAAAGCTCCCTTGAGAAATAAAAATATTGAACCAAAAGTATACGTTGTGTATGCGTTTAAAAAGTATTTTGATACTAACGTCAGTCTATAAAAAAACATTCAGGACAGTATAGCTCTGGTTCCTTGCAAGTGTCCTATTTTCTTACCTCCACGTTGGCTTGGTTTTCATGATGACCTAGCTGGTGGCCTGTGGAAACGGATCGTAAACCTTTGACCAGCGAGGGTCAGAGTCGAGACGGCTAGAAGAAAGGGGCGCAACAATGTAGGAAAGGGAAGTAATTTGTGATTGTAGACGGTATTGTTTAGATTCACAGTATGTTGAGTCAACTGCTGTGGGTGTACCTGAACGTTGCAGAACGGGGTTTCCTCTCTCCTTTCCATTTCCAGCTACCATCTGTTTATTTTGTTTCACTGATTTTCTTAAACGGCTTTTGTTTACTATCCTCCATTTGATTTCGATTTTACTTATTTGATTCTCTTATTTCTCAACGCTTTTCCACTCTATTTTACTAATTGATGCTGCTGCAACAAACTGTCTGCTTTCCCTTAATTTGGCAGCAATGTCAATTTTGTTTATCATGTGCCTTTTCTTTATTTATCTATTTCAATAATTTCTCATCTTCCCTGTAAATTGCCCTCAATACAATCTAAGCATGTTTGTTACCTCTATTTATTAACTATTGTTAATTTCTTTATCTTCTTCATAAATTACTATCTTTCTTTTACTATTGATTCTTTACATAGTATATTTCTTTCACTGTCCATTGTTTTGAAACTTCACCTTTTTCTTAAGCAAGTGAGGTTCGAGCCCTGACTCAATTTATGAAATGATTAAAGGATTAACGCAAATATTACTATTGTACTTTTTAAAAACTTTTATAAAATGCTTAGGACCTAAATATTGTAACAAAACACCGCGACAAAAGAAATAGCAACAGATAAACACGACTCAACAATAGGGAAGATTTCAGGAGAAAACAATACACAGTAAAATAACAATTAGTTTTTGAATTCAAACTAAAAATATAACAGTTTTTGCTTTATGAAAGTTGATAGGCACACTATAAATGGTTAGGCGCTTATACTTACATCAAACCCTACGTAATGTACCACCCCCGGCCGAGTTAAAATGCGTAACCGGAAAAGAAGGTGTGCATGCCTGGCACGAACACTCAAAGCGTGTTCTAGCGTGCTGCTCGTACTGACTCAGAGCAAGGGTGAGATGTAGGTGTAAGGGCAGTGCGTGTTCGTCGGGAACCTAGTGCATAAGATCGGTCAAGGCCCGTTCTTACACTGAAAATTGCGAAATTGCGAATTGCGAACGTCAGTCTATAAAAAAAAACATTGTAATTTGATTTAAAACTATATGGAAAAATTCCTTCAGGCCTCGGGAGAAAACCGGGAAAAAACCGGGAAATTGAAAATCCAAAACTGGTGGCCACCCTGGTTATTCTGGGATTTGGTCAACATTGTAAATTCGCTGCTAACTCAACCGGCAGTTTCCACGACCCCTTTGCGATTTTTGTAAAACGTTGGTTTTAGGGTTAATTTTGGTAAATTTTACCCTGCTCATGAATCAGTTAGTCAGTTCAACCTCCATGCATGTTTTTTTTTCATAAAATTATTTTTATTAGGTCCTTTTCGGTACTGGGACCTGGTTAGGACCGAGTCGGCTTTTGGTTGTCAAAGCTGGCCACAGTGACCAAATCCGATTTTCCACTTTGAAATTTCAGCATTTTTGGTTGAGTCGATCTCACCTCCGATACCCAATGTCCGCAATGAAAATGTTAGTATTTTCTTTAAAATATGATATTTTGTGAAAATTTTAGTGTTTCACATAGAAAACACTATTGACCGATTCTTAGCGAAGCTACACCAAAATGTCACATTTTTCAATTTTCAATATGATTTTTAATATGAAAAAAAAAACATTTTTATTATGATGCAAAAATTGCAATGTGCTTTAAATGCGTTTTTTTACCTTAAAAGCCAAGGACATTGACCAAAAGTGGTCTGCAAGCCATTGTACGGGAGAGGAGTTTTTTCATAAATCTGCTCCTTTCGTTGTCCCGTCACGAAAAGAAATGGCTGGCAAAAACTCAAATTTCATCCAATTCTTTCAGTTCAAGGAGCAAAAGATTAATTTTTTAATTTGTGATAATGTGTAGAAGAGCTAAAGTTTTTAAAAATTAAACTGGCAAAACTGTAGCGATTTTTGTAGTGTGCCTTTTAAAAGTCCAGTTTTACGATGTTGTCCCGTCACGCTACATTTTTATTTCAGGGGAAGCACAGGTACTTTATGGTTCATTCTGCATGATATTTCTTTGTAGGAAAATCAATTATCTTTCCAAATATGTAATAACATTGGGGGTTTCTTCTTTTATTTTGCCACTACAGCCAAAACGCTGAAAAAAACTTGGAATTTTCTTTGAAAAGGAGCCGAAGAATCGGTCAAATAAGGAAAGGAGCCAAAATTCCTAGAATTTAGAAATTTGGTACTTTTTTTTATTTCAGTGTAGAGTATATTTAAAAGGTTCTATAAGCTATTGTCTTTCATAGGTTCATTATGTTTATAATCGGATTGATAATTGGATGTCGACATTTAAAAAAGCTCTAGACTTCGTATTTGACCTTTTATGTGGTTTGGTTGATCTGTAGTTTTATTGTGTAATGTTTATGCATTTTTAATTCTGAATCATTATCATTCGGGTATGAGCTACGAACACACGACCTCTGGAGGTCCAGTACGCTGCTAGTTGAAACCCCTACGGTCAGGATTTCGAGTGAGCACTTTGCTCTTAAAAGGGAATCTGACTTTGGCGTGCCAAATTGCAATCTAGAGGCTTTGTTTTGGCCTAAAAAATTGTCGAAAAAACTGTTATAACTGATTTGAAAAAAGAACGGGAATATTTGAGGAAATGCTTTATAAAAAATACATGTGGCAAAAAAATACCCAAAGTACGTGCCAGGTGGCCGTGTGCACCGAGGCCGCGGCCGAGGTTTTCGCCTTTTGAAACATTTCGCCTAATGAATTTTCGCCTTTGGTGATTTCGCCTTTTGGGTCTTCGCCAAACGTAAAAGACTCGGATTTGCTGGCTAATTTTGCTAGGCGCGGATTTAGCGCGGATGTAAAATTTGGTTCATATTTAAAATAATTGAGAGAGATAAAATTACTTTCAAGTAATAAAGAAAAGTATTATCAGGGAATCAGGATTTTTTTTTAATTTGCTTCGATTTCTGTTACTGAAACAAAATTGAGTTTTCTTCCGAAAATGTTTGTTTGTATTTTTTTAATAAAAAAACGTCACAAAAATCTTCATGAAGAGATGATTTTTTAAATGTATTGATGAGGATTTTTTAAACAAATTTATTACTACACTCAACTAATTTTTACCGGTTTTGAATATATTCAATATCTTTTGAGTTTTGTGTATCGTTCTTTTTAACCTTATTTATTGTTAATTTTATAAAGGATTTGAATCATTTTTCAAACTTTTCTCGAAGTTATATACCAGGATGTAAGAAAAATGATTATTGGGGCTTGTTTCCCTGGCCGAACTGTGCTCAAATGCGGATGCTGGCTCTTCGCCGTTGAATTGTAGTAAAACCCACCCCATAGAAAGATTTTTTTCTAGATTTCTTTTTTACTGAAAATTTAAAAATTATAATACAAATATTCAAATGTACGAAATTTTATAAATTTATAATTTAAAAAAAAATTCAACTAGAAAAATTTTGGAATTCAAAATTCAAGCAAATTAATTCAAATTCAATTTAAGAATTCAAAAATTTAAAGAGTCAAAAATGATAAATTCTAAAAATTAAAAAAGACCAAGAAAACAATTCCTTAAATTCCTAATTCCTAATTCCTAGCAAAAATAAATTTGTTCATAAAATTTTCGGCGTTTCAAGATTCTGCGTTCTGAGATTCGGCCTTATGTGGCTATTCTTGATATATTAATGTTGTATTTCGTGAGAGCTGATTTTATTGCTTCTTGTTTGTTCGAGTGTCAGAAGTGGAATGATCGCTTGATTGATTGATGGTTGCTTCGATTGCTTGAATGGGTTGCTTCGTTAGTCCAGGGTGTGCAACATCTCCCCCTTAAGACCAGCACAGGGTGCGACTTGATGTGATCCAGATCGCTCGCCATCTTCAAGCGGTGAGATATTGGGAACAGTACCAGCGGAGATGTTCTTCGTACCATGCCGTGGATTCGGACTGGCTGGAAACTGCGTCGGTCGGGCCTAGACCTGTTTTCGTGTTTGCCTCCCCTTGCGATTTGACTGCAAGAGAACGCTGCTGCTTGACGCGGTTAACCTTTCCAGTGACGCTGCTGCATACTGCTGACATCGGGGTGTCCCACAGCTCAAAAAGCTCGATCCAGTCGAGACCGAACAGGTTGATCTGCTTGTCAGTCACATAGAAAGTTCCGGTTCTGGTGACGCCTCCGAGTGTGACTTGGCTTCGGAGCTCACCGAGTAGGGACAGTGACTTACCAGAGGCTGTTCTGGCAATCTGCTTGGTGGGAGACAGCGGCGGTGAATCCAAGTTGTCGTACCACTGCTTCCGCGAGATCACTGTGATGTCCGAGCCGGTGTCGAACTGCAGAGATGCTTGAGAATTGTTGATGCTCACCGTCAGGAACTTACGCTTCGAGGTAGAGTTGACCCGGTTGGCGGCATACAGGCTGTTGACGTTCGTCTGCTGCTTGTTCTTGAACTTCTTGGACACGCAGCTGCAGTAACCTTCCTTGTGGCCGGTCTGCATGCAGTCCTGGCAGACGTGCTGTTTGTAGGCGCAGTCTCGAACGAAATGCATGTCGCCACAGCACCAGCAAGGTGATGGTGGTAGGGCGGACTGTGTTTTCGTTGACTGGCTGTCGCTGGAGCTGGAACCCGTCGTAGGTGAAGGCTTGTCCCGATCTTGCTTGACCGCGCAGACTGAGCTTACCGGCTTGTGTTCCACCATGGCGGTGTCGTGCTTGAGGTTTTGAAGGCGATGGCATTCAGTGATCAGTGCTTCCAAAGTGCATGCGCGCTCCGCGTTGACCTCGAGCATGGATAGGAGTCTCGTGCGGATGTCAGCATCTTTTGAAGAGCGCAAACCGCAGATGAACAGCAGGCTCTTGAATTGGTCCGCCGTGAGTTTCTTGAGTTCGAAGTCCTCGCAGTGCTTGTTGACGATGCCAGCGTACGTCACGAAGTCGTCCGACTCGCTCTTGGACAGTTGAAAGCACTGGTATCGTTTGCTGAACAGCGAGGCTTGGACACTGAAGAGTTCGTTCAGCTTCTTCACCGTCTCCTTGAACTCGATGTCACGGGGATGCTTCGGGAGCACGAAGTTGACGTACTTGTCGTGCACGGCCACGTTGAGGCTTCTCAGCAGCAACCGGACTTTAGCTGCGTCGTCCAGCTTCGCGCCGTCCTTGAGGAAGAGGTCCTCGTATTTGCGGTACCACCGGTCAAATACGAGACCGTTGTCGGGATCGTAGACGAACTCCCGGATGTTGGATGCCAGCGTTTCGATAATGAATTCCGGACCGTTTGAAGTCCGACTGGAACCGTCTTGCAGGTTGAAGCGCTCCAGCATCTCCATCATCCTCGCGTTCTGGGCCTCCAGCCGCTCGTTCTGCTGCAGAAGTCGCTCGTACAGCAGGTTACCGTCGGGCTGAATGTTGTCTCCTTCCGGCATTCTTGAATCCGCAACTCTTCTTCGAGGTTGAAAATTTTGAGTTTTCCTCGTCGCCAATGTTGTATTTCGTGAGAGCTGATTTTATTGCTTCTTGTTTGTTCGAGTGTCAGAAGTGGAATGATCGCTTGATTGATTGATGGTTGCTTCGATTGCTTGAATGGGTTGCTTCGTTAGTCCAGGGTGTGCAACAATTAAACTGCATTTATTGAATACAATTTTATTTAATCGTTTGTGATTGTTGTGTTTCTTTTGATAGATCTCTTGATTTTTGTTCCAAAATATTTTTTTTTAATTCATAAAAAATAAACTCTCTTGTATGTTTGTCGCGAAATTATTTTAGTTAATATGGCGCGGATTGGGTTTTGAGACGGCGCGGATTTTTTTTCGACTTCTCCGTAACAACCCTGGATTTTTTAGAAACCTTTTCTATCAAAGTCTTAGTCAAGACCTGGAATAAGATGATCATCCAAAAATCTGACTAATTTATTATAGTTTTTAATGGGTGTTATAGAGCATTTAATTAGCTTATTACACTTGCCCCACCTTCCCCTACTTAAGCTCGGCAATCAAAAATAAATCAAGGAAAAGAAATTGATTCAATTGTTTGAAGTTTCGATTATCCGAAGTGAAATTTTTGCAAGGCCTTCGGATAATGGAGTCTGGACTGTATCGCAAATAATTAAAATTACATACAAAAAAATCTAATTGAATGAAAATCCATTTAGAAAAACGTTCGTTTGATATTGATACCCATATTGCGAATTATACAAATTTTAGTATTTTCGAAAAAAAATCAGTGTAATGTGAAAATTTTTGTATTCTGCAAAAAAAACTTTAACAAGATGAAAACGCAAACAAAATTTTGCTTCGTTTGATGCTTAAAAATAATACAGTACTGGTTCGGTAATTTGGCGTTGGTTTATAGTAGTGCATTAACTGGGCGCTCGATACCTTTTCCATAGCCCAGTTAAAAAGCAAACAAACGTCAAAAAAACAAAAGAAATCGAAATGACCGAGGGGTTCATAGATACAAAAAACATATTCGATATATAAGAAAAACTTCTCAAAGTTTTATTTAATTTCAAGTTACGATTTTAGATAAAATAAAAAGAAAGCATTGCAAATAAATTGGAGTAACTTCTTTTTATATTTAACGTGAAGACTTTTGTCGTTGCCATGATTTTTCGTTCAAAGATATAAATTTTGCGTCGCTATCAATATTTTGACAAAATTCCTTCTACAAGTTGTTCAGAATAGTGTCATACACATGCTGATTCCTTTCGGTAACAATTATCCCATTCCTTGCAATGTTATGGAAATCGTCATCAATCAATGATTGCCAACTAGGATGTCAATGATTGTACCACAAAATTATATAAATTTTGAAACACATTTGATTTAGACCAAAAATTCTTTCAGTGGCTTCAAGAAGGCAACATCCGACACAGGCTGATTCATTTTGGTGGCAAAATTCGTTAAACTGAATTTAAAACAGAGAATTTTAGAGTGATGATCAATTTTCTTCGAAATTGATCAACGGCTTCACTTTAATCAGAAAATTATTATGCATCGGTAGACCCCTCGTCATATTTTTTTTAGCCCAGTTAGCGAACAGCATTCGGTGACTGGGCTACGAAAATGGTGGGTTGTTTGGGTGAGACAAAACATCATTTTTCCTGTTTTTAAACCTTTGCATGGCAATATATAAGAGACGACCCATCAACAAAGTTCAAAAAAGCAAAATAGAGAGAATTTTCTCAGCTTTTCAACAATTTTTTTTTTTTCTAAAAAGTGCAAACATGGGCACTAATTAAAAAAAAAATGATAACTACGACTATTTTTAACTTAGAAACGATGCAATTTATTAAAATTTCACTTAAATACTTTTTGATTGCAAGTTGCGATAAAACAGAAAAATGAAGTTGGGAAGTTTTTGCGACCAATATGTCGATTTTATGAAAAAAATCAGAATTGAGTAAAAAAAAACTTGGCCAAAGATTTGTTTGCTCCAGTAAGGCCTGGGTTCAATCCCAGACGGTCCCGGTGGCATTTTTCAAGACGAGATTTGCCTGATCACACCTTCTATCGGATGGGGAAGTAAAACGTCAGTCCATTTGCGTAAAAGAGGTTTTGGGTGACTCACCACACATAACCTTCGGACGCCTAGAAATGAGTAGAAACTTGCAACTGAGACCACAAAAGAACGGGGGTTGTTAAAGTGGATTGCTTTTTTTTTTTTTTTGAGAGAAACTCGGAAAGACTGTGAGCAAAAGAGCAATATTCTTCCTTGTCGATTGCTGGCGAATCATACATACATTTCGTGCTTTCCATTTCATTAGGGCACAAAACTTTTGTAAACAAGAGTGTATCCCTCTCACACCTTATGCAAACTGTCATTCGAGTGAAAGGGATACACTATTGTTTACAAAAGTTTTGTGCCCTAATGAAATGTTAGGCTCCATTTCTACCTTTTCATCCAGGAGGGCGCCGGTATTGCCTAATTATTGTTGAGAAAACAAGTTCTGTCTTTATGAAACTGCTAAAAATCTAGATATAAATCAATAAGCCAAGCATAGCTAATCTCAATTCGATTTCTCTTTTCCCTCTTCCAGCCCTCAATCAAAGTCTCAACAAGAAGGAACGAAGGCGAACCGTTTCGACCAAAATGGTGGTGAAGGATGAGTTCCGCCGTAGCAGTACACCCGACATCAAGGAGGTAAGTTTCCAAATACAGTCGACTCTCTGGCTGTCGATCTTCTCGATATCAATATTGCTACTTGTACCGATGAATTCTTCTGTCCCTTCAAACTGCATACTTCGATTGTCTTTATTCTTTGATAAACTTGCTAACGACTTCTCTCCCCCCTCACAGATCATCCCCCCGTACGAATCGCTTCAGTTCCCGCTGGCGGACGACCTGTACGAGGAGATGGTCCGGACGATGCCCAGCGACCACCTGCAGCTGGTCGAGGACGCCATCGTGAAGCTGACGCGACCGAACCGACCCAACAACAACCTGCTGCTGGCGAACCGAACCGGCACCGGCCTAAATCTGGCGCCCTCGAGCAGCGGCCTGCTCGTCAATCCGCTCAGCTCGAATCTCTCGACCACGTCGACGACCCTGTCGGCGACGGAAGCGACCGATTTAGACGAACCGCTGGACGAAAACGAGGAAGAGCTGGCACGGGCGACCCAGCTCGAGCGCAAGCGGGTCATGGAGCGGCTGCTGCAGAACTCGGACGAGAACAACCGGCTGTTTGTGGTGGGGGGTGGGGCTGGTGGCGTGCGGGTCGTGCTCGACGACGACGATCCGATGGACGACGAGGAAACGGACACGGGCGAGTCGCTGTTTGTCGAGGAGGACGACCCGAACGACCCCGAGTGGTACGACAGGCCGGGCCGGGGAAGGACGTAAGCGTGGGCGGGGGTTTTGGAGTCGATTTGATCTCTCTCGCGTTCGATTTCTCTGAACTCTAGCATTCGAAGCCTATTCTTATTCTGTAATTACGCGATTTGAACTTTGTGGGAGTGCGGTATTGAGACAGTGAAGAAATAGCGGATGTTAACCTAGCTTAAAATAACGATAAATGAAGTCGTCAGCACATTGGGCATTAGAGAAAAACCATGATAAGCAGAATAATTAGCCCCAAAAGAAACCCACATTTTCCCCTTGCAGAACAAGAACAAGAACCCACTTTTGTAGAAAGCTGTAAATAGACTCTAAATATAAGTTGAACATAACGCTTAAGAACCACAAATACACACACAAACACACTTTCACACACATACAAACACTCCCATCTGAAGAGGTTTATGGTGTAATTTTTATAAAAGCAAACTCGCAGCAGCAGCAAAGATTATGGGCAGAATAGATGCGTGCGCCGCAGCTTTTTTTTAAGTTACTCTCTTGTTCCACTTGAAAACCCATTTCGTTGTGTCATTTACGCTTCTTCCTACAGCAAACAAACAAAACATTAAACTAGACTAGAAAGACTATAAAGAATATATTATACACGTAACAAGTGAGTGTAGAAGAGAGAATACACGCGTCGCAAACTCGAGTTTGTTTTAACCACCTTTTGCTTTCCTTTCGTTTTGTTTGAATAGTGGCGAAATTTTATCAAACTGTTTATTTTTCTTACTTTTCTACTCTCCCCCTTTTTTTAGTTGTAGGTGTTGTAGCAGGGAGAGAATAAAATTTAATAAACGTACACACTCAAAAACACACACACACATGGATATCTCTCGCCTATTGTGTAGAATGTGTAGAGAAAAAAGAAACAAAACCCGAGATGAAGAACAGAAAAAATACAAAAACAAATTATTAAACGTAAACACGCTAAAAGTAAAACAAAAAACATTACCTGTGTATAGTATATAAACCGAAAAGGAAGAGAAGAAAGAAGAAGATTCTTATTGTAGGAGAAACACACACCCAGAATAAAACTCGTCTGATTAAAAGAGAAATGCTCGCCAGGTGGATTTCCGTGGCGTGGGGGTTAAAACTGCTCCACTAGGCGGAAGTTCAGCTCGAGTTCATTTTGAAACCACGATAAAAAAAACTGGTGTTTTGAGTTGTTTTTATTGACTGAAAGAAATGTCCTATCGACATAAAATTGCAGTGCGTTATGTCCTGTGAGACCCCACTTCACCGAAAGGTGCAATCTTTTGCGGAAAAACCTGCTGGGGGAAATCGCCCAGCAGCACAAAGCGCGCGTCAAGTGCGCGAACTGTGGTGGAATCCACACGATGAATTTCCGTGGCTGTGCTGCGCGGAAAAAGTATCTCGAGGAGCAGGACAAGAAGAAGCAAGCGTTAGCATTCCGCCATTGGCTAAGCGGTTTCATCAGCCAATACAGAATTCCCTCACGGCGAGGTTCGTACGCTAGAGTGGCCGCTTCTGGGAGCGGTACTCCACCGGGGCAAGCAGACGTTACCAGTGATGATCTCTTCACGCTTCCCAACTATTTCGCTCTTGCTGGAGAGATGCTTACACGTTTTCGTGCCTGCCGGAAGAATTTGTTAGAATATCCAATAAGGGTAGAGTAGTCATCAATGAGACAATGATGGGAACAATGATGAAATGGCTCTCACAAGTCGTAGTTTCAACCAATCAGGCTCATATTTGGGGGAAAGGTGTGTCTACTAGATACACGTCTGCCATTATAGTGGCTTTGGTTATGGACGCTCCCTTGAAAAGTTATTCATAAATGTTTGATTGTGGGGTGTAAAAGTAAATTATGGACAAAAATTACTTTTTCGCTCGTAGGCTGCCATTTACACACGCAGAAAAATATTTTGTAGAATCAGCCTGTACGAGGTTTGATTCAACAAAATTTTTGTTGAATATAATCAACGCCGATTTTGCGTTGAAACAAACCTTGATTTTCTTAATTCCACAAAAATCTTTTGTTGTTATGAAAAAGTTGCTTTGACGTTTAGCGTTGATTCAACAAAAATCTTGATTTTCAAATCAACAAAACGTTTTGTTGATTCAAATATGCCTTATTTTGCTGCGTGCACCAAAACTAATATTTCTTCATATTTCTTTCGACGTTCGATAGGGATTGAGTTGGACTACAATGTCCTTTCATTAGATTTGGCCAACATTTAGAATACACCCAGAATCCAGGGCTGCCTCATTGTTCTCCACTCATTTCAACCCATGGGTAACAATGCGACACTTCAATTTTTCTTCAATAAACTTTTCAAAATCTATGGAAATCATTCAAAACATGAATTAAAAGTGATTTTTGGCATATTTATAGGTTTTTTACTTCATTTAACCAAAATACAAAGTTATTTGGTATAAATATATGGATTTTACAAAATTTAAATGCTTTTTAGTATAACTTTTGTTAATTAAAGTTTCATGTTAGCAAAATTGCTCTAAAAGTTCGAGGCAAGTCACCTGCAATGGAACAATACAAAAACATGATGTTTCACTAGAGCAATTCTCCAAAACCGGAAATGGATTTTATTTGTATTTTTTGATTTGGCTCAAACTTTGTGGGGGCCTTCCATATGACCAAATAAGCTATTTTGTGTCATTGGTTCACCCATACAAGTCTCCATACAATTTTGGCTGCTGTCCATACAAAAATGGTATGTAAATATTCAAACAGCTGTAACTTTTGAGTGAATTTTCTGATCAATTTGGTGTCTTCGGCAAAATTGTAGGTATTGTTGAGGACTTTTGAGAAAAAAATAGGTACACGGAAAAAAAATTTGCAGATTTTTTTATCAACTTTTTTTTTCACAAAAACTTAATTTCCCAAAATACGTATTTTTTGATTTTCGAGATTTTTTGATATGTTTTAGGGGACAAAAATCCGCAACTTTTGAGCCATAGAGAAACATGGTCAAAAAATCTGCCGCCGAGTTATGATTTTTTGAAAAAATAGTGATTTTTGGAAAAATCAAAGTTTTATGCAATAACAAGTTTGACATTATTTTTAATGCAAAATTGAATTTGCAATCGAAAACTACTTTACAGATTTTTTGATAAAGGGCTCCGTTTTCAAAATATAGCCACCGAAAGTTTGATTTTAGCGAAATATTTACAGTTTTTCAATTTTTAAAAATAGTGACCATGAGTTTCTAAAAAATATTTTTTTTTGATTTCGCTATAAAATTGTCTAAGAGACATTGAAGATTGGACCTCGGGTTGCTGAGATAGAGCCGCTTTAAGAAAAAGAAGCACGAAAATTAAGTTTTCTAAGTCTCATCAAAACAACCCACCATTTTCTAGTGACCATATCTCAGCAACTAATGGTCCGATTTTCAATGTTAATACATGAAATATTCGTGAAATTTTCCGATCTTTTCGAAAAAAAATATTTTGAAAATTTTTAAATCAAGACTAGCATTTTAAATGGGCTTAATTTTCAATGTTTGGCCCTTTTAAAATGTTAGTCTTGATTTAAAAGTTTTCAAAATATTTTATTTTATTCTTTTTTTTTAAAGCGGCTCTATCTCTGCAACCCGAGGTCCAACCTTCAATGTCTCTTAGACAATTTTTTAGCAAATTTTCTGAACTTTTCAAAAAAAATATTTTTAGAAATGGTCACTATTTTCAAAAATTGAAAAATTGCAAATATTTCGCTAAAATCAAACTTTCGGTGGCTATATCTTGAAAACGGAGCCCTTTATCAAAAAATCTGTAAAGTAGTTTTCGATTGCAAATTCAATTTTGCATTAAAAAATAACATCAAATTTGTTTTTGCATGAAACTTCGATTTTTTCCAAAAATCACTATTTTTTTCAAAAATTCATAACTCGGCGGCAGATTTTTTGACCATGTTTCTCTATGGCTCAAAAGTTGCGGATTTTTGTCCCCTAAAACATATCAAAAAATCTCGAAAATCAAAAAATACGTATTTTGGGAAATTGAGTTTTAGTGAAAAAGTTGGTAAAAAATCTGCAATTTTTTTTCCGTGTACCTATTTTTTTTCTAAAAAGTCCTCAACAATACCTACAACTTTGCCGAAGACACCAAATTGATCAGAAAATTCACTCAAAAGTTACAGCTGTTTGAATATTTACATACCATTTTTGTATGGACAGCAGCCAAAAATTGTATGGAGACTTGTATGGGTGAACCAATGACACAAAATAGCTTATTTGGTCATAGGGAAGGCCCCCACAAAGTTTAAGTCAAATAAAAAAATTCAAAAAATAAAAATGGTCGAAATCGGCCGATTTCGTAGAGAGTTGCTCACTAGAAAAATCTTGATTTTCGTAGAGTGTCTCATTGTTCCACAGCTGTCTCATTGTTCCTGCCAAGTGCGTCTACAGTGAGACAGTTGAATAACTCTGGCTGTAGATGTCGGATCGATCTCATATTTTGGTCAATGTTAGAACACATTGCAAAGAAAGAAAATGCAACAAAAAACTCATTAAAACATGCTGATGAAAAAATGAGAAAAATCGTTGAAAGTTGAAAACCATAAGTGTCTCATTGATGACTACCCTACCCTACATCGAATAATCTATAGCACAAATCATAGTCGAAAGGAACTCCAAAACTCTATTAGGTTATAAGAAACACTAAAATGTTAATTGATTATTTTACTAATAAAAACTAATTAAATTCTAATCAAATCTAATCGAACACAAGCGCAACCAGTCCGAAGAAAGCATCCTGAAAGAACTTGCGGTTAGATTACGCCCCAAGTCCTTTCTTGTCAATATTAATGATTGCATTACATCCGAGTAACCCCGAACATGTATTGCAAAAATTAAAGCGGCCAGGCCTACTGCGTTGCATTAACCGCAGAGACAGATTCTGAGAACGGATCACATTTCACAGAATCAACAGGGGAGGAAGGATGCGTGGACATACCGTACCAAACGCTCCGAATGAGTTGTGGTTGGGTGTGTAAGTGTAAATTTGGCAAGTAATTATTATTATTTTAGGAGGGGGGGGGGGGGAGTGTGGAATTTGGATGAGGGACATGGAGGATGGGGTGGGGTAGGAAGGATATTTCATTTGATAAATAGAATATACTATGAATTATCTAGCAAAAAAAAATTATGGAAAGATCTCACCAAGGGTCTTCAATGCATTCGACAAACCGAATATACATCGAATACGATGCTGTTGCTTCACTAGAACATCATCGAATCCAGGCATCCACGGGTTGTGAACAACTTCTGGCCTTGCCGGAACGGCTGGAACTAAACGGATTTTTTTTCCGTTACGCCACACAAAAAAAAAATCTCGCAGAGCTTCACTTTTGTCTTCAGCATGTAGATTCACTTACAGCACAAACAAATCCGAGAAAAAAACATCAGAAACTTTCTTGGAATTTGCCAATGAAAAAAAAACTCTAAACCGAAGAAAAACGTCAAATTTTCGGCACCGAACAAATTTCACGTCCGATCTCGCGCATGGCTACTTCGATCCTAATAATTAAAACTAATTAAATTCAATTAAAAATATGAAACAAGAAAAGTGAAGTTTTTTGTAGAACAAAAGTTGCTCAAAATGACCTTCTGAACACGTTAAAAATAAAAAATAAATCCTGTCCGGGATTCTAAATATACCTTCCCAAAAACCAACTCCAAGCGAAACTTATTTGGGGATACCGTGGTTTAGTCGTAGATCCGGCGTGGTGCGGCTTCCAATCCAGCACATGTTTTGAAGTGAACAAAATTCTTCGCTTTGACGTGCAAACGTCTTTGGCGATCGTCACACCGACTTTGCAAATTTTTCTGCCGTCAAAATCGGCCACAAACGATTGCATCTCGTTTTTGCAATTCTTCAGGGAGATGTAGCAAAAATCGCTCCTTCCTCCACTAAAGCCAGGATTCACTTCTCGGAGAAAGATGTTCGAATTGAGGGTTCACACGTCGATTATTTCACATATCTACAACCTCTGGCGACCTCTGTCATGTGCTTAAGTATGCTGTTCCCCGCATCCACAAATCCTTTGGTTTGGTTGTAATTTTGCACCATGATGGTTTGCAGATGCGTTTGGACGAAATCAAGACAACGGGCTTCGTTCCTCTGCGTTTATATAACGAAGTATGGGATTTCTGAAGAACCCGATTGTCTATTCTGCTTCACTGTGAACTCACGAGGAATATCTGTCTTATTGTCCGGCATCGTTCCTGTGTACGCCGTCTGTTCCCTTTATTCGTATTCGGGCAGTTCTACAATGCTGAAAAAATTGTCTGCGGTGACCTCCCGTTCCTGTGTTGAAGTAATTTTGATTCCATGTTTGCTTTTCTCATAAACAAACGGCACGACACGCGACTATAGCGCGATAAAGAGTTTTTTGTTAAAAATTATTATATATCGGATAGAAATTAAGAGCGAGTCCACGAACAGGGCATACCCCTTTGTATGGGACGTCGTTTGGACCTCACCAATCTGCCTGAAATTTTCAGGGGTTGTTTGTACATATAAAACTAGCATCTGGCCAAAATATGAGCACTCTAGGTCAACGAAAGTGGGGCAAATCGGGACACAAAGTTTGAAGGTTCAAACACGTCAAAAATCGTAAAACAGGCTGTAACTTGGGCAAAATTTAATTTAATTTAAAAATTCAAAATGCATCTGAAAGGGCTTAAAAAATTCAGGGTAGAGCATCCCAATTGGTTGAATCTAAAGGGAGTTATTGGCATTTTAGTGAAAAAATAGCACAATTTTCAAACTCAAATAAAAAAGTGTTCCATTCAGATATCAACTCGGTTCGACCTGCAGCATGTAGGCAGGATTACCAGGTCAAAATATGAAAAATCTGGCAAAGTATTGAATAAAAATCTGGGAAAATCTGGCAGACGGAAATCTAACAATGCTGGAGTTTTTTTTAAAAAAAAAAGATCCAATAAACCAAATTTTAAGTTTTTTGCTTTTTAGGTGTTTTTTTAACACTCCTGACTCAAGGCGGTTTCAAAAACATCCAAAAAGCAAAAACTGAAAATTTGGTTTATTGGACTTTTTCAGAAAAAAATCAGATGGTGTTACTGATATTTTGGCTTCAAAATTCGATTTAAAAAATAACCAAAAATAAATTTTTCAACCAATTTTTGATCTTTAAAAAGCATTGGAAAGAAGAACTCTTAAAATTTTAGAAAATTTCAGGGTTGGAAGTTTTACTTGTTTTAGGTGACTTACCAATGTTTTTAAAAATGTCATTTTTTTAGGGGTCAACTTTGGTTGTGTTTTTACAAACATTTCCTATATTTTAAGTAAAAATAAGTATGCAGTAATTTTTCTAGTGTCCCAGACTATGCCTCTACGCATTTATTTACAATTTAAATAATAATGGTGCCATTTTATAGCCGAAAATGTGAAAAACAAGCAAAAAATGGAAAAATGGCTATAAAAACATGAAAAAATTAGATAGGCAAAATGTAATGATAGGAGGTGGTAGAATAGGCCAAATACTACTAAAAACAAAGATAAACTTAACAAGATAAATGCAAATTAAAATACTAAAAATGAAACAAGAAAAACATAAAACAAGAGAAGTAAAGTTTTTCGTAAAAGTTGCTCAAAATTAGAGGGTGACGAGCGGGAATTCCCGGGAAATTTGGTCGAGACCCCCGGGAAATTTTTTACTTATAAATATCGAACCAAAATTAATAGTTCCATCAGAAAAACATTTGAAAAAAAACGAAATTGTTTAGAACATTGGATGTTTAATGTTCGATTTTAAAGTTTGAATAAACCAATGCTTCTCTAATCTTCTTATTCTAAAGTGTAAATTTTAACTTTTCAAAAATTCCAATAACTATAATTGAGAGTAACCAAAAATTTGGACTCCAAGATTAACCTTGAAACATTCAGGAATGAAATATTTATTATTTCTAAGAAGGAAAACCTTTTCCAAATAAGTTTAAGTTCCATATCCTCTTGTATCTTGTTATAATCTTGATTTTTAAATTCTAAGTAAGTCAATTTCGCTGTATCGATGATTTCCTTTTTTGATGTCAATAAGTCATTTTGTGTTTTGCATATTAAATTATATTTTGGGAATAAAAATCAGGCATTCTTTGAAAAGTTAGTGTTCGCAAATTGTGTACATTTACAGTTGATCTTAAGAAAGAAAAAATCAACCTAAAGTTTTTGTTTTGTGTCGTTATTTATCATATTGCAAAAATGCTAATTTCATAATTAGAAAATTATATATTAGCATTTTTTTTTAACTTTCAAAAAATATAATAGCATGTTCAACAACAAGTTTGTTCAAATTTTTAAAAATCACTCAGTGCGAATGAAGATTCGTGAACATTTTAAACTGCAATTTCGAGTCCCAAAAAGGCTCAAGAAACGATTTTGTATTCGTAGATTGAGGGAAAAAACCAAAATGAAGTAAAAGTTCCTCAAAATAATGAGGTTACTTAAATTTACGTTTCATTGGATTAGTATGAATTAACTGCATCTGAAGTCATTAAAAAGAACCTTTTTTTTACTGTTCTGTTTAAGTTTTTGGCACTATTGGCTAGTTTGAAAAAATCCCGGGTCCCGGGAATTCCCGGGAAATTGCAAAACTCAAATCTTGGTTCCCGGGAAATTGAAAATCTCGAGAGTCGTCACCCTCTACTCAAAATGACCTCCTGAACAAGGGAAAAATAAAAATTTTCGAAAAAATAATTTGGTCGTTAAGGGGTTAACCTTTTCTGTAAGAAATTTACAAGCCATTTTTTATTTTCAGTTAAATTCATTCATTCTAATCAAAACATTTGTCAAAATGAGCATAAAGTGAAAAATCTGGCAAAATCTGTCAATATCTGGCACAGAGAAGGATGAATCTTTATTATGGCTGACACTTGAAAAATCTGGCATTCCCATTTTTTCTGGCAACCTGGCAACCCTGCTTGTAGGGGATATCTGGGACTACCATCTGAGACTGAGAATGCTTTGGGTAAGGCAATTTAACATTTTAAATAGACACTTTTACTTTTAGTGAATTTTTTGGTTGTAAATTTTTGCTCAGGAGACCCCTTAGATCCCATTTTCTGATGATAATTTTATCATATTCGTATTCCTGAGACAATTTCACAATAGAAACATGCATAAAAATGTTTATTTTCATCCATTTTAACCCTTTAAAAAATGAAAGTTAAAAAAATCTTCGATTCACATTTATTGAAATTCAAGTTCGTTTCCAAGGATGACACCAGAAAAAAGCATCATCTCATTTTTTTTAACTTTCATTTTTTAAAGGGTTAAAATAGATGAAAATAAACATTTTTATGCATGTTTCTATTGTGAAATTGTCTCAGGAATACGAATATGATAAAAAAAGTTAAATAAAGTTTGTAAAGGGAAATAGGGGAAATATACCCATTTTAATCACTCTAAGCCGTTCGACCAACTCTCATCACTTTTGACGTTTTCCACCATTAAATAAACATTTTTAGATGTATTAACAATGGAGAGTTGCTTGCTCACTTTTGTTTGAGCTATTTATTACTTTGGAACAGTCAAAAACACTTTATATAAGCTGTAATTCATGATCAAAGTGCTGATAGGCCGATAATAGAAATAGGCTGAAAAAGGATATAGTTCCCCTATATGGAGAAAAGCAACTGTTTCAGTTTTTTTTTACTTGTGGAGGGCGCAAAAGTAGTCCAATATCAATTATCATATGTAGGACCTGCATTAAATTTAGAACAACTCACCCGAAGACACCATATTTTTACGAGTTTTTATTGAAAAGTTATTATCTTCCGAAATGTCGTAACCAGAGTGCAATCGAACATCAAAAAAATGTAACCATTAAAATCGTTTCATATTATAATGTAGCTAAATAGTGCTCTGCGTCACACTCTGATTATAATGCAACTAATTTGTCTCATTAGCCATCACTAAACGGCATGAGTCAAAGCAAGTGTATATCGCTTCCCTCACCCCTAGAACGCAGTTCAGCCAACAACGCAACTAGCAACATATGTGAATCCCTGCACCTGACCTTAACTTTTCGGGTAACACTTGTGCAACAAAGCAAAATCTGGTAAAGTCCGTAAAAGTGGAATGAAATGGATTTCACTGCCAACCAAATTAAGGCATGAAGAAATTATGACAGTTTTATTAAAAAGAGAGAGAAAAGAATAACGAGATCCGACCTTCCCGGAGACAAATTGGTTTATAATTGGCGAGGGGTGTTTTGAACACGTGGTCTGTGCGGTGATTCCGCCTAAATTTGGAAAGGGTGACTTTAAGTCCTGCTGAGAGGACAGGAAATTAGCAGTTTTCGAACATACGCTCCAGGAAGGGATCATCCACTCGGAGTAAGCGGCTTAAACGAACATATTGAACAGGTATTTAATAAACAACAAAAAATGTTGTTGTTTTGAAGCTCGGCTAGGGATGATCTCTGATGGGAGGGAAAATAGAGGGTGCGTCGCACCCCTCGTAAGGGATAATTTCGAGGCGTGAAATGTGCGACCCCTTTTTCTGCCAAGTCAATGCTCAGGAGGGTGAAATTGGCTGTGGGAAACTCAACACATGACTTTTTTTTGGGTTGGCTTTAAATAGTGTCGCTAATGGTTGCGGTGAAAACAATTTGACTTTAGGATTTGCTGGGATTTTGAAGTTAATTGATCAGTTGCACTGCAAACATTCTTTTGAGAGTTATGGTAAATCTATCCATAATCCAATAACAAAGCACACTTTATTCGGACTTAATGAGTTGGTTGGTTGATATTTTGAAGAAAAAAAAAAACAGTCCTAACTGTGTATAATTCGTAACAGTTCCATTTGCATGATATTCATACTTGCTGACTGGCAGTGAAATTATGGAAAAGTATAGTTTGTATCTTCCTTCGAATATGAACAATTTTCTTTGAAATCGGCCGATTTTTTGTATTTTATTATTTGGCTCAAATTTGATGGGGGCCTTCTTGATTACCATAATGCGAAATAAAAAATCAGAAGATTCAGAAAAATTTCTTAAGAATTTATCTCAAAAACATTGAAAATTTTACCTCTTTTTATCGAGAAGAAACAAGAACATTGAATGTTTTTCAAGTCTTAACCAAGAAGGTTTCTCTTTTCTAGTGCCAATATCTCGGCAACTAATGGTTATACACAGCTTAAAATTTCAATGTTTCTTACACTGAAAAAAAAGTTCCAAATTCCTAAATTCTAGTATTTTTGCCTCCTTTCCTTATTAAGCAATCCAAAAAAAACCCGATTACTAAATAACTTAAATAAGGAAAAGAGGCAAAATCCCTAGTATTTAGGAATTTACTACTTTTTTTTAGTTCAGTGTAGACAAATTTATAGAAAATTTTATGAAATTTTCGAAAAAATATATATTCAGGTGCCTTTTCTAAGCCACATTTATAATTTTTTTGGGTACATATTGTTGTATGCATCATTACTGTAATAATTATGCCATGTACTTTAAAAAATTTTGCAAAATATTATTGATTTTTTGAAAATATTCTGTTTTCTTAAACCTGTACCATTCAAAATTAAAAATCCCTAATTTCTTAAGGGGTTACATACATGTAAATCGTCAAAAATGTCAGAGGTTGGTATGAGCACACTTTTAAACTTTTTCTTTGATCTCTTTGCAGGGCATTAACATATACATTTTGATTTATTAACAAAATAAATATGAAGACATTTGGATGTACCATTGCCGAGAAAACGGGTGCCACGATATCTCATCACTACTTTGACCAAATTGGCTCATAATTTTTGTGAAGACTCGTTAAACCTGTCCTGTGTGCATGACAAAGGCCGATTTTCAAAAAGTTTATTTAAAAATAAAGAAAAAAATATCGTCTGTTTTTGATTTTTATATTTTTTTAAGCAAAATTTCAAAATCGAGCTTCGTCATGCACACGGGATATGTCATGGGAGTGTTCACCCCAAATTCCAGCCGATTTGGTCCACCCCATCTCGAGATATCGTGGCACCCGTAAATCAACTTGGTGTTTAGAGAAAAACGTTCACAATGTTTTACAGCTCGCTTTGCGTATGGCAATAATGTGGACTTGAATTGTCTCTTACTCAGTTTAGTCACGAAATATTTTCATGAAACTTTCAGGAGTGATTGAAAATCATCTTTTTAGTGAATTAGTGAATTTTCTGATATTTCAAATTTTGTGATTTTCTACAAGTATGTAACCCCTTAATTTGATTGAAATTGAAATGTTTTCGATTTAAAAAAAAATGCCAAAGCAATTTTTCAGCCGATTTTGATTATTTAACAAGCATTAGTCCTGTACTGTCCATATTCGCATAAATGTCCCATTTGCAAAAACAGCAAGCTGAGAAAAACACAAAGCAAGTTTGTTCTACACATAAGGCTATGCGTTAAGGGGTTACATACATGTAGAAAATCTCAATATTTCATATTTCCGAATATTTATTAAAATCTTTAAAATTATGAATTCTAATCACTCCTGAAAGTTTCATGAAGATATGTCATGATATAAGCGAATAGAAGACGATTTGAGTTTAAAGTTTAGCCATGCGGGCTGTCAAACTTTTTGAGCGTTTTTCTCGGAACAACGAGTTGATTTACGGGTGCCACGATATCTCGAGATTGGATGAACCAAATTGGCTGAAATTTGGGGTGAAGACTCTCAAGACATATCCCGTGTGTATGACGAAATCCGATTTTGAAATTTTGTTTTTCAAAAAAAAAAAAATACAAAAATAAAAAATTTTCGATTTTTTTTAAATAAACTTTTTTTTAAATCGGCCTTCGTCATGCACACGGGACCGGTTTAACGAGTCTTCACCAAAATTTTGAGCCGATTTGGTCGAAGCTGTGTTGAGATATCTTGGCACCCATTTTTTGAAACTGCTAACTTCAAATAGCTATATCTCGGCAATGATGCAACCAAATGTCTTCAAATTTATGTTGATTATAGTTAGAAATGTTTATGTTTATGTCTTGAAAACAAACTTAAAAAAAATTGAGTGTGTGCCAATACCAACCCTTAACATTTTTGCCGATTTACATGCATGTAACCCCTTAACCTAGGACCTGGGTGTAATCATATGAAATCCCATTTAAACGCAAAAATGTGACAAACCAGCAAATTAAGTAAACAGTTACTTGAAAGACATAAAAAAAATAAAAAATAGGCAAATGATAATGATTAGAGGATGTAGAATAAGCATAATTCTATCGATTTTAAACAAATAAATCTGGAGTTTTTTTTTTTTTTTGAAAAGGTCCTTTAAGCCAAATTTTCAATTTTTGCTTTTTGGGTGTTTTTAGAACCGCCTTGAGTCAGGGGTATTCTAAAACACTCAAAAAGCCAAAAATGAAAATTTGGTTTATAGGACCTCTTCAAAAAAAACTCAAGGAATTAAAAGATAAATTATATTAAAAGGCTAAAAGTGCCTAAAAAACAAGATAAATAAAAATTTTCCTATAACAAAGTTAAAAAACATTACTTAATTCACCTTAAAGTGGTTGATGCCTTCCTCACATTAATATACTTTTGATTGGGTTGTCAGATTTTCAACCAATTTTACTTATTGGAAAAGTCTTTTGATTACGCATCTAACAATGGGTCGCATTCATCCAAATATCAGACTTCAAAAAAGTGTATTATGAACACTTAATTGCTCATTACTTTTGATTGGCTTGTCAGATCTTCAATCTTTTAGGCGCGTTGGAAAGGCATTTTGATTACTTATCTAACATCGGGTTTCATGATAGATCCGGATAACGTTTTCACCAAAATATCTGAGATCCGACCTCAAAAAAGTGTATACATAATAGGATGTAACAAAAATGACTTTTTGGCGGGCATTCAAGGGTTTGTTCCGGTGGGCATACTGAGCCCAAATCCAAAATATGTGCATGATTGGACGTAACAGGAGCTGGCGCTTTGCATTTGAATTTTGAATGGGATTTAACCGATAAATTTTTTTTTTCAAAAATCTAAATTTTTGAGGCATTTTGGCCACTAAAGCGTTTATTTTTAACATCACTGGCGTGTAGGCCAGATCTTTGTGAATGCGGTATATATAACATTGAAGTTTGGAGCACCCTAACAGACATTCAAAGTTTGGCATTTTTTCGAAAAATCGGCCCCAAGACGGATCGAATGAGACCAAAACAGACAAAATTGGCTGAGCCAGTACCGAGATAATCCAGTGCAAAATTTTTTGAACAACATCCCACACACACCATATGTGAAGATGGGTCGCAGACAAGTTATTTTGTATGCTAAAAGTATCGTTAGTAATGCTAAAGATATCAGAAGTGTTTAATGTTATTGGAAAAAGTGAATGGTATCGGACCAACGAAATACAAAACCATTTTTCGTCTTATTATGCACACTTTCTTTGAATCTCAATATGGTATCATTCACTTACCACGTGGTCTAAAAACATTGCCCGCTAATGAGACTACGTGGTTGATGAACGATCCCCAGTACCAACAATAGTTTTTTTTTAAACAAATCTTAATCCTCACACTCCCGAAACCTCCCTAATCCACTCCCGCACCGTCACCACATTCGCGTAAATCCCGGGCGCTCCCGGCTTGGCACATCCATCGCCCGTCGAAACGATTCCGGCCAGCTTGCCGTCCACCACCAACGGTCCGCCGCTGTCCCCGTAGCACGCGTCCCGTCCGCCCTCCTCCCAATCCCCGGCGCAAATCATACTCTCCGGCAGCGTCTCAAAATCGACCCGGTACGCCTCTCCACAGCGGGTCCGGTCCACAATCGGAACGACCACGGCCCGCAGCAGATCGCGCGATTCTTCCTCGTTCTGCGTTTGGCCCCAACCGGACACCAGACTCAGCTCGCCGTCCTTGGGTTCCTCCGTAGCAAGTTCGATCGGCTGGACGGTTTCTCCAAACTCCAACGTTTCGTCCAACTCCAGCAGCGTGTAGTCGAACTGTAGATCCCGATCGTCGTAGTACGGATGCACGAAGATACTACGAACCGGAACCAGTCGACCGCCGTCGGCGTGTTCCGTTGAACCCACGCGGACCTGGTGCGTCGCGGGGTCCAAATTGTCGTCCATACAGTGGGCTGCGGTTAGGATCCATCGTTCGGATATTATTGAACCGCCACAGGCGTGACGGCCATACCACTGGAGTGACACCTGGTAGGGCACCTCGGAGATGTCGATCTGGAAGCCACCGACAATTTTGCGGCTGTTGGTAGGGTTTATCGAGGCTCCTAAAAGATGACAATGGTAGAATAAATATAATTAACCATTATCGAACCATGAATCGAATCTTCAAGTACCATTTACATGAGCTAAAACAGCACAGATGACGCCGATAAAAAATTTGTTCATCTCTTCAAATTGAGTTGAAAAAACAGGTGATTTTGCTCGCAGCCTCTTTTATATGGCAAACAAGAAATAAAATTTCCTAAAGATAATGCATGTCAATCAGAGGTACAGGGGAGAGGGGGTAATATGCACCCCCTAAGGGAAAACTGTGATTTCTCAACCATTACAGCATTACTGTGGAAGAATTTTGTTCGATGTTCTAAACGAACTATTATTCTTCGTCATCTATGTGAAAAAAAGTCATTAAAAACCTCAAAATTGTTCGAAAACGTCAAATTTCTAAAAAACATTTCTAATTCAATTCAAACAACTATGCGGGGCAAAATGCACTACAACAGCGGGGCAAAATGCACCAAAACATGGGGCAAAATGCACCGGTTAAAAGTAGTTTTCACTAGTCGCCACTAGATGACACCGCTGTTTTTACAAAGGAGCTTCACAGCGGTGCATTTTGCCCCGACTACGCTTTTTGTAGAAAATTTACTTAAAAATGCATTTTTTTATGTTTTTGGACTCATCTGTCTATAGAATAATGAAGATTATGGCTAAAACTATCTACCTCAAAACTTACAATATCAATAAATGGTTTTTATATTGTCCAAAAATCATAATGAAAGTTCAATAAAAATTAGATGAAAACACACATTTTAATGTTTTGCAAATAACTCAAGCTGATTTTATAGGGGGAGAGGGGGTAATATGCACCCCCTAAGGGAAAACTGTGATTTCTCACCCATTACAGCATTACTGTGGAAGAATTTTGTTTGATGTTCTAAAACAACTATTATTCTTCGTCATCCATGTGAAAAAAGTCTTATAAAACCTCAAAATTGTTCGAAAATATCAAATTTCTAAAATCATTTTTGATTCATTTCAAACAACCATGCGGGGCAATATGCACCGCAACATTGGGGCAAAATGCACCGGGTAAAATCAGTTTTCACTAGTCTCCACTAGATGTCACCGCTGTTTTTACTAAGGAGCTTCACAGCGGTGCATTTTACCCCGACCACGCTTTTTGCAGAAAATTTAATTAAAAATGCATTTTTTGATGTTTTTGGACTCATCTATCTACAGAATAATGAAGATTATGGCAAAAACTATTTACCTCAACACTTACAATATAAATAAATGCTTTTTATATTGTCCAAAAATCATAATGAAAGTGCAAAGAAAATTAGATGAAAACACAACATTTTAAAGTTTTGCAAATAACTTGATGGCCTGTCTACAATCACTTAGCTTAGAACATCTAAGTAAAGTAGTTACTTAGGAAAGTCTGCAACTTACGTTCGTCATCCACAATCAACTTAGAAAACTTGCTGGGCTGATATACGTTGCTATGCAGTTGTTTGTTTACCTTTGATATGGAAACGTCAACTTACCGTAGATTTTGAAATTTTCCAAACCAAACGTCAGTTTCTAATTTGATTACTTTTCCATTGTAGAAACTCAGATTTATTTCCATTGATTCAAATTCCTAAGCTAAGTGAAATTTTCTAAGCTAAGTGATTGTAGATAGGCCATGAGCTGTTTTTATACTGCGATGCTCAAATTTTTCCAGCATGGTTTAGCAATGTTAAGCTTCCAATTTCTAAGATTTTTCTCCGGAAAATTCTTCCAAATACCGAGAAAAGCTGGGGGTGCATTTTGCCCCGGGGGTGCATATTACCCCCTCTCCCCCTACTACGAAGCTCAAATTTTTCCAGCATGGTTTAGCAATAATAAGCTTCCAATTTCTATGATTTTTTTCCCGAACAATTCTTCCAAATACCGAGAAAAGCAGGGGGTGCATTTTGCCCCGGGGGTGCATATTACCCCCTCTCCCCCTATATTGAGATGAGTAAGATTTTGCCAAATATAAATTGCAATCGTACGTTATTAGATAAGGCAGGGAACATGTGAGCGTAATCAGAAGCAGAAATATCATACAGTGAGTCAAATATTTGTCCGTACCCCCCCGTACGGAAAATGTTTGTGATATAAAAGTATATAAAATTCGACTAAAGTGCCATGTTTTATACATCAATCGACGCGGCAGAATGTCCTCTTTTAGACACTGTCATTGGATTTGCAAAAAACTTTTTCTTAAAAAATACAAAAATAGTTTACTGAAAAAAGTAAAATAAAGAGGTCAAATAATTGTCCGTACCCCTTGTAAAAGTACAAAATCTGATCGATTTATGTGAATTCATTTATGAAATGTTGTTTATGTGTCAAATACTAGTACCTCTAGCCAGTTTGTGACAACTTTGAACTTCTGATAACTTTGTTAAGTTAGTTTATATTAAAAATTGGATTAAATTTAGTTTTTTATGTAAAACTTATCAAAATATTAGTTTATAAACAACTATTTTTATAAAATTGCTATTTTATGTTGTAAGAGTCTCTATTTAACAAGTTTTAACAATATTTGTTCGAAATATACTTTGTTTTCATCTTTTTTATTGACATTTTTCGACCAAAAATACTGTTTCGGAACAATACCGTTAAACAATCCGGATTGTCCCGGAACCGGTTACCCTCGGAGGGAAATTTTGTGGTGGTCAGATAAAGGACAAAAAAACCACCTCTTGCAATTTAAAGCATCCAATTTCGTCTACTACAGCCCGATTACGAGTCCCTAGTCTGAAATTTGAAATTTTCACTTTCCGTACTGAGAATTTTTGTACCGTCCTGGGACAGAATGTTTTGCTTGGGGAATTTGAAAATTTCAAATTTCAGACTAGGGACTCGTAATCGGGCTGTAGTGGACGAAATTGGATGCTTTAAATTGCAAGAGGTGGGTTTTTTTGTCCTCTATCTGACCACCACAAAATTTCCCTCCGTGGGGTTAAACCGGTTCCGGGACAATCCGGATTGTTTAACGGTATTGTTCCGAAACAGTATTTTTGGTCGAAAAATGTCAATAAAAAAGATGAAAACAAAGTATATTTCGAACAAATATTGTTAAAACTTGTTAAATAGAGACTCTTACAACATAAAATAGCAATTTTATAAAAATAGTTGTTTATAAACTTATGTTTTGATAAGTTTTACTTTAAAAAACTAAATTTAAACCAATTCTTAATATAAACTAACTAAACAAAGTTATCAGAAGTTCAAAGTTGTCACAAACTGGCTAGAGGTACTAGTATTTGACACATAAACAACATTTCATAAATAAATTCACTTAAATCGATCAGATTTTGTACTTTTACAAGGGGTACGGACAATTATTTGACCTCTTTTTTTGACTTTTTTCAGTAAACTATTTTTGTATTTTTTAAGAAAAAGTTTTTTGCAAATCCAATGACAGTGTCTTAAAGAGAACATTCTGCCGCGTCGATTGATGTACATAACATGGCACTTTAGTCGAATTTTATGTACTTTTATATCACAAACATTTTCCGTACGGGGGGTACGGACAAATATTTGACTCACTGTAAGTATTGTTCATTTTTCGTTACCAGTTCTCGTGCGATTCTTCTTATCAGCCATTATGTGACCAGGTTACTTCCGTTTGAGTTTGATAACGCATTTGAGTCAGCAAGAACAATTTCATAGTGAATAAAGCTCATATCTCACTTTTAAATCCATTTTATTACGAACGTTAATTATTTTTTATTCCATAATGTTTCAGCATTTAAAATACAGCAGCCCCATATGAAATAAAAACAAAAAAAAACGATTTCGCTTAAAACTAGGTTGAGGATTGCTATTTTAGGCCATTTCTTCTATTTTCGAAACAAAACAAAAGTTTTTCAAACAATTATTATAATAACTCTTAGCCATTTCAGCCAAATTAAACTGATGTTGCAAAAGAATGATGACTCGTTTTGCTTTGGGGAAAAATGGGTTGGAGTTTCAAAAATCAAGCCTGTCATTTCGACGCCATCGTGCAAACTTGTCGTATGCCGCTTTTTGACATTCCGAGAAAAACGCGTTTTAATGATTGACCATGAATAAAAAAAACGAGAGCACGCAATGTAAACAATAACAAACACGTTTTGTGTGGTTGATCGTTCTGTGCATCGTTCTGAAGTTTGGTTGAATTTGGTTGCTGGAGTCCAGAGTTATAATTACACATGTTTACGGTAGTCGAGCTCGTAAATGTGTCAAACGCGTTCTGACCTGAAATCCCTTTGGCCAGTTGTCGTAAAAAAGTTAAAAAAAGCATTTGCATCAATTTTCAGGATGTGGCAAGTTAGTACGACAAGATTGAAACTTCTACCATATGAAAAGTGAAATCAATGCACGGAGTTTTTTTTTAGGTTTTTATCAACTCAAGATTGCAATCAAATTTTGGGGATCTGTGAAAGTCCAAAATGCACGTACGACAACATTTTTTCGTTACTGAAAAACACACAAGAAAGCGTTGGTATAAATTTGCCCAAAAATGAAAAACAAGATTTTTTAAACACAAGTCGTACAAAACACGACAAGTGCTGGGAAGAAACAAGTTTGCAGCGAGTTCCAAACAATATTTTTGTGCAATTCCGAAAAACAACATTTGAATGCAATTGTAGGTCAAATGTCCATGTATCTAGTCAATCCACCGTTGGAATCAAAACAATGTTGAAAAGTATTACTTTTCGAAACAAGTGCTGAAAATTTCAACTTTTCAACATTTATTTTGAAAAGTGTTTCTATTTAAATCTGTCATTTTTGAGAGAAAAGTAGACCTTGTAATCGTTCTAGAATGACAGGAAAAGATAACAGTTTCAAAACAGAATTGAAAAAAATTATATATATATGTTTTAGGGATTAGTAAACATGGGCACCATGGGATTTTCATAAAAAAAGCTTTTAAATAGCTGAACTCAAAAATGGTGCACTTTATCAAATAATCTGAATAGTTCGATTCGATAGCAAATTCAATTTTAACTTTTTTTTTAATATCAAAAAAATGGTTTTGCAATTCCGTCGTGAAACTATTTACTTTTCCTGTCATTCTTGAACGACGAAATAGCCTACTTTTCTGTACCAAAAATAACAGAATCGAATAGCAATACTTTTCAAAATAAATGCTGAAAAGTTCTACTTTTCAGCATTCAAATGGGTGCTGAAAAGTTGAACTTTTCAGCACTGTTTTTGAAAAGTAACACTTTTCAACATTTTTTTGATTTGAACGATTTATTGACAAAATACATGAAAATTTGACATAAAATTTCACTCAGTGTGTGTTTTTTGGAATTGCAAAAAATGTTATATGGAACTCGTTACAAAACTTGATTTTTTCAGCACTCTTCGTATTTATCCAACTCGGTGAACCCCGTTGGATAAATTACGACTCGTGCTGAAGAAATCCTCTCTTTGCAACTTGTTGCATAAACTACTATTTTGCCTTACTGTAATTTTGTTTTGCCTTATTTCAATTTTTCTTACATCTTATTTTTGTGCGGAGAATTGTATGGACGAACCAATCACAACAAATGTTTTTTTTGGTTACAGGGAAAGTACCTACAAAGTTTCAAGCAAAAAAAAAAATGCGAAAAATAACCGATGGCTAAAGTCGCAGAGAATTGCTATTTTTTTATTTTTTTTATTTTAAATATCTTTTTAAATATGGCAGGAAGAGATTAGTGCGCTGCCCACGGGGACGCGCTGTCTTGTTTTAACATGCCCATTTTCATTTCTTTTGTGTCGCTGTTTGTGTGCTTGGGTGCATGTTATTATATATAGGTGATGGGATTTTATTAAATGATCATTATATTGCATTATTTTATTTAATTGATTATATAACCACACTATATTTTACACTTAACACATTATACAAAACACATATGAAACTGTAAACAGGAGCGTTTGGTACGGTATGTCCACTCATCCTTCCTCCCCTGTAGATTCTGTGAAATGTGATCCGTTCTCAGAATCCTCTCTGCGGTAAACACAACGTAGTAGGGCTGGCCGCTTTAATTTTTGCAATACATTTTCGGGTGTTCTCGGATGTACTGCAATTATTAATAATGACAAGAAAAGTGCTTGGGGCGTTATCTAATCACAAGACTTTCCAGCATGCTTTCATCGGACTGGCTGCGTTTGTGTTAGATTAGATTAGATTAGATTAAATATCTTTTTAAATATGGCAGGAAGAGTTTAGCTGTTACACCAGCAAATCCTGTACAATTGGGCGCAATAGCAATAGCAATAAATTTAAAAATCGGTGTTCTATGAATTTGTTTCATTTTGTTCCTGTTTTAACCAAAGTCAATCAAAACATCATGCAAAAAAAAAAATGGCTTAATAGCTGTCTTAATTCGTTTCATTTGTTCTGATTTGCCCCGCATGCCAGAGTTTGATGAAAAATAATTTGATTTTTTTTCCATATTTTAAATCATATATATACGTAGATATCTCAATCTTTTAAAAATATATAAAATCAAATAGGAAATATTCAAAGCACTAGGCATTTTGCAGATCGGTAAACAAATTTTTTAACAATTTTCCCTGATAAATCAAATTAATGCTGATTTATGCCGAATACAAATTATATTGCTTTAAAATTATTATCAATTATGGGGTATTCAACTGTTCGTCTATTTCCACAAACAAATCTGAATTTCCAGACCATAATTTTTTTTAAATTTCGGGAATTCCCGGGGAAAATTATAAAAAAATCCCGGGATTCGGGAATTCCCGGTTTTGGAAAAATCCCGGGAATTTTGTCCCGTGAATTTCCGGGAAGGACGCACTATGTACAATCCGTGAAAATGCAATTTTAAGTTTATTTTTAATTTATTTATGTATAGAACAGCAAAAGGGCTACTTTCTATAAAAAATGATATTAAAACAACTGTACTAGTGTTTCAAGCATTTTATTGAGCAAATTAAGATATTACAATTTAGTGATTATCTCGGAGTGCAAGATTCTAGATTCTTTTTACATTGCAATATAATCAAATAAGGGAGTAAAGGTGACAAATGGAGTAAAAAAAGAGTAAACTTAACAACAAATTTAAAATATCTGTAAATTCAAACAAAAGTTTTGCGATTTATATTAAATTTAATTTTTTCAAATAACAAGAAGTTAGAAACGGTAAGAAAGGTACCGTCAACTGGGGTGAATCGAGACTACATTCTGAATAGGGACAGCAGTGTTTAGAGCTTGTTATTTGGAAAACGATACACTATTTTTGTTGTTTTGTGTCTATCCGAAACTAATAAAAAATACCTTAATATTGTGCAGTAACTATGCTAAAACAGCTGCCCCAATTTTCCCCATGTGTCTCGTTTCGCCCCAGATGACGGTACTCACATTTTTTTTTATTATGACCTGATAATGCTATTAACTTTCAAATTTTTATATCAAAAAGATTTTTCAATAAAGAAACATGTATCCGTACAAGTTTCAGGTCGAATTTTAAATTGAAACCCATAACATTAAATTAAAGTCAAGATTGAAGCGAAAGCTGGCATATAAATTGAAGCAGCACCTTCAACATAGCCCGGTTTTCAGCTCGTGCCGAAGCATCAGCTTGTGACACCATTTTGAAGCTCGTCCTTGTCAGTGATGCTGTGGTGCGGTGGTTGTTATGGCACCGAATGTTGCACGCATCCTTTAGGAGCAATCTGGCGCACATTTTTGTGTTTCCTTCTCATTCTCTCCACTGCATCCACGAACAAAAGCTTTTCAAATAGACTCCGCCCCGCAGCAGGCCACGTCCAATGGGGTGTTTTGGTTGTGTGAGTACTTTTGTGTGTGTGTTTTCCTTGGCACTGGTGTGCAGCATCCGCGGCAAACTACAACCCACTGACATCCGGTAGCGTAGAGCTTTCAGCTCAATCTGTTTAGTCCCGGCAGAGTGCAGACGGGATGAAACATTTTCATTTCTGTGAAGACATTTCAACATGGTTCCATATGTTAAATTTGAGCATGATTTGATCTTTTCTAAAGATAGGATTTTGTTCACAAACGTTTACATTTTTTTCACCAGTTTTAACCTAGTTTTTCTTATTTGATTATTTGAAACGAAATTGTAATATTAACGAAAAAGAGAATTCAAATATTTTTTTAATATTTTTTTTCTTCGTACGTGGCTTTAAAAATATTAACGGAAATTGTTATTCGATCATTACATTCCATTCATAAAAACTTATGCATCGAAGTCTTTCTCTACATTTTCGCGAATCGACTATTCTTTTTTTTTTGTTTGAATGAAACATTGTCCATCCCCCTATGCCAAAGGAAGCCATTTTACATAATATGTAAGTGTTTCCATACAAGACAAGTTTTTTCTAATCAATTTGGTGTCTTGGGCTAAGTTATACACACCAATTTCTCATTACTGAATTCAGTAAAATTTACTGAAAGCTGCACTACTGAAATTTTCAGAGGCATTTATTATTAACATTTTTCTTACCTTGGTTTCTAAAGATCACAATACAAAATTAAAAAAAAAAACACATGTGTTGCAACATGTTTGAATGAGGATTTTCTCTCGGCAGCATCCAAACAAGAAGTCATAAGTGACATTTCAGTTTGACAGATATGCAGTTACTGATTTTTCAGCAATGTTTTTGTTCATTACCGAATTTCAGCAAAAGTGATGATTACTGAATCGCATTCAGTAAATTATTTTGCTGGAATGGCAATCCAAATTTTTTTTTTTTTTTAGGTTTGGACGATTGATGAAATTTTCAATGACAAGCAAAATCAAATTTTGATAACTGAAATACCAGCAACGATTGCTGAATCTTCAGCAAATGATCTGTGCCTCAAGAAAATTACAGAATTTTCAGCAAAATGATTTGACGTTTCTTTTGCTGAAATTTCAGATGTTTTGACAACGATTTTACTGAAATTTCAGTAAATCATTTGTCAAAGTGACAAATATCAGTTAACTGAGAATTCAGTAAAATCTGAATTGGTGAATCGTTTACTGAAATTTCAGTAGATGAAAATTCAGTAAAACTTTACTGAATTTCAGTAAAAAAAATGGTGTATACTCATTTTAACTGATGTTCAGCGAAAAAATAACTGAACATTTCAGTAGTGCAGTTTTCAGTACCTAAATATTAAGGCCGTTGCAAATATTTTTCAAAGTTTATGTCGCCCCCTTCAAAATCGGTCCGAAAATAAGGGGTCAAAACAAATATTTTTTCAAAAAACTTCAAAATTTCAAAGGAAATAGAAGTCTAACCAACTGAAAACAATTTGATATGCATTTTCCTGCATTTAAAATCATGTTTAGTATGTCTGAGATCGATCAAAAATACTTGCATATTTTGAAAACTAATGATTGCAAAACTATTGGGCAGGTGTAAAATGCATTTTTAAACACTTTTTTCATTCAAATGTTGAGACCATGACCTGTAATTTCTATTTTTATATTTTTTTTGCCTCACCCTCGACCCCGACCAGAGTCGAGGGACATGAACTTCAAAAAATATTTGCAACGGCCAAACTGAAAACGAACATCAAAATTTTCTGGGTAGATTATGATTAGGACTTATTAGAAAAATAAGTACGCGGAAAAAGCAACTTAACTTTATCAATTTTTTTTTCAGACTGTGGCACACCAAAATTTGTTCAAGTGTATGATTTTTGTAGGAAATTCAATTCTCTACAACTTTGTCGAAGGGTGCAAAAAGAGCCGATTTGACTACGATGAATATTTTTAGCAAAATGTGTTTTGTACTATACTTTTGATATACCCCTGGACAACATTTTAAAGAACTGAATTTCCTACAAGAACCTCACTTGTTGTTTTATACATTTTCTCGAATAATGTTATGTTTTGTTTTTTTAATGCTTCGATTTTTTTTAAAACATCTGTCGTCAGTTCATAATAAATTTAAACAATTTCAAAGAAAGAATTAATTTTCTTATGCCAATACAAAACATTTTTCTATGTCTCCCTCTTTTTTAAAATGTCTCAAAAATTGTGTCAAAAATAATTAACTAATGTTTATTTCACCATTCATCAATGAAGTAGAACATCCATACAAATCTTTTCTTCTCCCTTAACATTTCCAGGCAAAATAAGAGAACAAAAAAATATCTAAAATAACTAAACAAAAATTTTGATATATAGTTATCAAGTTTTTTGAAAAAGTTATGATTTTAACCATTTTTGACCAGTTTTTCGAATTTTTAACCCCGAAAACATAAGAATGACCCCTTGGACGATTGTTGTGACTCATGCATTGCGAGAATCAGATTTTTTTTTCAAAAAAAGATTTTTGTGATGAAACCCCTTATATCTATGTATCATTTTTTTTCTTTTTGTCTGCTCTACAACTTTGTCCAACATTGTTACACTCTAAAATGTAACCCTGCAAAGATAGAAAATACACGTAATTTTAAAATAAAAAAAATTGTTCTAAGTGAAAAAATGACCCTTCTGGGTTATTTCAGATTCGAAAAGTACATTAAATTTCCCATAAAATGACATGTCTCACGATTTTTGACAGTTGAGTAACGGGAAATGGCAGCGATTTTAAAACTATTTTTTTACTTTTTTTGATGAAAAATGCGTTTTTTTTCGGAATTTTGAGTACCCTATCAAATCGGGCGTCTAATTTTACACAATAGTCCCTTTGACACCAAATTTCTATCTCTTCACGGTTGCGAGCTACAAATCACTGAAAAACGTGTCTTAGTAAAAAACCCGATTTAATCCCACCTGGGGTGAGATAGAACCTTTCTTACTAAAGAATATAACGATGGTAGAACTTCTTTCAATTCATAACATTGACTTTGTTTAGAAGAAGAAGAAAGTCTTATGATGAAAGCAAAGTATTATAAATGATATGATTTCCAAAAGAAACAAAAAACGCCATTTTCACCAAAATAATATTTTTAATCGTACATATTCTTAATCAAACAAGCGTTTATGCAAACGCGAGCATAGCAAGCTTCACATGCGCCAGTGACAACGCACACCGCGGTAGGCGCAAAGAAAAACCGAGGTATAAGTGAACCGAGTGTGCCGCACGGTGCAGGGAAGATAGCCATTCAGCTTCTACGAATGTGACAGAGTCAGAGATAGCTATTTTTACAACCGCACCACTACACACTCAATCGCGAGAACCTTAGGTAGAAAGCCATTGGCGTCGCCAGCATTGAAAACTTTGAAAACGATATAAACGATGAAAAGCTTAGAAAGCTCCTATTGGAATACAATGAACCCTGTTAAATAAACTTACGAAATCACGAAAAAATTAAGTCTACTTTTAGGTGATTTTCGGAGCACACGGAAAACAAATAGATTGTAGCCGGATGAATGTCCTCTGTCACAAAAGTTTTTTAAATAAACATTGGACTGTTATGCAAAAACAAACAGGGCAAAAGAAACCAAAAAGCTACGATATCTTACATGTTGTAGGAAACATCGGTAGACAAGCTACTACAAACGAGTATAAATCGAGCCAGCAAATATATGCGCCAGCATTCTCGCGCCAGTATTCGAAGCACAACTTGACAACTTGGCGACGAAGCGTCGAAAATCGATGCAGTGTGATTTTTTGCCGATTTTTCCGATTAAAATTCTTGCTGAATCGACATATTCACGAAGATGGAAATGACGTCCTGGCTTAAAATAAAACCTATACCTTTCTTTAGTAAGAAAGGCAAAAAGTAAATCGTTCTAAAAATTGATCGGGATTGCCAGGTGGGCTTTTACCTTTTTTTAAGGATTTTTTTTCTTATGGTAGGTCAATCAAACGGCTCTAACTCCAGAACCATATTATGAATCTGGATGAAAATTTGGGAGGTTGTAGGGCTCGAAAAATACAATTTTTGAGATAAATAAAAGATATGAAAATGAAAAAATTTGACCATATTTTCATTTGAAAACTGTGTATTTTGTTGAAAAGTCTGGCCGCATCCGAAAACAGATGGATATTTCGAAATTTGCGCTGCAACTCGCCCAGGTTCAGCACACTAGCTTTCATCCGCATTTAGAAGAATCGAAATCGGATATATGGGAGCTGAGAACGGCGCGACACAAAATTTTGCAAAATTTTACCACATACGAACATCACTCGACCTCCACGGAATTTATTTTCTCAAAATTCGAGGGTTGGAGATAGACGAGTTCTGTCAAGGTGAATCGATAGAGCGTCGAAAATCGATGCAGTGTGATTTTTTGACGATTTTTTTGATTAAAATTCATGCTGAATCGACATATTTACGAAGATGGAAATGACGTCCTGGCTTAAAGTAAAACCTATACCTTTCTTTAGTAAGAAAGGCAAAAACAGATAAATGGTCGTACCGCCCCACCGTCACGAAATATCGAAAAATTGACCTCGGATTCGTGATCAGGAACCAAAATGACCCCTTTGAGCAAAGTTTCACGCAAATCGAAGAGGGGTCGGGGCAACTTTTTTCTATTTCGTGTGAGTTGGTGGAGAATTACCCAAATAGTAAAAAAAACTGAGGAAACACAAGATAAGTTTGTCACAAAAGGCTACGTGGCTACGTGTTAAGTTTTCGCGAAAAAAGTGGATTTCCTCCAGATTTCTAGAATAAAGTACTGGATATCCTTGTTTTTTTTTTAAAAAAAAAGCGCATGATTTTGAACTAAACTGAATCAATAACTTAAGAATGATGAAAATGCATACGGGACATTTATGCAAACAAGGGGCATAAATGACAAATCGTACGATTTTTTAAACATTTAAGTAACGGAAAATGGAAAAGGTTTATTCAAACTATTCTAAAACTTTTAATGAAAATAAAGTTTCATCTAAGTTTTTACAGTTGGAAAAGCTTTCTTCCTCTATGATTTTTTTTTCTCTACTCTTTCTCCCTAAAACAAAAGAATATGAGAAGCAGGCTGCGCCCAAATGCCTCCCACCCCGTCCACTGACAGCAAGCTGCTGAAGCTGTATCGAAGGGTGGAAACATCGCAGCAACCTGACGACGACGAGGATGTCGATTGGGGCACTTCCACTAGCGCGATAGCGGTCCTGGAAAATACGAGTGAGGCTTGTGTGTGTGTGTGTGCTGTGGCACAGATGCAAGGATATTAAAATTATATTATTGCGCTACTGAGGGTTGGGAAAAAGGAAGGGAGTGAGAGAGGGCATGAAGTTTTAATATCACAGCTTGCTAAGAGTGCGGGCGCAGCATCCTTGCACACACAAGGATCATGGTTTGGTCCCGGCTGCTGAGATGAACTTTAGTCTTTCGCCGGAGCTCGAATCGATTGGACTAACTTTTCTGACTTTCTTCCCGGATTTGGCACGTGACTTTGGAAAATCCGTCGGGAAAGGTGGAAAGTGCAAATGATGACTAGTTTTCCAAGTGACCCTCATCATCATTGGGAGAGCACAAACGGTGTATGTGGAAAAGTATACTAGTAAAAATTGTGCAAATTGTGATTTTTGATGGATTGAAAATTAATAAAGTGTAAAATATTCTCATTTAATCCTACCGAACCGTGGATTGCATACTAAAGCATATGGAGCCCCCGTTTCCGCCGGAAGTGTCACCGTTCACACCCATTTGGAGCCAGGATAATCCGTCGCCGATGGTGCACTATCCGGAGCTGATGGCCGCCGGATTTCCCTGTGCAGATTTGGGTAGGTTTTTTGAACCCTCTAAAACCCATCCTAGCTTCTGGACGGGCTTCAGAATTGCGCCAAAAACTATTCTCAAGCCAATTTAATGGTTTTAAAAAGAATAAAAAAAAGAGCTCTTAAAAAATGTTAGGTTTAGATTTAACTTGTTTCATGTGACTTTACACTGTTTAAAAAAAAATATATTTTTTTGGAGGCATCTTTGACCGTGTTTTAAACTAATATCTCTTACTTTATATGTCAAAATTAGTTTGCAGTAATTTTCTGTTATATCCCATATTATGTTTTGACGCACTGTCTTGTGAACTACAAAATAATGGTATAAATTTATAGGTCAAAAAGAACCTTTTTAGTAAAAGAAAATTCGTAATTTTTTGAAAAAAGAGTGGGAGAGGGTTATAATTGTTCCACATTATGAAAAAAAAATGTAAATTTAGACTAACACAATACGGAAACATTGAAGTCGAGTTTAATTTCGAGAACTTTTTTAAACTTCTTATTGAAGCAGTCGATCTTATTTAAAGGCCGTTACTAGAGCGTCCAATTTCCCGTCCCGGGAAAAATTTCCCGGAATTTCCAGAAAAAAATATTCCCCGTTTCCAGGGTAATTTACAAATTTCCCGAAATTCGAGCGAAAGACATTTTTCTCAACTTTTTGGAACCACTTTTTTAAATGCTCTGAAAATAATAATAATGGAAACCCAACATAATTTTGTTTAGTTTTATTATCAAGATGTATTTCTAAAAATATAAATTTCTAAAGCAAGTGGAAATAGATCTTGCTAAATGAAAATAATGTATAAGGCTTTCTAGGCCCAGTGATAAACAATATAATTTTATCCAAAAATAACGAACTCCTCCTGACAGTGTCCTGATGCAAACAATGATCGAGCTCGAGTTGTTCAGTCCCACGAAATATGTTGACTGACATATCGGATGGTCAATCAAAAAAACTAGCTAGAAATCGCATGACAAAAAAATATTGCTAGAAAGAGATAACAAATCTGATGCAAACAACCCCTCAGCTGTCATGTAAACATTCTTTGAATGTGTTGTTAATTTTTTGACGAGATAGCCTTATTACAGTATCGGTAAGCTTTTGAAACAAAAGTGGCGTTATTTCATTTTAAAAATGTTTAAACTCCTTACCGCCAAAGTAAAATTGTATTTTTTACCGGGATGAAAATCGAATTGGTAGCGTTAAATATTTAAAATAGGTTTATGCGAGAAGAATTACTTAAAGTTAAAAATCGTGTTTTTGTGCTACGAAAAATCCTTCAACCGAAGTCAATTACAAACCTGAAAATCATGTGGCATATTATAACCAGTAAAAAAATCATTGAAAAACTACATTGTATTGTTTGAGAGGTGTCCAAAAACATTTTTTTTTTCTTCAAATATTGAAAACATTGAGTTTGTTTTAATAAAACAAACACGAGAAGTTAGATTTTTAGGGAAAAACCAGTACGATTTGTTTTGGAAAAGTAATTTGTCATGAAAAATATATTTTTTGCAAGTTTTTTTTTTTATTTTACCGTTTCAACATTATGTTTCACTCTCTCAAACCACCAGTCACAGAGGCCAGTTTAAACGAAATCTTATGATTATGGAGTATGGATTTATTTTACGCACTGTCCAAACACTTTGATAAAATAAATACTACTCGTCAAAAAATATCTCAGATATATTTTTAAATTTATTGGAATTACAAACATTTTCTTGAAGTTGTATGATTTTTTACATGCAGTCAGGCTTTTAATCAATCTTCATACATTTTTTAACGATTAAAGTCACTGTCCTGTACAATTACTTGTCACAAAATCGCTCACTAGCGATAACATTTAGCCAAAACAGCAACATTCCCCCTGAAAATATTCAATAATTTGATTCATTATTCATTTCTTTTGATAGGATTGTCAGAACTGCAATCTTTTCAAATACACTCATTGGAACAACTGGGCAAATTGACATACCTGTCTGAAATTGGTATAAATTGGTTAAGTGCTCATAGCTTTTGATATGTTTATCAGATCTTTGATGTTTTATGCTTATTCGAATGGTCTTTCAAATACCTTTCAAAAAATATATATCAAGGCGGCTTTCCTTACAAAAGCCACCCTTTCAACAATCTTCCGAGCTTTAGTCAGAATCGTTTTTTAGCATAACTTTCGAAGTACTTTTCTATGAAGTTTTTTATATTAACTAGGGTCTTATGGGACCCTAAGACGAATCGAAAACGGTCCAAATCGGTTCAACCAGTCCGGAGATAATCGAGTGCATTTGTTTTTGGTGCACGGACTTACAGACATACACATTTGATTCTGAGTCGATATGTATACGTGAAGGTGGGTCTACGAAGTCGAATTAAGAAGTTTATTTTTCGAGTGATTAGCCTTTTTATAGGAAGACAAGATGAAAATTATTAATAAAAACAATTGAAAACGATTTATCCAAATTATAAACGGATATTAACCATTTTTCCTTTCTAAAACAGAATAAGTAAAACACCAATTGGTGTAAAGCCGTTGCAAATCTTTTTCAAAGTTTATGTCACTCCCTTCAAAATTTCTCCGAAAAATCAGGGGGCAAAAGAATAATTTTTCCAAAAACTTCAAAATTTTAATGAAAATAGAAGTCATATCAACTGAAAACTATCTAATTAATTTTTCTGCATTGGCATGCATACATGCATGTTTGGACTCGTTTGAAAATATTATGAATTCTTATAATGTACAGCACATTAAAAATATTTCCACAAAAAAAACGTCAGTTGTTAGAAATTTCGGAAACCAGTGGGCTTAGACAATCATCACATCACATGGCGAAATCCAGTCTGCAAAAATCACCGCTAAAAAAGTCCGCTAAAATCACCGTCTCCTAACGAAGCGAAGCGAAAACCTATTTAACGATTTAGGGGAAATATGCCCTTTCTAATCAAACACACAAATTTATGCCATTTACTGGTCAAAATGATCAAATTTAATGCACTTTTGATCATAATTTCTATATTGCGAGACCATTTCTCATCATTTTGATGGCACTCACATCTACACGCAAGATGAGAGGTTGACTGCTTAACGAAAGTCGCCATCAATATCTTTTCATTAGCGCAACATGTTCTTTTGAACATTATTTAGTCACTCACTTGAAAAATAATCCCGAAACATGTAGGGGGAGAGGGGGTAATATGCACCCCCTAAGGGAAAACTGTGATTGCTCAACCATTACAGCATTACTGAAGAATTTTGTTCGATGTTATAAAACAACTATTATTCTTCGTCATCCATGTGAAAAAAGTCTTAAAAAACCTCAAAATATATCAAATTTTTAAAAACATTTTTGATTCATTTCAAACAACCATGCGGGGCATTATGCACCGCAACATTGGGGCAAAATGCACTACAACAACGGGGTAAAATGCACCACAACATGGGGCAAAATGCACCGGGTAAAAGCAGTTTTCACTAGTCACCACTAGATGACACCGCTGTTTTTACAAAGGAGCTTCACAGCGGTGCATTTTGCCCCGACCACGCTTTTTGCAGAAAATATAATTAAAAATGCATTTTTTTTATGTTTTTGGACTCATCTATCTACAGAATAGTAAAGATTATGGCAAAAACTATATACCTCAACACTTACAATAACAATAAATGCTTGTTATACTGTCCAAAAATCATAATGAAAGTTCAATGAAAATTAGATAAAAACACAACATTTTAAAGTTTGGCAAATAACTTAAGCTGTTTTTATACTACGATGCTCAAATTTTTTCAGCATGGTTTAGCAGTGTTAAGCTTCCAATTTCTATGATTATTCCCCGGAAAATTCTTCCAAATACCGAGAAAAGCGGGGGGTGCATTTTGCCCCGGGGGTGCATATTACCCCCTCTCCCCCTAAATAATTAGCAAGCGCCATCAAAAAAACAAACGCGCCAAGTCTTTGACGTTTCAATTTTGACGACCCATTCCAATCGAAGGCTGAAGAAAACCGAGCGAGAAGCGAAGGCAAATTAGGGGGAGAGGGGGTAATATGCACCCCCGGGGCAAAATGCACCCCCTGCTTTTCTCGGTATTTGGAAGAATTTTCCGGGGAAAAAATCATAGAAATTGTAAGCTTAACACTGCTAAACCATGCTAGAAAAATTTGAGCATCGTGGTGTAAAAACAGCTTAAGTTATTTGCAAAACTTTAAATTGTTGTGTTTTCATCTAATTTTCATTGATCATTCATTATGATTTTTGAACAATATAAAAAGCATTTATTGTTATTGTAAGTGTTGAGACATATTTGTTTTGCCATAATCTTCATTATTCTGTAGACAGATGAGTCCAAAAACATCAAAAAAACATTTTTAATTAAATTTTCTGCAAAAAGCGCGGTCGGGGCAAAATGCACCGCTGTGAAGCTCCTTTGTAAAAACAGCGGTGTCATCTAGTGGTGACTAGTGAAAACTGCATTTACCCGGTGCATTTTGCCCCATGTTGTGGTGCATTTTGCCCCGTTGTTGTAGTGCATTTTGCCCCAATGTTGCGGTGCATATTGCCCCGCATGGTTGTTTGAAATGAATCAAAAATATTTTTAGAAAACTGCTATTTTTAAACAATTTTGAGGTTTTCGAAGACTTTTTTCACTTGGATGACGTTAAATAATAGTTGTTTATGAACATCTAACGAAATTCTTTCACAGAAATGCTGTTATGGATGAGAAATCACAGTTTTCCCTTAGGGGGTGCATATTACCCCCTGTCCCCCTAAGTTCAAAGGGTGGCCACCAACATCACCAGCAGAGCCGGTTGGAGTGAGCCAGTGATGCCATGATTTTTTTCTCTATAAATGCTACTTTTCGTGAGTGTTCGCTTAAAATATCATCAATTTTGGCAGCACTAAGCAGAGCGAAAAAAGAACTAAACTGAAAATAGGATTATGGGAGTGGCCCAATGCACTCGACTGATTAGAATGCATTTGGGAAATATCTTTTTTTAAATGCTTGTGATTGGAATAGCATAACTTTTATTAAAAGTGAAAATAAACACAAATGTTCACAAAAAGAAGCTCTACTCGTTGGTGTACTTGGTTTTAGTAAATTTCAAGGAACACTCCAGATTATTCAGCATCATTTAAACACAATTTAAACATTTAGAGAAAAAAAACTGTTGCATAAATTACAAAAAAGCGGAGAGATACTGAACTGCCATTATTAAATAAACACTATACCAAAATCAAGCTATCATAATTTAATTTTCATCCCTCCTCGCAGCCATTTGGCCCCGCCAGCAAGTGGGCAGTTTCGTGGCACAGCGCCTGTCACCGCGTGGTGCCCAACCGGCGTCCACCTCGAGCTCGAAGAAAACCCGCCGCCGGGTGGCATCGATGGCCCAACGGAGGGCCGCCAATATTCGCGAACGACGCCGAATGTTTAACCTCAACGAGGCGTTCGACAAACTCCGACGGAAGGTGAGACTTTTTTGAGTAGATTAGTGGGATTTATTGAACTATTTTTTTTTTTTGTTTTCTAAAGGTTCCAACATTTGCCTACGAAAAGCGACTTTCTCGAATTGAGACGCTGCGGTTGGCGATCACCTACATTGGGTTCATGTCGGAACTGTTGAACGGAACGCCAACCCACGACGGACGATCGCCGGAGTTGTACCCGAACCTGGTCCATCCACATCACCCAAACCACATCCATCCGTCGTTCCATCAGCGGGAGTACATTTCGCCGTATGCACCACACACTGGTTGATAAGTGACTAAACTAGGATTAATTTATTATATTTATATTATTACTCATTATGTTGATAATTTTGCTTCTTCTTTTGTTCAAATAAACCTAATTATTGAATCTTGTTAAATAGAGCAAATCATTGAAGATGACATAAGATTTTTTTCTAGTATACTATCTACAACAATGGTCCTCAGCCAGTTAAACCTCGCGGGCCATTTTGGTAATTTGCGCCATAATTGCGGGCCGCATGTGATATATCAATAAAAAATACTGAAAATCGCATAATATGAATAAATTGAAAGTTAAATTTCAATAATCAACTAATTCCTTCGATTTGGAAATACAATTTAATGTTTTCCAAATCACAAAATTGTGACATAATATACTTCCATAACCAACTAAAAACTTTGTTTATTCCAAATAAATTCCATCCAATACTTTTAATCAAATCGACACTTTTAAATTTAAACTTTTCAAATGCTTTACAAACATATATTGGATTGGTATATTTTTAATCTTGAAATTTTGCTGGCTACTTTTCCCATTGATTTTTTAAATGTATGTTTGGAACTCTTTTTTTCAAACAATAATCTTTTAAAAATTACAATATTTTTAGATTTTTTTTATTAAAAACCATATTCAGAGAAAATTTTATTTGGCTAAAGAATCAAAATAATGTTGCACTACCATTTTGAAAAATAACTATTTTATTGTAAAATAAGTTAGAAATACCTTTCTATTTTTTTTATTTTGCAGATTAATTTTTATTGAACAAAGTGGCGAGAGACTAAAATTAAGATTGTATTTGAAAATTTATTAGAAAAAATTAATGTGCGTTAAATTTTTGAGCAAAAAAAATTTGATATTCATCTGACAACTAAACGAATCACATACCAATCTGCAGCGCCGTACCTAGGGGTTGGCGCAGTTGGCGACCGCCAAGGGCGCCAGCCCTTGGGGGGCGCCGAAAACGATGATTGTACAAATTTGTCATGTTATTATAAAATCCTAGAAAGGTATTCAGAACAAAAGGGGCGCCAAATTTTAAAGTAGGACTACAAAATAACTCGATAATCTTGGTCGGAATATTACAAATATCAGCTCCCTCCGTGTACGCACGAGAGCATGCAGCTAGTGCTCAGTGCTCCATCGTTTTTTCGATTTTTTTCGCCGTAATTGATTGTGGTTACCCGCGAGTTTGCTTCTCCAGCATGCCAAAGGCCGGCCGTGGCCGTGGCAGTTCGAGTGCGGCCTCGAAAAACCCGCGAAGTTCGTCTACCGGCCGTGTGCAAAAGGTAAACAAACCAACGCCGTGTCGGCCGCCATCGCGCAGGGAGCGTCAGCGCAGATGGAATCGATAAAAGTTACTACATCCCGGATATGTTCCGAGATCACCAGTGCGAACCCGTTCCGGTACTTCCGGTGCCACGACCAGTGGCACATCAACATCCGCCAACATCCCCATCAGGAACGAGTTCCAGATGCTGAGCGACGACGAAGAAAATAACAACTCTGACGGTAGCAGCACTACCGACGACGACGACGACGATGATGGTCGTGCACGGAAAAAGTGCCGACGTCAAAAAGAACAACTCTCCAGCGGAACGTAGACCACCTCAATTTTTGTTTTGGACACGTTAGCGGACGATGTTGACGAGTTGCTGGAAGGCCTCGGATATTGTCTGAAAATCGGTAAGTCGGCAGTGCAAGTGATCACACTGAATAAAAAGAATTTCGACCTGGTGTTTGAAGAATTGAAGCGTAGCAACTTCAACTTCTACACATTCAACCCCGAGAAGCCCCCTGTTAAGGTCGTCTTGCAGGGTTATCAAGACCGTCCGATCTCCGACCTGAAGGGTCACCTTTCGGACGCCGGAATAAAACCGCGGGAGATTAAAGTGCTCTCGCGCAAGACAACGGTAACAGGTACACACACACTGTACCTGTTGTACTTCGACCGCGGCACCGTCAAGATCCAAGACCTGCGGCGGACTAAGACGTTGGACGGTTTTTGGTAAACTGGCGGTTTTACACCAAGAACCCGACGGACGTAGCGCAATGCCACCGTTGCCAGAAATTCGGCCACGGCTCGCGGAACTGCAACCTCCGGCCCCGCTGCGTGAAGTGCGGTGAGTCACACCTCTCGGAGGCGTGCGCACTGCCACGAAAGGCGGACTTGGGGGACAAGGCAGAACAAACCAAGCCGCGCGTAAAGTGCGCGAACTGTGACGGCAACCATACCGGCAATTACCGCGGATGCGTCGCGCGCAAGGCCTACCTCGAGGAGCAGGAAAAGAGGAAGAAGAAAGCGTCCCACCCTCCTCAGCGAAGTACGAGCGCAGCCGTTCCTGCAGCTGGACAGCGTACGGTTCCAGCGGAAAACTCAGCGTTCCCTCCTGGTTGGGGGCGTTCGTTCGCCAGCGTGGTCGCTGCCGGTAGCGGCAGTACGGCCCAGCAAGAAGTCACCGGGAAGATCTCTTCACCCTGCCGGAGTTCTTTGCTCTCGCGGGAGATGATGACGCGGTTTCGGAGCTGCCGGAACAAGGCAGAACAATTCCTGGCCCTTGGGGAACTGATGATCAAACACATCTACAAAGGATAAATTACCTGTGATCTAGATATAAGCTTTCTCTTCCTCTATCCCCTTTCCTTTGCAATTTCTGTAAGTTTTTTTATAGTTTTTTCTTACTCTTGCTAGTGCCTTAGTTAAAGAAATAATTGTTCCTAAATGGATTATGATGCAACACACAGCTGTAAGGAACTCCAAAACTCTGTTATGCACTTCAAAATAACTCATTGTATCATGATTATTCACCAATAAAACCGAATTGAATTGAATTGAAATATTACAAATATTACTTATAACACTTGGGGCGCCAAAATCAACTATTTCAAAAATTGTACCAGAATTAAATTTAAAATTCTCTCAATTCATTTATCAAAGGGGGCGCTCAAGTGGCAAAAATTTCAGGGTTTTATAACAATTCTTTGAAATAGCTAGAGATTTTATATTCCAACTACAGTATATAAAATTCAATTTAAATTTCACCATTTTTTCCAGAATCAGGAACCATCAAGCTTTTTTATGTTTTGAAGTATTTTTTTTATATAATCAGCTATTTAATTGAAATTTACACATTTCTATTGAAACTCTGAAATAAAAAGAATAAGATATTTCAAATTTAAAGAAAATGGCATTTGAGATATTTTCATCGTTTTAAATGCAAACTTGTGTGTTGAGATTGGCCTACGTTTTCGAAATACTGAAGTGTTTAAATTGAATATTTCTACCACAAAAAATGCTTTGACTTTTGTTAAATTTCTAGCAAAATATTTTTTTTTTCAGCATAAAAATGTTGGTTTTTAAGAGCACATAAATTGCTCTAAATATATTATATTCTGCTGCTTGTATTCAATTGCTTGTAGCAAGAATGAAAAAGTAAAATTTGGGTGTCTTCGACAAAGTTGCATAGATTGGCATGCCCACCAACTTTTAGTCGTAAAGTAAAATATTATACAATTTCTTGTATAATTTTGATTTGCAGAAACACCATTATCGCGGACCCATTAGAATTTAAACCAAAGCAAAATTCCAACTCCAAAAACAGCAATATTTTTTGGGAAAACACAAAGTTCCACTTAATTTTGCTTCTAGGGTCAATAATTTGAAGAATGTTAGTAACATTTTCCTTGAAAAATTTTGTTTTGTTATGTTTTAATGGAATGGATAAAGTTGCTTATCTTTCACATAAATTTTTTTTATTTCATGGATTCCATGTGTTGGGCTATCCAGTGTAATTTCGCCTAAATTTTCACATTTACACAAACGGTTCTAAAAGCTTTGTATGTAGAGGGTGACTATTCTCGAGATTTTCAATTTCCCGGGAATTCCCGGGACCTGGTAGTGTTTATAACTATGCCAATAATGCCAGTAATGTATAAAGAAAAGTTATAAATGTGTTTCTTTTCAATGAATTCAGTTACGATTTATTCATACTTATTTAATGAAACGTTAATTAGTAGCCTCATTATTTTTGGGAACTATGATCTACTTCTTGATTTTTTTCTGAATCTGCAATACAACTTGTTGTATGAACTTGTTATTAGATTTTTGAGAAATAACAAAATAGCTAATATATAATTTCCCAGTATCGGGATTTTTACAATATAATAAATAGCGACTCAAAACAACAATTTTAATATTATTTTTTTCTTTTTTAAAACTGTAAATATGCAATGAAGAAATAGTGATCCGGAAAACCCGAATGTTCACATTTGGCGGACTTTACAAAGATTACCAGAGTTTTTTTTTCTAAGATATAATTTAATATTGAGGTTTAAGCGAAACGCAAAATTACTCCATGACATCAAAAAAGGAAATTACCTTGATACAGCGAAATTAAAATAATAAGAATAAAAAAAATGGATTATAAGAATTGGTATGCTTGAAAGAGGATATCAAAATTATACTCTCAGAAATAATAAACAAAAATATAAAAAAAATTAGACTTTCTTCTTGTGGCTAACTGCTAAGTATGCTTTAAGGTTAATTTTGGGGTCCACATTATTTTAAGTTTTCCCAATTATAGTTATTGGAATTTTTAATAAGTTAAAATTTACACTTTCTGAATTAGAAGATAAGAGAAGCATTGGTTCATTCGAACTTGAACATCTTACATTGAACACCCAATGTTCTGAACAATTTCGAATTTTCAATATTTTTTTTATTTGTTTATATAATTTTGCTTCGACCAAATTTCGCGGGAATCGAGAGGTCCAAAAATGGTCGATTTCCCGGGAATTCCCGCTCGTCACCCTCTATTTGAGTGTAATGGTTTTTATACAAAATTTTAAGAAACTTTAGATGTCGAAAAATAAACACATAAAATTTCAATGTGTTAAAAAGGTAAAAACTAATTGCCTTTGTTTGAAGCTATGAATTTTCCAAAAACAAATTTTAGGAATTTTATATCAATCAAAAAACACAGTCACAGAGAAGAAAAATATTGTTTTCAAAAATAAATTGAAAAAAAATAGTTTCAAAAGGAATCCATCCAAAAACAAGTTTGAAAAGGAGTCCATTTTCTAATCAGTTAAACTATTTTTTCAGGAATGCAGGAAAATGCTGATACAATGAAATTTAAGCTAGGTCAGATCAAATTCTGTTTAAAACGATAAAACAACACTCTGCTATTTTCAGTCAACATTATTCCTAAAGCACCTTTTCGTTACAACCTATCTGTATTGGAAAGATATAAATCGATTGAAATGGTTTAAAAATAATAAAACATTAATTTGAATATCCTTCAAAGAATTAAATTGTGGTTGGATTTTTTAGCTGTTATATTTATTCAATCAATTACCATTATATTATTAAAAATCTTTGAAGCAATCGCTGAAAATTTAAGTAAACATATCAAAATGATGAAAAATTTGGAGGGGTGCCAAATTGATGCTTCGCCAAGGGCGCCGTGGACCCTAGGTACGGCTCTGCCAATCTGTTTTAGAATTTTTTAAAGCAAGTAATATAATTCATTATTTTTAATCAATGATTTGAATACCGCAACAACACTTAGTTTAAATGAAATAAAATGTGTCAATTAAATACAGATTTGATTTTATTTAGTTTTTTTGAAAATAATGTTTTTTTTCAATTGGCTTGTAAAAGAATTCCATTTTTTTGTTTTGTTATTTAAATTTCATTGAATATATTTCGAAGGGTATTTTGCAACTTTTTTCCTTCAGTAGATTTACTTGATTCTTTAAGAACCCGCAAAACTATGTTCCCAACTTTGAACAAATCAACTGTTGAAAGGTAGTCCACATCTCAGCTTAGGATAGTAACTTCACACAAATAATGCTTTAACAACGAAATAAATTAAAGAAAATGAAATTTTTTATTGAATTATTATTATTTTTCTGAATTTGAATTATTCATAATTGTAAATTAAATAACACTTGTTATAGATATGTATAGATATTAGGGTGGTCCAAATCCGGACTTTTTTGGGGCTACCCCCTGAAATCAAAGATTGACCCATCACTAGGCTAAATTCCAAATTTGAGCTCATTCTGACCACGGGAACCCCTCCCTCCAATCGCTTAAAGTTTGTATGGGAAAAATCGTCAAAATGTATGGAGAAAAGCAACTGTTTTACTTTTTTACCTGTGGAAGGCGCCAAAGTTATCCGATTCTTACCATTTCTCAAATGTAGAACCTTCATTAAATTTAGAACAACTTTCCCCAAGACACCATATTTTTAGGATTTTTTCCCGCGAAGTTATTAGCGCCCAAAACTGACCCTTTTGCGCGGCCAGCTGTAAGGGCTACCTAACAACGATGTTTATTTCCAATTCGTACACGCACGTGCTCTCTCTCGAGCTTGCTCGCCTGCCTGCCTGCCTGCCTGTTTACCGACAAGCGCGCGCTGTTTCTCTGCTTGGACTTTTGTCGTCGTCGTCGTTTTCGTTTGCTATCCGCTGCGCTGCGTTTCTGGCATGTTTATTATGATTTTCAACTAAAATAGCAGGATTGTTTTGAGATATATTAAGCATATAAATTCTTAAATTATGGCAAAAATTAAAAAAAAAACTGCGCTGAAAAAAATAGTTTAAAGAAAAGACAGCTTAGGCTCGATCAAAAAATTACAGCAAATGTCATGAGAACAGGGTTTGTTTGTTTTTTCGTATATTCTAAAGAAACATGATAATGATTCAATTATTAAAAAAAAAAAAACTTCAGGTAATATAAATATTGTTCCTTTAGGTAGTTTGCTTTAACAAAAATATACTTAGTACAAATCAAAGCAATTTTACAATTATTGCTGCAAATTTTCATTCATACTCTCTAAAATTATTTTTTTATTCTTTATGGAAATTTCTTTCTGTGTTCCTAGACCACCTGCAACAAATTTTGCAACTGTTTATCATTTTTTGTCAGTTTACCTGTAAATTTAACGATTCAGAAAACATCTCTTTCTGCACAATCGTAAACTACCTTCAGATCTTGCAGTTGCGGCCTTCCTTTCCTTTCAGTTTAAAAAAAATCTAAAAAAGATTCCTTCATTTTTTATCTAAAAAAACTGCATGGTATTTCTTGTAACAAGAGCAGATAAATTAAAATCCAAAACGATGACGATTCATGGATGAACTTGGGATGAACTAATTCATCAAATTTGTATTCTCCCTCACACGCTCTTATAATATAATATCTTTTGTTGATCACATATTACATTAAATTTTATATCTCAAAACAAACCTGGTATTTTAGTTCAACTTATAATAAACATGTCAAGAACGCAGCGCAGCGGATAGCAAACGAAAACGACGACGACGACAAAAGTCCAAGCCGAGAAACAGAGCACGCGCTTGTAGGTAAACAAGCAGGCAGGCAGGCGAGCAAGCTCGTGAGAGAGTTTGAACCTGAGAGAGCACGTGCGTGTACGAATTGGAAATAAACATCGTTGTTAGGTAGCCCTTACAGCTGGCCGCGCAAAAGGGTCAGTTTTGGGCGCTAATAACTTCGCGAGAAAAAATCCTAAAAATATGGTGTCTTCGGGAAAGTTGTTCTAAATTTAATGAAGGTTCTACATTTGAGAAATGGTAAGAATCGGATAACTTTGGCGCCTTCCACAGGTAAAAAAGTGAAACAGTTGCTTTTCTCCATACATTTTGACGATTTTTCCCATACAAACTTTAAGCGATTGGAGGGAGGGGTTCCCGTGGTCAGAATGAGCTCAAATTTGGAATTTAGCCTAGTGATGGGTCAATCTTTGATTTCAGGGGGTAGCCCCAAAAAAGTCCGGATTTGGACCACCCTAATAGATATGTATAGATTTTAATTTAGTCCATTTCTGAGACTAAATTTATTAGTTCGTAACGATTTTGCTAAATTTTCGTGTATTTTATTTTTTTATGTCTAAAGATAGTATTGATCCCAGATTAAGTTCTTTTTCATACATATCAATGGAAAATAGGTTAGATCGTACCATTTTTTATTTGTATTGAGATCTAAGGTTTGTAATTTTGTTTTAATTAAGATAGTTTTTCAAAATGAAGTAAGTTAGTGATTCAAAAAATCCATCAAATTCAAGAACTTTTAACTTTGAGCATAGTTTTGCCACACTTTCTCTTTATCTATGGAGCTGAAATTTGGCTACATTTGATGTATTAATTTAAATGTGAATTTGAAATTTTGCAGGAGGATCGTAGGTTTTCCATATAATCTAATTTAATGTTTAGAAGTGTTGGATACTTTTTTTTATAACATCGTGGGTTTCAAAATTATCAAAAGTTTAGAAACACAACTATATTCAAAATCTTGGTTATTAAAAAAACGAAATTAAAGTGTTCATTATTTTTCAATTGCTAATTAATTTATTTCCCAGTTTGGATCCAAACATTTTTTTAATATTCAAATTTTATTTGATATTTTTTGGGTTAAGTTTGAATTTGATTTAATTATATTCAACATTTGATTTGAGATAAATTAATTTGGCAATAGTTATATACATGTGGAACGCGTAATGGAAATGTAAAAAAAAAAAAAAATGTCAAATAAGTATCAAGTTTCCTTTTTTCCCGCATAGTGGCGAAACAAAAGTTAAATTTGAACGTTTTAGAAATTGGGAATATTATAAAACGCTAGTTTAGCATTTTCCATGCCCTTAAAAATTAAATTGTGATAGCACATTTCTTCATAAAACTAAATTATTATTATTATTATTTTAATTTTTATTTACTAAGAAAACTTGTTCGTCACGTTTTTTTATATATATATATTTTTTTTGAGGACTTGATATAATGATTCCTAAGTGGGCTGAATTAAGGGAAAGTGGGGCAAGTGTAACAAGCTAAGGAAATGCCCGTTATAACCCTTTAAAAACGTTAAAAAATCTGTCGATTTTTTTTATAATCATCTTATTTCAGGTCTTGGTTGAGACTTTGATAGTACAAGTTTTTTTTAAAAAAAAATCCGGTTTTTTAATGTAAAAAATTGATTTTAAAATTTTTGATTTTCCGTCCGTTCTACTCAAATAGTGGGGCAAGACGAACAACCCGTTGGGGCAAGAGGAACAATGCATGAACAAACATGTTAATTTGCTAACCATTGAACTGTTATCACTTAGATACATCAGATTAGAATGTATTTGAAACGTTTCTTTCATTTTTAGATTAAAAAATAATATTTTACTAAAAATTTGATCGTTTTTACGAAAAAAAATTATGACTTAGATGATAAATAGTAAATTTTCATGATATCACTATATTTTGTATGGACATTATTTAACAATTGTTTATCAGTTTTTAAGTACTTTTCTAATCTAATCTAATCTAATCTAATCAGACCCTAGCGCAGCCAATCTTTCGAAGGTATCCTGGAGAGTGCCTTAGGTTAGATGACGCCTAGCACTCTTCTTGTCATTTATTAACATTTGCAGTGCGCTATTGCATTGAAATGCATTGAGACATCACAAGCGTTAAAGCGGCCAGGCCTACTGCGTAAAGCCGTATCGCAGAGATGACTCGTAATTGGGTTGAGTTTGAGCACTGAGTGTTCGAACAACAACACAATTCTGAATCGACAGGGGAGGAAGAAGCGTGGGGACACACCACCATACGCTCCGAGATTTGGTTGTATTCGTTGGGAGCACCATGCTAAGAAGGTTTGGTACTCCGGGACCCTCTGGGATGGGACATTGTATTTCCACGAATGCCCAGGACACTATTTTGCCGTGGTTATAGCGCCACAACTCGCTCTCTGTAACAGTATTCCTAATTCCAGTCCACGCTCACCAAGTCGTCATGGCCTAGTGGTTAGCATTTTTGCTTACCAATCCATAGGACGGGGGTTCGAACCCCGCCTAGAGCGACTATGATTTTTCGTTCATTTTCAAATTTTATGTGTTCTTAACTTTCTCGTTGGGAGCAGATGGGCATCGAACCCAGATCCATTCGCTTACAAAGCGAACACCGTAACCAGTCAGCCACAGCCGCTCTTTTTATCAGTTTTTAAGTACTTTTATGTATTTATTTCACAATAAAATATGTTGTTGCAGCAATTCGTATTTTTTTCCATACTAAAAATCCATATGGTACACTTGCCCCACCTGAACATGATTTTTTAAAAGCTCTCAACAAAAGTAACCAAAAGTTAAATCATACTTTATAATAGGTGCAAGTCATTGGTAGGGACACTACTGATCTAGGAAAAATAGCATTTTGATAAAATGAGCCTTAAAACGAACCCTAAGCCTTATTTTGTACTTTCCAAATATTATAAGAAAACAAAGGTTTTGGAAAAAACTTCATTCTTTCTTATGAGCAATTCTCTACGAAATCGGTATTTTTTCTTCAATTTTAATTTTTGTATTTTTTAATCCGACTGAAACTTTTTTGGTGGCTTCGGTATGCCCAAAGAAGCCATTTTGCATCATTAGTTTGTCCATATAATTTTCCATACAAATTTGGCAGCTGTCCATACAAAAATGATATGTGAAAATTCAAAAATCTGTATCTTTTGAAGGAATTTTTTGATCGATTTGGTGTCTTCGGCAAAGTTGTAGGTATGGATATGAACTACACTGGAAAAAAATAATACACGGTAAAAAAAAATTTGGTGATTTTTTTATTTAACTTTTTATCACTAAAACTTGATTTGCAAAAAAACACTATTTTTAATTTTTTTTATTTTTTGATATGTTTTAGAGGACATAAAATGCCAACTTTTCAGAAATTTTCATGTTGTGCAAAAAATCTTTGAGCGAGTTATGAATTTTTTAATCAATACTGATTTTTTCAAAAAATCGAAATATTGGTCGCAAAAATTTTTCAACTTCATTTTTCGATGTAAAATCAAATTTGCAATCGAAAAGTACTTTAGTAAAATTTTGATAAAGTGCACCGTTTTCAAGATAAATCCATTTTTAGGTGACTTTTTTGAAAATAGTCGCAGTTTTTCATTTTTTTAAATTAGTGCACATGTTTGCACACTTTTGGAAAAAATATTTTTGAAAAGCTGAGAAAATTCTCTATATTTTGCTTCTTCGGACTTTGTTGATACGACCTTTAGTTGCTGAGATATTGCAATGCAAAGTTTAAAAACAGGAAAATTGATGTTTTCTAAGTCTCACCCAAACAACCCACAATTTTCTAATGTCGATATCTCAGCAACTAATGGTCCGATTTTCAATGTTAATATATGAAACATTTGTGAAATTTTCAGATCTTTTCGAAAACAATATTTTCAAAAATCAAGACTAACATTTCAAAAGGGCCAAACATTCAATATTACGCCCTTGTAAAATGTAAGTCTTGAATTGAAAATTTTGAAAATATTGTTTACGAAAAGATCGGAAAATTTTACAAATGTTTCATATGTTAACATTGAAAATCGGACCATTAGTTGCTGAGATATCGACATTGAAAAATGGTGGGCTGAGTGAGACAAAAAACATCAATTTTCCTGTTTTTCCAACGTTGCAATATCTCAGCAACAAGATCGTATCAACAAAGTCGAAGCTGAAAATATGAAATTTTCTCAGCTTTCAAAAATATTTTCAAGTGTGCAAACATGTGCACTAATTTAAAATGAAAACTGCGACTATTTTCAAAAGTCACCTAAATATGTTTATCTTGAAAACGTGCACTATCAAATTTTACAATACTTTTTCGATTGCAAATTATTTTATCGAAAATGAAGTTGAAAATTTTGCGACCATTTTCGATTTTTTGAAAAAATCAGTATTGATTAAAAACTTCATAACTCGTTCAAAGATTTTTTGCACAACCTGAAAATTTCTGAAAAGTTGGCATTTTATGTCCTCTAAAACATATCAAAAAATAAAAAAAAATAAAAATAGTGTTTTTTTGCAAGTCAAGTTTTAGTGATAAAAAGTTAAATAAAAAAATCACCAATTTTTTTACCGTATATCATTTTTTCCAGTGTAGTCCATATCCATACCTGTTCGGGCCTGGCCGACATGGGAGTGTTGGACTGTATGGAGCGTAGGCACGCAGGAGGAAAAAACACCGTAGATCTTAATTTTCTAACTTTATTTTTCCCACTTTCCTCTTCCTCCTCCTGCTACTCTAAAAAACTGTTTTTGTTGCTGCTGTGTGTCCTTCTCGATCGAAGGTTGGACGTGGACTTGTTTGGCCTCTCGCAATGAGTGACGTTTCTCGCTCGTCGGTCAAGCAGATTGGCGTAACACGGTGGGTCTTCGGGTCGGAAACGCGGCGGGGTTTCAGCCTTCGGTTGTACCGAACATACTCCCCCGTTGATCTCAACTCTTTGGTTAGCCCACACAACGCTTCCGGTGGATGGCTGCGGATTGGTCCGCCGGTTCTCGTCGCTCGCCGACGTCTTCGATGGCCGGTAGGACGGCGTGAATCCCTCGGAAGTTGTTTCTGCGCTTGCTGGGTTGAGCTGACTTGGGCTCATGTGACAGTTCGTCCGGTGGTTGTCGGATGCCAGAACCTGCGCCTGCGATCGACGGTTCGCTGGAACAGTTCATCTTGGCTGGGCGGTTCGTGGCTACCTGGATGCCGAGAATTGCGATCACGAGATTCATCTGGACTGGTTGGCTTGGCTCTAGTGCGATCAGGAGCGGTCTGGTTTCAGGTGATGATGCTGACGACTCCTGATTACTTGTTGACTTGTGGCTTGGCTTTCTCGACTGGTGGACTACGAAGACGTTGGACGATCCACGCTCGGCGTAGGACCAGGAGTGGGATGATCGGCTGCACTTCTCAAGTTCTCCGATGAAACCCAAGTCCTCGAGACGCCGCTGCTCGTTGACGTGGAATGCGCTGTTGCCGGGGATACGCTGCTTGGAAAGGGAAGTTCACGTTTGTCTGGTGCCTTTGCCGCAGTCTGCATCAGCGTTTGGTACTTCGGGACTGTCATCTGCCGCGGTTGGACGCGGTTAATCTGGTTTTGAGTGTGCTTGCGGATTCGGACCTTAGTCTGGGGCCGCTGTCGCTGTGGACACAGCGTTGGTTGACCTCGTCGTCGGAGTACCACCACTTCCTGTTGCAGTGGCTGCACCTGGTCTGATTCTGCAGTGACAATGAAGGGCGATTTTGTTCCCGTGCCCAAGGATGAGTCAGGATACAGACGATCGTTGGATCTTCTACAGGCGCGCCTCTTGTTGTTAGGTCGTCCAGAATCCGCAGTAGCCTCTTCCTTGGCTTGCAGAACTCGTAAGGAGCTTGACTTCGGTTGAAGTCCGATTTGCTGTGGTCTTTCAACGGCTGCTGAATGCAGATGGGGCGTGGTTCTTGGAGCACATTTTCATGTCGTAGTGTCTGTCTCCCAGCACTTCCCTTGTGTGCCAAGTCCTCGGTTCGATCTGGTGCTTTGACGACAAACCGCTTCTTGGGGGCACTGGTCACGAACATGGCCCGGCAAGCATGTCGTTGGGACAACGCTTTGGCCGGATTCCAATGCTTGAGTGTGATGTAGAAGTCCACCGTGGTTGTGGAGAACGCTGTTACGGAATGGACAATCCTAGAACATCTGTTGGCTTCAGGCTTGCTCTGGTCGGCCCCGGTCAGCGTGGGTGTGACTGGGTCGTGGCGTGATATTGGCACGCAGGAATGGGGCATCGTTCTGCTGGTGATACGAACAGTTTGACGGCCGCTTGGATGGGCATCAAAGGTTTGAGGTTGACTGTTTGGCGTGGTATGGATATGCTCGAGTTTGTCCGGGGCCTTCACTTCAGACGGCGCTAGCGGGTCTTTTCCCGGAATGAGACCGCCATCCTGGTTGGCGCGGTGATGTCCTTGGGGATTGGTTGGCTTCGCAGGTTTCGAACTTGGGTCGAACACCGCCGAGGATTTTCCGTCCGGGTGAACACTACGCAGAACAAGTGCATCGTGTATGACGACAGGTGGCACTTTCACCAGCCTGCTCGTCACTTCGGGGCTACTGTCCCACGGGACACAGCTGTGATTTGCTTCATTGTGTTGGTCTCGGACAAGTTCCGTTGCTGGCAACAGTGGTTCGGCATTTACGATTTCGTCATGCTTCGTGGTGATGGCGACTTGGATGTCCACAAGATTGCTTGGAATCAGTGGCTGGAGACTCGCACTGGCGGCGACGTCTTCGTGGATTCCAGCAGACACACGGTGGCTTACTGGATCTTGTTTGGGTGGTTCCACGAAATGCTTCCGGTTCCTTTCGTTGGACGTGTCAGACTGGGTGTCTCGACGCTGGCTTGTAACTCCACTCGGCAGGGAATCACATAACTTGGCTGGCAGCAATGGTTCAGGACTCGCGCTGGCGGCGACATCTCTGGAGTTTCCAGGAGAAACTCGGCATACAGCTGGATCGGATCTGGTTTCGAAAGGCTTGGTGGCTTGGTGCACGACGTCTCGACACTGGTTGTAGGACGTCGGACCCTGGTTGAGCGAGGCGGAAATGGTCTTGGAAACAGATTCTGGCATTGATCCGTTCGATGCGTGCTGTGGGAGCAGCATTTCCTCAACTGACGTAGCCACGCGATCGGTGATGGCTTCTAACTTCCGTACACTTCTGCTTGTTCGTGGAGGGTTTGGGCTTTGAAAGACCGCAGTCTCGCAAGACCACCTCCTGACTCTCCGGTGCTTGGGTTTCGATGCCTGAATCACGGATGTCCACTTGGTTGGACTCCCAGGCTTTAAGCATCTGCTTCAGCCATGCTTTTGCTTGCAGGCGCTGTCTGTTGGCGGCGATCGGCGTGGTTACACTTGGTACGGTTTGTTCGGCTTCAATTTGCAACTCTGCTAGCGCTGTAGCAACTTCGAAGAACAGCGCGTCGTACTTCTCGAATTCGACTTCTTGCGCGGCGAGACATTCGTCCGGAATAAGTCCGATGACTTGCAGGTGATGTCGGCTCTGCTCTCGGTACGTTTTCACCAAAAACTCGTATAGCACCGTCAACTGTGCCAGCGTCGGTTCGTACAGACCAAGCAGCAGTTCTTGAACGAAAATTACTTTCCGTTCCGTTCGGTAGCGCTGCCGGAACGCATCCGTCAGCTTCTTCTTTGTTGTGGAGTCCATGGCTACTTCCCTTTGGTCTAAGGAAGTCAACGTCGAGGCACCTGTTATCGGTCGGACAGTGGCTGCTGTTTGGTCGGGGAAAGTTCGCCTCCTCGGCTGGACGACGACACTTTTTGGCGGAGACACATACACACACGCGCAAGCTAGTTTGTACGCGGTTTCGGCTCGGAATGGGTTGTTCCGGGAATGCTTGGAGTGGGATGACGCAACGGCTTTGTACATCCGCGCGAGAGCAGTTCGTCGGGTGAACTGCTTGGAGGAAGTTCCTAGGGTGGACACTTCCGGGAATCCGAATTCAGGCAACTTCCGCGGTGGGACAGTCGCTCGAAACCGGTCAAGCTGCGATGGGGCAGCAGGGGGGAACTTGGGCAGGAACAACTCGCCGGCTTTGTGCATCCGCGCGAGTTCACTTCCGGGAATCCGACTTCCGATGACTTCCACGGCTGGACAGTCGCTCGGAAACGTCGAGCTGCGATGGGGCAGCGGGTGGGGAACTTGTACAGGAGTGCTTGATAGACGTATTCCAGACGCTTCCGGAACGGCTGGACTAGTCCCGGTTGAATCCAGTGATTTCACTTTTGGAGGCTTGGGCGGGGTTCAATTCCGGTTCGATGAGACCATGTTCGGGCCTGGCCGACATGGGAGTGTTGGACTGTATGGAGCGTAGGCACGCAGGAGGAAAAAACACCGTAGATCTTAATTTTCTAACTTTATTTTTCCCACTTTCCTCTTCCTCCTCCTGCTACTCTAAAAAACTGTTTTTGTTGCTGCTGTGTGTCCTTCTCGATCGAAGGTTGGACGTGGACTTGTTTGGCCTCTCGCAATGAGTGACGTTTCTCGCTCGTCGGTCAAGCAGATTGGCGTAACACGGTGGGTCTTCGGGTCGGAAACGCGGCGGGGTTTCAGCCTTCGGTTGTACCGAACAATACCTACAACTTTGCCGAAGACACCAAATCGATCAAAAAATTCCTTCAAAAGATACAGATTTTTGAATTTTCACATATCATTTTTGTATGGACAGCTGCCAAATTTGTATGGAAAATTATATGGACAAACTAATGATGCAAAATGACTTCTTTGGGCATACCGAAGCCACCAAAAAAGTTTCAGTCGGATTAAAAAATACAAAAAAAACGAATGACCGAAATCCTAGAGAACTGCTCTTATGCTCTGTGGCGTTTACGTCGTTTAAGCGGTTATGTGCTAGTAGAATCAGCTAATTGCATTGCTAGCAAATTTTTAATTAAATATACTTTATTGAATCTTTCTTATAATAATTACATTTGGTTTACATAATAAGTGGTCAGCTGTGGCTCTTCAGCTTTAGTTTGCTTTTCGTGATTTAAACACTATTTATTTTCATAACTTTAAAAGTATATGATTTATCATTTTTGTAACACTAGGTACAATGAGGAAAAAAAAATGTCAAGAAAACATAACCTAACCTAAAACTAACTTAAACTTACCATAAACTAAACCAATCCTTGAATCAAGGGGTATTCAGAAATAGCACATTTTTCCCTGAATTTCAAACATTTCTCTTGAATCTTCTGATCCAACATTTTTACTTCTGCTAATTCATGAACCTCACTTGATCTTGTCCAGCCAGGAACATTCAAAACCATTTTGAGTACCTTGTTTTGGACACGCTGGAGCTTCAATTTATGAGTTCTAGCGCAACACTCCCAAACAGGTACTGCATACTCAATAACGGGGTAAATTATTTGTTTGTAAACTGCTAACTTATTTTTCAAAGAAAGCTTTGATTTTCTGTTAATTAAAGGATACAAACACCTGATGAGAATGCTGCACTTGTTCAATATTTTGTCTACATGCTGCCGAAACAAAAGTTTCGAGTCAAGTATGAGACCTAAATAGACAACTTCCTTTGACCAGGGTATCGAAACATCATTCATTTTAATCAAAACATCATCCTTTGGGGCAAATCTGGCCGATTTGGAAAGTGGAAAAATGATGGTTTGAGTTTTGGCTGCATTTATGCGAATTTTCCAGTCGCCAAAGTATTCGGAAAGAACGTCAAGACCCTTCTGAAGACGGCCAACTAAATATCTGGTTATTTTACCCTTATAAATAACGGCAGTGTCATCAGCAAAAAGTGACAACACACCATTACCAGGAAGAGTAGGCAAATCAGATGTAAAAATATTGTACAGAAGTGGGCCAAGAATACTTCCTTGGGGAACCCCAGCATCAATGTTGAATAATCCAGAAGCAATCCCATTCAGAAAAACCTTGAACGATCTCTCCGAAAGATAGTGCTGGATAATTTTGATAAGATACATTGGAAAACCGTATAAATACAGTTTATGTATCAAACCATCATGCCAAACATTGTCAAAAGCCTTCTCAACATCCAACAAAGCCATAGCAGTTGATTTAGACTCAAGCTTGTTCTGCTTGATGATTTTAGTTACTCTCGTAAGCTGATGAGCAGTATTATGCCCCTTTCGGAAGCCAAACTGCTCATTCAAAATTATATTATTATCGTTGGTAAAATCCAAAAGCCTTGAATAGATGACCTTCTCAAAGAGTTTGGACAGACTACTCAAAAGACTAATGGGACGATAACTTGTTGGCGATGTTGGATCTTTTGAGGCTTCAAAATTGGTATGACTTTGCCCAGCTTCCAATTGGTAGGGAAGTAACCAAGTTGCAAACATTTATTGAAAATATTGGCTAGATGTTGAAAGAACTGATCACTCTGTTTTTCAACACTAGATTAAAATGTTATCAAAGCCAGGAGCTTTCATATTTTTCATTTGTTTAACTGCAACTTTGACTTCCTCACCAGAAACATGGGAATCTGCAGGAAATTCAAAGGTAGAGTCATTGATTGTTGAAATACTATTGGCAACTGATGTTTCTTTACGGCTGGTCATGGAAGCGCCAAGATTATGAGAACTAACAAAATGAAGCCCAAGTGCATTTGCCTTTTCCTCGGATGTAATCAAAGGAGAATCCTCAACAATAAGAGGAGGAATAGGCTTTGGTTTGTTTTTAAGAACTTTTGAAAGTTTCCAAAATGGTTTTGAATAATTCCCAAGCTGGCTTACATGTTTTGAAAATTCTTGATTTCTGATATTGTCAAGTCGGTCTTGTATGATTTTGTTCAAATTGTTCACTGAAATCTTTTGTCATAGTCCCCAGTCCGTTGATATTGTCTCCTATAAACATTCCTAAGTCTAATCAAGTGTTTAGTATCTACGTCAATATCAGTTACCTTAAAATTAACAGGAACCTCCCGAACGTTGGCAGCCTCTGCTTGGTTGATAGCCTGCTGGATCACCTCCAGCGAACGATCAATATCGGCAGAAGTTTCCGGGTGTTGATCATAGTCGATGTTGCTGTCTACCACTTGCTGAAACTGCTGCCAGTCAACGTTGTGGTAATCTTTCCGGGTTGGTTGCCGCTGCGGAGTAACGGAAGCTCCAACCTCCACAACCACCGGATAGTGATCAGAACTCAACTCTTCAAACACCTCAGGATGAGCCACGTTCTCAGCCATATTGGTAATGAAGAAGTCGATGATTGAGTGATTCCCAGACCGAGCCACCCTCGTTGGACGATCCGGACTCACAACGTTGTAGTATCCGTTTTGCAGATCGTTGTGCAGAATCACTCCGTTCCGATTCCTCCTGCTGTTGCCCCAAACTTCATGCTTCGCGTTGAGGTCACCAGCGATGATGTACTTTGCGCTCCGCCGTGTCAGCTTCTGGATATCGCTCTTCAGTTTTGCTGCTGAACCATCTCTGGCATTCACCTGACGTGGGCAGTATGCAGCAATGAAGAGTACTGGGCCAACCGAAGTGGGAATTTCCACCCCAACGGCCTCGATGATGTCCAGCTTAAAGTGTGGCAGCCGGCGTGGCTTGAGATCACGATGAACAGCGACAAGCACACCTCCTCCTCCAGAGGTGGTCCTGTCGAGCTGCGTCGCGATCTTGTAGTTTTGCAGATAAACTTTTTCACCGGGCTTCAGATGAGTTTCCGTGATGGCAGCTACGTCGATCTCCTTCTCGCGAAGAAAATCCACCAGCTCTAAATTCTTCCTCCTAATGGAGCAAGCGTTCCAATTCAGCAGCTTGAGGGACCTACGATCCATACTGGATGACGAACGAGGTCAGCACTTCAATCTGCTGGGTCTTGGTTTTGCATCCACGCAGTGCAGCGGACATCTGTTTGAAAATATTGAGGAGTTCGGTTGAGGTGTAAAGATCATTACCATTTTCCTCAACTGCTGGTTCTTGGGTTGGTCTTGGCTCCTGGCTGAAGCCCGGTGGTGGCGGTCTCGGCTCCTGGCTGGAACCCGGCCGTGGATGATTCATCTCAGCTCTCTTCCTGGGATCCAACGGCAACGGTGCCAAGTTCGGGACCTGGCGTCGCGGTTGAAGAGGTGGAAAATTTTGCTCCACCAGGGCTGGAGGAGTTCTACGACGCTGAGGCTGATTCTTCGTCGATGCTTGCTGCCGAATTTTCACGAACTCAGCTCTCTTGGGGCACTTTCGGTCGGTTGACGAGTGCTCACCGTTGCAGTTGAGGCACTTCACCAGCGAATCTTGGATGCACTGGGATGTGATGTGCGCATCGGTACCACATTTGGCGCAACGACGCTTCAGGTGGCAGTTCTTACCTCCGTGCCCGAAGCCCAGGCAGTTGAAGCATTGTGTGACGTCACGATGCACTGGTCGGTATCGCTCCCGACACGATAATGTTGAAAACCGCTCGAATTGCCTTCAGCTCAGGAAGCGTCGTCGATCCCTTAGCCAAATGCAGCAGGTAGAGCTGGTCACGGTACTTGATGTCTTTGTTGCGTCGGCTCATTTTGTGCACGGCCAACACATCCAGTTTCAAAACTTTTAGCTCGGCAGCTAATTCCTCCACTGGCATGTCGTACAGACCTCTGACGACGATTTTGACGGCTTATCCATGACGACATCATGGGTAAAGTACTCCGCCTCGTTTTCGGTCAAGGTCCTTGACCAGTTGATAGTGCTGCCTGGATTGCACCAGCACCTTAAATCCGTCCTGACACAGACGAATGTTGCCTAGGACTTTCCCAGACTTGATGAGTTCAACCAGCCCCGCTCGAAAGTCGATCGTTGCTGCTGATTGCCTCACATAAAAGGCAGTTTCTTCCTTTCGCTGTTTCACTTCATTCTCCTTTGCTTCCGCTACCTGGTCCTCGTCAGGCAGTCCAGCGAACTTGTTGTTCTTCAATAGCTGCTCCTCGTGCGACGAAGAGTTCTCCTCCTCCTCATCCATCGGTACAGTACCGTCGCTCTTTTTCGTCTTTTTGCTGTTCGATGTCACTTCCAAAAGCACCTTCCTTTTGGAAATCCCCGGTTTTGGCCATCAGTTGAGGCCTCAACCTTCCTTTTGGAAATTCCCACTTTTTTGCCTGCTTGAGCCGCAGGTAGGGCAATATTGCCGGCGTTTTGCGCCGGGACGCGACGAGTCATGTTGATTCAGACAACCTTCACCAACGAATGCTCGGATAACAATGCATTGCTAGCAAGAATTCCTCATACTGGAAATAATCAAAATTGTAGAAATTACGGCTGTACGAGCAATTGTTCCTCTTGCCCCATGTGGTCGTCTTGCCCCACATTCCCCTAAAGACTTACGATCATTCTATTACATTAGTTATTACGACCAGCGGTAATTCATTGTCACTATATCATCGAGCATTGTGTGTTTCTCACTCTGGCCCCCACACGACCACATCTAATCTACACACACCTTCTAATTGTGTAGTCGTGTTCCGTTCACTGTTGGCGTAGAGAAAAAAAAAAGATAAATTCTATTCGCGTGAGAGACGCGCACCAACCAACCAACAGATTCGCTCGCAAAACGTTCAGTTCAGTTAGCATCGTGCGTTTGAATCAGCTGGTTGCGCGGTATCGTGGTGTGCCCTTAAAAATTTGAAGTTTTGTTTTTTAATTACCCAACTAAACACCACTTAAACAAGATGACATCAGAATTGGAGACCACCGCGGTTAAATCGCCCATCCCGGACTGGCTGAATGAGCAGTTTTTCGAGGACATTTTCGTGGAGAAGCACGGCCTGGAGCGGGGTCAATTCGTGGTCAAGGTCAGGGCCATCATTCCGACGGGGGGCGCCGGCGAGAATTACACCTCGATGCTGTACCGTGCCAACGTGGATGCTGAGTGTGGCGGTGATTTTTCAACTCGTTTTTCTACTAACATTGTTTTTCCATTGTTGATTGGCAGTTGTGCTTTAGTGGATGGGTATGGTGGCGGGAAGTAATGGCAAATACAAACGCTGTTATTAGAGACGGTTATAGAGATAAATGCTGATAGAAGTGATCCACGAAATGACAGTAGTTGACTTTAGATGAAAATTTAAAAATGCATGAGTTTAAATCTGTTTGTACGGCAGTTGAGATTTTTCTTACTGATCTTAGAATCAATTTATTGCTGTTTTTCTTTTAGGGGGAGAGGGGGTAATATGGACCCCCTAAGGGCAAACTATGATTTCTCAACCATAACAGCATTTCTGTGCAAAAATTTTGTTAGATGTTCTAAAACAACTATTATTCTTCGTCATCCATGTGAAAAAAGTCTTGAAAACCCTCAAAATGGTTTAAAAATAGCAAATTTCTAAAAACATTTTTGATTTATTTCAAACAATCATGCGGGGCAATATGCACCACAACATTGGGGCAAAATGCACCGGGTAAAAGCAGTTTTCACTAGTCACCACTAGATGTCACAGCTGTTTTTATGGGAAGAGGGGGTAATATGCACCCCCAGGGCAAAATGCACCCCCTGCTTTTCTCGGTATTTGGAAGAATTTTCCGGGGAAAAAATCATAGAAATTGTAAGCTTACTGCTAAACCATGCTGGAAAAATTTGAGCATCGTGGTTTTAAAACAGCTTAAGTTATTTGCAAAACTTCAAATTGTTGCGTTTTCATCTAATTTTCATTGAACATTCATTCTGATTTTTGAACAATATAAAAAGCATTTATTGTTATTGTAAGTGTTGAGGCATATTTGTTTTGCCAAAGTCTTCATTATTCTGTAGATAGATGAGTCCAAAAACATCAAAATGCATTTTTAATTAAATTTTCTGCAAAAAGCGTGGTCGGGGCAAAATGCACCGCTGTGAAGCTCCTTGTAAAACAGCGGTGTCATCTAGTGGTGACTAGTGAAAACTGCATTTACCCGGTGCATTTTGCCCCATGTTTTGGTGCATTTTGCCCCGTTGTTGTAGTGCATTTTGCCCCAATGTTGCGGTGCTTATTGCCCCGCATGGTTGTTTGAAATGAATCAAAAATATTTTTGGAAATCTGCTATTTTTAAACAATGTTGAGGTTTTCAAAGACATTTTTCACATGGATGAAGAAGAATAAGAGTTGTTTTAGAACATTTAACAAAATTCTTCCACAGAATTGATGTTATGGTTGAGAACTCACTGTTTTCCCTTAGGGGGTGCATATTACCCCCTGTTCTCCTACAAAGGTGCATCACAGCGGTTGCATAAAATTAAATTAAAAATAGGGGAAGAGGGGGTAATATGCACCCCCTAAGGGAAAACTGTGATTTCTCAACCATAACATCAATTCTGTGGAAGAATTTTGTTAAATGTTCTAAAACAACTCTTATTCTTCTTCATCCATGTGAAAAAAAAGTCTTGAAAACCCTCAAATTTGTTTAAACATGCAAATTTCTAAAACATTTTTGATTCATTCCAAACAATCATGCGGGGCAATATGCACCACAACATTGGGGCAAAATGCACTACAACAACGGGGCAAAATGTATCACAACAATAGGGCATAATGCACCGGGTAAAAGCAGTTTTCACTAGTAACCACATCTAGTGTTGCTGTTTTTATAAAAGAGCATCACAGCGGTGCATTTTGCCCCGACCACGCTTTTTGCATAAAATTAAATTAAAAATACAATTTTAAATGGTTTTGGACTCATCTACCTATAGAATAATGAAGATTATGGGAAAACTATATAAATCAACACTTACAATATCAATAAATGCTTTTTATATTGTCCAAAAATCATATTGAAAATTCAAAATTAGATCAAAACACATCATTATAAAAAAATTCAAATAGCTTTAGCTGTTTTAATCCTACGATGCTCAAATTTTTCAAGCATGGGTTTACAATGTTAAGCTATCAATTTCTATGATATTTTTGCCAAAATTGGCACAGATATCGAGCCTTTGGGTGTCACATAAGTTTTCCATGATGATTTATCTTCAAAAAAAAAAAAAATTTTCATTGATATTTCGATAGGCGTACAAACTTTTTTGCATGGTTTTTTTGTATTTTAAAAAGTATTTCAATGCCTCTGTGCTCTCTTGTACTAAGCTTGCTGGTTAGCATACGAGAGCACAGAGGCATCGATTATAGAAATCATATTTCTATGAGCTTCTCTGGCAAAATGTTCGGCATGAGTATCTGAATTAAACGTTGGTTTGGTCAAACTGTAAATTACTGCATCAACAACTCAAAAGCGATGAAAGAGCATATGGGACATTTATGCGATCAGGGGCAGTGTTGTTCAATTAAATTTATATTTTTATTAACACTTCGAATATCACCACGAGGAAAACTCGGATTTTTTTTATATAGAAACAACCCAGTTTTTCGCGAGCTTAGTAGATAAAGAGTTTAACTGTTCCAACATTTTGCATTTCTTTTCCATTGAATTAGGCCGATGCAAATATTTAAAAAAGTTTTTGTCCCTCGGCCCTGGCCGAGGTCAAGGGGGGGGCAAAAAAATAAAAAAATATAAAAATTTAAATAACAAGCCATAGTCTTCACATTTAAATGAAAAAAGTGTTTTAAAATGCATTTTACACTAGTTCAGTTGTTTTGCAATCATTAGTTTTCAAAAAATTTGAGATCTGACAAAAACAAAATTGTATCGAAAAAAGATTTTGCATCGAAAATTTTCAAAAATCTTAAGACTTTTCATAAACCCAAACATGCTAAAAATGATTTTAAACGCAGGAGAATGTATTTTAATTTGATTTCAGCTGGTTGCACTTGAATTTCCATTAAAATTTTGAAGTTTATTGTAATTTTTTTTTTTGCCCCCTGATTTTTCGGGCCAATTTTGAAGGGGGGGGGGGGGTGACAAAAACTTTTAAAAATATTTGTACCAGCCTTAATATAAATTAGAAAAAAGTTTTTGTAAACAGGGTATTTCAATTTTTATTTAGTACATTTCAGACTCAAATGTTCGGAGTCCTCGCGAAAAAAATACTTTGGATAGTTAAAATTTCTCATAATCGAATCATGAAAATCAAAAATATTTGCCTTGTATTATTCAAGGACGTTGAAAAAATATTTAGGGGAGAGTGGGGAGACTTGATCCCCGGAAACACTTGATCCCTAGCTTGTATCTCGTCAGCGTTTGTGTAAAAAATAGCTTTGCTCTAGAAATTTGTGCGAAATTGACATAAACTCATTGTAGATTACAAAGAAAAAAAAATCTTCGGATTGAGTTACACACATTTGTGTAAAATGTACTGCAAAAAACCTTCAAGAGATATTTTTTCTTTGTTTTCATGTGTATGAAAATCAATTAAAATTTATTCAAAACATAGTTTTTTATACATGAATTGTATGATAAGCTTATAAACTACAAAACGCTTACGCATTTGATGTTGAATTCATCGTCCTACTATTTTTACAATCAATTGTTTGAAAAGTGCGTTTAGGAACAATTGATCCCCACATTTTTAAAGTCACTAAAATCAGCCGGGAACTGTGGTGTAGTGGTAAGCGTGGTAGCCTCTCACCCAGTCGGCTTGGGTTTGATCCCAGACGGTCCCGGTGGCATTTTTCGAGACGAGATTTGTCTGACCACGCCTTCCGTCGGACGGGGAAGTAAATGTTGGCCCCGGTCTAACCTAGAGGGTTAGTTCGCTAGGTCAATCCGGTGGATTCACTGGTAGGCAGTTGGACTCACAATCCAAAGGTCGTCAGTTCGAATCCCGGGGTGGATGGAAGCTTAGGTGTAACAAGAGGTTTGCAATAGGGGGATGGCGTCGCTATTTTTAGACCACATTTTCCACTTTTTCTGCATCGAAACCGACTACTTTATCGACTTCATTTTGCTGGGCGAGATAGGACGCCGTCTATTTTTAGACTATGACTCAGTACTTTTCCACTCTTGCACTTAAAAAAACCAGATGGCAGCACGATGTAACGCCACGTCCCTATTGCCTCAACAATCAAGCCTACGGACACCTAGTTTTGAGTAGGAATCTCGCAATAGAGAACGCCAAGGCAATGCTGTAGAGCGAATAATTTGATTTTGATTTGAAAATCAGCCTTAAGTTTAATTGATTGGTTTAATATTTCGTACATGGATTCCCTTAGCATATTTGTAGATGACTTACTGTAGTTTGAACCATTTTTCTAATGCTTTGTAAACAAAAATAACCAACTTTGGTAAACATGATCAAAAAAATAAAATGAAATAAAATTATTTTAGGTTTTTGAATATTGTATAAACCGTAATCTGGGGTGAATCGGGACTACAGTCTGAATAGGGACAGCAGTTTTTAGAGCACTTAAAGCTTTTAAATTTGGATATGGATGTATACATTTTGTTGGCCTGAATCTGTTCTAACCGAAACCAACCAGAAAAATCAAAATATTGTGCTCCAAAATGGTAAAAACTGCTGTCCCAATTCGCCCCATGTGTCCCGATTGACCCCAGTTTACGGTACTAAACCTATTATATTTTGAAAACAAACGCAAAGGATTTATGTGAAATTGCTGTATCTTACAGAAAAAATAGTTTGGATGGATACGAAACATTTTTTTTCGTCAAAATGTTGAAGGAGGATCAAGTTACCCCAAACATTTTGAAAATGCTGGTTTATAATATATTTTTTTAAACGCATGGCGTTATTCGAAGGATTTATCTGATGAAGTACACTTATCAGCCAAACATAGTTGAATGTTTAAGCTTTCAACTCATGCAAAATGTGCATAGTTTTGTGATAAATTGAGAGAGCTAGGAGACATATTTCGAAAAACAAAGAAAATTTCATGACATTGCAACGCCGGAATGTGTCCTAAGAAAACTTATTATTTATGTTTTAACTATCTATTCAATTCAGACGGAACAACTAAAAACCTAGCCGTTATCATTAAGGCAATGATTTCGGTTCCGGCCCTGAAGGAATTCGGAGTGTTCACGAAGGAGAAGTTTGCCTACGACACGGTTCTGCCCAAGATGGAAGCCGAGTGGGCCAAGGCGGGAACGGAAATTCAGTTTGGACCGCGCTGCTGGAAAACGATCGAGGGTGAGGTGGACATCATCGTGCTGGATGACCTGTGCGCTTCGGGTTACCGGGTGGCCAACCGGCAGAAGGGAGCCGATTTTAAGCATGCCCACTTGCTGTTGGACAAATTGGCCAAGTATCACGCGGCGACAGCGGTGGATTACAGGAAGGTGAGCTGGAAAAGTGATATTTTAAGATGGTTTTTTTTATAAATAATAATCTTATCATCAGAATGGACCAATCAACGCACTGTTCAACAATGGAATGGTACAAGAAACAGCAAGAGATTTCTTCGACAAATTCCTCAACGCTATAACGCCAGTATTTTTGGATTCTCTCAGTTCCTGGGAGGAGTGCGACAAATTCAAACCCAAAATGGTAATAAATCAATAAAGTTTAATTGAAAATTTCAAACAATAACAATTTTAGACCGGAAATATGAAGGACACTTTCGACAAATTGTTTGAAGCGACCAAGAAAGATGATTCAGGATTTGTTGCACTTTGCCACGGTGATGTTTGGACGAACAATCACATGTTCAGCTACCACGAGTCGGGTGATCCTAGGGATGTCCTGCTGGTAAGAAGAAAACATCCCTTTTTAAAAATACAAAATAATATGTTGTAAAAATGTTACAGATTGACTTCCAAGGCCCGTACTACGGTTCGCCAGTGCTGGAACTATTCTACTACATCGTTTCTTCAACAACACTGGAGCTGAAAACGAACCACTTTGACGAACTGATCCAATTTTACCAGAATCAACTGGCGGAAAGCCTTCGAAAGCTGGGCTACCCAGAGCGGATTCCCACCCTGAGGGACATCCACATCGAGATGCTGAAGCGGGCTTACTTCGGAATGCAATGCCTGTACGGAATCCTGCCGGTGGTGCTGGCCAACAAGAGTGAAAATGCCAATTTTGCCGGATTTGTTGGGGAGGAGGAGGAAAATGTGCAGTTTCGGCACGATGTGTTCAACAATCCTCTGTATCATCAACATTTGAGACCACTGCTGAAGATGTTTGATCTGCGGGGGTATTTGGATCATGAATGAGGTGGAGTTGTTATGTTTTACTTTGGAATATGGAAGATTTTAATAAGAGCAAATAAAGTGCAAAAGAACCCATTTATAATTTTATTTCATGTGTTTATTTTAGAGCGAGTTGTGGCGCTATAACCATGGCAAAAGTGTCAAGGGCATTTGTGGAAATACAATGTCCCATCCCAGAGGGTCCCGGAGCACCAAAACTTCTTAGCATGGTGCTTCCAACGATTAATTGCTATAACTAACAGGAACGTGAGCGGGGGATCCCCACGTTTCTTCCTCCCCTGTAGATTCAGAATTGCGTTGTTGTTTGAACATTCGTGCTCAAACTCAACCCACTTCAACGAATCATCTTTGCGGTAAACTTTACGCAGTTGGCCTGGCCGCTTTAACGTTTGTGATGTTTCAAAGCAATTTATTGCATTGGGGCACTGCAATTGTTAATAATGACAAGAGGATGCTAGGCGTTAATCAACCTAAGGCATTTTCCAGGATGCCCTCGAAAGACTGGCAGTGCTACACAGAAAAAAATATGTGAATTTACTCGTCACGGAAAAAATGAATCACATGTAAACTCAGTTGATGTAAACTTGAGATTCGACGCAAACGGTTGAATCACACGTAAAATCATGTTTTTACGTATAATTTGTTGTAAATTTACATCAAATTGCATTTAAATTTAAATGTTTTATGACGTGCAAAAGTGTTACATCATAAATGATGTAACATTCGGAAATATTTTTTTGTGTGTAGGGTTAGATTAGATTAAATTAGATTAGATGTGTTTATTTTTAGAATGGGTTTTACAAAAGAAATATTTAACCTCGTACCCCTGAAATAAAATGGATTTATCCAAAAAATCTGTTAAATACACAAATTAAATCTCTGAATTATTTTTGTTTATCAATTTAACTAAAATCGGCTAAGGAGGAAATGACCTCACGGGAAAAATAAAAAAATCGAAAAAAAATTTGGGGCAGTAGAGGGTTATTATTTGTTATTTATTTATTTATCCTAAAATTACTATAAATAAAAAAAAAATTTTTTTATTATTATTTATTATTTTTAATTAGTCCAGGCGTCTGTACTGCCCATGTTCGCATATGCAAAAACAGCAAGCTGAGAAAAAAGCATTTGAAGTTTGCCCTACGTGTTAAGTTTTCTCGAAAAATGTGGATTTCCTCCTGATTCCCAAAACAAAGTACTCTTTTCAGCGATATCATATTTTGAATCGTACATATTCTAAACCTGGAAAGTGAAAACAACTTCCTACGTATAAATCTATCATGGGTCATCACAATTTATAATATTTTGCTTCAATCATACCGTGATCTTTAAGGCAGGCTTAACTCAATTTGGCCCATAATGCACATGCGGCAAGATCGCACGACGAAATTATAATGGTAGGTTCTTCGATAGGAAAAAAATTATAATTTTCGAAACAAAATAATGATCGTTAGAGGGGTAAATCAGCCAATGAATGGCGGGTAAACGCTAGAAAATATTTCAGGGTTCATTAAAAGGACTCTGGTCAAGGTCTTGGAGGAAGAGGGGAGTATACCGTAAACCGAGGTGACTTTGAATGTCGGGTTGACATTGATAGATTGTTGTTTTTTTTTTGCAAAATGATAAATATGAATTTAATACATTATAAAACCATACTCAGCTTAGGCGTCATCAGAATACTTCAAGAAGTTGATTCCAACATAGTTTGAAAATTGTAGAAGTTAGTTAACTATAATTCGATGACTCTGTGCTCTTTTGTACTAAGCTTGCTGTTTTTCCTATTTAGTTTAGCTTGAGAGCACAGATGCATCGAATTATGGCAACATTGATAAATACATTTATTTAAATGCTCACAGAGTGTCATAAATGCTTGACGAAAATTATTTCAAATCGGAAAGCGGGATGTTTTATCTGATTTTCTACACAAACCAAATCAAATTATTCGCTCTACAGCATTGTCTTGGCGTTCTCGATTGCGAGATTCCTACTCGAAACTAGGTGTCCGAAGGTTTGATTGTTGAGGCAACTGCAAACCTCTTGTTACACCTAAGTTCCATCCACCCCGGGACTCGAACTGACGACCTTTGGATTGTTAGTCCAACTGCCTACCAGCGACTCCATCGAGGCAGGACCCAGGGAGACGACTCCTACACCTGGATTGAGCTAACGACCTAACCCTCTAGGTTAGACCGGGGCAAACATTTACTTCCCCATCCGGCGGAAGGTGTGATCAGACAAATCTCGTCTCGAAAAATGCCACCGGGACCGTCTGGGATCGAACCCAAGCCGACTGGGTGAGAGGCAACCACGCTTACCCCTACACCACGGTTCCCGACACAATTTTTCTACACAATTTTTCCTAAAAAAACACATAAAATTAGTTTCTAAGTTTCAAGTTATTGGAAGAGTTAGAACAAAACAAATGTATTAGCATTTTTATTACTACTATTTGCTGAGTAGTGTCGACAATATTTTATTCATGCTTCAAATTGGATTTTGATGGCAAAAAATCTGAAAAAAAACATTCAAGCATTCAAATACGTTAATTGAGTAAAATAAATATTTACTTGTGTGTGTTATTTTCTTTAAATGGAACATTAAAAGTAACATAAAATATGATCCACTTTAAGTAATCAATTTAGTTTGCACACTGTTAACTGAAATCTGTACAAAAAAAAAATGCTATCAAAGTCACTCCGGATCTTACAATACCAATTTGCTACGATTTTTATGCACAATATAAAAACAACATTAGCATTGCGTGGCTTACCCTAAAACACGATTAAAAAAATCGTGAGGCATGTTTTTCTGATTGGATAATATTTGAAAAATAAATTGAAATCCCATTTACGTTAGCCCTGTTGGCGGTATTTTATGAATTTTTTAAGTTGATTAGATTTTTTTTTTATTTGGGCTCTTATTATTTTTTGGACATTTTGTCACATAAACATTAAAAATTTGTACTTGCTTTTCATACTCTACTATCAACAAAAGTTTACTTCGGATATCACAACTCGACACTTTTGAAGTTGATGTTAGTAAACGCTTCAATTTTTTCAAGGTATTGTAAATTTGGTCTCCAAAACCACGCTCCAATGGACAGAATTGAATTCAAGTGAATTTCTTGCCAATAAATAGAATTGTAAATTTCGGGTATAAATCTAAAGAATCATGTTTAGCAACCATGCGATGAACGTGGGTGCGCGCATGGTTGCTCAAGATGATTCCATACCATTTTATACCCGAAATTTGAAATCTTATTTATTGGTAGGGAATTTACTAAAAATCAATTCAGTCGATTCGAGCATGTTCAGTTAGCCCGAATTTGTCATACCTTGACAAAACTGAAGCTTTTAAAAACATCAACTTCAAAAATTTCAAGTTGTGCTGTTTTGTTGGCATATCAGCACTATGACGTTCAATTGCAGCTCAAAAAGCGTTTTCAACTGGAATCGAGACATAAATAGCTCAATTGGAAGTGAGCAAGCAAGAGTCTATCATAAGTTTTACAAAACAAGTTGCAAAAATCAAAAATCAAACCATCCACATTAACGACCCCCGGGTCTTTTGTGGTCTCTATTGCAAGTTTCTGCTCGAACCTAGGAGTGCGAAGGCTTGAACGCGGAGAGCAATGTCAATATAAAACTGAAAAAATACAAACTATGGTATACTTATGGATATTATTTTCAAAATGGTTTTGGTTCATTTTTTTGGTCAGTACTGTCAATTTGTTTGATGAAGTTTAATTGTAAATATTTGTTATACAAAGTATAATTAAAGTGAAATCTTAGAAAAAAATATAAATTTAATTCGAGTGAGATATGCTTTATTTTGAAAAATTTAAAACTGATTTTATGGTGAATTTGGACCAATTCTATCAATTAAAGCTTGTTGTACAATTTTCATCTTTTTTTTCAAAATATTTTTAAAGCATCGAGTTAAGAGGTTGCCAGATAAATCTGGGAATGCCAGATTTTTCAAGTGTCAGCCAGAATAAAGATTCATCCTTCTCAGTGCAAGATTTTGACAGATTTTGCCCGATTTTTCATTATATGCCAATTGTGATCAATTTTTTGATCAAAATTAGCTAATTTAATTGAAAAAAAAAAAAGTTTTTTTTAGAGGGAGTGTTAATAAAACATTTTTGAGGTCATAAAATCAATTAAACCATCTGAATTCTACAAACTTTTAATTTATCCATGTCCTACCTCCCCTTCACCATTGAGAATGGTTAAATTTTCGACTGCCAGATTTTTCCAGATTTTTTATCGATATTTTGCCAGATTTTTCTAATTTTGACTTGGTAACCCTGGTAACCAGTACCAGTAAATAATTTTAGTTCAAAACTTTTCTAAGTGATTAAAGTTATCTTTGCAATTCCATCGTGAAACTACTTACTTTTCCTGTCATTCTTGAACGACGAAATAGCCAAAAATAACAGAATCGAATAGCAACACTTTTCAAAATAAATGCTGAAAAGTGTTGAACTTTTTAGCACTTGTTTCGAAAAGTAACACTTTTCAACATTTTTTTGATTTAAACGATTTATTGACAAAATACATGAAAATTTGACATAAAATTTCACTCAGTGTGTGTTTTTTGGAATTGCAAAAAATGTTGTATGGAACTCGTTGCAAAACTTGATTTTTTCAGCACTCTTCGTATTTATCCAACTCGGTGAACCTCGTTGTATAAATGTACGACTCGTGCTGAAAAAATCCTCGTTTTGCAACTTGTTGCATAAACTACTATTTCGATTTGTTAAGTCATGAAACATCTCGAAGAATGACAAAACGGTTTTAAAATGAACAGTCATTTCCGAAGACATTTGCATATCACTATTCTTTCCTAAAAAGGTAAATGTGGCAAATCTTATCAGTGTCCGATAAGCGAGGTTCAATCAAAATAAAACGGATACGTCACACAACTGTCGATAGCATAAAAAAAACACCCTGATAACAAAATTTGGCTATCTTTTGCAGAGCATGATTTCGCAAGAAGTACTAATAATGCAATATTCAAATACGTCAACCAAATTGATGAAATCTTATTCATTATCCATACAATATGACCAAGGGTCAGTACAGCTAACATCGAATGGGAACGTCCCATACCTGTCGTTAAAAATGACGCAATACGTTTATCATTAATGAACGACTACATTTGCTCTTCCTAGTCGCGAGAGAACGTCGCAATTGTCCAGTTAACTGCTGAACGTTGAACACGATGGCTGCCGTCCCACCAACCGCTCAAGTCCCGTCGTGGATGACGAAAGAGTATTTCGATGAAGTTGTGGCCAAAAAGTTTGGCTTGTGCGAAGATGATTTCACAATTGACGCTCTCGACGTTAAGCCGGCCACGGAGGCTGGCGATAATTTCGCCTCGAAGCTGTACCGAGTGGCGGTCGGTGTTAGCTGTAAGGATGGTTCTTCGAAGAAGCTGTCGTTGATCGTGAAGGCCCTGGTCAATATGGGCATGGCCGAGGAGATGATCCAGATGATGAATGTGTTCCCCAAGGAGAAGGAAATGTACGCGGACATTATTCCGGCGTTGGAGCAACTCTACCGGGAGAAGGGAATCTACGTGGAGTTTGGACCAAAGTGCTACAAGAACGAGACGCGACCAACGGACAGTCTGGTGCTGGAAGACCTCAACGATCGACAGTTTAGGATGGTAAACCGGCGCGAAGGACTCGACCTGGAGCACACGAAAGTGGTTCTGAAGAAGTTGGCCCAGTTTCATGCGGCATCGGCCGTGCTGTTTGAGCAGAAAGGTCCCTTCAGTGCCGTTTTCGACGAGGGAATGTACAACGTGAGGTCGAAGGCGATTTTTGAGGCGCACATGAGACCGCACATGGAAACGTCGGTAAAAATGGTGCGTTTGTGGCCGAATGGAGAGTACTATGCTGAGATTATGGTGAGTATCTGAAGGTCAAATTGGGTTGAAATCGAAAGACCGTTCTAAAGCTGGTCTAAATAATGAATCTATCTAAAGCCAGCAAAAATTGTGATTAGATACTGCCACACTTATAAAGCAAATGACGCTGCGGTTGTTTTGCTCAATATGGTGACGCCTTATCATTCATAACCGGGTTTGAAATGTTTGAAACGAATTAGCGACTCGCGCGTCTCTGAACTCACTGTTTGAATAGTTGTGGGAAGTTGATGAAAGTGTTAAATAAATGTTGTTCACTCAATACAGCACGCACATCCAATGTTACTTAAATTTGGAGTTGGGGGTTAAAATTTACCAATTTTACGATATTTTGCAATATTTTTATTTTTTGCCTTCCTCGCTGCACAGATTTCAATCTTGTTGGTCTCATTCGATCCGGCTTGGGGTTCTATAAATCAATATCTATAAATCAAGATGTTTAGCTAAGTATCTACTTCAAAAACCATATTAAAATGACGATGTTCCGGTTCTATCATGCGAACAATCACTGGATAGGATTTTGGCAGTAATAAAGTTAATGTGTTTAACATGTTGAGTGAATGTATTCACTCAAGGCATCAACCACCTCAAGGTGGATTAATTTAGGGTTTTTAAACCAAATTTTTCATTTTTGTTTAAATTTTTCAGTTTGTGTTACATTCATACTTTTTTTAAACAACATTTTCAACCAATTGTGGGCTAGTTTAACATTTAAAAATTACCTAAATAGGTGTTTTCCTCGGTGTTTTCCGTCCTTTAAAAAAACAAAACAAAATCTAGAATTAATCTCGTATTAAATTTTACGTGAATCTCTCTCATCCCTCACAGCAAGACTTCTCACTATCAATGCTGGACGAACTGATCAAAATCAGTCGCGCCAACCCAAACGGCTTCAACGTGCTGAATCACGGCGACGCATGGTGCAACAATCTGCTCTTCCAATACAATGCCGACAGCACCATCGCCACCCTAGTTCCGGTAGACTACCAGATGTGCGTATGGGCCTCACCAAGCCTGGATCTGCTGTACTTTATCTTTACCTCTGTGCGAGGGGACATCCGGCTGCCGGAACTGGACAACCTGATCAATTTCTACCACCGCAATCTGACGAACAATTTGAACTTGCTCGAGTACTCGAAGCCAATTCCGTCCCTGAAGGAACTCCACCTGGACTTTATCGATCACATCGCGTACGGATTCGCGGCTTGCTTCGGAGTGCTTCCGATCTGTCTGATGGAGAAGACGGAGAATGCCTCCATTGATACGATGATGTCGGCTGACGACGCGGGCAGGTTGTTCCGGGAGAAGATGTTCAGCACACCGGAGTATGTGCGGCAGATGACGGAACTGTTGCCGTTCTTCTGCGAGTACGGTGCCTTTGATATTCGTCACAGTGGGTACCAAACTCCGAGCGGGGTTTGTAGTGATTACCTGAACCTGCCCGGTTGGTTCCGGCGGGAGTTCTTCAACGACGTCGTTGAGAAAAAGCTTCACCTGCGAAATGGGAACTACTACATCACGAAGCTCGAGGTGAGCATCGCCACCAGCAAGGGAGACAACTACGGGTCGGTCATGTATCGCTGCAAGATTAACGTTGAGAACAAGGCGAACAATTCGGAAGAGTCATTTTCGGTGATTGTCAAGACCAGGCCAACGGGGATGGCGGCGGAGTTCAGTGATGCGCTGAATCCGTTTGCCAAGGAGATTGAGATGTACGAGAAGCTAATACCGGCCTTTGAAGCACTGTACCTGGACAAAGATATTGGTGTGGAGATTGGACCTCGCTGCTTGAAGACTTGTGAGAAGGTTCCCAGCGATGTGATTGTGATGGAGGATCTTCGCAGTGTGCGGTACAAACCGGTGAAGCGACAGGACGGGTTGGATCAGGGACACACGGAGCGGATTCTGGAGAAGCTAGCCCAGTTTCACGCTGCATCCGCTATGTATGGAGTTCGGAACGGTGGCTTCCCAGAAATATTTGCACACGGTCTGTACAATGAAAAGAACATGCAAATGATGGAGCACATGTTCACGCCGGCTTACAATGCTTGTCTCGAGGAACTTAGGCAGCATGCTTCTACCAAAGAATACCTGGAAGATTTGGAGAAGCTGCGTGCAGTTGCGTTCAGCAGAACGATGGACTGCTTGGTGGTTGACCCTGACGGCTTTAACGTGCTGAACCACGGTGACTTCTGGATCAACAACACCATGTTCCAGTACGGTAGTGACGGTTGCTTGGAAGATGCTGCGCTTGTTGATTTCCAGATGTGCTTCTACGGCTCACCGGTGCTGGATTTGAACTACTTCTTGTTCACTTCGGTTAAGGGGAACATCAAACTGGCGAAGCTGAACCACTTTATTCGATACTATCACGAGCAGCTGGTGTCCAACTTGACAGTGCTTGGCTACAGCAAACCTCTTCCGACGTTGAAGAAGCTTCAGATGGACTTTTACGACCGGATTGTTTACGGTTAGTCTTATATTTATCCAATTCCTCCAAGAATCTCACAAATTCCAATTTTTAGGTGCCGCCACAATGTTTGGCGTGAACTCGCTGTGCCACGTCGAGCCCACCGGTGACCTGAACATGGAGGCCATGTTTATGGACAACGAAACCGGTCGACGGTGCCGCAAGGAGATGTACGGTAACGAACGGTACCTGCGCTCGATGGAACAACTGCTGCCATTCTTCCAGAAGAAGGGAGCCTTCGCGGAGGACGCTTCCGTGTGTGCGGTTTCGAAGAAAACAGTTTAAATAAAGTTTAAAATCAACAAGCAAGTCATTTTATTCAGCCATTTTCAAGAAGCCCCTCTCCCACATGAACGGAACCAGCTTCTCTAGCATGCTCTTAACTCGCGGATTGGAGTAAAAGCTCTTCCTGTATTCAAAACCAGCTTCGGTACTGGAGCCTAGCATTTCCATGTTGAGCTCCACCTCTGGGACCAGAATCATCAGGAGGCCCTCCATCGACATTAAACAGGCCAGGAATCCGTGCTGCCGGACATCTTCTTGAATATCTTGTAGTGTGGGAATCGTAGTTTTGGCGTTCAAAACATTCAAAGATTTGGCCAATTCGCTGTGGTAGTGCTCAATAAGATGATCGAACTTGTCCGTGCGAACATCTAAAGCCGATAAGTTGATGATGGAATACAGCAGGTCCAAAGATGGTGAACCGTAGACTGCAATTTGGTAATCCAGCTAGAAGAAAACAGACATTTCATTCACTGATGACATTAAGAGAAAACCCTTCATACCAGCAGAACTTCAGTTTCACTGAACTGTAAATTGTTAACCCAAAGATCTCCATGGTTTAGCACGTTAAACTTAGCTGGATCCGGTTCAAGCAGTTTGCACAAGTAGGAGTACAGTTTACCTCTGTAAAAATTCTTTAAAAAAGGATAAAATTACCATATTTAAAATAATCAGTAAAAGGTAAACTTACAAGTGCTTCCCTAACTTCCAAAGGGAAGCCCAAATCCTCCATAGCTTGGATGTAGGATTCTAATAGTGGTGCACAATAAGCCTCCATGTCTTCTTTCAGCTTCTCAGAAAAAATGCCCTCTTTAAAATCTTCCGGATATGGTCCATTCTGAACAAAATAATTTAAATGTAATTTAAAACTTTCAATGCGATGATAAAATATTGTTACCTGTTCGTAGTAAACAACGGAAGCTGCATGAAACTTGGCCACTTTGCTAAGCACCTGTTCACAAAGCTCCAAACTCAACCCTTCAGTACGCTGCTTCATAGAGAAACCCTTGGACTTCAAATCTTCCATCACAATCACCGTGTATGGCGTAGAGACCGTTTTGAGTACCCTGAAAGTATCACAAACCAAGGCCGTTGATTAGTTTAAATTGGATGTTTTGCGTACATTGTTGCTATTCTACCATACCTGGGACCGAATTGAATTCCTGCTTCACCCCAAAACTCCTCAAATGCTGGTAGAAATGTCTCGTACATCTCAATCTCTTTGCTAAAAACAGCTAACTTTTCCACAAAGTCACCCCCAAATACCTTGCTAGACTTCTCCTTCACGATGTAGGACCGTGTTTGAACCACCCCGGCACCTCCGACTTGGAACTCCACCGCAGCTCGGTGCATCAGGGACATGTAGCCCTCGACCTTGGCGTTGGCGTTTGCAACCTGAACGTCGACCACGTGAACAACTTCGGAAGCATCCGCGTTCAAATCGGCCCGGACCACATCCTCGAAAAACTTGGCATTTCGCCAACATTCAGCGGATGGCGCGGAAGAGAGTTCACTACCCGTCGAGGTCATGCTCGATGTCCAGCTGATACACAACTGGTGACTTATCTAATGCTGCAGAACGAACTGATTAGGCCTTCGCGCCATATAGGCGGCAGGACGTGCGTGATAACAAACAGGTCGCATGGGGTGGTACCACTGACGAACTGACGTGCCAGCCCATAAATATTTTTGAGAAAAATCTGCCGCCGAGTAATGATTTTTTTTTTTAAATCTGATTTTTGGAAAAAATCGACCGCAGCTTTTGAAACTTAGAAAAATATGGAGATATTTGGATTTTTTTTTAAACAGAAATTTTTATTTAAATTTTAATTGAAAGGTTCTTTACATAGTTTTTTTATAAAGTGCCCCGTTTTCAAGATAAATCCACTACAATATTAACAAAAAAAAAACAGGTATTTCATTTAGTTTTTTTTTTTTTCAAATAGTTTCCATGATTGTCTATTTCTGAAAACATTTTTATTCGCAAGGTTGAGAAAATTTTCGATAGCATTGAAGTTTAGACCTCTGGTTACTGCAATTCAACGAATAAAAGAAAAAGAAACAGTCTCATCCAAACAGCCTATTATTTTTCAATACTCTCTCAGAACAAATGGTCATTTTTTCAATGATAAAAAACATTTGTGAAATCTTCTGTTTTTTTTTTTTTTTTTTTTTAATTTTAGATTAAGAATAACTATCCTAAAAGAGCAAATATTCAATACAAAGTATTTTTGAAATGATGAAATTGATTCCAAAATTTAAAAAAAAATTTCTATGGGATCAGAAAATTTTACAAATGTTGGGAGATTAAATTAAAAAAAACTACAAAAAATAATAATAATCCGTGTACCGTAAAACGGGGTGACTTTGATAGGTTTGCGGTAATTTTTCCGCAAAATGAAGAGTACAATTACATCAAGAAGAACTGTTCCTAAAACACAACTAAAGTTAAAAAAATGTTGATGAAAGTCATTATTTTAAACTTCTCAAAGAGTCATGATTTTTTCAATGAACATGATTTTGAATCGGAAAACTGAATGAATTTTCGGATTCTTTGGACAATTTTCCACTAGGAGAAGGTTAAATAAGTTTGTAAATAATAAGTAACATGTATTTTTGAACACAATTTAAAAAAAGTCTCCGAATTAATGGGCGATTTCACTTGAACAAATTTGTGATTCGTGCATCGAATACAGTATATAATGCAATATAAATCGACAATTTTATAAACAAAACTAGTTTTAACAAATTTCAGGCATAATTCCGACTTTTAACAATTTTACCTAAAATTTATATGTATTTCGTAAAAAAGCTTATAAACATAGTTAACTAAATATAAAGATTGATTATTTTTTTCTTTAAAACTATATGAGCTACTTTAGTGATAGTACATTTAACGTACAAATAAAGTTTGAACACATCTGGGATTGCCTTAAAAGGCCGAAACTCAAAATGGTTATGATTATGGAATTCAGAATTTTGTTTATATTTTCACGATTTTCGTTGATTATGATGTTCAAAGATACAGTAAACGAACAAACTGTGTTCTTTTTTGTAATTTTAAGAGAAGTACTTAACATAATGAGTAAATTCTGTTTAGCTTTATCGATCATATTGTTACCATGCATACAAGTGAGTAGAGTAGAATGAATTACAGCATTTCAAAAGTGTTTCAATCTTTTTGTTTATTGAATTATGATGACGATAACCGACATTTGATCATTCGTCACCAAGTACTTAAATGAATTCAAATAATTACAATTAATGTTTTGCATCAAATAAATAGAAACTTTAAAAATTCAATTAAGTAGCAATGCTAGAAAGTTATGCCTTTTTAATTTTGAAACCAATTTTTGTTCCATAACCATGGCTTATAAAAATAACTTCTTTTGGAATGCGTTTCCGCATTTTTGGGCGCGGTTTGCCTAATGAGATTCGGCCTTTTGGGATTCAGCCTTATGAGAATTCTGCCTTTCGAGTAATTCGGCCTTTTGAATTTCGGCCTTTCGGGATTCAGCCTTTTGAGATTCGGCCTTTCGTAGGAGACCCGAACATCTAAAATATGATTTTAACAAGAAAAACTATGACTATCAAAGTCACCCCGGAATTTAAATTAAGAATTTTTAACGTAACTATTTTTCTAAACACTATTGAACATTTTTGTTTTCATAATAGTGCATGGACTTTGTGTGGCCTACATGTTTTAAAAATAATAATCTTGAGAAAAACATTACCTGTTGGAAAATATTCCAAAAACAATTTGAAATCCTATCAAAGTTACCCCTGTTTACGGTACCATTCTTTTCTTAGTGGTCCTCATTATTACCTACAATTTTGCCGGAGACACCAAACCGATCAAAAAATTCCTTCAAATACCAGATTTTGCCAAAATTGTATGGCGAACCAAAGACACCAAATGGCTTTTCAGGACATAGGAAAGCCCCGCCAAAGTTTGAGCTAGATAAAAAAATACAAAAAATAAAAATGCACAGAATCGACCGATTTCGTAGCGAATTGCTCTGCTAGCATTAAACAGAGAAAAAATGCGAATAACTGCTGAAAAAATCACTTAGATTTTTAATAATACCTACAAAGTCTAATATTAACTTTGCAAATGAAACTGGAACATGATCATTGGTCAGTTTTGGAAAAATGATTATCCAGCAAAATATTTTAAATCTTTTTTAAATTTTATTATAGTATCATTTCAAAAACCCCCTTTCCCAAATAAACGGCACCAACTGCTCCAACATGGCAACCACACATGGCTCGGCATACAGTTTTCTGCGATATGCCACTCCCGCCGACGTTTCGGCACACATCAATTCCAAATCTTTGTCCGGAAACAGCGCCATCATCGCCCCATCCATCGAAAGGGCACACATGAGCAAACCGTGCGCCCGGATGTCTTCGTGCAGTTCTTGAAGTGTCGGGGTAGTGGTTTTGGAATTTAGACGTTGAAGACCTTCGGCTAGGTTGTGGTGGTAGTACTCGATGAGATGATCAAACTTTGAGGTGCGGATTTCATTCGAGGCCGAATTGGTGATGAAGTAGAGCAGGTCGAAGGACGGCGAACCGTAGAATGCGATTTGGTAGTCAACCTGGTGGATATTTTAAGTTTTGTGTTACGTATTGACTAAGGATTCCGTCGATATACTAACCAGCAGGACATCTTTGTCATTAAGCAGAATGTTGTTCACCCATGGATCTCCATGGTTAAGTACTTTGAATTTGCACTTATCCGTTTGAAATAGTTTACTAACAGCGCTGTATATCTTTCCCTTATAACGTCGCTACAAAAAAGGATGGTTTGTCTTCATAAGATCAGAAATAAGTCATTTTCATGACATTACAATTGCTTCTAAAATGTCTGCGGGATATTGTAGCTCCTCCAGTGCGTGAAGATAAGAGTTTAACAATGGAGCGAAAAATGGTTCGAAAATGTCGATAAAGCTATCACTGAACATGCCTTCCATGAACTCATCTGGGTAAAATCCATTCTACAAGAAAGACACTCATTTGTAAGAACATCTTTTTCGGTTCCAATCGTAAAACATGCAAACAAACCTGTTCAAAATAAACGACGGAAGCTGCATGAAACCGTGCCAACTTTTGAACCGTTCTTTTACAATCCTTTAAACTGAGTCCTTCGCAACTCTCCTTCATGGTGAAGTTGTCCTTTCTTAAATCTTCCATCACAATTACGGTGAAAGGTGAGGTAGTGGTTTTGAATACTCTGCAAAGAAATTTCGTATCATTCCGATTTCGTAAATTTTAAAATTCAACCTTACCTCGGTCCAAACTTGACACCATCTCGTCGCCACAGCTCCTCAAAAGCCGGAATAAACTTCTCGTACACCTCAATCTCTTTCGGGAATACCTGCATCACATCAACGACTTCCCCACCGAAAACCTGGTCCGATTTCTCTTTCACCACGTAACTCAACGTCCTTTCCTCTCCACCAGCTAGCCTAATTCGCAACTTGACGCGATGGATCAGTGACATAAAACCGGCCGGTTTGGCCGTAGCACCCGAAATCTGAAGATCCACAATGCAAAAGGCATCATGCGGGAGGTTCAAATCGGTACCAACGACGTCCACGAAAAACGCTGCCTCCTGCCATGTTATTTCACAATCGGTCGCCATCGTGTAAGACTGCTTTGCGCAAGAGAAATCGCGTAACGGCCACGCTGACCAGCTGTACTGAACTGCTGATTGTGAACTAATAATGGCATATTTTTGGATGCGAGAGTTGGGGTGGGTCGTTCGCTCTGGGATAGCTAGTTGGTTTGCGAGTACTCAACATTATTTAAATCATTTCTTCAAATTCATCATGTTTCGAAGAAAAAATTTTCAAGCTCAAATCTGAAGGGGCTGTTGATACCAAAAAAACCAAGCAAGAATCTCGATTTGCATCCAAACCGGACCACCCCGTTTTATTTAGCACCCAAAAGTTTCGCCCTTTGGCGAAAATAGTTAAAAAGTCTATTTTCAAACTGCAATATCTGCAATATATTTTATGTAAGGCAGCGATTCTCAACGGGGGTACCGAGCCTACTTGATTTACATGGTAGGGGGTACCAGCATAGAAGAAGGTTGAGAATCGCTGATGTAAGGTATTTAAAGCTAGTTATTAAACTCAAGCTTTAAAAATTCAATAACTTCCAAAAACATATAACTTTTTTTTGTGAGGTCAAAACAATATTTCTTTTATAAATGAATCCTGGATCAACCTTGTACGGTTCCAGAAATATCGCAATTTGAAAATGGTGATTTTTAACAATTTTCACGAAAAAGGATGTTTAGTTCAAATTTGCACTTTTTTTGTGTAGAAACTGTAATTGAACGTCAAAGCACATATCTAGAGTTTTTTTTTATTAGGTCCTATAAAGATATGAAAGACAATAGAGCAATTCTCTCAGATTTCGGTCACTCGATTTTTTTTGTATTTTTTAATCCGACTGAAACTTTTTTGGTGCCTTCGGTATGCCCAAAGAAGCCATTTTGCATCATCAGTTTGTCCATATAATTTTCCATACAAATTTGGCAGCTGGCCATACAAAAATGATATGTGAAAATTCAAAAATCTGTATCTTTTGAAGGAATTTTTTGATCGATTTGGTGTCTTCGGCAAAGTTGTAGGTATGGATATGGACTATACTGAAAAAAAAAAGATACACGGTAAAATTTTTTTTATTATTTTTTATTTAACTTTTTATCACTAAAACTTGATTTGCAACAAAACACTATTTTTATTTTTTTTTATTTTTTGATATGTTTTAGAGGACATAAAATGCCAACTTTTCAGAAATTTCCAGAATGGGCAAAAAATCTGTGAGCGAGTTATGAATTTTTGAATCAATACTGATTTTTTCAAAAAATCGAAAATTTGGTCGCAAACATTTTTCAACTTCATTTTTTGATGTAAAATCAAATTTGCAATCAAAAAGTACTTAAGTGAAATTTTGATAAAGTGCACCGTTTTCAAGTTCAAACAATTTTTAGGTGACTTTTTTGAAACTTCTTCGGACTTTGTTGATACGACCTTTAGTTGCTGAGATATTGCCATGCAAAGGTTTAAAAACAGGAAAATTGATGTTTTCTAAGTCTCACCCAAACAGCCCACCATTTTTCAAGGTCGATATCTCAGCAACTGATTGTCCGATTTTCAATGTTAAAATATGAAACATTTGTGAAATTTTCCGATGTTTTCGAAAAAAATATTTTAAAAATTTTCAAATCAAGACTAACATTTCAAATGGGCCAAACATTCAATATTACGCCCTTTTAAAATGTTAGTCTTGATTTGAAAATTCCGAAAATATTGTTTTCGAAAAGATCGGAAAATTTCACAAATGTTTCATATTTTAACATTTAAAATCGAACCATTAGTTGCTGAGATATCGACATTGAAAAATGGTGGGCTGCTTGGATGAGACTTAGAAAACATCAATTTTCCTGTTTTTAAACCTTTGCATGGCAATATCTCAGCAACTAAAGGTCGTATCAACAAAGTCCGAAGAAGCAAAATATAGAGAATTTTCTCAGCTTTTCAAAAAAATTTTTTTTTCAAAGGTGTGCAAACATGTGCACCAATTTTAAAAAATGAAAAACTGCGACTATTTTCAAAAAAGTCACCTAAAAATTGATTTAACTTGAAAACGGTACACTTTATCAAAATTTCACTGAAGTACTTTTTGATTGCAAAATTGATTTTACATCGAAAAATGAAGTTGAAAAATGTTTGCGACCAATTTTTCGATTTTTTTAAAAAATCAGTATTGATTCAAAAATTCATAACTCGCTCAAAGATTTTTTGCACAACCTGGAAATTTCTGAAAAGTTGGCATTTTATGTCCTTTAAAACATATCAAAAAATAAAAAAAAATAAAAATAGTGTTTTTTTTGCAAATCAAGTTTTAGTGACAAAAAGTTAAATAAAAAATCATAAAAAAAAATTTTACCGTGTATCATTTTTTTCAGTGTAGTCCATATCCATACCTACAACTTTGCCGAAGACACCAAATCGATCAAAAAATTCCTTCAAAAAATACAGATTTTTGAATTTTCACATATCATTTTTGTATGGCCAGCTGCCAAATTTGTATGGAAAATTATATGGACAAACTAATGATGCAAAATGGCTTCTTTGGGCATACCGAAGGCACCAAAAAAGTTTCAGTCGGATTAAAAAATACAATAATTAAAATTTAAGAAAAAAGACCGATTTCGTAGAGAATTGCTCAATAGTTAATTGGTGCATAACAAAAAGAACTCTGGATATGGTGCTCAACGGAATTACGTGCTGTTTCCCTAATTGACAATTCTCTTCATGAGTTTTTAGTTTTTAGTTTTTAGTTTTTAGTTTTTAGTTTTTAGTTTTTAGTTTTTAGTTTTTAGTTTTTAGTTTTTAGTTTTTAGTTTTTAGTTTTTAGTTTTTAGTTTTTAGTTTTTAGTTTTTAGTTTTTAGTTTTTAGTTTTTAGTTTTTAGTTTTTAGTTTTAGTTTTTAGTTTTAGTTTTTAGTTTTTAGTTTTTAGTTTTTAGTTTTTAGTTTTTAGTTTTTAGTTTTTAGTTTTTAGTTTTAGTTTTTAGTTTTTAGTTTTTAGTTTTTAGTTTTTAGTTTTAGTTTTTAGTTTTTAGTTTTTAGTTTTAGTTTTAGTTTTTAGTTTTTAGTTTTTAGTTTTTAGTTTTTAGTTTTTAGTTTTTAGTTTTAGTTTTTAGTTTTTAGTTTTTAGTTTTTAGTTTTTAGTTTTTAGTTTTAGTTTTTAGTTTTTAGTTTTTAGTTTTTAGTTTTTAGTTTTTAGTTTTTAGTTTTTAGTTTTTAGTTTTTAGTTTTTAGTTTTTAGTTTTTAGTTTTTAGTTTTTAGTTTTTAGATTTTAAATTTTAAATTTTTAGTTTTTAGTTTTTAGTTTTTAGTTTTTAGTTTTTAGTTTTTAGTTTTTAGTTTTTAGTTTTTAGTTTTTAGTTTTTAGTTTTTAGTTTTTAGTTTTTAGTTTTTAGTTTTTAATTATTAGTTTTTAGTTTTTAGTTTTTAGTTTTTAGTTTTTAGTTTTTAGTTTTTAGTTTTAGTTTTTAGTTTTTAGTTTTTAGTTTTTAGTTTTTAGTTTTTAGTTTTTAGTTTTTAGTTTTTAGTTTTAGTTTTTAGTTTTTAGTTTTTAGTTTTTAGTTTTTAGTTTTTAGTTTTAGTTTTTAGTTTTTAGTTTTTAGTTTTTAGTTTTTAGTTTTTAGTTTTAGTTTTTAGTTTTAGTTTTTAGTTTTAGTTTTTAGTTTTAGTTTTTAGTTTTTAGTTTTAGTTTTTAGTTTTTAGTTTTTAGTTTTTAGTTTTTAGTTTTTAGTTTTTAGTTTTTAGTTTTTAGTTTTTAGTTTTTAGTTTTTAGTTTTTAGTTTTTAGTTTTTAGTTTTTAGTTTTTAGTTTTTAGTTTTTAGTTTTTAGTTTTTAGTTTTTAGTTTTTAGTTTTTAGTTTTTAATTTTTAGTTTTTAGTTTTAAGTTTTTAGTTTTTAGTTTTTAGTTTTTAGTTTTTAGTTTTAGTTTTTAGTTTTTAGTTTTTAGTTTTTAGTTTTTAGTTTTTAGTTTTTAGTTTTTAGTTTTTAGTTTTTAGTTTTAGTTTTTAGTTTTTAGTTTTTAGTTTTTAGTTTTTAGTTTTAGTTTTTAGTTTTTAGTTTTTAGTTTTTAGTTTTAGTTTTTAGTTTTTAGTTTTTAGTTTTTAGTTTTTAGTTTTTAGTTTAGTTTTTAGTTTTTAGTTTTTAGTTTTAGTTTTTAGTTTTTAGTTTTAGTTTTTAGTTTTTAGTTTTTAGTTTTTAGTTTTAGTTTTTAGTTTTTAGTTTTTAGTTTTTAGTTTTTAGTTTTTAGTTTTTAGTTTTTAGTTTTTAGTTTTAGTTTTTAGTTTTTAGTTTTTAGTTTTTAGTTTTAGTTTTTAGTTTTAGTTTTTAGTTTTAAGTTTTTAGTTTTTAGTTTTTAGTTTTTAGTTTTTAGTTTTTAGTTTTTAGTTTTAGTTTTAGTTTTTAGTTTTTAGTTTTTAGTTTTAGTTTTTAGTTTTAGTTTTTAGTTTTAGTTTTAGTTTTTAGTTTTTAGTTTTTAGTTTTAGTTTTTAGTTTTTAGTTTTTAGTTTTTAGTTTTTAGTTTTTAGTTTTAGTTTTTAGTTTTAGTTTTTAGTTTTTAGTTTTAGTTTTAGTTTTTAGTTTTTAGTTTTTAGTTTTTAGTTTTAGTTTTAGTTTTTAGTTTTTAGTTTTTAGTTTTTAGTTTTTAGTTTTAGTTTTTAGTTTTTAGTTTTTAGTTTTAGTTTTTAGTTTTTAGTTTTTAGTTTTTAGTTTTTAGTTTTTAGTTTTTAGTTTTTAGTTTTAGTTTTTAGTTTTTAGTTTTTAGTTTTTAGTTTTTAGTTTTTAGTTTTTAGTTTTAGTTTTTAGTTTTTAGTTTTTAGTTTTTAGTTTTTAGTTTTTAGTTTTTAGTTTTTAGTTTTAGTTTTAGTTTTAGTTTTTAGTTTTTAGTTTTTAGTTTTTAGTTTTAGTTTTTAGTTTTAGTTTTTAGTTTTTAGTTTTTAGTTTTAGTTTTTAGTTTTTAGTTTTTAGTTTTTAGTTTTTAGTTTTAGTTTTTAGTTTTTAGTTTTTAGTTTTTAGTTTTAGTTTTTAGTTTTTAGTTTTTAGTTTTTAGTTTTTAGTTTTTAGTTTTTAGTTTTTAGTTTTTAGTTTTTAGTTTTTAGTTTTTAGTTTTTAGTTTTTAGTTTTTAGTTTTTAGTTTTTAGTTTTTAGTTTTTAGTTTTTAGTTTTTAGTTTTTAGTTTTTAGTTTTTAGTTTTTAATTATTAGTTTTTAGTTTTTAGTTTTTAGTTTTTAGTTTTTAGTTTTTAGTTTTTAGTTTTTAGTTTTTAGTTTTTAGTTTTTAGTTTTTAGTTTTTAGTTTTTAGTTTTTAGTTTTTAGTTTTTAGTTTTTAGTTTTTAGTTTTTAGTTTTTAGTTTTTAGTTTTTAGTTTTAGTTTTTAGTTTTTAGTTTTTAGTTTTTAGTTTTAGTTTTTAGTTTTTAGTTTTTAGTTTTTAGTTTTTAGTTTTTAGTTTTTAGTTTTTAGTTTTTAGTTTTTAGTTTTTAGTTTTTAGTTTTTAGTTTTTAGTTTTTAGTTTTTAGTTTTTAGTTTTTAGTTTTAGTTTTTAGTTTTTAGTTTTTAGTTTTTAGTTTTTAGTTTTTAGTTTTTAGTTTTTAGTTTTTAGTTTTTAGTTTTTAGTTTTTAGTTTTTAGTTTTTAGTTTTTAGTTTTTAGTTTTTAGTTTTTAATTATTAGTTTTTAGTTTTAAGTTTTTAGTTTTTAGTTTTTAGTTTTTAGTTTTTAGTTTTTAGTTTTTAGTTTTTAGTTTTTAGTTTTTAGTTTTTAGTTTTTAGTTTTTAGTTTTTAGTTTTAGTTTTTAGTTTTTAGTTTTAGTTTTTAGTTTTTAGTTTTTAGTTTTTAGTTTTTAGTTTTTAGTTTTTAGTTTTAGTTTTTAGTTTTTAGTTTTTAGTTTTTAGTTTTTAGTTTTTAGTTTTTAGTTTTAGTTTTTAGTTTTTAGTTTTTAGTTTTTAGTTTTTAGTTTTAGTTTTTAGTTTTTAGTTTTTAGTTTTTAGTTTTTAGTTTTTAGTTTTTAGTTTTTAGTTTTTAGTTTTTAGTTTTTAGTTTTTAGTTTTTAGTTTTTAGTTTTTAGTTTTTAGTTTTTAGTTTTTAGTTTTTAGTTTTTAGTTTTTAGTTTTTAGTTTTTAGTTTTTAGTTTTTATCATCTTCGAACAAAAGTGAAAATATTAGGATTTATTCAGTCCTAACATGATAACAATAACTTACAATATCTGCTAAACAAGCTGACTTTGAAATTATCTTTAAAAACTAGGTTGTAAACAATGTCATAAATAATTTTCTCACGTACCGAGCCCAGATGGACTTGAATATCTCTGGCAGAAAGGAATAGACCAGTTTATCTTCATCGTTACTAGAACTCATACTAGATAGGCTCTTCTAATGTCCAACAATATCGTTGTAACTATGCCTTTTTCAACGGACGAAATTCCCGAGTGGCTAAATGCAACTTATTTTGAGAACATTCTCGTAAAAGAACGCAATGATTTTTCAATCAGGGTGCCTTCAATAGATGTGAGCTACGCACTGTCCAAGGGTGAAAATTACGTCAGTATAATTTTTCGATCTGCGCTAAAGGTTCAAAGCAAATCTCAACCCCTTCACGACGAAAGTTACATCGTCAAGTACACCCCCACGGATGGGGCGGCCAACCTAAAAATGAAGGATTACAATGTTCACGAGAAGGAAATGAACGTGTACGAGTTGGTGATTCCGAAGATCGATAAAATGATGCGCTCGATTGGTGATCGTTCCAAGCTGTTTCCGAAGACGTTGGCCGTTGATCGAGAGCACGATGCGATCATCTTTGAAGATTTGAACCACGGAAGATTCGTAATGGCGGATAGAGTGAGTGGTTTGGGATTGGAGCACACCAAGAAGGTTCTGGTGGGATTGGCTAAACTGCACGCTTGTTCTTTGAAATTGATTGAGATGGAGCCGGAGATAGTTGATCGATTTAATACTGGGATCCTGACTCGTCACACAAGTGCGTTGTATTCAATGTTTCAGTCTAGTTTTGATGCGTTAATCGAAGAGATGAAAACGTGGGATTCAAAGTGGCAATACTATTGCGGCAAACTGGAGAAATTGCAACCATACTTTATCGAAAACAGTCTTGCTGTAACCGATCACGAATGCGAAGTTGATCTACGCGTGCTGAACCATGGAGATCCTTGGACTAACAATATGATGTTTCTCAACGATTCTGATGGTAAACCTGTTGAGGTTGTACTTTTGGATCTTCAGTTTTGCAACTACACGACTCCAGCAGCGGATTTACTCTACTTTTTCTACACTTCGACTAAGGATGAGATTCGGCAAAATTGTTTTGAAGAACTAATGCAGTACTATTACAATAACTTTTCGGATTATGTGAATCGTCTTGGTTGTTCTAAAAAGATACAAACTTTGCATCAATTTCAACAACACTTATTGAAGAAGATGTTTTTCGGTAATTTTGCTCATTTTATTTGATATTCAAAATAATTATTTTCAATCTATTCAACAGCTGTCAACTCCAGCATCGTTCCACTTCCGATCGCCATCAACGAGGTCACTTGCGATGCCGATTTCGAAGGACTCACCGGAAACGATGATCGAACTCGTCAGTTCAAGCGGACAGTGATGTCTAACAAGAAATACCACAAGATAATACAAGCTTTGCTGCCAGTTTTCGACAGGAAGGGACTGTTGGATACATTGAAGTGATCGTATGATACAATAGAAAATGTCAAACATAAGAAATTTAAAAGTTAAATAAATAAAGTTAAATATTATTTTTTATTTTCGTTTGTCATTTACATCTGAATATTCCTACAACGACTTCAAAGTTTAAGGCTACCGAAAACTCTCTTCAAACATCTTCCACACACACCGTAATTCCATTCATTAATTCCCTAGCACTCAAAGGTGCGTTGCCGGCCGGCAACAAAGTCACCACCAATATAGCCATAATTTGCGACGACTCTTGATTACATTCATCGTTCAAGTTTCAACACGTCCAGTCAGGTTTCTGCACAAAGTCAAGTGTCAGCATAATGGCGATCAACGGAGATTGGATTACCACTGATTTATTGGAGCGAATCCTGCTAGGTGCGAATGAGTGTCGGTTTAAGGTCGTAGGTCATAAAGTTGAAGCCGCTACGAAAAAAGGGGACAACTATGCCAGTGAAATGTACCGAGTGGTAATTGAGTACGAAATGGATGGAAAATGCCAGAAAAGTACTAAAATTATGAAAGTAATTCCATCGGGTGATATTCAACGGAAGATTATGGAGAAGAACAACATCTTTCCAAGGGAGATTGCAGTGTATCGAGATATTCTACCCAGAATAAGCAAACTTTTGCAAAGCATTGGGGATCCAGTTCAAATTTCGCCAGCCTGTACCTATACAACGGATGACCCGAAGACCATGCTGGTGTTTGAAGATATCAAGGAACGTGGATACCAAATGGTCGATCGACGTATTGGCTTGAATTTAGAGCAGACTAAGCTGGTTCTAAGAAAGTTAGCGAAACTACACGCAGGTTCAGCGGTTGTGTACCAAGAAGAACCGGAAGTAATGGAACCAGTTATGGAGGGTGCGATCACGACTAACCCGCACCGGCAAGACTTTCTGGTCTTCTACAAAATGTGCGCCCGCCAAGTGGTGAAGCTCTTGGAGAGTTGGAGCGATCCTTCGTATTGCGAAATCTTGGAAAAAATACGAAATCTTCCAAAAACCACAATCGCAAAAGGATGCCAGGTTTACACCAGGGATGACGCCGTCTTCAACGTGCTGAACCACGACGATGTTTGGACCAGCAACCTGATGTTCAGGTATGAGGACAAGGTGGCGCTGAACGATGTACTGCTGTTCGATTACCAGCTAGCGTACTTTGGGTCTCCCGGAGTTGATCTTAACTACTTTTTAAATGGCTCGGTTCAGGATGACATTCGGGAGAAACATTGGTTGGAGTTCATTCGGGTGAGGTTTCTGTTTACTTTCTCAATGTGAAATATCCTTATAGAAATCTTTTTTCAGTATTACCATACCATTTTAACGGAAACCTTGCGGAAGCTTCGTTACTCCGGGAATATTCCCACTTTACAGGACATCCACGTGGAGGTGGTTAGGACTGGCTTTCACAGTATGTATATCACAAACTTGACCGGCTTTAATTGTCCCATAATAGTCAACGTAATTGCTGTTTATATTTGTTCCACTTGGCAATTGATGAGAGCCTACGTCATGTACATTAGGCGATTCAATGCGCGATAAGATAAATTACCTTCCTCTGTTTCCTTTTTCGTGCACTCAAAAAAACATTCACGTTGATGTTACGTGAAAAGCTATGTGGTATTTTTCCACTAAAGTTTTCACGTAACTTCTACAAGATGACTCTAGTAGAAACGGAATTTATTTGGCCAGATCAGTTCACATCGATTTTACGTGTTTCACACGTAAAAGCTAAATGAATCAATTGATGATTTCTACGTGTTTGTTTTAGTAAACGTTATATGATTTTTGTAGTAGTAGATTTCAGTTTAGCCTCACTTTATTTTATTTTTTCGAATAGAAATAAAAATGATGTCAGTTCAATTTGCACAAACTTGGTTTATTTTTCAATAATTAACAAACATTGTAAAGATTAGAATTTTCCGGAAACACCGATGAGACCTTTTTACCAGTGGTTTAGTTAGCCGACTCTGCCGGCCTGCATGCACACGGGAACCCGTTTCAAGGCCAGGACGACGCATCCGGCCAGGACAACGCATCCGGCCTAGACGATCTGACCACCAGTTGGATGCTCAAGAACGAGTTGTGCAATCTAGACTTGAAATCCTCCGGAGAACACTCAGCTAAACCCGTTGGCCTTGTCCATGCAATTTTCGGTGGCGTTGAGCACCACGGTAACACCGGCCGCTAAGGTTGGAACGGGTCAGAATTCCAGTGGCCGCTGGGAATGAAGATGATTACTTCCAGAGGTCAGATTCTGCAAAAAGGAAAAAATAGCTGTAATTAAAATAAATCAAACTTAACTTAACTTACCGTCTGTCCCATTTTCAAATAAATTTGGCGAGAACAACTCCAGCTGCAGACCTTTGCCGTTCGCTATCAATTTTCATACTAAAATAATCACGTAGAAATTTGACAGAATGGCGCACTCGAGTCTCGTTGAAGTTACATTTCAAAACACATAAAAGCTACATGAATAAACCTAGTGGAAAAATATTATAAGGATTTCCACGTAACTTCAAAGTGTACACATTTTTTGCCAGAACACATTCACCTTTTTTTTACGTGTGTCACGTAAAACGGGCCTAGTGAGGGGAAAATCGGGGTTACGTGATTTTTCACGTAGCATCAACGTGTGGAGTTTTTTGAGTGTGAGGTGTATCATTAGAGCGACCCATAAAATTAATTACTTTCAAAATACCTAGTCATTGAATATTTATAAAAAATCTCAGAATGTTAAAATCTCTCTAACTCTAAATCTCTGGAGCGCTGAAATTCGAACTCTTTCATAATCAGAATTTCGAATTCTTTTGTCTTTAAATCTTTGAATCTTTGAATCTTTGAATCTTTGAATCTTTAAATCTTTGAATCTTTGAATCTTTCAATCTTTGAATATTTTTTTTTAAACCTTAGAATTTTAAACCTAAAGGAATCTTTAAACCGTTGAAAAAGAGCCATCCTAACCTCTCAACCGTCACGATCCCCCCTCTTTCCAGGTGTCAACGCGGTGTTCTGTCTGTTGCCGCTGGCCATGATGGAGAACTCGGAGAACGCTGAAATGGACGTGTTCCTGCAGGAAAGCGCAGCCGGCGAGGCCTTCCGGGCACAAATCTTCTCCAACCCTCGGTATGAGCCGATTCTGAAGCAAGCCTTGTGCAGGTTCGACCTGTTGGGTTATTTTGATTGAGCTTAGATTATAACTGAATTTAAATAAAAAGATGCTCAACAATGAGTAAGAGTTTTTGAACGAAAAACAGTTATTTACCGAAAGTCCAAACAGTCTGGAAGCAATATATCATGCTGGATCTTCTTGTTACGACATGTAGGTTTAAGTTGGCGCGTGTCAGTCTAGAACTAGGTCGATCTTACAAGTGACGAAATTACTTCACGTATTTCCTCCTGGCTGGAAGATACACGTCTCATTTTCGTGATACGAGCTTTCTTCGCGAAGCGAAATGCATTCTACAAATAGTGCAAATCTAAATGGAATAAATTACACTGATCCAATCCAGAGACCGCAACCATCTCGGACATGCAACGAAGTCGTAAATCAGACGCATCTTCACGAAGACTCGAATGCAAGTATAAGGTGTATAAAACCATCCGTAGCCCTGACCAAACGATGCATTATCAGTAGTTCGGTGTTCAGAAGCACGTCCAGAATGCCGGAAGAGAAGTGCTCCAGCAAGATCGAAGAATTGTGCGAGATTCCGGCATGGCTGAACTCCGAATACTTTGAACAACTGCTGAAGAAGGTGAAGGGAGATTCTACGATCAAGGTGCAATCCGTGGACGTGAAGTATGCCCTACCAAAGGGAGAGAACTACGCCAGTGTCATCTACCGGGTACAGGTTGTGTTCCACAAAAAGGATCAACTCTCGATTAGTCGAAGCTACATAGTGAAAGGAATGGCACTGACAGATCTTGCCGTTCAGAAGCTGGGCGAGTACAACGTTTACGAAAAGGAGATGGATGTGTACGAGCTGGTTGTTCCTGAGCTCAAGCGCCTTTCCAGATCACTTGGAGACCGTTCCGAACTGTACCCATCAGCGTTGACCGTTGATCGCGATCATAACGTGATCATATTTGACGATCTATCCAAGAAGGGATTCATCATGCCGGACAGATCCGTTGGGCTGGATTTGACACACATGAAGATGTCTCTGAAATTGACGGCCAAGCTGCACGCTACGTCGTTAAAACTCGCTGAAATGCACCCAACAATATTCGATCGCTACACCACGGGAATGATGACCCGCGAAACGGACGCATTCTACCCATTTTTCTATGAAACTTTCGATGCTTTGACGAATGAGATCAGCACGTGGGATCAAAAATGGCACTACTACTCGAATAAACTACGGAAGCTTCGCCCACATTTTATAGAGCAGGGTCTGAAGGTATTTGACCACGAAAGTGACGACGATCTGCGAGTGTTTGCGCAAGGCGATCTTTGGGTTAACAACTTGCTGTTCAAATACGATTCCAACAGAAAACCAATTGATATCGTCCTGTTGGACTTCCAGTTTGCTTGCTACGCCACCCCCATGATCGACCTGTGTTATTTCTTCTTCACCTCCGCAAATGATGAACTCCGGCAAAGCTGCTTCGAAGAACTCATGCAATATTACTACTATCATCTAGCATGCTATACCAAGAGATTAGGATACTCCAAGAAGTTCCCAACACTTCACCAATTCCAAAAGCAGCTACTCAAGAAACTATTCTACGGTAAGTAAACCCCCCTTAGAACATCGAAACAACCCAGCTATCCTAACCTCAAAACAAAAACCTCCAGCCGTCTACTCCAGCATGATCGCCCTGCCAGTGCAAATTAACGAGGACTCGACGGATGCGGACTTTGATGCGCTGCTCGGCATTGACGAGCGGTCACAGCGATACCGTAGGACGATAATGGGCAACAAGCGATACCAAAGGATCATTAAGGGACTGCTGCCGTTCTTCGACCGGAAGGGCCTGCTGGACAAGCTGGACTGATGGCGACTGCGCTTGGCGGTTTGTCTGTTGTGACAGAGTTGTGTGGAGTTTGTTATCGTGTGGCCAAGCGAGAGGAATGTTATTGATGTTTATTCAATTAAATACAATAGTTATTTAAAGATGATGATTTCGACTCCAGTTTCCAATGATTTAGCGTCTGAGTCTCCGAATCCGACTCCAGCTTTTGAAGGTTTAGTAGCACTCTGGCGAATATGCAACAATCCGGTCGTGCACGGTTCAACCAATTGAACCGATTGATATTTTACCAAACAGCTTCCAGATATTGCGCCCGATTTTCGCAAGATATCGCCAGATTCAGATGCGCAAATCACTCCAATTTTACAGATTATTTTCCAAGTGAGTAGGCTTTCCATAATCAGAGTAATTTAAAAAAATGCTTTTGATCACGTTTATTTAAATGCATACAAAATCAAGAGTTTAAAAATGTATCAGAAAGAAAAGAAAATCTTTAGTCCTCCCCTGCAAACTTGGGCAGCAGAAACTTTAAAATTTCCACAAACTTTGGATTGGTGAAAACTTCCCGCCGTGCCTGCAGCGCTTCCTCACTGTCGTCGAGCATGTTCGCCGGTGTGGCCAATTCCGTCCGCTCGATTATCAACGCCGGGACGATGCAGGTCGTCATGACCAGAGCTGAAATGTGGGAGGGTGGAGGAAGAGTGTGATTAGCAAATCCACAGCTTAAATGGTTTGACATTGATGTGCTAATTGGAGGTGCGATTTATTTGCGCGAAGATCTGTTTCTTACCGTGATCACGTTTTTTATGCATTTCGTGCTGGATCGTTTCCAGCGTCGGCAAAGGGGCGTCGTACATGAACGCTTCAAGGGATGATCGCAGTTCGGTGACGTAGATTTGCACCAGTTCATCAAATCCGTTACGCTGGACGTCGTTGTTGGCCGAAGTGTAGAGAAAGTGGTTTAGATCGATTCCTGGCGATCCGAAGAAACACTCCTGGTAGTCGATGAGGGACAGATCAATCACTTTTCCCTCCGTGTCGTACTTCCAGAGAACATTGTTCAGCCATAGATCACCGTGGTTAAGTACGTTGAAGGCGTCCTCGTCACGGTAATAGGTACTGCATTCACGCTCAATTACGCTGCATTCGAGATCAACGAAGAAATCTTCATAGTTGGCAAGGTCGGGGATTGTAGCCGCCAGTGAGGTGCACTCTTTGACGCAGTTTTGGTAGTACTTTCGAATTGGGTTCTGCTCGTCGTAGAATCCACTCGTCATGTGCAATTCAAACAGGTTGCGATTCTTCCGGCTCAAAACAGCTGTGGCAGCGTGAAATTTGGCCAATTTGAGCATCAACAACTTGCAGTGATCCAGGTCCAGCCTCGATCGGCGGTCAGGCTGTCTGAAGCCCTGCTCGGACAAATCTTCCAGCACAAGTGCATCGTCATCCTCATAAATCAACTTTGGTCCAAAGAGACTGCCGCAATCCCCACTGCTCTCTAGCAACTGCCTTATCTCGCGCATAATTATTCCGTAAACATCTTTTTCAACCTCAAACACGTACTGAACACTTTCGGCCAGGTCCGGCGACTCCAAACCGGTTTTCAAAATTACCGAAATTGTGCTCCGTTCGTTTCGTTCGTTCTGACCACTGCTGCAGTAGGTCACTTTGGCGCGTATAATCGAACTCATAAAATTTTGACCCTTCGGTGCTCCGTGCTCCAGGGCATAACCCAACACTTTGACCTCCTCTCCAAAATGTGCCTTCAGCACTTTTGTAAAATACTCGACGTTGATCCAGCTGCGGACGATCTCGTTGGGCACATCATCCGTGGTGGCCATCTCTACACTTGGGTTTTCTAAACACAACTGCGCCGAAGCTGGCGAATGCAACGGCACTTCAAACCGGCTCACGCGAGAGTGCTTAACAGAACTGATCTATCGATGAGATGAGCTCGAGTTGTACAACTGACGACCATGGCAGGTTCGTGGTTGTTGAACAGGCTTGTCTGTTTGGTGTCAGCAAAAGATACAGTTTAATTAGCTAATTGTTTCTTATATAAGTGAATATACCAAGAAAAAAAACACGTTTAATTGAGGAAGTATATTCCCTTTTCCCAGAGTTTCGGCTCAAAAAAAGATAAACATCTTCTATTTCATTATTGCCATTCGGCTTTAAAAAAACTGTACAGATTTAGTATTTCAGAATACAACCTCGAAATAAGTAATATTTATCTTTTTTCAAAAACACTTATTTCAATTAACGATTTTCGCTGTGTGGAAAGAAGGAAATTATGTGGTGTCCTTAAGAAATGCGTCAATTGTAAAATTAATTGAACTGTGCATTCACATAGTAAAATATCAAAAGTTCATTCCAACTTGTCCAGCAACCCTTTCCGGTCGAAGAACGGCAGCAGTCCCTTGAGGATCCTATGGTACCGCTTGTTGGCCATGATGGTTCGCCGATATCGGGCCGACTTTTCATCATTTCCCAGCACAGCTTCAAAGTCAGCATCCGTCGAGTCCTCGTTGATTTGCACCGGCAAGCAAATGAAACTGCAAAAGACAGCTATAGCATTGATTAAGATTATGGCAATTCGATAATGTTAGTGGTTAACATACCGTAGAATAACTTGCTGAGAAGCTGCCTTTGAAATTGATGATAAGTTGGGAACTTTTTGGAACACCCTAGTCCTTTGGTGTAGTTCGCTAAATGATTGTAATAGTATTGCATGAGTTCTTCGAAATACGTTTGCCTAAGTTCATCATTTGCAGAGCAGAAGAACAGAAAGCACAAATCAACAACTGGAGTGGTATAACAGCAGAACTGGAAATCCAGCAGCACAACATCAGTTGGTATTCCATCGGAGTCATATTTGAACATCATGTTGTTAATCCATAGATCGCCATGGACAAACACCCGTAGATCATCTTCGTGTTTTTGTTCATACACAGATATTCCTTGTTCTATGAAGTGTGGGCGAAGCTTTCGTATCTTGTTTGCATAATAGTGCCATTTCGGATCCCATGTACTGATCTCATCCGCCAGAACATCCAAGGTAGAATAATAAAATACATAAAAAGCATCCGTATCACGAGTGATCATCCCCGTAGTGTACCCATCGAAAACCGTGGGCTGCATCTCGGCCAGTTTCAACGAACTCGCATGCATTATGGCCATTAATTTATACGACATTTCAAGCTGTATTCGATCCAACCCGACAGTTCTATCTCCCATGACGAAACCCTTTCGTGTCAGATCATCGAAGATTATCACATTGTTATCTCGATCGATTGCTAACGTTGAAGGATACAACTCTGAACGCTCTCCAAGTGATCTGGCCAGACGATTGAGCTCCGGAATTATCCTCTCGTAGACGTCCATCTCCTTTTCGTAAACGTTGTAGCTACCCTCACCAAGTTTTTTAACCGTAAACTCCGATGAGGAAATCCCTTTTACAATGTAACTCCGATTGACCGCCAGTTGATTCTTCGTATCGAACACAACTTGAACTCGATATATCACACTGACAAAGTTCTCCCCCCTCGGGATTGCATACTTCACATCCAGTGATTGCACCCTGATAGTTGAGTCCTCTTTCTTCCGTCTCAATAACTGCTCAAAATACCCGGAATTCAACCAGTCGGGAACATCGCCGGACTCTACGTCCAAGGGACTCTTCTCATCCGCCATTCTGAACGCTACTGGACACAATACTTCTGATAGTTTATCATTAGGTCTACTCTATACGTGCATTTACCAGATGTGCCGTTGATTTACCACCTCGTCAAGTGTAGTAAATATATCATACCTTACGAGTGCAGCCGGGAAGCGTTATGATAACGGGCTGGATAAGCATGTGCAGAGTAGAATACTTTCCATCAGGTTAAGCTATTTGTACAATGCAAATTGCTTCATGGAATGGTAAGAGTCACGTTTTGTGGCCACTTGTTCAATTCTTGAAGTTGGAATGAATGGAGGGAATTTCGAGATACGGAAGACAAAAAGGGATGAAAAAAGGAATAACCATTTTGTTTTGATCCAGTCTTGTCGAAAAAGAAAAACAGATTTTCTCTACTTCACCGACGTTTCGGCCTTTATTTTGAGGCCTTCTTCAGGGGGTTTACTAAAAATGACAATAGGACTAAAACATTTTTGACAAGAAACAGACAACTAGTAAGTACACAAAACACAACCAAACACATACAAATTGTAAAAGCTTGACATTTTTTGTAAACCCCCTGAAGAAGGCCTCAAAATAAAGGCCGAAACGTCGGTGAAGTAGAGAAAATCTGTTTTTCTTTTTCGACAAGACTGCTCGCCAAAACCAGAAAGATTAAAAGGAATAACTTTTGGAAATGAGGCGATTCTATTATAAACGAAAAACCATACTTTCAACATATCTATCCTGGACTTCTCAAACAAGATTGACGCCACATTTGTTTAAAAAATCTCAACAACAGTTTGGTTTGTGTGTAATTCTTTTTTTAATTTTTTTTTAACCTAATAACCCTTTATGTAAAAACTCTTGATGAAATAAATATTTCATATGATCATGACCTGAAAAACCGTTCGACTCTGAGTGGCCGTTGATCAAATCCGAACCTGTGCCAGCTCGTTCAACTTCATGGAAGACTTCTGTAAATAGAAAAAAGGAATATTCTGCAAACCTGATTTTTAAATGATGAATCATCTCACCCAAAACCCCCTTCCTCAGCAGCTCCATTTGCAGCTCGACCAACTTCGGAACAACCCCAAGATATCCGATCGCGTCCAAAATTTGCACAAAGTGCTGATAGTATGCGTACACAATCTCCCGCCGATGGGTTGCCTTCAGCGCAGGTGTCACAATCTTATCCAACAGACAGATCAAATCGAAAGCCGGAGAGCCCCAGTGGCAACGGTAATCGGTCAGCATCGTCCCAGCGGACGGCTTAAAGCGCAAGCATTGCCGCTGGAGGTTTCCGTGGTTCAGCACGTTGTATCCGGTGCCTTTGGGGTTTGGCGCGAAGACTTGTGCAAGCTTGGCTTTTGACGAAGATTTTAAGGCTTCAAACTTTGAGGCGATTTCCTCGCAGTTTTTCCATGATTTAATTTCGTTGGAGATGGACTCAAACTTGCTTTCGATTGAGGTGTCGATGCCAGACGATGCGTCGTAGCAGGAGAGATCGGTAGACTAAAACCAGGAATATGGTATGTGGATGCCCATACGATATGATCAATATCGAACTTACCGTTTGGTGTAAGAAGTACGATACCGCGTGCAACTCAGCTATGCTTTGAATAACCGGTAGAACATCCTCAAAAGTTGCAAACGTTTGATTCGTTTTCATCCAACCAAGAGATTGAATGTCTTCCAATATCAGAACCGTATTAGGTTTGTTGGACGCATGTATTAATCTACAAAGCACGATCTTCATTTAAATAGTGTTCCCCCTACAACTAAGCTTCCAAACTTGCCTTGGATACTGAAGATCGATCCCAGCTTCTTTCAACACCTTAGCCATTGCAGGCAGCACTTCTCCATACAGTCTGACCTCCTGCGAATCTTCCTCGCTAGATCCTCCAGCACCGATCTTCACCGTCAAGTTGACGGCCTGTTCCTGCTGGTACCTGCTCGATCGGAAGTGAATTGCAGTCTTGTACGACTCAAACCCACCACGATCGCAGTGCTCGCCATCAGACCGAAGTCTGCACCCATGGCAGAGGACGATCGAGGGATCGTTCCGGGCCTTCCTGATCACGTTCAGAAACAGGTCGTTGTTTAACAGTTGGGTCGCCATGTTGTCCAGTACGGGATTGCCCAAAGACTGACGTGTCCGGCCAACTTTGGAATACTCTCGAGAGCTATGTTTACCGACATCCTCCCCCATCTCGAGGGCTTACATGGCACCTGGATGATTGATCGATTGGCAATTGAAGCAGTTGACCAATACAGCCTATTGCAGCACGATAACGGTCAAGCGCCGACGGAAGGGGCGCGTGCAGTGGCAGGTTTGTCAACCGGGAGATTGGGGTGAAAGTGGTTTGAGATTATGTGGGGAAATCTCAAAACGTCTCAGTGATTCCAGTCTGCCCTAAACATGATGATGTTATCGACACCCTGATGTGACGTTATCAACCCAATTCTATTTCTATTTTATTGTAAATCATTTCGTCATAAACAAAATAATCGATACAAACTGGACGTGATAACTGTTTGTAGTCCATAGGGTAAACGGATTGAACATTGTTTAATGAAAAGGGTTTTAAAGTTAGATTCTGGAAAAGTTTTGACGATTTTTCTGATATAAACTTCAAGATATTAGAGGGAGGGCTTCTGGTGGTCAAAATGAACTCAAATTTGAGATTTAGCCTAATGAAGAGCCAATCTTTGATCAAAGGGTAGCCCCGAGGAAGCCCGGTTTTGGACCATTATATTATAGAGCTCCTTTTAAAGCCATTTTTACGAGTTCCGATTAAAGTTCAGACTCGATTATCCGAAGGCTTCGAAAATATTTCACTTCGGATTTTTGAAACTTCGGTTAATTGAATCACGAAAAATTTTTTTTCCTTGTCTTATTTTTGATTGTCGAGCTAACCCATTCACGGCGCTTTAGCAGGATTCTAGCAGCGTTCTAACAGAGGTGGATATTCTTACAGCATTCTAGTAGAATTGTTCGATCGTTCTAGTAGGATTCTGGCAGAACCAGCTCTGCTAGAATATTTCGTGACTGGGTATTTAAGTATGACCCCTAAACTGCGCTAAAGTGATTTTAAATGTTTAAATCCAAGGTGGCGGTCAAAATGGCGGTGATCAAACATTAAAAAAAAATCATTTTGCAGTTTAATAGGCAATCAACTACACTCAACCCCCGGTGGTTGTTCACTTTTTCGTTTGACATTCTGTTAGTTTGTACCCCGTTGGTTGGTCAAAGTCAAACTAAAAAGTAACGAACTGTCACTTTTTATACGGCGCTCAGGCACACTATCAAAACAAACGTTTGGTAGTGTGTGTGAACTCCGTGTAAAAGGGGTGTCAAACTAAAAAGTGAACTCGTTCGTTTGATAACAGTGGATGTCAAACCATCGGGGTTTGAGTGTACACTCAACTCCCGCCTAGTCAAATCAATCCGAATACTGAAACGGAATCTAGTTAGAATCGTACACAAGTTCCGCTTCAAACGCAACAACCGCTTCGAACACGGAACTGGTTGTTGCGTTTGAAACGGAATTTTTATACGATTCTAATTAGATTCCGTTTCAGAATTTGGATTCAGTTAACTGGTTTGACGGTGTTGGTCACTTTTTCGTTTGACACTCTGTTAGTTTGTACCCCGTTGGTTGGTCAAAGTCAAACTAAAAAGTAACGCTCAGTCTCACTATCACAACGAAGGTTTGGTAGTGTGTGTGAACTTTGTGTAAATGGGGTGTCAAACTAAAAAATGACCCCGTTCGTTTGACAACAGTTGGTGTCAAACCATCGGGGTTTGAGTGTATTCAAATTTGACTAAAATTGGATCGCAGAACTCGAATTAATATCAAAAGTCAAAACTAAATAAAACGAAAAAAAATATATATGAAAATATAATGCAATAACCTAGATAAAAACCTGGTTTGGTTAGTTTTAACTACATCCCTGAGAATTTAAGATCAATACGAGTCCTCTCTTTAGTATTATTAGCACATCTCTCTTCATCGCTATTGTCACCCTTTTAAATATATTGTTATATTTATTGTTTGGTATCGTAATAGCAACAGAAAAATTCAGCACACGACCATAAATTTGGCAAAAAGAGCTGGATTCATCCGTGAAATTGGTGTCAGATACAGCAGGTATACTAGTCGTACGTCAGCAGATAATTGTATTGCAATTGTTATCTGTGATAACGGGTTTCGCTTATATATTCAAGACAAAAGTGACGACGCTGATCCGGGACCGCCAGGTCTCAGCTGTTATTTGCCAATAGACACCAAAGCAACACCATAACAAGTGCAATAGTTCATAATCTTCGTACGAGTTCTCAAACCGTCGTCCCGGTATTCGGCGTAGGACATTGTAAATTAACGGTTAACTTTTATCACTTTTTGGCCCCTTTGATAAAGGTTATTGCGCTATAAACAGCGGGTTTCGAGCGAACTTGGATTTGGGTTTTTGCACGATTTTAGTCACCTGAGAGTCTTCACTGGGTTGAATTGATTGTTTCTTGGCTTGGAGTTGAAAATGCCCGGTTCCGTTAGTACCCGTAAGGATCCCACCACCTGGTTGAACAACGAGTTCTTCGAGAAGGTGCTACGTCAGGTGACCAACGATAAGGGTCTGGTGGTTGAGGACTTCTTCATCAATCTGCATGCCAACGCTGGAGAACACTACGCCAGTACGATCTACCGAGCGCAGGTCAGCTACCGTTCGCGAGGCAAGGTGGAGCCAATTGCGCTGGTGATCAAGCTGATCACTTCCAAGGTGAATCAGCTTGCCGATGACTCGTCGTTCGAGAATGAGCTGAACCTGTACAAGAATCTGCTCAACCAGATGCAGAATCTGCTGAAAAAGGCAGGGGTTGAAGGTGCGCAGTTGGCTCCCAAATTTTTGTACGCATCTACGGAGCCTCAACCGGTGATCATCTTGGAAGATGTTACTTCGAAAAAGTACGAACTTCACAAAGGTTTGATGAATTTGGAAAACTCCAAAGCCATCGCGACGAAGCTGGCCAGATTTCATGCAGCTTCGTACTGTGCACTCCAGGACATTGAGGTATTATCAGTGTGATTGGGCTATCACCTGTACTGATAACACTAATTGTGTTACCTAATTTCAGAGCAAAAGTTTCGGTGATCTTTCCGCTGGACTGTTCCAGACCAAACCAAACATTGGAACCAAGTTTATGGAGGAGAACTTTGGCATATTTTCCGAGGAACTGGCCAAGTGGGGTGGCTTTGAAAAGTACGCCGAAAAGATCAAAGGTGTGCTGCCAACCTTCTTGAGCCGCGGTGCTGCCATCTACAATCAACACAACAACAGCTTTGCCGTCAAGGTGCTGAATCATGGCGATTTCCACTACAACAACATGCTGGTTCGATTCGACAGCGACAGGACGTCCGTTGCCGATGTTCTGCTGGTAACAAGATTGTAATATTACAAACCCTGAGGAGTGCTAATCAACAACCATTCCAGATCGACTACCAGCTCAGCTTCGTTGGTTCCCCCGCAATCGACCTGTTCTATCTGCTCTACCTGGTTTGTGATCGTGAAACGCGCGAAAAGCACCGCCAGGAGTTGATCTACCACTACCATCGGCAGCTGGTGGAGACCCTGGCCAAAGTTGGCCACATCGGCAAGGTTCCGACGCTGTTCGAGCTCAACGAGGACATGCTCAAGTGTGGCTTCCTGGAGGTTGTGATTGCGGTGTGCTTCATTCCGTTCCTGTTTGCCGACTATGCAACGGCGCTGAACGTGTTTGATAACAGCCAGGATGCGAAGCAGTACCGTAGGCAGCTGTACAATGGGACCGAATATCGGAAGATTATTGAGCCGCTGTTGCTGAACTTTTTGCACAAGGGATTCCTGGATTGATGGGGGTGGGTTTACATGAGCAATACTTCATGACGAAGTAAAATATTTAAATGTATAATAAATTCATATATTACACAGAATGTTCATTTTTCGTGTCTCGAAGAATAGAACTTAAGCATTTTCTCCTTTGAAGAAGTTGAAGCCGGCAGCCGGATAGGCAGTGTAGTCGGTGTTGAAGCCAGAGTCGGATTATTTTAAGCACCCGGAGTCAAAATCGACCAATTTTTAACAACCTTATTTGGGAGTTGTTGTTGAATTCGAAGTCAAAGTCGGTGGTCAGTCAGTAGCTGGAGTCAAAGTTGCTAAATTTTCAGAAGTCAGAGTCCAAGTCGCTTCAACAGTACTCGACTTCACAGCCTGATTAAAACATTATATTTTTGTGAATATTAGTTGTACATCATTAAAAAAAACAGCTTCCTGGGGATTTAAATGATGCGATTTGCTAATACATCAACTGTCTACCAGTCACGTTATCTCAAGATGTTCACCGCATGGTAGCAATTCTCGGACTCATTTGAAATTTAAACTTTGCAACCTATTCCCGTCTGTATAACGCAGTTTAACATCATCAATTTTCCGACTTTCCCAAGCATCACGGTTCACGCTGTGCCCGCTGTTTTGTCGTGGAAATTTTCATTCCCAGCGCGGCGACAATATTCGGGCTATTTTTAAATGAAAATTGGTAAATAAAGACCGTCTTCTGAATCACTTGCCGTGTCCGATCTACCCGTTTAGTTGATATTCAAGTTCAAGCCCGCGTACCACGTGAGCGTTTCTGGGACTGAAGTTGATATTAATTCATTTTTGCGCAAGCCGCAGCTGTTTCAAGGACGTTAGGACAACGGGGTTTTGAGCTCACTCCAGTATGCCGGCTAAGAAAGATCCAACCACCTGGCTGAACAGTGCCTTCTTCGAGCGGATACTGCGGGAAGCAACGGAGGATGCTTCCGTTACGGTGGAGGATTTCTTTATCAACTTGCACGCGAATGCTGCGGAACATTACGCCAGCACGATCTACAAGGTGCACGTCAGCTATCAGCACCAGGGGCAGATGGAGTTTGTGGCGCTGGTGGTGAAGTTGATCGCGTCCAAGACGGACCAAAAGCCGGACGATTCGGCGTTCGAGAACGAGCTGAATCTGTACAAGAATCTGGTGAGTCCGATGCAGAAGATGCTGAAGAAGGCGGGCGTTGCGGATGCGCAGCTGGCGCCGAAGTAAGTGCAATCTAGTAGGCGATCGTAATCGGAGTTTTGAACGTTTGAACCGTTTCCAGCCTACTATACGCATCCACTGAACCGCAACCGGTTATCATTCTGGAAGATGCGCAATCCCTGGACTACGAAACGCGCAAAGGTCTTTTTGATCTGGAAAACTCCAAAGTGATCTGTACGAAGCTTGCAAAGTTCCACGCGGCGTCCTACAAGCTTCTGCAGGATGGGAAGGTACGTTTGTCGTTTTAATCAAAAAGAACGTCTTAAACCTAAATTATTTCAGAGTGATACCTTGGGTAACTTATCGCATGGTCTGTTTCAAGCCAAACCAACAAAAGGTACCAGATTTATGAAGGAAAGCTTTAACATCTTCACGGAAGAGTTGGCTAAATGGGAGGGCTACGAGGTGTATGCTGAGAAGTTCAAGAACTTGCTGCCCAATTTCTTTGTTAGAGGTGCCCAAATTTACAACCAATCGAACAGTAGCGGTATGATTAAGGTCCTGAACCATGGAGACTTTCACTACAACAACATGCTGATGAGGCTTGACGAGAATAGGTCATCGCTGCAGGACATTCTACTCGTAAGATTTTGTAAAGATCTCCGCAATCGATACCATTAATCCTTTCACGTTACAGGTCGACTTCACGCTCAGCTTCTGCGGTAGTCCCGCAGTCGATCTGTTCTACCTGCTGTACCTCGTATGCGAAGGTGTGGCGCGCGATGGTCACCGGCAAGAACTGATCGCGCTGTACCACCAGCAGCTGGTGGCAACTCTCGAGCAGATTGGTCACGCCGGACCGGTTCCCACACTGGCCGACCTCAACGAAGATCTGGTCAAATGTGGCTTCCTGGAGGTCGCGATCGTCGTGTGTTTCGTGCCGTTTTTGTACGCCAGCTTCCTCGCCGCCCAAAACACCTTCGACAGCTGCAAGGATGCTACGCAGTACCGGCGGCAACTTTACAACAATCCGAAGTATCGGGAGATCATAGAACCGTTGTTGCCAATGTTCTTGCAGAACGGCGCGTTGGATTAGTTGGTTGGAATTCTACTAGAATCTAGAGTATCTTGGTGGTCAACTATAGGTCTAAGTGTTGTCAAATATGTAAAAATAAAACAAAACTTTTTTCGTTGTGTTGATCGTGTTTTTTTATTTCTCAGTTATCAATCCAGATATCCTTTCCTATCAAAGTATTGCAACAGATACTCCATCCTGCCCTGGTACTTGGGATGACTGAACATCCGTCGTCGGAAGTCCACGGCCTCCGCCGAAGATCCAAGCAAATGCCCCAAATCAGCACTAGCCGTATCTTCGATCAACCGCAGCGGAATTAGGAACGTGACAAACATGATACCAACAAACCCTTTCCGCAGCATCTCAACCTGAATATCCAGCAAAGATGGAAGTTTCTTCGAGTAGCCCAACTTGGCCAGACAATCCACCAATTCCGCGTGGTAATACTGCAGCAGTAAGTCAAACTGCTCCGTCGTGACATCGTCCGACGAGGACGTAAACAGCAGGTAACTGAGGTCGATCGCAGGCGATCCAAAGAACCCGACCGCGTAGTCCACTAGCGTGCAGTCCACGGGGTTGCCCCGTAAATCGTTCTTGTACATCACGTTGTTCACCCAAAGGTCACCGTGGTTTAGCACGTTGAAGGTAGTGTTGTCTCGGGTGTACACCTGGCAGCCCTTCGGGATGACGGTCTGCTCCAGCTTGAAGAGCTTATCGGCGATTGCTTTGGCCGTGGTTGGCCACTTTCGAGCCTGCTCAGCACACGCCACCATACTGTTCTGGAACAGTGGATAAAAGTGGGGCACCTCTTCGTTGATGTTCCGGTAATTGTGGTCCTTCATGATTTCTTCGTCCTACGATTTGAAAGAATTAACAAGAAAACGATCGGGCGTTGAATTCAACTCAGTACTACCTGCTCGAACAGGAACGCTGTCGCAGCGTGAAACTTGGCGACCTTCTCCAAAACCATCTCTAGCTGGTGGTAACTCAAGCCCTGCTTTCTATCAGCCGATCGATAGCCCTGGAGGGATAGATCCTCAAAGACAAAGTGCTTCGGGTTCGTCGAGACGATCGCGTGCGCTCTGAAATTAGTCAAACGTTACATCTATTCAAACCCTCCTCAATCTCCAAACTTACTGTGGTGCCAACTTCTTCGTGTAGCCGATGGAGGCCAGCAGCTGTTCCACCTTGGGCATCACGTTCTTGTACACGCCAATCTCCCGATGAAACACGTCGTACTCTTCCAACATCTCAGCCATTCCTTCGCTTGCCAGCGAAGACTTGACGATGTAGCTTTGAGTGCTGGAAATCAAGTCCCATCGTTACCAATTAACCCAAACCATCCCAAAAGAAACTCAAACTCACCGATGATTGCTACTGCCGGTGACATAGTTCACCTTAACCCGCAGGATATCGCTGGAGTAGTTTTCACCCTTTCCCAGCGCCGGCACCACCTCAAAGTCCTTCACCGTAATCGAACCTTCGCACTGATCGCTGCGCAGAATACCCTCCAGGTATTCCTTCGTCAGGTACGGGTACTTTTCGAGAATACTTTTCGACTCCATCGTGTGGGCGCTGAGCAACTTTGTCACTAACGGAGCGATCCACCGTAACTGACCTGTTTTATATCAGTTAGTACGTACTCGGGGTGAGATAAGAGATCTCCGCGGGACTCCAATTACTCTGCGCGAGCCGGTAACTGATTGCCGATATCAGCAGTGTGTGTCAATGGTAATGTTATGAAATGAAACGCAGCTCGATACTTCGCCCAAAACTTCACCAATTCATGTGCGTGCGTGGAATGTGCCGAAATGTTGAGCCTGTGTTTGTTGAGTGAAATCATTCAGTTTTGTTTGTTCTCTCTACTCACTTTCGTTTTGTTTGATTCACACCACTGCTGAATGGTTTCTATGTGAATGGGTTTTGGTAAGCATGGTTGGCTTTAACACAACACGTGGTATTTTTTCTAGTGTTGGTAATTTTTGTATTTTACTTTATTTTTGTTCCATTCTTGCACGTACACTCAACCCCCGGTGGTTGGTCACTTTTTCGTTTGACACTTTTTTAGTTTGTACCCCGTTGGTTGGTCAAAGTCAAACTAAAAAGTGACGAACTGTCACTTTTTACACGGCGCTCACGCACACTAACAAAATAAACGTTTAGTAGTGTGTGTGAACTCTGTGTAAAAGGGGTGTCAAACTAAAAAGTGACCCCGTTCGTTTGACAACAGTTGGTGTCAAACCATCGGGGTTTGAGTGTACGTTTGATGATGTTTGTAGCTATTGAAGTAATTTACGAAGGGTGGTGCTGGTAGCTTTCACATACATTTTGCAAAATCTATTGAGCAGGGGCATGTCAAATCTGATATCAAGAATTAATTTTCTTTAATGTAAGCGAGAATCATAAAGTTCTTCTAAAATTAATCAGACACAATTTTTAGACACGTCCTTTACATCTGATATAACACATCACACAAAGCTTTTTTTTTCATTTTCCAAACGCAAAGAAAATTTGTTTCATCCATCAGCCCAAATAACATTTTAGGCTTTATCAAAGCTGTCACAACCGCTTCAAAACCTATCATTCAAAACCAACATTAAAACCACTAAGTCGTAACAGCCTCCCCAGAACCCCGATAAACCTCTGTTAAAACCCAAAAGGTTGTCACGGCCTATTTATAAAACCTACATAGGAGTGCAAGGCTTTACAACTGAATCCTAACAACATCCTCAAAGCCTTGATAAAACCTTTTTTAAAACCTAGTCAGGAATTGAGGAAAAAAGTCATTTCATACGTCTTGAAACGTCTTATGCTAAATTTGTTTTATTTTGGCAAAAAATAAGTTTTTGTCTTGCCAAATAATAAAATAGAGATGGTTTGCAAAAATGGCGATGATAAATAAAAGATATTGGAGGTAATTAAAATAATTTAAAAGCTTATTTCTTGCAATTGGTGGCTCAATTTCAGCTGCGGTCTATCGCATTATTAATTATATCAGAAATTCAGCATAAATTAGTGTTTTCGTAAAATTTAAATCAAATTTCTCAGTTCTCTAATTTTTCAACAAAGATGGCGGTCAATCACATTCAATTAGAACACGCGTTTAGCGCCATATTTATGCACTGCTAATTGGCCACGTTAAAAGCTTTTTCAGGAGCTTTTGGTTTCAAGTAAGCTTTTCGCATGCCTCATGGCACTTGACAGCTAAACCACCCTTGGTTTTAAAGAAGCATGCGATAAAACCGTTTGGCATTGCGATTGGGTTTTCAAGACTCTCTTAAAACTTTCCTAAAACCTTGTTGAATGCCATTTAGCTCTTATTGTCACAAGGTTTTATGTCCGAGGCAAGAAAAACAATGTTAGAACCTATTAATTAGCTCTTGCTTAATGGTTGCGATGAATGTCCAAATAAAACTATTAAGCAATCAAGATGCTACCATAAAACCTTTATAAAACTAGGTGATGGCTAGTTGGTTTAAAAATGTTACTTGGGAGGTTACCTGTAACTGGGGCAAATTTTTAAACAAACAAACTATCCACTTTAACGGCCTACAGGTATTTTGAGATCAATATTGCAAGTTTCTACTCGAACCGAAGGCTTGAATAAAACCTTAAAATTCATTACTCATGTAATCATTACTACAATTAGAAATCCTGAAAGAAGCATTTAAAAAAACTGTTTTTCATATGATCATCATACTCATACTAGAATTACATGTTTTGTTCCACCGTGCAAGATGATGGATCTCATAATTCCTTAATTACATCAAAAATACGCTAAATTTAAAAAAAAAATCATCATTTTTAAACTACTTTACAAAATGTGCGATAGAGTGCATCGTTTCCAATTTCGAAGCTTCACAATAAAACAGCTTCAAAACCAAGTCAAAAAGGTACAAATTTTTTTTTCGGAGTGACAACAAACTTTTATTTTTATTTCTTATTACAGAACTACCACCTTTTCATTATAAAAATATATATAATTGGCAATTTCGATCAGATAACTTATGATCAGTGTTGCAAAAGAGTGATAGAAAAGCTATCAATAGATTATCTCTGCACCAAAAATATCCGAGAGTATAGCGGCCGTCACTATAGCTTGTGAGATCTCTTCTTGTGTCTCGTGATTCCCAGCGATGTCATTCTCTCTCTATCACTCCTTCCCTTTTCCTCGACTATGCGCTCTCACCGCTGAGTCTCTCAACCTCTCCGAAAAATGCAATGAGAGAACGCGAGATGGCGATTATGAGCCGACCACGCATGACGCCCCTTCAAACTGCGTTTGCAAAATTGGTTTTGTGGCGGCTTTTGTGGTTAAACGCTGTTGCGGTAGGATGATCGTGGAAGCGAGAATGAGAGAGAAAAGGAAAATGTCAATCGCGAGTGGATAAACACAAAAACGTGTTCGGCTATGTTCGGCGCTGAGAGTTTCAATGAAGAGAGAAGAGCAGTTGTATTTGAGGCATGAATATTCAGGCGAGATAATTGTAGTTGCTGAGAGGTGATATTTTGATATTTTAACAACCCTGCTTATGATTCAAAATTACAAATTATAAAAATTACAAGCTCAAATCACATGTCTAATGAATTTTTCACCCAAATTATACGACAACTCATGAGTCCAGCTTAAACAATGTCCAAGATTATTTCTTATCAGCATGATAGGTTAATAGTGACTACCCCAAGTATATTTTCAATTGCCTTTGTAGTGGGGCAAAAAATCTCATCACTCACAAACAAGTCATATTTGATAAAAGATTTATTTTTCGTCATTCACGTTCAAATTTAAAAGAGAGAAAAATATGGTCAAAGCCCGCCCCACCCTCATTCCCCATGCAAATTGATAACGATAACGATACACCCCACCTTGTACCAGGCAACACACCATTCATCCTAGCAGAAAGCAACCAAATAAGCCGCAGCATTTCCATTAATTGCGAAATGCATCCCGCCATTGAGCAAACCGAACTTGACTGGAAGTATCCGTTCCTAACCAGGGAATATCTGGAAGATGCCCTCGGGGAAGCAGCACAAAATTGCACGGTGGTCAACTTCACCGTCCGGCGAGCCCTGTCCAAGGGGGAAAATTTCGCTAGTGATATTTTAAGGATTCAGCTGAACTTGCGCTGTGAGAATGGCGATGAAAGGTGATCTGAGAAAAAAAATAATGAAACAAATTGATCAATGAAGTTGTTTTCAGAACGAAAACGTTTATCATGAAAGTGGCACTCGTCACCGAAGGCATGTCCGATATGCTGGAAGAGTACGATGTATTTTTTCGAGAGATTGTGTTTTACAGCAAAATTTTACCTGAAATTAAGGAAATCAGCAAGGAGTTGGAGTACAACGGAAAGTTGGCACCAGAGTAAGTTGGTATCATGCTTGAAGAAAATAAAATCCTTTAATTAAATTACCTTTTAGTTGTTACAAAATCAGCGCCAAACATCCTCAGCACTTCATCTTTGAAGATCTTAGTCTGAATGGATTCGTAGCAGCAGATCGAAGGTTAGGCCTAAGCTTCACACAACTTGAGCTGATTCTGGAGAAGGTTGCCAAATTTCACGCAATATCTGCTCACCTCTACGATAAAGATCCCGAACTCATGAAGTACCACCACTACCGCAACATCAACGAAGACGTCCAACACTTTTACGGCCTGTTCCGCAACAGTATGCTAAATTGTGCCGAAATGGCCCTAAAATGGCCAACCACTGCCCCGCGGATCGCCATGAAGTTGTTCAAGCTTGAACAGTCAGTGATCGCCAAAGGTTGCCAGGTGTACACGCTGAACAAAGCAGACTTCAACGTTCTAAACCACGGTGATCTTTGGGTCAACAACGTAATGTATCGGTACAATGCGGAAGGGGTGCCAATCGAAGCCATGCTAGTGGACTTTGCCATTAGCTACTTCGGATCACCGGCGATCGACTTAAGCTTCCTGCTGTTCACCTCGTCTGCGGACGATGTCACAGAAGAACAGTTTGATCTTCTTCTTCAAAGCTACCACCAAAGTCTGCTCGGAACCCTAAACCAATTAGGATACACCCAAAAGCTGCCAACCCTGCTGGACATTCAGGAAGATATGCTGCGCAAAGGATTCATCGGCGTGATGTACTCGTTTTTACTTCCGCTGTGAGTGATCGAGGACACGGCTAGTGCCGATTTGGGGAATTTGCTCGGGTCGAACGAGGAAGCCGTCCAGTTTCGAGGAAGTCTGTACCAAAATCCACACTATCAACGCAGGATGGAGTATCTGTTGAACTATTTCGACCAGAAGGGATATTTGGATTGAAGAGATGAAAACTATAACATGGTTTATTCTGTGAAAAATGTATTTTGTGTTTTTATTTTGTTTTTATATTATATTTACTACAATTGAAATATTCTATTAGTGCGCTGACCACGGGGAGGCGCAGTCTCGTTTTTGTATGATCATTTTTATTTCTTGTGTGTCGCTGTTTGTGCGATTGGGTGAGTGGTTATTATAAATAGGTGGAGGGATTTTATTAAATGATCATTATATTCATTACTACATTTAATTGATTATATAACAACACTAAACACATCATACAAAACACATATGAAACTGTAAACTAGAGCGTTTAGTACGGTATGTACACGCATCCTTCCTCCCCTGTATATTCCGTGATTTGTGATCCGTTCTCAGAATCCTCTCTGCGGTAAACACAACGCAGTAGGGCTGACCGCTTAAATTTTTGTAATACATTTTCGAGTGTTCTCGGATGTACTACAATTATTAAGGGGTAACATACATGTAGAAAATCACAAAATTTCATATTACAGAAAATTTATTACATCTACAAAAAAGATGATTTTCAATCACTCCTGAAAGTTTCACGAAGATATTGCATGCTTAAACTGTGAAAAACACAAAAATATTTTTAAATCTATTTTTGAAATAAACTTTTTAAAAATCGGCCATCGTCACCCAAGGAACATTTTTTTCCAGGAGTTCTACAAGAGCTCTTCAAGATAGCTACAGCATAGCAGTTTGGACCGCGGTAGGATAAAACTCTCTTCAAGTACTCTTCCAAACTCCTGAAGAAGTTTTGAAGAGAATTTTATCCTACCGCGGTCCAAACTGCTATGCTGTAGCTATCTTGAAGAGCTCTTGTAGAACTCCTGGGAAAAAAAATGTTACTTGGGCATGCACACTGGATCCGTTTAACGAGTCTTCACCAAAATTTTGAGCCGGTTCGGCCAAAGTAGTGTTGAGATATCGTGGCACCCGTTTTTTTTTTTGACACTGCTAACTTCAGATACCTGAATGTATGACAAAAGGTCGAAAAACAGAAGATCTAATGGACAAAAGGTTGAAAGTGGACAAAAGGTCGAATGAACAAAACGTCAAAAGGAACTCGAACTAAAAAAAAAACATTTTATCAAACAAAACTTTTTATTTGAGCCTAAATACACAAATAATTATAAGGCGATTTAAAAAATTTCTTTAATTTTACTTCTATATTTTCAAAAATTTAGAAGTCTTCTGAATAAAAACTTGCCCCCGGATTGAATTTTTAAAAAAGAACCGAATATATTTGAAAGAATGGAAAAATTCACAAAATCATTACGACAGTTAAAAATAGGTTTTTAAAAATAAAATTAAAGCTTAAGAAATATTATAGAAGTCGAACTTTTTTTTGAAGAACTGCTCATGTTTAAAAGAATGGAAAAACTCACAAAAACATTACGGCAGTCAAGAGTAAGTTGTTTTCTAAAAATAAAAATAAACGTCCAAAAAAACTCCCAAAAATATTACGACATACAAGAAATTTTGTTTTTAAAAATAAAATAAAAGCTTAAAAAATATTTTGGAAGTCAACCAATTTTTGGAAGAACAGTTCATGTTTAAAAGAATGGACACTTACAAAAATATTTTGACAATCAAGAATTGATTGCTTTTAAAAATACATACACACTTTCAAAATATTTTAGGTTGTTCAAAAATCAAATAAAAACTTTAAAAAAATATTTCAGAAGTCTAACTTTTTGTGGAAGAACTGCTCATGTTTGAAAGAATGGAAAAACTCACAGAAATATTTTGACAATCTAGAAAATGTTGTTTTTAAAATTAAACTTCCAAAATATTTTATAAATCGAACTTTTGTTTTAAGAAACTGCTCATGTTTGAAAGAAGGGAAAATATTACGACAATCAAGAATAGGTTATTTTTAAAAGCTTAGAAATTCAATTTTTGTTTTAAGAAACTGCTCATGTTTGAAAGAAGGGAAAATATTACGACAATCAAGAATAGGTTATTTTTAAAAATAAAAATAAACTTCCAATTTTTTTCAGAAGCCATGGAAATCTTCTCAAACACTGATTTGGGAATTATCCTGCTTATTTAAAAAAAGATCACTACTAAAAGGATGGATAAACCAAGGATTAACTCACAGAAAAAAAATCAGACTTGTTTGCAAGAATTTTTTTTTAAGATTTTGTATTAGTTTATAATTACAATTATTTGTTTCATTTTTTCACATTCGACCTTATGTCCTTTCGACGTTTTGTCCATTCGACCTTTTGTCTACTTTCGACCTTTTGTCCATTCGACCTCATGTCTTTCGACCTTTTGGCATTCGACCTTTTGTCCATTCGACCTTATGTCATTCGACCTTTTGTCGCACATCCCAAATACCTATATCTCGGCATGATACATCCAAATGTCTTCAAATTTGATTTGTTAATTGATGAAAATGTATAACGTCAAGATTCGAATTCCCGGACTCTTCGAAACCCGGACACTTCATCTTGTTTTATCAATTATTTGGATATAAGTTCGCATTATGAATGTCAAAACTGTGTTATTTGATGAATTCCTACATCAACTTTAATTTAAAGTTTGTTTAAACGCTGTAGTTAATGCCAAAACAATTAAATACAATAAAATTATAAGTTTACCAAAAATACGAAACATTTCACTTGAAATATTTCATAGGCGTTCGAAGCACCAAGAAGGAAAAGCAGAAATTTATGGTTTCGATTTCCTTAAGTTCTAGCAAATGTTTATATAAACTATCGATTGTTTTAATGTTAACAGCTTATTTGAGACCTAAAGAATGCCATTCACTAACATTTCAGTCCAAATTTGTGCGATTCATAAGTAAAATCGAGTGTCCGGAATTCGAAGCAAACGTGTCCGGATTTCGAATCAGTTTTTATCAGTGTCCGGGATTCGAAGCACAACAAGTCATTTTAATTTTAAAATTCTGATGAAAAATTGTTAGCAAAGATACATTTTGCATGCATTTTCTTGAAACTGACTGTTTATACTACGTCCTGATGATATTTCTACATTTCCAACTCATTACATGTTTTTTTGCCAGCTATAACAAAAATGATATGCTACTAAGTGTCCGGATTTCGAATCATGACGTTATTTTAATGCCCTGAAAACAGATTTAAAAAAAGTTGAAGTGTGTACTCATACCAAACTCCGACTTTTTTTGCCGATTTACATGTATGTAACCCCTTAATACTGACAAGCAAATAGCTGGAGCGTAACCTATTCACAAGGCTTTTCAGCATGCTTTCATTGCGTTTTTTGTTAGATTAGATTAGATCAAATTCGATTTATTTACTATAATTGAAATATTCATTAGATGTACAATTGATTGTTAAATAATAAAAATACATTGTAAACGTTTGATTTTGTATTTATACTGAAATCGGCCACTGTGAATCTTTTCAAATTTAGATTTTTGGGACCACAGATCGGAAAAAAATATTTCAGCAATAACAATATAGGGGGTAATGGGTGTACTTGATCTCTAGCTTATATCTCTTAAGCATACGGGTAAAAAATGCTAAGTTCTATACAATTCTGCGGTCACTGATCACTGTTGAATACACAAAAATTAAGTTTGTATTGAGTTACAACATTTTTAAAACTGTTGCAAAAAACCTCCGTGAAATATTCTTTCTTCCTTTTTTTTCTATAATAACAAAATAAAATCATTTAAAATATTACGTCTTATGCATAAATTGTATGATGAATTTATCAAATACAAACCCATTTGATATTGTCCTACTCGAATTTCTTTTAAATAACGCGCTTTTTGTAACTTTCCAGGTCTACTTTCAAGAGTGTAACAATGTATACACATTTAATTTGTAGATCACACATAAATTTCAAGGATACAAACAGAAATTTTGATAAGAAACATAAGTAGTTTGCTTGCATTCTTCACGAGTTATCAGACTTTTCGAAAGAGTTTTTTGAAAAAGTGATGATGTAACTATTTTTGACCATTGTACCGAAGTTTTCGCCCCCAAAACTCAATCGCGAGCAAAATTTAAAATTAGGGGAAGTTGTCATATGTTTGGCAGGTTAATGATACAGTTTTATGATAATTTTGATAATTTTTATTACTCGAAAGAAAAGCATGTTATAATGATTCTAATCATTGAATTTCTAAGCTTTCAAAAGGCTGACGCGCACAGCAAGTCGATAGATAGGTGTATAAAATAATTGATATTCAGCTTGGTATTGATAAAAAACCCAACTCCATAACAAATTTGAAATCTTCTACCGGTCCGCGTGATTCTGTCTAGTGGATGTTGATTTGAAGAGCGTTAGTTAGTTCCAAAGTGGCGTTCGTTGATTGCGGCCGCAAGTTGAGTATCGTTGATAAAATCCTCCTCAAACAGCTATATTTGCCCAGTCATGGCGTTTAACAAAGACGAAATGAACGCACCCAAGTGGCTGAATGGGGCGTTTTTCGAGAAAGTTCTCCGACGGTCCGAGGCGGATGATTCCGTTACCGTGGCGGAGTTTCAGACCACGCCCGGCAGTCGTCCGGGAGACCACTTTGCCAGCATCATATTTCGTGCTGCCGTAAGTTTTGTGTCATTTGGAGAGAAAAAAGAAATTTCGCTTATTGTTAAAACGATGCCCGAGCTTGAGGGACTTAAAAAGGATGTCCTCAAGGATGGTAAACTATTCGAGACCGAAACGATCATGTACGAAGCCGTACTTCCGGAAATGCATAAACTTTTAAGGCAAGCTGGAGATGACACCAAACTTGGACCACGGTAAACTTAGACTAATTGGCGTATATATCAAAAATTAAATTAAAATAAATTAATTTTCTAACAGTTTACTGTACTCATCCCAGGATCCAACATGGGTGATGGTTCTTGAAGACCTTTCCAAACAGAATTACGTAATGAAGGATACTCAGCTGAATCTAGAAGAGTCGAAAATTCTTTACGCCAAACTAGGCAGATGGCATGCTGCTTCTTTGTGTCTTTCGGAAAAGGTTCAAATCGAATTTAATTCTTAATTTTTTTTTATATGAATTATTGATTAACCTTTTAGATTCCCGAAATGAAATCGTTGGACTACAATTTGGGCGTCATAATGAATGAAAAAGTTGCTGAAGCATGGAACAATAACATCAACATTTTGGCTAAAATGTGCCTGGAGTGGCCTGGATATGAACATTTTAGTGAACGTTTGGTTAAACTCAGGAAACCTCTGCTCAAAAGGTTGAAAGAAATGTATACTGATCAAGATAACATTTACAACGTACTAAACCATGGAGATTGTCATTACAAAAACTTTATGTACCAAATACTGGATGGAAAAACTGAAGACGTAATGTTGGTAAGTGATTATTAGGGTGGGTACGGATTTTGAAAAGTTCTCAGATCAAGTTCTGGTGTGGTTCCCCTTGTAGGGCATATCCATAGGGACTCTCACGCCAAATTTCAGCTCATTTGGTTGAAAACTGGCTTGTCTCAAGCGAGTTAAAGTTTACATGAGATTTACTATGGGAAATTTTGAATTTTCGTTCATTCGCTCCTACAGGCCTGGAGGAAACATGTGGAAACTTCTAGGATAGCCAAAAGTGAGCGGAATCGTCTAGAGAACAACTTTCCATAAGAGACCAGGTCGATTCGTTTAACCCCCATCGAGCTCAACGGCAATACATCCGGGGTTTTCGGAACCAACGATTTTCCCCAGAAAAGCATCAAATTTTCCTTAGCATGCTATGAATGCTTGATGAACACCGCGACGCCACATGTCAAACAGCTACCACGTGGACTAGCATCGCCTATAAAAAATTACTTTTTATTACTTTTTGAACCATAGAATCAACATTTATGGTGATCCTGATACTATTTAGCTGTATTCTAAACCTCCAAATAAGAAAAAAAATGTTATGGTGCAAATTTTACAATCACGTGGTACCTGTTTGACATGTGGCGTTGCGGTATTCATCAAGCATTCATAGCATGCTAAGGAAAATTTGTTGCTTTTCTGGGGAAAACCGTTGGTTCCGAAAACCCCGGATGTATTGCCATTGAGCTCGATGGGGGTTGAACGAATCGACCTGGTCTCTTAGGGAAAGTTGTTCTCCAGACGATTCCGCTCATTTCTGGCCATCCTAGAAGTTTCTACATGTTGCCCCCAGGCCTGTAGGAGCGAATGAACGAAAATTCAAAATTTCCCATAGTAAATCCCATGTAAACTTTAACTCGCTTGAGACAAGCCAGTTTTCAACCAAATGAGCTGAAATTTGGCGTGAGAGTCCCTATGGATATGCCCTACAAGGGGAACCACACCAGAACTTGATCTGAGAACTTTTCAAAATCCGTACCCACCCTAGTGTTTATGCAAATCAAGATGAATATTGTAAATAATTATTACTTTGAATCGCAGCTAGACTTCCAAATCAGTACTTGGGGATCACCTGCCATTGATATCATCTATTCAATGTACAATTCAGTCAGTATTGAAACCAGAGACAACCATCGCGAAGAGTTGACCAAATTTTACTACAACGAATTTGTGAATGCTTTGAAAATGTTCGAATTTCAAGGAAAGATCCCTTCGTTGATAGATCTCCGCATCGAAATAACAAAATGCGGTCATTTGGGTATGTTTTGACTAACAGCAAATCTCGATTCAGAATAATGAATTCATGCACTTTTTTGCAGAAACGTTCCTCACAACCATGTTTCTCCCCCTGCTGATACTGACTCCGGAAGAAATGATGCCCCAGCTAGCCGAGCAGTCCGACGAGGCCATTCAGGTGGACTTTTCCGACGTCAAAGAGCAGGAAAAGCTGGCAGAGCACTGCTTCAAACATCCCAGATATACGGCTGTGATGAAAAAGTGTCTGCCGGTATTTGATAACATGGGATTGTTAGATCTGTAAGAATTTGTATGAAATATGAGACTATGGTTAATATACATTTTTGCAATTCCGTCGTGAAACTACTTACTTTTCCTGTCATTCTTGAACAATGAAAAAGCCTACTTTTCTGTACCAAAAATAACAGAATCGAATAGCAACACTTTTCAAAATAAATGCTGAAAAGTTCTACTTTTCAGCACTGAAATGGATGCTGAAAAGTTGAACTTTTCAGCACTTGTTTCGAAAAGTAATACTTTTCAACATTATTTTGTTTTAAACGGTTAATTGACAAAATAGATGAGCATTTGACTTATAATTCCACTCAAAGGGTGTTTTTCGGAATTGCAAAAAATGTTGTATGAACCTCTCTGCAAAAATTGATTTTTTCAGCACTTGTCATATTTATCCAACTCGGTGAACCTCGTTGGATAAATGTATGACTCGTGCTGAAAAAATCTTCTTTTTGCAACTTGTTGCATAAACTACTATTTTAATAATAAAAATATAATTTTAGTTTGTGACTTTTTAATAATTATTCAATTCCAATAGCAGTGTTGCGTTCCTCACGCGCTCGTGAGCGCTCACTTTTCGCTCATTCGTGACGTGGGAGCGCTAGCTCACGTTTGCCCGCGCCCACGTTTGCTCCGATTTTTTCAGCTCGTGTTTGCTCCACGCTCGCGCTCGCGGTCATTTTTCGCTCACGGAGCGCTCACTTTGGAAGTATCGCGAATCGTTTAACTTTTTGAGACAGTTTTTTGTTTTTCAATCCTAGTTAGATTTTATACTTAATGTAAGGTACGGACATCGGAAGGAATTGGTCAAGAAAAAAATCAAATGGGCAGCAGCAAGCAAGTCAGAGAGGGTGAAGAAAAGCCCCAAGAAATCGCTCTCTCTCCTTTGTTCTGCTGTTCGTAAAGCTGTTTCTTGACCCCTTTCCTTCCGATCTGCATACTAGTCTTAAGGCGCAGCATGTCAGTGGAAACAAGGGAAGGGTATGAGCGTGTGAACAAGAAGGACTGTAAACCTTAGAAAAACTTACAAAACAATGAAATAATTCAAGAAGATTTATGCTGGGGTAAGTTCGATTCAATGTTATATGCTTGGTTGATTAAAATATAAAATTAAACTGTTTTATGTTCCTAATCAGTTTGTTGGCTACCATTCCAGCGTGCGAATTAGAATGAGAAACCATTAAACAAAAGTCATTCCATTTAATAAATCGTTCAGTGCTTGGAAACGGCTGATCATTTTTATAAAGTTAATCTTTCTCTTTCTCATTCTAGAAAATAGGGTAAAATTGTTGAAACAGTTCTCTTTTTACAAAAAAGCCTCCAAATTGCTAGTGTTTGAAATAACCCATTTAAATGAAATAATAAAAATTGACATTGTTTTGTTTTAGCACATAAAGGGTGGCTCCTCTTCCGTCAAGTAGCGCAAAACGCTCCGGTGAGCGTGAGCGAGCACGAGCTACCTGATAGAAAATCACACTCCAGCTGGAGCGAGCACGCTTTCCGTGAGCGCTCGCTAATTCGCAACCCTGATTTCCAATAGTTTATAATTGAGGGTAAAATGTTTAAAAGTATATTCAACTTTTTGCTTAGTGTTTGATCATCCCTTTACGTTTCCGTTTTACATGGAGAGAAGGGTGGTTAAAATTTGACTTTTCATTCAATTACAAGGCTGAATTGTATGAACTGAACTGAGCCTACATAAATCTCGAATATGAGCCTCGATTAGAGGAAAGCCCAAGCAGTCCAAGTCAAATACATTTTCCATACGTTTTCCAAACGCCAATTTTGAGATTTTTATCCATTTTTGCGTTTCATGTCTACATCGATAGGGCGTACTTTGAAACTCTTAAATCTTTTTTGCCTTTCTTACCAAAGAAAGGTATAGGTTTTACTTTATGTCTGGACATTAATATCATCTTCGTAAATAATACAATTCGTCTTGAGTTTTTCTGAACATATTAAATGATATACAACACAAAACATAATATAACAAACAAATGAAACACTAACACAGGATGTGAAACCATTCTTATTTTTAAAAAATCAATTAAACTGTAAGAAAACGAAACATATTTTTAAAAAAGAACAATTCAGTGTGACATTTCAATTCCATACCTGTAGTTTTTGAAATAAAAGATAATATTTTAAATTCCAAATTTCGACCACTTCACGCTATCTGTCAAGCTGTCCGAGTAGAGGTGGGCAAAAAAAGAGCGAGCCGCTCAAAGAGCCGGTTCACTGAAAAGAGCGAATGAACCATGGCTCACAAAAAAAGAACCGCGGTTCTTTTTTAACTTCGGGATTTTGAATGAACCATTCCAAGATATAATAAATATAAATTATTGAATTTCGAACAAATTTTAGCATAAAATTTATTTTTGAGAGTTGAAAATGCTATTCCAAATTAAAATATAATTGCTTATAAAAAATAATCCCAAAATAACATTGCTGCCAAACATCACTAAAAAAATTCAAACTCATTTTCAGTTTCCTACTTTTCTTTGAAATTCTAAAAAAAATATGATTTTCGGAACAAAATAAAAAAAATCATTGTACAACTAATTGTACATTAATAAGTTACCAAAATACAAATTTGAGCACTTAAAATTGCTTAACTTGTCAAATATTACCAAACATCTACTTTAAGAAAAAAAAAAACTAAATTCTCTTGTCCGATTAAACTTAAGCGTTTAAAGACTTAATCGATTAAATCAGAATGTAGCAAAGAGTTCACAGAATATTTTCTCCAAATAAAATGCATCAGTTAAATTTTGGCAAAAATAAACGCAATTTTAAAATTGACCGCTATCTTCAAATCCTAGATTTAAGTTTGGATACCATTCAATTATTTCAACGTTTTGGTTCGAGTAGAAATCTTGAAATAGAGATCAAATTATTTATAAAAGTTTAATGTGAAATAACTTTGAAAACCATAGCATTCTAAAAAATAACCTTTTTATCAAAATTTTTAAAAAAGAGCGAAAGAGCCGTTCAAAAGAGCGGCTCTTTTTAATGAGCGAACGAAAATGAGCGGCTCCTAAAAAAGAGCGGTTTTGCCCACCTCTATGTCCGAGTGATTAAGAGCGAGTCCACGAGCAAAGCATACCCATCTCGCATCGACAAATCGGGGCAATGGGGCAAATCGGGACACAAAGTTTGAAGGTTCAAAAACGTCAAAAATCTTAAAAAGGCTAAAACTTTGGCAAAATTCAATTTAATTTCAAAATTTTGAAAGGGCTTGAAAAATGCATCCAAATGGATGGAGCATCCCAATTGGTTCAATCTAAAGGAAGTTATTGGCATTTTAGTGAAAAAATAGCACAATTTCCAACTCAAATTAAATCCAGATATTAACTCGGTTCGACGTGCAGCTTGAAGGGGACATCTGGGACTACCATCTGAGACTGAGAACGCTTTGGGTAAGGCAGTTTAACATATGATGTCAACTTTGTGTCCCGATTTGCCCCACTTCTCGTTGACCTAGACTGCTCATATTTTGGCCAGATGCTAGTTTTATATGTACAAACAACCCCTGAAAATTTCGGACAGATTGGTGAGGTCCAAATGACGTTCCACACAAAGGGGTATGCCATGTTCGTGGACTCGCTCTTAAATATTACTTTTGACTTTTAAATCCAATGTGTTCTGCAAATATAAAATGTATTGCAAAGCTATATTCTATATCAGCTATATTGAACTATACAGCATGCTGCAGTTATCACAACCTCGTGTTCACATGCGATTCTAACTAATCAATTTTATGCCGTTTTCAAGAGCTTGAGCAACAGTCTTTTAGTTGCCTTTTTCAAGTGAGGACGTGATCACAGAGAAGCGGGCTCAAACTTTTCCCGAGTTATGGCGTACAACAAAGACGAAATGAACGCACCCAAGTGGATGGATGGGGCGTTTTTTGAAAAAGTGCTTCAAAAATTAGGTAACGATGACTCTGTCAAAGTTACGGAGTTTACGACCGCACCCGGGTCCAAACCTGGAGACCACTTTGCGAGCATCATCTTCCGAGCTGTTGTTATATTTGAAGGCAAGGGTAAGTCGAAAGATATTTCGCTGATCGTCAAGACTATGCCGGAGTTGGAGGGTATAAAGAAGGATCTGCTCGAGGATGGACGACTGTTTGAAACTGAAGCGACCATGTACAATATCGTGCTTCCGGAAGTGCACAAAATGTTGCTAGCTGTAGGAGATGACACCGTTCTGGGGCCAAGACTGCATTACTCCTCAAAGGATCCGGTTTGGGTTATGGTTTTTGAAGATCTTTCTAAAAAAGATTTTGTTACTAAGCCAACTCAACTAAATTTGGATGAAGCAAAGATGTTTTACGCGAAACTTGGTAGATTGCATGCCGCCTCAATGTGTCTTGCTGAGAAGGTATGCGAGAAATTTCGGATATTTGATCAAAGATTTTCAATGATTGTATTGCAGCTCCCGAATATTAAGAAAATGGATTGTAACATCGGTACTGCCTTCAGAGGAGATATTACCGAAACATGGATTAAAAATATCGGCATACTGTCTAGACTGTGTCTGGAGTGGCCTGGATACGAGAACTATTTTGAACAAATCGAAAAGTACAAAACACAAATAATACAAAAAATAAGGGAGATTTACACTTCTAATAAAACCTCACTCTACAACGTTTTGAATCATGGCGATAGCAACCATAGGAACTGCATGTATAGAATTGTTGACGGAAAGACACAGGATATTATGCTGGTGACTTTTGATTAGATTAAAAAGCGCACCATTCCTTATCAAGACTGCAATCGTTTTAGCTCGATTATCAACTCAGCTGTTGGGGCACACCTGCAATCGATATCATCTACTCACTGTACCAGGCAGTCAGCGTCGAAACCAGAGACAACCATCGCGATCAACTGATCAAATTTTACCACGATGAATTTGTAAATGCCTTGAAAAAATTTGGATATGGTCAGAAAATCCCTTCGATGATGGATCTGCGCGTTGAAATAACCAAGTGTGGCCATTTAGGTGAGGTTAAGCAAATCTTGAAATTCTTTCGACTCTAAATCATAAAATTTTTACATTTCAGAAGCTTTCCTGGCTACAACGTTTCTACCGTGGTTCATGCTGACTCCGGATGAATTGATGCCTCAAATTTGCCAGAGCTCTGAGACAGACATCGAGATCGATTTATCCAGTGCCGAAGGGTGGGAAAAAATGGCCGACCGTGGCTTTCGGCATCCCAAATATGTCGAGGCAATCAAGAGATATCTGCCGACGTTATCGCGAAAGGGGCTGTTCGATGTTTGAGCACTGGTTGATAAATTAAAACAAAACAGAGGAAAAATTACTTTTATTTTAAAACAAAGACATTCACTACCCCTGTTCGCATTAATTTGCATTATGAATTTTCATCATCCCGGTACCAAAATCGAACTCACGACCTCTGGATTTGAAATGCAGCCCGCCGCTAGTCGAACCCCAACCCTTACCGGTCAGTATTCCCAATGAGCAAATTAACTCTTTGAAGCGATCTGAATTTGCTGAGCCAGACAGGAATCGAACCCATCACCTTCCGCTTGCAAGGCGAAATTCGTAACCTCACGGCCACGGTAGCTTGGCTTGGTTCAAAATCGGGTGCTCTTTCAGAAAAATCATAAATATCTTGTACTTTGTTGGAAATTCATTTTTTTCGTCAATATTTAATGCGCAGCCTTATGTGTGGGACAAACTGCTTTGCTTTTTCCCTAGCTTGCTGGTTTTGCATATGGGACATTTATGCGAACGTGGGCATAAGGATGTAACAAAATGGGTCAATTTTGCGGGATTTTGAGGGGATGATACCTTTGATGTTCTGAGCCCGAATCCCAAATATGAGCTTGATTGGTTGCGACAACACCTGGCGCTTTGACTTTAAAGCTAGCCGCTAAACGATTCTTTTTTTATCAAAACCTCTTAAGACTATAGTTTATGTTCCAGGGAACAATTTTGCCGAAGAGTGCGAAGGGATTCGTCCACTCTTAAGATTTTTTTTAAAAATCGTTATGGAGCTGCAAACTGGCAAAAACCAAAACAATCCGATTTTACGGGCTGAATCCCATTTAAACAAGCTCATATTTGGGATTCTGGTTTCCACGTGGTTTATGGACGGTCCCCTAGGATATCATCCCCTGAAAAGCCCGCAAAATTCTCCCATTTTGTTACATCCAGTAATGTTATAACCATGCTCCATCATAGCTTGTTAGTAGCATTTGTAAAGCACTGTAAACTTTTCTCTAAACGTGGCTGTTGAATAAAAAAAAAATATCAAGCCAAGTTCAAAATCTATAGTTGAGAGTTGCACTTCAACTTATTCTACATCAACCACTTTACCTTATCTGAAAAGCTGTGATAGCCACCAAACATCAAGTGTTGACTTTGCAGTTACAATTTGTTCCGCAACATACTGAGCTAATAGAGTTGTGTAGCGTTTCTCAGATTTATACCATGTCAGAATTTACAGGATATTTTTTTAACTTTTTTAAAACCTGAATTTTATTTTCCACTCTTGGTGCTGTGCCACTCGAAGTAAGTCCGCCCCATATGTAATTTCGTCAATTTTAAGGTAACGATGCAGTTTGGTTAGAAATCGTGTGAACCAGGGCTGTGGAGCCGGAGTCGGAGTCGGAGCCGGAGTCGGCTAAATTTTATTAGCTGGAGTCGGAGTCGGAGTCAGAGCCGAAAATTTCTGATTACCCGGAGTTGGTGTCGGAGTCGGAGTTATCTTAAATTCAACAAAAATTTTGTTTATTTTTTATTTTTTAGTATTTGCTATAAAACAGATTAATTTACAAAACTGCGCTGCGTTGCCATTTTTATTTTCTTTAGAGATCACTAAATGATAACCTGTTAATCAGCTCTTACCCAAGTATGTAGTATCATCATAACTAAAATAACAATATTGGTTTTGTAAACAGAAATATTTAATTGATTTTTGACTGCATCCTTTTGCCAATATTTATGTACCCTTTAAACTCAAATTTGACCAAATTTAATCTAGTTCTTTCTGAAACAAGTACACACACAGTCATCTTATACCTCGATAGCGAATGTCTTGGTGGTTTTAAGTAAAAAAATGTTCAGGAAAAAAGTTACGAGGTACATCAAAAAATATAAATAATAATTACTATTTATGGAAATCGAAAACAAAAAAAATCACTGACAGGATAACTCTTCCAACAAATATTCAACGATTATAACAATCTATTACTTGGAACAAAACATGCGCATTTTGTTTATAACTTTGTACAAAAAATTAAAAGTGTCTGAGAATGTTGATCCTTAGGCAAAATATTTTGATATTGTTGCAAATTATCGTTGAACAAATCTCAAGATTTCAGGATAGGACAGGATTTCGAGATAAAAAAATATCCGTGACCTTTTTGTTTTTTATTCAATTCTAAGTTTTTTCATATATTTTCATGGAGGCGCATGACCATTCATAAAGCTTCGTTTTAGGTGAAGATGCAAAAAGTATCACGCGCCTACTTTTAAATATATAAAATAAATAAAAATTCAAATAAATCCAAAATTCCGAGATAAAATATATTCTAGGTCACGGATATTTGAAAAGGACCCCTTAAGCGTTCTTACCACGAAGATTTTTTTAGATACATTGATTTGTAATAAAAAACTTCTTCAGCCTTGGCGTGATGTCCATGTGCGTCTTAAAAATTTCAACGAAGCTTTAAAAAATAGTTTCGTTTAAAATTGTTATTTAAAAATACAAGGTAACTATGATAGTCACTGTGCTTCTTATAAATGTCAACTTAAAAGTGAGCAAATTGAATTTTTATGTTAAATCAATCATTAAGGCCAGCTTTCTTTTTATGATCATTAAAAAAATAACAATTTAATATTTTAGCTTTTAATCAATTGAATGAAAATTTGAGGTTGAGTAGGGGAGAGTGGAGAGACTTGATCCCCGGGGACACTTGATCCCAAGCCTGTATCTCGTCAGATTGTGGGTAAAATAATTTGCTTTGTTCTAGAAAGTTGTGCGAAATTGACTAAAACTCATTGTAGAAAACAAAGAAAAAAATTAAAAAATGTTTAGATTGAGTTACACACATTTTTCTGAGAAGTGCTGCAAAAAACTTCAAAGAGATCTTTTTTCTTTGTTTTGATATGTATAGAAAACATTCAAAAATTATTCAAAAAAATATTTTTTGTACATGAATTACAGTCACTGGAATCAGCCTCAAGATTAAATAATTGGTCTGGGTTTTCGTACATAGTTTCCTTTAGTAAAGTTGTACATAACTTACTGCAGTTTGAACCATTTTTCAAAAGTTGTGTAAACAAAAATTACCAGCTTTTGTAAACATGCTCAATTTTTGTCTAGAAAAGAAAATTTTAAGTTTTTAAATATTTTGCATGCTAAACTTGTTATATTTTGAACACAAACGTACAGGTTTAATGTGAAATTGCTGTAACTTGTAGAAAATTAAAAGTTTGGATGAATAAGACACATTTTGCTTAAGATTTCTTCAAAATGTTGAAAAGGGGATCAAACTACCCCCAACATTTTGAAAATGCCGGTTTAAAATATTTTTTTAAAGCGCTTGGCATGATTCGAAGCGTTTATCTGATGAAATACCCTTATCAGCCAAACATAGTTGAATGTTTAAGCTTTCAATTCATGCAAAAAGATCATAGTTTTGTGAGAAATTGACAGAGTTATGTGCGATACAAAAAAAAGGGATCAAGTCTCCCCACTCTCCCCTAAATAAATCCAAATTTACTTACTAAATTGTTCTTGAGAAAATGCCTTGAAAACTGGCGTTTTTTTATTTCTGTTTCAATAACATCTAAAACTTGTAAAACTAGAAACTTTTTTCCGGTTTTTTCAACTTAAAGAGTTTTTAAATAATCCTATTTATCAATGTTTTCGAAATAATAGTAAACTAACTTTTGAAATATTTAAAAATATGTGGAGTCGGAGTCGGAGCCAACCATTTTTTGAAAGCTGGAGTCGGAGTCGGCTAGAGTTGGTGGGCCGGAGTTGGAGTCGGAGTCGGTTGGATCTGAAAGCCGGAGCCGGAGTCGGAGTCGGAGTCGGAGTCGGCTAATCCCAGAAAGCCGGAGTCGGAGTCAGAGTCGCTTAAAATATGACCCGACTCCGCAGCCCTGGTGTGAACTATCAGAAAAACCAATAAAATTTAGGACTTTATGAGCATGAGCATGAGCATGAGAGACCACCCATGGTTGTCCTTCTCCGTTGCTGAACAGAACCGTAATATCCTTTCAGCACTACTGATCATAGGCTTCGACTATCAACTGGTATTTCCCTTATCAACAGCATGTATGAATGCGCTGAAAAGATAAAACACCATGATTGCCAAAACAAGATCAGTTGCGAATAGGTAACAGTCATTGGCCACCAACGGCGCCCGCCATGTCAGTTTGTAGATCTCGATTTTAAGGGACGGGAATGTTAGTTAGCGCAGGTTGCTACTAGGGCAGCTGATTTACTCTGTGCTTACACCCCACGAGCGCCAGGAACCTGAAAACTTGTTAGTAGGATAGGGTGTTTGGTCAGGATTCATCATAGAAGATGATGATGCGACCCAAAATCATAGTGTTTGTTGAAAGGTATTATATTTTATTCTCAAGGCAAACAATCGGTTGCTGCGGATGAGACATTTCCCGTTTAACTGTTGTTAAATTTTTAATGAAATGGTTTAATCTTAGACAGCCGGCTGTGGAAAGATAAAACCAAATAATATTTATTTATAAAATGAGGTGTTAAACGCAATGCTGCAATGATAGCGTAGTCTGATTTTTAATTATATAATCATTTAGTTCATGAATTTGTTACGGAATAGACGTGACGAACTCAACCATCAAGTGTCTTCCGATCTTCTTTCTGTTAGCTAGATAAGGTATTGATTTTCGTTGCCTCTCGAGCTACGATGCTATAGAGAGGACTTAACACACAAACAACCGACGTCGAGCCCTCCGAGCTACGGAGCTATGGGAAGGTCTTTTCAACACAAGGGCTTGAAGCACACAATAACTCACCGATTAATATGAATAATTTTCAAGATCGATCTTGCTTTATAACTACAGCGCGAAAAAACAGGACAGCGCTTCCCCAGAAGCACTGTACTTATGACGGCATTATTCAATTATACTGACCAATCACCCCCCCAATAAAATTTAGGACTTTATTCCAAAAAACCTTAGAAATACCAGTTTTTCAAGAAATTTTAACACGTAGCCTTATGGGCGGGACAAACTTGACTTGAGTTTTTCACGGCTTGCTATTTTTAAATATGGGACGGACTCGACTAGAGCGGCAGAGCACCTGGTGCATAGTAATGTCATTTTTTCAGTCTGAATTGATGTAAAACTACATCATAAAAGTCAAAGTAGTTATGTCACAGACATAACTGGAATGGCGTAGACTACGTAAAGTTTAGATGTGTGGGTTTGGTGAGAATCAAATCGGGTAGCAAAATGTTTAACTTTCGACACTTTCGAAAAAATGAAATTCTTAGAAATTTTCAATAGGATTAAAAAGATTAATTATTTTTAGCATTTCTTGGCATGAATCAATACATAATTATTGATTTTGAAGGAAAACGAGAGCAAAAGATGATAAAAGCCATATTTGCCCCCCGCGGTGGGGAGGGCTTGTTTCAGTGGCAAATTTGCTACCCTAGCGGTGGCGATGACGGAGTTTATTCAAGGTGGCAAATTTGATCTCGGTATTCTTAAGCCGGATGCAAATTTTGATTTGCACTCCAACGTTGCAGATGCCCTGATTGGATGAATTTTTGCAAGAATGCTAAGAGAAGATTGGGGGGAGGACAGAGGGGTTGGGGGCAAGAGCAGCCTCAGAATGCTGTTCATTCCGTCGCCCCCGAAGACCAAAATTTGTTCTTGAAATTTAAATTCAAATTAGCTCGCTGCCTCGTCCCGGGTGGGACGAGGGCAACTCTTTCAACACTTTAGAATTGGTTGAGACGTAAATCTTTCAGAAGCGCTCGCCGCGAATGCGATGAGCTAGTTGGATGTCCTGATTGTTTCACAACCAAGGCTTGACCCACGAGAGGCTTTTCGGCGGAAGGCAGCAGGCGCGCGCCTCATCTTGTTGATGCCCAGTGGTGTCACGATTCGCTTTTGAGCGTATCATAGCCACTCAATCGACAAACCTATCGGGTGAGCGCTTATCGAACGCTCAGAGCGGCGGGTTTGAACGGTTCGCGAACCAAAATTTCGATCATCATTTCTCTGCTCGCTTGCCGCTCCGCTCTGAACGGAGTAAAGAGAGCGTTCAGCGAACGGTTCGCCAACGGAGAATGTAGGCACTGATAGAAAAACTTATTTGTTTTTATTCTTCACTCCATGAAAAATTGTTCAAATTTGTTAACGATAAAGTTATCAAGGAACCATCCATAAACTACGTGGTAACCTTAGGGTAAGGGGTGGGGGGGGGGTCTATGGCGATTAACCACGCTCCATAGAAAAAAGATTTAATTTGAATGGAAATTGTCCACGATGGGGGGGGGTGAGATTTCCAAAAAAGTGTCCACGTTTGTGGATGGTCCCCAAGGAACCAGGGAGTCCTCTGTTGACCCAGGACATAAAAACATAGTATAAAAAAGTCTACCATACTCACTGGAGCTATGCGGGTATGATCTGCAGTCATAAATAAACCGCAGACCTCTTGCTTGTTACGATAATAAATCCAGGGATAATAAATCCAGGGATAATAAATCCAGGGAGTCATTGGAAGACCCAGGACATCCCAATGAGTTGTTGAAGCCATGCTCTGTAGCCCTCCATAGTCACCATCTGTTGACAAAATCATGAAATGTTTTTCTCTGAGTGCTGTTTTTTAGCTCTTCTTGCGAACCGCTCATTGATGGTCCCTCTCACTCTCATTCGCGATGAGAGAGCAAAGGTTCATGCGATCCACGGCAGACGTTCGGATCGTGGTTCGCTCGTGCTTGGTTCGCAATCATGAGCGAACCACGCTTGAGCGTCATGACGTATCGTTTGAACCACGATTCGAGTGAGCGAAACTGCTGAGACGTGAATGATTTTCTGGAGACTGGCGCACTTTCTTATGTATGATTTCGGCCCGCTACTTCCCCTCCTTTTTCGCGACCGACACTCGGTCGCGTTGCTCGGATGATTTTCCCCTCAAACAGGGCCGTGTACAAGGGGGGGGTTTTAGGGGTTTAACCCCCCCCCCCTGGCAAATTAAGTAAGTTACACCCCAAGCGCCCCTCGGCCCGAAGGGCCGATTTTTTTAGCTTTGTTGCTAAAATGCCAAAGAGATTTTTTTTCAAATCGATATGAAAAATTTGTCTGGACTAAAACATTTTTATGAAAATTATGAAAATTTAACTGGAGGCGCCCCTACGAATTATTTTTTTTCAATACGAATATGCAATATAAAAATTTGACTGGAAGCGCCCCTACGACTTAAACAAATCATGCAAATTCGCGATATGAAAAATTGAAAGCAGGCGCCCCTACGACCTAAAAAAATCATACAAATTTTGTTATGAAAATTTGACTGGAGGCGCCCTTATGACTTAAAAAAATCATGCAAATTCTCGATATGAAAAATTTGACTGGAGCGCCCCTATGACTAAAACATTGTTATGAAAATTATGAAAATTTAACTGGAGGCGCCCCTACGACTTATTTCTTTTTTCAATACGAATATGCAATATAAAAATTTGACTGGAGGCGCCCCTACGACTTAAACAAATCATGCAAATTCGCGATATGAAAAATTGAATGGAGGCGCCCCTACGACTTCAAAAAAATCATACAAATTTTGTTATGAAAATTTGACTGGAGGCGCCCTTATGACTTAAAAAAATCATGCAAATTCTCGATATGAAAAATTTGACTGGAGCGCCCCTATGACTAAAACATTGTTATGAAAATTATGAAAATTTAACTGGAGGCGCCCCTACGACTTATTTTTTTTCAATACGAATATGCAATATAAAAAATTGACTGGAGGCGCCCCTACGACTTAAAAAAATCATGCAAATTCTCGATATGAAAAATTGAATGGAGGTGCCCCTACGACTAAAAAAAATCTTACAAATTTTGCTATGAAAATTTAACTGAAGGCGCCCTTATGACTTAAAAAATCATGCAAATTCTCGATATGAAAAATTGACTGCAGGCGCCCCTATGACTAAAATATTTTTATGAAAATTATGAAAATTTGACTGGAGGCGCCCCTACGACTTAAAAATATCATGCAAATTCTCCATATGAAAAATTGAATGGAGGCGCCCCTACGACATGAAAAAAATTATATTAATTTTATTATAAAAATTGACTGGAGGCGCCCTTCCACCGGAGTAGGCTTGGTTTGGTGTGTTGTTTGTACTTATGGCATGGAGACGACTCCTACACCTGGAATGACTTAACGGCCTAACAACAACCAAGGCCGAGACCGACATTTTACTTCCTCATCCGATGGAAGGTTGCAGCAGATGGGAATCGAACCCAGAATCATCCGCTTACAAAGCGGACAGCGTAACCATTCCGACCGACATTTTACTTCCTCATCCGATGGAAGGTTGCAGCAGATGGGAATCGAACCCAGAATCATCCGCTTACAAAGCGGACAGCGTAACCATTCTGAAGTCGCCCCTACGACTTTAAAGGCATATTCTCGATATGGCAACTTGGATTGAGTCGCCCTTATGGCTTAAAAAAATCATACAAATTCTTATTATGAAAAATTAACTGGTGGCGCCCCTACGACTTAATTTTTTTAAAACAAATTTTCAGTATTAGAAATTTGACAGGAGGCGCCCCTACGGCTTAAAAATTCATGAAAATTTTCGCTATGAAAAATTTAATGGATGCGTCCCTACGACTTTAAAAAAAATCATACAATTTCTTATTATGAAAATTGACTGGAGGCGCCCCTATGACTTAAAAATTTTTATGAAAATTCTCAATATGAAAATTTAATTGGAGGCGCCACTACGACTTAAAAAAATCATGCAAATTTTCGATATAAAAAATTGAATGGAGGCACCCCTACGACCTTAAAAAAAATCAAACAAATTTTGTTATGAAAACTGAAGGCGCCCTTATGACTAAAAAAATCATACAAATTCTCGATATGAAAAATTTTACTGGAGGCGACTTAAAAAAATCATGCAAATTCTCGATATGGAAAATGGAATGGAGGCGCCCCTATGACGTACACATTTTTATGTAAATTCTCAATATGTAAGTTTTACTGGAGGCGCCCTTATGAGTTTGGAAAAAATTGGAAAAAATATTGAAAAAAAGTTGAATAATCGGTGTCCAAAGCAGCTTAAAAATGATAAAAATATTTTAAAAATACGATTTTACTGGAAACGCTATTATGACAAAATTAAAATATTCAACAAAAAAAAGTTTGACTATCGACGTCCCTCAAGCAACATAAAGACTGTTCAATAAGAGCCACACAAAGTTTGACAATCGGTTCGTACGGTAACATAAAAAAAATCTGTTTAGCGTTCTAGCTACAACAATTTTTTGCGCCGGTTGGCAAACTTTGTTTGACTAATTTTAAACAGTCTTTATAGCCTGAGGAGTGCCGATAGTCAAATAATTTTATTTTGTTTTTATTTTAACAAAACGCCACTGGTAAAATCCTATTTTAGAAATATCTTTGATCTTTTTTTATTTTGCTCTACTTTTTCTCATTTTTTTATTTTGTCATGAGGGCATTTCTAGTGAAATTTCATTTTCAAAAAGGTAGTCAAAATGTTTTATTTAACATTTTTATTTCATTACAAGGTGCAATTTTTTATCATTTTTATGTTGCTTAAGCTAACTTTTTTTATTATTTTTTTACGTGTTTTTAAAACTTTCTTTAAAATCTTATTTTCTAAATATTTTCATCATTTCTATGGTGCTTTTCAGGCGTTGATAGTATTTTTTGCCTTCCTCACCTTACTGAGGAAAGGCTATAAAATCACTCGGAAAATGAACTTCTTAATTCGACCTTGTAGACCCACCTTCACGTATACCTATCGACTCAGAATCATGTTCTGAGCAAATGTCTGTGTGGATGTGTGTAGGTGGGTGGACAAAAAAATTGTCACTCGATTATCTCCGGACTGGATGAACGGATTTTGACCCTATTAGTCTCATTCGATCCGTCTTGGGGTCCCATAGGTCTCAATTTAAAATCAGCAAGTTTAGTTAAGTACTTCAAAAGTTATGCTAAAAAACGATTTTGGCGTATGTCCGGAAGATTGTAAAAAGGGTGTTTTTTTTGCAAGAAACCCTATCATGTTATACATTTTCAGAAAGGTATTAAAAAGACCTTTCCAATGAGCCCAAAACATTGAAGATCTGACAACCCCTTTCAAAAGTTATTAGCACTTAAGTGTTATTTATACACTTTTTGGAGGCCGGATCTCAGATATTTCAATGATAATGATGTCCGGGTCCATCATGCAACCCATCGTTAGTTAGATAATCAAAAGACCTTTCAAATGAACCTAAAACATCAAGGATCTGACAACCATATCAAAAGTTATTGGCACTTAAGTGTTATGTATACACTTTTTGGAGGCCGGATCTCAGATATTTTAGTAAAAATGATGTCCGGGTCCATCATGCGACCCATCGTTAGTTAGACAATCGAAAGACCTTTCAAATGAGCCTAATACATCGAGGATCTGACAACCCTTTCAAAAGTTATTAGCACTTAAGTGTTATTTATACACTTTTTAGAGGTCGGATTTCAGATATTGTGATACAAATATTGTCTGAATCTTCCATGCGAACTATCGTAGGATAGGTTTTTTTTTGCCGATGAGCCAGAAAAATTAAAGGTCTGCGAACCCTATCAAAAGAAATTAGTAAAAAAGTTGATTTGTTAAACATGTTAAGGGAATGTTGCTATTTTTACTGAATGTATTGACTTTATGAATGTGAGGAAGGCACCAACCACCTAAAGGTGGATTAAGTAATGTTTTTTAATATGTTAATTATTTTATCATTTTTTAAATTTTGTTTATGAGAGAGGTGCCTTTTCGGAACATTTTCTGGGGTAAATAGAAATATATCTTTGTTTCCTGTAGCAACTTTGTTACTTTTTATCGATTTTCTAGGACGTTTCTTCGGAAAAGTCAAGGAATCGATGGAAATATATTCAAAATTATCTTTTTTCATTTTTTATACTCAAAAGCCTGTTACAAATGTTTGACCCAAAAATGAAGTTTCTTATCTAATTTTTCAGATTTTCAGAAAATTCCGTCCAAAGATACAAAATTGCATACGGTATGTAAACCCATTCCAGCCCTCAAAATTGTATGGAGACTTGTATGGAAAAACAAATGATGCAAAATTGCTTCTTTTGACATAGGGAATGCAAAGAAAAGTCGATTGAAAATCGGACTAGTAGTTTCCGAGTTATGATCAGTTGAACACTTTCAGTTTATCCAGCTACAACCCAACTCTACCTCTAGACGGGGTTCGATCTATAATTCGCCAAAAATCAATTTTTTAACCAATTTTCGACCTTTAAAAAGCATTGGAAAGAAGAACTCTTAAAATTTGAAAAAAAATTAGGGTTGAACGTGTGACTTGTTTTATGAGACTTTACCAATGTTTTAAAAAATGATTGTTTTTCTTGGCCACTAATATTTTCTGTATTTTTTTTCTATTGTCTCGACTATACCTCTAAGCATTTTTTAACAATTTAAATGATAAAAGTTTGTTCTAGAGTAAAAAAAATTAAAAACACACAAAAAAATAATGAAAAATTGGCTGTAAAAAACATGACAAATTAGGTGCTAGAATAAGCCAAATACTACCAAAAGCAAATATCAACTAAACAAGATAAATGCAAATATAAAAACTAAAAATGGAACAAAAACAACATAAAACAACATAAAACAAGAGAAGTAAAGTTTTTCGTAGAACAAAAGTTGCTCAAAATGACAAGGGAAAAATAAAAAAAAATCGAAAAAATGGGCAGCAAAGGGTTAACACTTAGAAAAAATCAAGTTCATCGATTTGATTTCTTCGAGATTGTGTATCTCAGAAACAAATTGCTTGATTTGAAAGTTTCAGAGAGAAAATTGTACAAAATTTTCTTGGCTCTTCAAAAATATTTTTTAAGGGTACTTTAAATTCCAGAAGTATTATTTTAAAATGAAAAGAAACCAAATAAATTGAAAATGCAGTCCTAAAATTAGCTTAAACGGAACATTTTGTTAACAAAATTGCTTCAGCCATTTTTGTCCACTTTTCCGTTTTTTTTTTCTTCAAAAAAATCATATCTTCTAAACCAGATTTTACACCATCACTAAAGCTCCGAAGATGTCTTTTTAGTCCCCTTAAACATAAAAAATCGGATTTTTTGCTTTACCTAAGACACCAAATCGATTAGAAAATCCCTTGTCAAGATATAGAAATTCATTCATTTGCATATAAATTTAATATGACCAGCCCCCAGAATTGTATGGACATTTGTATAGAAAAACGAATGATGCAAAATTGCTTCTTTTGACATAGAAAATGCATGGTGCATGGTAAAGTTTCATCCAAATCAAAAAAATGAAAAGTTAAAAATCGTGCAAAAAAATTGCGAAATCGTAGTGAACTACTCTTAATATTAAAAAAAGGAAACTTATGAAAACTTGTTTTGAGCAATTATTGCTACACTTCTTCATTAAAACCCCGTTTTACGCTTCACATGTGAACGGCCCATCTCTCTTCCGATGTACGCCAAAACTCTCATTTGCGTAAAAATCTCAAATTCGCTCAAATTCCGAATGAACGCCCCCCTTTATTGCGCTATTCAACACGATTTGCAGCGCCAATTCAAAAAGTGTAGTCTCCTGTTGCACCAATGTAAAATATATAAAAAAAAACGAAGTTGACTTTATATCTGTCGGCCGGTACTAGACCAACCACTAGTGTTTTCCTTTAATTACAAGGACTTCGCCGCCCTGTTTGAGTAAGGCACAGAGCGACGGCGCCGGATACCCATATTTACACTTAGAATTTTAGAGCGTCCGCCGCGGGATTCGAACCAGCAAAATATATGTAAAATATACCAAAGTATTATTTATTGAGTTTAAAGATTGACTGTTAGCGCCCTTTTGCAATCTAAACAAGCACCCCATGCGCCCCTTTCGAGAAAATCCTCCCCTTTCGAAAATCCTGTGCACGGCCCTGCCCTCAAAATAGGTACTTGACATTCCCGTTCGTGAGTGGGAAGCGCTCATTTTGCTTGCAAAATGTGTGCATTTTGAAAACATTTTAAAACATTCAATTGTTTCAATAGTTAAACTATTTTGCCAACAATGAAAGTTTTATAGCAAATTGCTGAATAATTTTCGAATCGAATGGCACATAAATCGTGTCGATCCGATTAGAGGGAAGGAAGATATAAGCGTTTGACGGATGACGCAGTAATCCAGGGCCTTCGGCCCGGGTTTTTTGGAATGACACCCCAGTACCTTCGACAAAGACGTAAGTCTACGTCAAAAGAGGTAGTATTCAAACTACCAAAATTCCATCTTCCAAATTATCACATTTTTTTACTGTGTAGGGTGGTCCAGATTCTTGCTTCCTCGGGATTACCCCCTGAAATCAAAGATTGGCCCATCCCTAGGCTTAATTTAAAATTTGAGCTCATTCTGACCATGAAACAAAACTGTATTTCACAACCTTCTGCAGTACTAAGATCTCACTGTGCATCGCTCAGTCAAGCAATATAATTTCAAAGCCATTTTCAACAGCTTGAACAGCAGTCTTTCATTGACCATTTCCAAGTGAGGACGTGTTTACAGAGAAGCAAACTAGCTTTTCCCGCGTCATGGCGTACAATAAAGACGAAATGAACGCACCCAAGTGGATGGATGGGGCGTTTTTTGAAAAAGTGCTACAACAGTCAGAGAACGATGACTCTGTCAAAGTTACGGAATTTACGACTGCGCCCGGATCCAAACCCGGAGACCACTTTGCAAGCATCATCTTCCGAGCAGCCGTTAAGTTTGTGGGCCAGGGCAAGTCAAAGGACATTTCTCTAATTGTCAAAACTTTGCCGGAGTTGGAGGGTATAAAGAAGGATCTGCTCGAGGATGGACGACTGTTTGAAACTGAAGCGACCATGTACAATATTGTGCTTCCGGAAGTGCACAAAATGTTGCGAGCTGTAGGCACGGGTCCCCCAGAGACCGTTATTATAAAAAAAAAATCCATCCAAACCAATGATTGGACATGGTTCCTGGGACCATTTTACACCTCTGGACCAAGTTTCAAAATATTTGCCGGCAGGAATTTCGAATACGGTCAGTTTTAGTGTTTCGAGTAGAAATTAAGGGAAATCACATGTAAAATGCGTAGAAAAAGATCAAAGTTTCAATGTTTTAACAACAAAACATTACTGGTCATGGTTTTAAATTGTATTAACATGTAGCAGAATGATATAAAAACGATTTACAGCTCTGACTTAGCCGGATTAAGCCGATGTTAAGTGACTTAAGTATATTATTTACAAGTTTATGCCTTAATATCTAAAGAAAACTCCTACATCAAGTGATTTAAAGTCAAGGAAAACTAGGTTGCACAAAAATAACATAAAATGGGGTGACTTTGAGCCAAGGGGTGACATTGTACCAACAAACGCATAAAGATTGCTTTGATAAGCTTGAATTTTATGTTAATTTCATTATTTGTAGACGAATTAATTTGGTCTATTTATGTTCCCACAAAGGAATTTGATGTTTTTGCTACGCTAATCTGCTTGTTCTATTCTCGCTGCCGGAACCTGTTGTAGGAATCCTTGGTTACCAAAGGTTACCACTTTGTTTGTTAGTTCTTCAAGTTCTCGGATTTGAACGTTCGTCACCTCGTGCGAAGAATTTGTCTACAAAAATGGATTTCCACGAGAGGAATAGAACTTTGGTTTGCGTTTTGTGTCTCACTTGGGCGGCTTCTCTGCGGCCGATTTCCTCAAACGTTGGAATCGTCATTGGAGCAAATTTTTTGATGGACTTTGAACAAAGAAGAAATTTCTACCCAACGGTTATCTGTGGAAAATGCCGGCATGCTTGTGGAAAAAAATTCCAAAGGAGAAGAAACATTCAAGGTTCACAGTTATAAGTATGATTCTACAACAATAACAAGATCTTCGGGTGTTTGCAAGTGTGAAATTTGCACTGCTGCAAAAATTCGCGATGGAACAAATTTGCCAGGATTTAAACCGATTAGAGTCAAAAGGGGGGAGACCACGCAGCAATGAGGAAATTTCTGATAGCAAGACGATGCGATTATGTGAAACTTGTCTCAGCGATTTTGGCCCAGGCAAAAGGCATGTTTGCAATCAATCCACTAGGACAGCAAACTTAACTAAAATTATGAAAAGTGGCGAGTCCTCTTCTTCTTCCACGGATGCAGCAGTGCGTGATTATCTCAATTCTTCACATGAGTCATCGGGTAATAAATTCTCTTAATATACTTATATTGTACTGAATAAGTTTTTCCCCAAGATGGAACAATAACTTTGCGTAACATGAAAGGAAAAGCGTCGGTTTTCAAGAAAATGTCTACAAGATCAGAAACATCAAAAAATCTGCATGCTAATGATATATTTCAAGTCAAAGCGGAGAACAACTTGAGCATGAAAAAAACAATGGGTATTATTTAATTTTATTTAAACAACAAATTTAGAAAAAGGGTTTATTTAATATAGGAGTTATCAAAAGTCTTCGCACGACGGGTGTTTTGGTTGAACCAGGAATTCGCACAAAATTGGTGGAACTGAATCGACAGTTGAAAGACTTGTTCAAGATTGAGCATCTGTCCAACTTAGATAGTATGATTTAAAAACAAGTGAATTCGCTTGATATAATCATTAAAAATCATTACAGACAGCGAAAATTTGGGCAAAGCAAAAGAAGAAGTTGCAGTGTACTGTACTGATGTTCAAGAGCTCATAAATCGAATAAAGCAGTCAAGATCGTACACAAGTGATGATGGCATTGTGGTGAAATTGGGAATTGATGGAGGAGGTGGATTTTTCAAAATAACTCTATCTGTACTGTCAAAAAATCTGGAGCAGCTGACTGGAAATGCATTCAAGGTCGGCGGTGTGAAACGACTTTTATCATTGCTCTTGTGCAAAATCTCGCGGAAAAGTATGAAAACGTCGCTCCAATATGGACAAAACTGCTGAAGCTGCAAAACATCGAAGCCATAATAGCAGGTGACCTCAAGATAATCAATATTATTACTGGAATAATGGCACACTCCTCGAGACAGCCATGTCCATACTGTGAGGCACAAAAGTCAGCCCTTGGAACATGCAAGGGAACAAGTAGAACCAAAGGCAACATCAAGACCAACTATTTGAACAAAAAGATGGGTGGCAGGAACACTGCTTGCTGCATATACGAACCATTGATCTACGGAAACGATGACGACGAAATCCTTTTCCTTTGCCCTCCTCCGCCACTGCATCTTACACTCGGAATTGTAAATACGATCTTCAAGGGAGTAGAGAAGAATTCTCCCGATTGGGCAGATTTGTGGGTGAGCCAAGCCAACGTACGACATCAGCAGAAAACATATGGTTTTACAGGCCGGGCTTGTCACGCGCTATTGAAGGCGGCTGATTGCTTGGAACTTAATTCTGATTTACTTGGTTACGCTAAGGTAAGCTATTTGAGAAAGAAGGTGAGAGATTTTAACAATTATTTATTTATTTATCAGGCTCTGAAGAAGTTCAACGACGTATATAATAAGTGTTTCTCATTTAAACTAGATGCTAGTTTTGAAGAAAGTATCCACGAATTTGTGTCTAGCTGGGAAGACCTTCAGCTACCTAATACTTCAAAATATCATATTACTAAGCATCACGTACCTGATTTTTGTAAGGCAACGGGACGAGGACTTGGGCTACATAATGAGCAAGCCTCTGAGTCCGTACATTCGGACTTTGACGTCGTTTGGCAACGGTACAAAGCGCCTAAAACCGCCGAAGTGTACAATGATCGGTTGCTCAACGCTGTAATTGATTACAATAGCAACCACTTGTTTTAGTCCTACGCACACTTCACACTTAACATTTCACAAAACCTCAATTTACACTTCTTGATTATGATTTGAACATTTGATACACTTATACATTATAAGCCTCTCTTCAGCACAGGCGTAAGGCGTCACCTTTTGTTAATTAACTTTCAAACTTTTCACTTGCGTTCCTAAGATATTGTTATGCTGTTACTATACTTAAGCTAATCTAGCAGGCTTAGGTGAGTTAAGTCACATCTAAAAACGTTGTTTGTTGATTGTAGATGAAATATATGCATGTTTGTAACGAAAAAAAAAAGCGTTTGTTGGTACAATGTCACCCCTTGGCTCAAAGTCACCCCATTTTATGTTATTTTTGTGCAACCTAGTTTTCCTTGACTTTAAATCACTTGATGTAGGAGTTTTCTTTAGATATTAAGGCATAAACTTGTAAATAATATACTTAAGTCACTTAACATCGGCTTAATCCGGCTAAGTCAGAGCTGTAAATCGTTTTTATATCATTCTGCTACATGTTAATACAATTTAAAACCATGACCAGTAATGTTTTGTTGTTAAAACATTGAAACTTTGATCTTTTTCTACGCATTTTACATGTGATTTCCCTTAATTTCTACTCGAAACACTAAAACTGACCGTATTCGAAATTCCTGCCGGCAAATATTTTGAAACTTGGTCCAGAGGTGTAAAATGGTCCCAGGAACCATGTCCAATCATTGGTTTGAATGGAAATTTTTTTTTATAATAACGGTCTCTGGGGGACCCGTGGTAGGAGATGACACCGTTCTGGGGCCAAGACTGCATTACTCCTCAAAGGATCCGGTTTGGGTTATGGTTTTTGATGATCTTTCCAAAAAAGATTTTGTTACTAAGCCAACTCAACTAAATTTGGCTGAAGCAAAGATGTTTTACGCGAAACTTGGTAGATTGCATGCCGCCTCAATGTGTCTTGCTGAGAAGGTATGCGAGACATTTAGGATATTTGATCAAAGATTTTCAATGATTGTATTGTAGCTCCCGAATATTAAGAAAATGGATTGTAACATCGGAACTGCCTTCAGAGGAGATGTCACTGATTTATGGGTGGAGAATATCAGCATTCTAGCTAGACTTTGTCTGGAATGGCCTGGATACCAAAGCTATTTCGAACAACTTGAAAAGTTCAAAAAACAGATAATAGAAAAAATGTGTGGCATTTACACTTGTAACAAATCCTCACTGTACAACGTTTTAAATCATGGCGATTGCAATTATAGGAACTGCATGTATAGAATTGTTGACGGAAAAACACAGGACCTAATGCTGGTAAATTTATATTGCGATTAAAAAGCGCACCATTTCTTATCAGATTGCTATCGTTTCAGCTCGATTATCAGCTTAGCTCTTGGGGTTCACCTGTGTAGGGTCTGATCCCTTCGAGTGTGATACCCCTTGGCACATGAGGTGTGTCAGTGGTAGTCGTGGGAGAGAAGAGCGACAGTGGGCGGGAGAGTAGGAACAAGAGACTGACAGTCATGGATGAACGGGAAGTGGAAGTACACGTTGCGCGGAGTGGTGTTGCGACGCGAGTGGTTCGAGAGGTACCGGAATCAGGTTCCGAAGGATCCGCAGAGGAATCGGCGACGGACTGTAGGTCAGGGGTGGTCGGGAGGATGACTGGCAGCCAACAAGCTGCGTCCGTTACGCCGGGACCTTACAACCTGCAGTCGATATCATCTACTCGCTGTACCAGGCAGTCAGTGTTGAAACCAGAGACAACCATCGCGATGAGCTGATCAAATTTTACTACGATGAATTTGCAACAGCATTGAAGAAGTTTGACTACGGACCGAAAATCCCTACGTTGATAGATCTTCGCGTTGAAATAACCAGGTGTGGTCATTTGGGTGAGCCTCATTGAAGCAATCATGCAATTCATTCAACTTTATTGCACAATCTTTTATTCACTTCAGAATCATTCCTGTCTACGACATTTTTGCCAATGTTCTTGTTGACTCCGGATGAAATGGTGCCCCAAATGGTCGAAAGCTCCGACAATGACATCGAGATCGATTTGGCCAGTGTGAAAGCTTGGGAAAATCTCTCCGATCGTTGCTTTCGGCATCCCAAATATGCCGAGGCAATCAAGAGATACCTGCCAACGTTTTGGGGCAAGGGACTGCTTGATTTTTGAGATACGTGTATTATTTGTTAAATGTATTCCCCCAATAGATTATAAAAGATATATTATTATTGATTGCTGATTACGTGATATCGCAATAAAATCGATGCTTGTTAAGAATAATAAACAGAAATATTCTTTTTAGTGCTTCTGCTTGTAATTAGTATTCAAAACAGATTAACCGCTCAGATTGGCGATAAGGAAAACAAGTAGAAATATGAATTGCTCAGGTGCAGATGTGGTTGTAATACTTGTTTTGTTTTTTTTTTAGTTTCCTAGTTGTTTTTATATATGTAAGGTTTTATTTGGAATTTTGGTGTTTTGGTTCCTTGGTTTTTGGGTTTTTTTTTTGTTCTTCGCACTGCATCTTATCAAATACAGCCACTAGATCTTATCTTCTTAGCTTGGCATTTTTGATTACATATCGTTTAACTAATTTTATCAACACGTTAGTCGGGAATCGGGAGCCCACACCAGACAATGCACAATAGTAAAAAAAAAGTAAATCTTTCCCTGTTCCTGAGCGAAACACCCGTAAAGAGTATCGGGGCCAGCATTTACAAAGCGGATTCAGTGACAGTTTTTTAATTGGCAACTCTCTACGAAATCGGCCGATTTCGTCCATTTTTATTTATATTTTGAAATGTTAGTCTTGATTTAAAAGTTTACAAAATATTTTTTTCGAAAAGATCGGAAAATTTCACGAATGTTTCATGTTTTAACATGGAAAATTGGACCACTAGTTGCTGAGATATCGAAATTAGAAAACGGTGGGTTGTTTGGGAGAGACTTAAAAAACTACAATTTTCGTGTTTCTTTTCCTTAAAACGGCTCTATCTCAGCAACCCGAGGTCCAATCTCCAATGTCTTTTATACAATTTTGTAGCAAATTTTCTGAGCTTTTCAAAAAACATATTTTTAGAAATGGTCACTCATGGTCACTGTTTACAAAAATCGAAAAACTGCAAATATTTCGCTAAAATCAAACTTTCGCTGGCTATATCTTGAAAACGGAGCCCTTTTTCAAAAAATCTGTAATGTACTTTTCGATTGTAAATTCAATTTTAATTAAAAGATAACGTCAAATTTGTTTTTGAATGAATATTTGATTTTTTCCAAAAATCACTATTTTTTCAAAAAATCATAACTCGGCGGCAGATTTTTTTACCATGTTTCTCTATGGCTCAAAAGTTGCGGATTTTTGTCTCCTAAAACATATCAAAAAATCTCGAAAATCAAAAAATACGTATTTTGGGAAATTGAGTTTTTGTGAAACAAAAGATGATTAAAAAATCTGCGTTTTTTCCGTGTACCTATTTTTTCTCAATAGTCCTCAACAATACCTACAACTTTGCCAAAGACTTGGTGATCAAAAAATTCACTCAAAAGTTACAGATGTTTGAATATTTACATACCATTTTTGTATGGACAACAGCCAAAATTGTATGGAGACTTGTATGGGTGAACCATTGACACAATAGGGTCATAGGGAAGGCCCCCACAAAGTTTGAGCCAAATAAAAAAATACAAATAAAATCCAGTTCCGGTTTTGGTAGAGAATTGCTGTGCAATTTCAATTTTAAAAGATTTGCAATCCGAACAAAATCGCATTATTGATTCAATTTGCTATATTGACACAAATTGCTGTTTCAGTGCATACTTCAAGTTATCAACGTGCTTCCACTAGTCACATCAATTCATTTTCATTGTCAGCACAGTCAATCGTCAAGTGGCAGTGCCCAGGCGAGGACGTGATATAGCAGAAGCGAAATAGTTTTCCCTCGTCAACAAAGACGAAATTATCGCACCCAAGTGGATGGATGGGCCGTTTTTCGGAAAAAGTTCTTCGAAAAGTTGAACGTTACGGAGTTTACGACCTCTTCCGGAACCAAACTTCTTCCAAGCAGTCTCGTTAAGTGTTCGAACAGGATAGCTTTCGGATTTATATCATAAAACTTAATATTTCAGAATCATTCCTGGCTACTTCTTTTCTACCGATTTTCTGCTAACTCCGGAAGAATTAATGCCCCAGATGTCCAAAAGCTCCGATAAAGACATCGACTTTTCGGAGACCTGATCTCAGATATTTCAATAAAAATTATGCGACCCATCGTTAGTTGGCTAATCGAAAGACCTTTCAAATGAGCCTAAAACATCGAGGATCTGACAACCCTATCAAAAGTTATCAGCACTTAAGTGTTATTTATACATCTTTTGGAGGCCGTATTTCAGGTATTGTGATACAAATATTATCTGAATCTTCCATGCGAACTATCGTTGGATAGGTTTTTTATCAGTCTTGCCGATTAGTCAGAAATATTGAAGGTCTGCGAACCCTATCAAAAGAAATGAGATTTGTTAAACATGTTAAGGGGGAATGTTGCTTTTTTACTGAATGAAGCTTTTAAATTTGGAAATGGAGGTACACATTTTGTTAGTCTGAGTCTGTTCTAACCGAAACCAACCAGAAAAATCAAAATATTTGCTCGAACATGGTTAAAACTGCTGTCCCAATTCGCCCCATGTGTCCCGATTGACCCCAGTTTACGGTAATTAGATTAACAATAAATTGTGTATTATTCGTCATAAATACATTTTATCAATATTCAATATGATTTATATTTTATCCGAAATTTGGGCACGCGTTAAATTTAGTACCCCCACGGATAAAAATGGGGGCGGATGGTTGTTTAAAATGATTCCATAATATTTGTACCCGAAATTAACAAATTCTATTCAAATCGTATATGAATTCCATTTCAAACGCAACAGCCGGTTCGAACACGGAAGCTGGTGCTTGGTTTGAAACGTAATTAATAAAAATCCTGCTAAAATTTCAACTGCATCAGCTAAATCAGAGCACATAGGTCATATGTGTATACAAAGTACATGTAAAACTCTATTTATTCTTGTTAAAAACATATGTTTTAATAAGGTTTTATGATTTTCATTGCCGCCGATTCAACATTCTGAATAAATCCAATTAGGTACTTTTTTTCAAATGGTTGCCCAGAAAAAAAAAACGCCGCACGGTACAGCTGATGAGACCATTAACAAGGTAGATATAAAACTTCCAATATGAAATCAATCCATGGAATGACTCTTCATTTTCAAACCGTAGAAAAATATTTTCAAGAAAAAGATATAAAACCACTACCTACTAGTCAACACTGTTGGTATTACAACCGGCTCGTACCTAACAAATATTGTCAATTTTAGATGTATTGCACGTTTGTCCATTTATGGCAACCGGCGAAAATGATAAGCATTTGCTGCATCAACTCACGGTACATGACACAGCTTAGTTTGTCAGTGTACTCCCACGAGAGCTAGAATAAAATCAACCTACCACTTCGAAGTACCGTTCAGTAGTCGGTCATTCGTCAGCTGTAGAGGAAGGGTTGTCGCGTGTACGTCCTAGTGTTATTTTCGTATCTAGTCATCATCACCACCTGTTGACGCGCGTCGCGTGATTCCGGTGTTATCGAGTGCTTCAAAACTCATTCAAGCATGGCGTTCAACAAAGATGAAATGCACGCACCGACCTGGATGGACCAGGCCTTTTTCGAGAGGGTCCTGAAACACTCGGAGAAAGACCCGGCGGTGACGGTTAGCGCGCTCAAGATCGTTCCCGGGTCCAATGCTGGGGATCACTACGCCAGCATCATCTTCCGGGCGGCCGTCAGTTACCAGAGCCGTGGAAAAAGCCACGAAGCGTCCCTGATTGTGAAAACCGTTCCGGCCGAGGAGGGCATGAAGAAGGAATTGCTGAAAAACGGCATGCTGTTTGAGACGGAAACGTTGATGTACAGTACGGTTCTACCGGAGATGTACCGGCTGATGAAGGCCGCCGGTGATGAGACCGAACTGGGACCGAGGTGAGAGGTAGTCATTATTGAGTTATTTGCTGAAAACAACTTAAAATGGTTTATTTTTATTTCGATTATTTCAAGGATCCTTGAAGACCTTCGGATAATCGAGTCTCAGCTGATATTTAAAACAAAAACACTTCTATTTTCCACAGGCTTCTTTACAGCACCAGTGAACCACACTGGGTGATGGTATTCAGTGACCTTTCCGTGCGTGGATACACCGTCAAATCTAGCCAGATGGACTTGACGGAGGCCAAGATGCTGTACGCCAAGTTGGGCCGTTGGCATGCCGCTTCCACCTATCTAGCTGACTCGGTAAGTACTTCCTTTCATGTTTAGCTTATGACTGTTTGTTTTACTGATCGAATCTTGTAGATGCCCGTACTGAAAACCCTGGACAAAGGACTTGGGACCATGGACCTTCGAGAGTTCAAACCCATGTGGACGAGTTTTATCATCACGCTTTCCAAAGTGTGTCAGACTTGGCCAGGCTTCGAAAGCTACGGAGACAAGCTGGAGCAAATTAGTGAGGCCATTTTCGACAAATTGAGGATTATCTACACCCTGGACGAAACGACGCGGTACCACGTGCTAAACCACGGAGATTTGCATTCTAAAAATTGCATGTACAAAATTGTGGAGGGAAAAACCGAAGATATCCTATTGGTAAGGACCATTGAATATACATTATTATTTGTAAAAACGAACAGATCATTTTTTCAGCTCGACTACCAAATCTGCATGTGGGGAACTCCGGCCATCGACTTGATCTACTCGATGTATAATGCGGTCGACTATGACACCAGAAACAGTCACCGCGATGAGCTGATCAAGTTCTACTACGATGAATATGTGGCCGCGTTGAATCGATTTGGCTACCTGAAGAAAATTCCAACCCTCGTAGATCTACACGTTGAAATCACGAAATGTGGTCATCTCGGTAAGAAAACTTAAATTCGCCCAAAATCTAAATATTGAAGCGTTTCATTCTACAGAATCCTTCCTGATTTGTACCTTCCTGCCCATGATGATGGTGATGATGGAAGAAGGGGTGCCTCAGCCACCACCAAATGCCGAGGATGAAGGTTTCGAGTTTGACTTTGGCAATGAGAGCAAAATGACGGAGCTGATCAAGCACAACTTGCGGAATCCGAGGTGTGAAGAGGCTATGAAGAAGTATTTGCCCATGCTGCTGTACAAGGGTTTGCTAGACGTTTGAGAACAAGTATATTTGTTGAAATAAACTGTTGTTTTAGTGTTAGATTACAAGGTACAATTTTCATTTCTGGCTGATAAGGCTCGCCATGCCGGACAGTGGTCATAGCAAATCAAAATATCATAAAATTTTCTTCGTGAAAAGGTCACTTAAGGGATCATTTTCAGACATTCGTGACCAAGAAAATATTTTTAACAATTTTAGTTTTTTTTTCCATATACTTTGATGGAGGCGCACGATCATTCACTAAGCTAACAGGTGAACATTTAAAAAGTATCGCGCACCTCCATTGAAATATATGGAATATTTCATAATGAAAATGCATCAAAAATCCCCACGTAAAATGTGTTCTAGTGTACGGATGTTGGAAAATGAACCCCTAAGCGTCCTTTTCTAGAATATTTTTTCAGGTACATTAACACTGGAACGCCCAACGCATGTCCAACTTACACGGACGCCCAAGCCTCCCAAAAAAGGTGGAACGGTAACTTCAACTCGGGCATTACTCAACCAATCGGGACGATTCTTGTTTACAGTGATTTGAAAGAATGTTTAGATGATCCTAAAATTTTACAGAACTTGATTTGAACAAATCTGTAATTTCTGAGACCGAAAACATCGTTCCACCTTTTTTGAAAACGCCTCCACGAAATTTTTGGCGAATTTATTTTACACGCATAAAAAAGTTGGAACGATGATTTTGACCCAAAAATTACAGATTTGGTCAAATTAGGCTCTCAAAAGTTCTAGAATCATCTAGACATCCTAACAAATCACTGGAAAGAAGAATCATCTTGATTCTTCTTGATTTATGCCCGAGAACCAGCGAGTTACTATTACTATTCCAACTTTTATGGAGCCTTCGGCGTTGGAATGTTAATTTGCAACAATGATCTCCTTCTTCCATGGCGTGAAAGGGTTTTGACCAAAAACGTTATTTGAGTCATGTCAAGCGTTAAAAAAAAATATTTGAAACAGAAACTTTCAAAATAGTAGAAGTAAGTAGTTTCATATTCATCCATATTATTGATTTTCTCTAGGATTTTCTGTAAATTACACTGAAAAATGTTCAAAATTTAACAAGTTTCACCATGAAATTTTTGATATTTGGACCAAAATTATATTATAAAATATTTAAAGGAATCCATGTACGAAAAACTGAAACAATCAATGGATGCTAAGGCTGGTTTCAGTGCCATGCCTTACATTAAAACGAAAAAAGGGATCTGAAATGGTTTTTAATCGTGTGTTTTACCGTTGTTCATAAAAAATGACAAAGGGCTTCAGGAACCTATTCCACAACTTTCTAAAACGTATATATTTCTGGAGTTTTTTTTTTTAAAGGTCCAATAAACCAAATTTTCAGTTTTTGCTTTTTGGGTGTTTTTTGATACCCCTGACTCAAGGCGGTTTGAAAAACATCGAAAAAGCAAAAACTGGAAATTTGGTTTATTGGACCTTTTCAAAAAAAAAAACCCGAGATTTCTTCCAAACGCTGACAAGATACCGACTAGGGATCAATTCTCCCCACCAGCGATGGAAGAATTTTCATCAGAAGAAAAAAAATACGCTCATCAAGAGAAAACATACGAAGAGATCTTGGCTCTCCTTTCTCACGCACAAAAAATAGGTTAACGTGAAGACTTCCAAAATTGTCATGATTTTTCGTTCAAAGATATAAATGTTGCGTCGCTTTCAATATTTTGACATAATTCCTTCTGTTTGTTGTTAAAAAATCGGTGTTTTCAATTTAGTGTACATAGCTAGTTTTTATTTTGTTCCCACCTCTAAACTACAATCTTGGAATAAAGCCGTTTAAGTTTTTACTTGCCACTCGAAGAGAACGCACGCGAGTTTTTCGTTCTTCCGCCAAATCCGAGTGAAAAATTACAGTCCACTGGCTAATTAAGCCGATTTGAGGAAAACACCTTCAACAAGTTGTTTAGAATAGTGCCCTACACATGCTGATACCTTTTGGTAACGATTATCCCATTCCCTGTAAAGTTATGGAAATCGTCATCAATCAATGATTGCCAACTAAGACGTCAATGACTGTGCCACAAAATTACATAAATTTTGAAGCACAATTGATTTAGATCAAAAATTCTTTTAGTGGCTTCAAGAAGGCAACAACCGGCACATGCTGATTCCTTTTGGTGCTTAAATTCGTTAAATTGAATTAATACAGAATATTTTCTAGTGATGATCAATTTTCTTCACCTTAAAGAAAACTCAAAAAATCATCATCTGGATAATTCGGTGGAATTTCAATTTCTCGAATCACTCTTCGAAAACGACCAAACATTTTAAAATTTCAGTTCGCATAGATCTCACCAAAAATTTTAGTTCGCATAGATCTCACCAAGTTTCTGGATCACCTGGTTGTCCAATTTTTAGGCAGCTTTCAAGCACCCGGACGTTGTCCGGCATGCGCCCAAAATTCCAGCTGCGAGCAGCTTGATCACATCCTGGAGAAAAGATTCTCTGGCAATTCTTGATGAGCTGCAGATGAGATACTGCGGCTTCAGCGCAGTATCCACCATTTCCGACCGACCTCACCCGATCGTGACCTTAGTGTAGTTTTGCAACACCTCCTCCAGTAGTAGATAAAACTGCTTGAGCGCTGCTTTATGTTTAATCACTTCCAAAAACACTCCGTTGCACACTGCTTTTGTTTTCTTTCGCACTATTTGATTTTTGTCAAGATTTTTGTTATTTTAGGAGCAGAAAAAAATACAACAGGTTGAATACCACCCTTAGAGCGAGCTAGCTCACATCCCACTAATACAACTGCAAGACCGAAGCCACCGCGACGATTTGTTTGAACTGTCAAACCCGTCAAACCAGGCGTCGTAGAAATAAAAATCGCGAAAAACTGGTCAAATTCATAAAACTAAAGGAAATTTTCACTTTCCACAAGCAAATCCACACATTTTACAAGCTTTTCACTACTTTTCAAGCCCATTATTATAAAACAAACGTTAAAATAATTGAAATTCCGCGGACCGCACAGCTCCAGCTTCTGCTCTCGATAGCAGGGCTGCCAACCTCCATTCCATCCCTTCCCTTCCCTTGTATGAATATTCTAAAATATGCAGTGTAGGAAGGGACATTTCGAATCGATTCGGTGTCTTCAGTAAAGTTGTAGGTATTATTATTATTGTATCACAAAACGTTAATCTTCCAAAAACAAAAACAAACGAAACATTTGAGCCAAAGAAAAGTGGGATAACTTTTTAACGGTATAGGTTAGTGTTAGTTCGGATTAGCGAATCCATAAAATCAATGGCCATACCCATAAGCCTACGGTTCAGAATTTCCATATAGGTATTCGGTATTTCTATCAATCAGGTGCAACTTTAAATGCCTTAGCAGTACGGAATCAATGGATGGAATGACTTTACAATTTGATATTAGAATAATATTTGCAAATTGAGAAATACAACCACCACCAGTAGACAAAGTGGACAGTATCTAGAAACGTTGTCACTGTTGTCAGTTTTAGACTAGGTTTTAGATGTATTGTACGTTTGTCCATTTATGGCAGTCGGCAGCTGTCTGTAGTGGACCGACCAAAAATGATAAGTTATGTGCTGCATCACCTCGCGTCTCCTAGCCTAGCTCACTTTGTCAATGTATTCTCGCGAGAGTTAGAATAAAACTAACCGACCACATACGAAGTACCGTTCAGTATTCGGTTTGTCTCCAGCGTTAGAGGGACGTGTGTCGCGTGTCAGGTCTAGCGTTATTTGCGTACCTGCCCATCACCTGTTGACGCGCGTCGCGTAATTCCGGTTTTATCGAGAGTTTCGGAACTCCTCCAAGCATGGCGTTCAACAAAGATGAAATGCACGCACCGACCTGGATGGACCAGGCCTTCTTCGAGAAGGTCCTGAAACACTCGGAGAACGACTCGACGGTGACCGTTGGCGCGTTGAAGATCGTTCCCGGATCCAAGGTGGGGGAACATTACGCCAGCATCATCTTCCGGGCAGCGGTTAGCTACCGGAGCCGTGGAAAGGACCTCGAAACTTCGCTCATCGTGAAGACCATTCCGGCCGAGGAGGGTATGAAGAAGGAGTTCCTGAAGAACGGGGCGCTTTTTGAGACGGAAACGCTCATGTACAACACTGTCGTGCCGGAGATGTATCGGCTGTTGAAGGCCGCCGGAGATGACACCGAGCTGGGACCGAGGTGAGAGGCAGTAATTATAGTAATTATAGCTAGAATAGTTGTTTATCCATCAAAGCGGTTGAAGCTTTCGTGACAAGTAAAATGCTACAATTCCACTGAATGATCACGAAGGTTCAAATTTTGCTTCTTTTCCAAACGCCACATCTTGTAAAGAAGGAAACCAAATCTGGTCATACGTTGTAATAATCACCATGAAACGAAAATAAGATTTTTGAATCCGAGATATAATCACCAAAAAACAGTGCTGAAAAGTGCAGTTGTATCGAAAAGTAATACATTTCGACATTGTATAGATTCTTTAGTTCATTGCAACATCCATTCAATTGTGTTTTTCGGAATTGCAAAATTTGTTGTTTATAACTCGTTGAAAAGCTCGATCGTACTTATTCAAGTCGACTGAGCCTCGCTGGATAGATATTAGACTTATGCTGGAACTCTCATCATTTTAGATCTTATTGCATAGACTACGTTTTCATCATCCCTGCAAACGTTGTAATTTTAAAATTCGTGAAATCCAGCAAAAGTCTTGCCCACAATCAGCCCCAATGGGACAAAGTTTCAACTTCCAGAAGTGGGGATTGCGTGATTAGCTTGATTGCGTCATTAGATACCGTATTGCCGTATACTAGGCCGTATATGAGCAATTTTGGAGCTATCTAGCCGCCGGCGCTGCTGCTCAGCTGCTTGGAAATCGTGCATTCAAAACCTTCAATGTTCATCAGATATCAGGTTTATTGTTTACTATCTGTTGTTTTCTACGGTGTAGGAGATTTTTCAGTGTGGCGTTTGATAAGATAGCCATATTGGATGTGCGTGGCGTTTGGGACGTCGGCGTCGCTTGCCCAAATCAGTATGAATTTAAGGGTGGTTTTTGCAATTATGAAACATTGCAATTTCTGAACATTGTTGCTATTAATTGCTTGATAAATGAGTGAGTGCCTCGGACATACGATTAACCAAACATGGTTTCTTACCTATAGGTTAGAAAATTCTGGTGGCGCCATCATTTTTGGCAGTGGCTTGTTTTGAAACTACTGACTTAAATTTAAATTAATCTGTTTTGTATACGAATTTTAACAGTAACAGTTTAATTTTAAATTTCTTTCTCATCAAAAAGTCAGCTATTAACTGAATCTATCCGATTTTAGGCTCCTCTACAGCTCCAGCGATCCGCACTGGGTGATGGTTTTCAGTGACCTTGCCGTGCGTGGTTACACCGTCAAATCTGGCCAGATGGACCTGGAAGAGTCCAAGATGCTGTACGCCAAGTTGGCCAGATGGCACGCCGCTTCCACTTATCTCGCCGACTCGGTAGGAAACTCTTTAAAAATTTAATCCTGTTATATTAAAGCCATTCTGTGTTGCAGCTGCCCGTCATGAAAACTCTGGACAAAGGTCTCGGAAACATGGACATTAAGGAATTCAAGCCCATGTGGACGAGCTACATCATCACGCTGTCTGAGGTGTGTCGGGAATGGCCCGGCTACGAAAGCTACGGCGATCGGCTGGAGCAAATTAGTGAGGCAATTTTCGATAAATTAAAGAATGTCTACACTCTGGACGAATCGACGAGGTACCACGTGCTGAACCACGGAGATTTGCATTCTAAAAATTGCATGTACCAAATTGTGGAAGGAAAAACCGAAGATATTTTATTGGTGTGTTTCCTAAATGTATCATTTTGTCTGTTTGAAATTAATTGAAGATTTCTCTAGCTCGACTACCAAATCAGCATGTGGGGATCTCCGGCTGTGGACTTGATTTACTCGATGTACAACTCAGTCAGCTATGAAACCCGAAACAGTCACCGTGATGAGCTGATCAAGTTCTACTATGACGAATTTGTGGCCACATTAAACAGATTTGGCTATCTGAAAAAGATTCCAACCCTCGTCGACCTACACGTGGAAATTACAAAATGTGGCCATTTGGGTAAGTAGACCTAGATTTGAACTAATTGAAATCATTTCTGTAAAACTACTTTCTTATGCATTTTCAGAAACCTTCCTCATTTGCACCTTCCTGCCGTTCATGATGCTGACGATGGAGGAACTGATGCCACAGCCGCCGCCAAATGCGGAGGAGGGCGTCGAGTTTGACTTTGCCGATGCGGATAAGATGAAGGAGATGATCAGACACTGCATGACGCATCCAAAGTGTGAAACGGCCTTGAAGAAGTATTTGCCCATGCTGCTGCACAAGGGTTTGCTCGATGTTTAAAGAAGTATTAAATTGAAATTGTTTAGCTGTTAAATTTTATTTTAAAATCACATTGGCCAGCAAACATGGTACCGTCTTCTAAATGTTTCAAATTTGTTAATGGATGTCCTAATTTTGTTCTTCCGTGTCTGTTCTTACCGAAAGCAACCAAAAACATACAAATCTATGGCATAATCAAAAGTCCCAAATCACGGTATACAGCAATTTCTCATTACTGAATTCAGTAAAATTTACTGCACTATACTGAAAATTTCAGTAAATGAAAACTTGCTGAAATTTCAGAAAACTTTGACAGCTCCATACAAATTTTAACTGATTATCAGCGAAAAAGTAACTGAAAATCAGTAAATATTAACTGAAAACGTACATCAGAATTTGCTGTATAACTTCATTTTTCTACATACCATAATGCTTTATCCTCTTGTCTCTGAAAAGCGGTGGATCTTGCTTGAAAAAATATGTTCACAGCTAATTTGTTTGAAATGATCCCACCTTTTCGACTACGCCCTTTGCCTGAATTTTTTTGCGCCGCCGCGGCCGCCGCCGTAACAGTTCGGCATTGGGGAGCGTTCTTTTATTACGTAACGCAGTAGGGGGGGAGGGGGGGTCGGAGGCCGTGTTACGCTCCATACAATTTTTTTTAAATTTGTATGGAAGTTTTGTTACGAGGGGGGGGGTGGGGGTCTAAAAGTCCGATTTTTCGCGTTACGTAATAAAAGAACGCTCCCTTGTTGCCAATGATACATCTGATATCACCTGAAGAGTGCTGAGATAACTGCAGATAATTTTTTTCGGAGTTTTTACTGGAATAAAAAAAAATACAATACATGTAAAGATCGACCATAGAGCTTTATGACATTTCACGTACGCACACTCCCAGTCACGAAATATTCTAGCAGAGCTGGTTCTGTCAGAATCCTGCTAGAACGGTAGAACATTTCTGCTAGAATTCTATAAGAATATTCAGCTCTGTAAGAACTCTGCTAGAATCCTGCTAGAACGTCGTGACTGGGCTAGCGCACAATTTGGTTTTGCTGCCTGACAAAATTTAACCTCACTTTATTTACGTGTACGTACACGCAATCGAGAAATTAAAAAGAGAGATGTGAGCCGGTAACATGGAGTGAAACTTTCGCAGCTGTCATGGAAAACTTCACAGCAGCTTGACAAAAAATTTAACTCCATGTTGCACTTTTATTTTCTCGATACATACGCACATCTACTCTATAGAAATGATGAAATTTTACAGTAGTATTAAAAGTTAAGACTTTTAAATCAGTTAGTAAGGAGATTTCTAAAAACTATACCAGTAAAAGTTTTCAATTTTAACACAAGAAATAAACTTTCCCTCAAGCAAATTTTAGCAACTTTTTAAATCGAAAATAAATTACTTTTGTCTTTACAGTAATATTTTTTTGTGTGACCTAGCTCTATCGAGAAATTAAAATGAGAGATGTGAGCCGGTAACATGGAGTGAAACTTTCGCAGCTGTCATAGTAAACTTCACAGCAGCTCGACAGAAAGTTTAACTCCATGTTGCTCTTTTAATTTCTCGATACTAATTTAAAAAAAACAAAACCTTGCTTAATCCACCGTAAGGTGGTTGATACCTTCCTCACATGAATCTGGACATCATTTCCATCGAAATATCTGAGATCCGGCATCGAAAGAGTGTATAAATAACATTTAAGTCTTCATAACATTTGATAGGGTTATCAGATCTTCGATGTTTTAGGGTCAGTCTTTCAATTTTCTAACTAACGACGGATCACATGTTGGACCCAGACGTCATTTCCATCGCAATATCTGAGATCTGGCCTCTAAAATGTGCTGTTATTTCGATTTATTTTAAAAACCACAATAAACGCAAATATGGTAAAATGTACCATAGTTCCTAAAAGTTGCATGGTAAAAATTGCGTGATCATGATCATCTTTTCAATATTGGAGGCTTAAAATTACCATGCACCTCTAAACAGAAAAATTCAAGCACTCAAACATATTGCATTCATGAATGCATTCATTTCCAAAACATGACAGCGCTTCTGTTTAATCTGTACAGACATTTTCAAATCACTCACAGCATTCTCCTGGCGAACTTCTTCCGTCGTGATCCCTGGCAACCCGGCACGCGCCGCCCGACGCCGCCGCCACGAAGCGACCATCGCGGCGCCGAAGCTTGCTCCCTCAGCCACAGCCGTCAACTCGTTCATTCGGGTTTCCGTTCTACAGCAGACAACACCTAGAAAAAGTAAGTACGTGCTGAAGATTTGTGGTTCAATTTGTTGTGAAATTTTCTAAGTATTTGTGTTTTTATGACAAGTTTTCGTGGGACAAAACTTAAATTGCTCGTTTAAGTTCCATTTAATATATTTTCTTAGTATTTAGCTTGATTTTTGGTCAATTTTACTCAATTAGAAAATTATATGTATTTCTCCACGTGGCTTGCACTTGTTTCGTTTTTTTTTGCTTTGATTTAAATACTTTATTAGTTATCAGTCATTTGAGGGTTAGATTCCGTGAATTTTCAACTTAAATTTGTTAAAATTGCACATTTTCCTCAAGAAAACCCAAATTTTCATCGATTTTTGACGCCATGTTGTCACCGGAAGTTTCTAACCTCAATCTGTCCCTTTTCTATTTTTCAGAATGGCGGACGCAGCTCCAGCCCGTGGTGGATTCAGAGGAGGATTTGGTTCTCGCGGCGGAGCCGGTGGTGGCCGCGGAGGACGCGGACGGGGCCGTGGTCGTGGACGCGGTCGCGGTCGTGGCGGCAAGGAAGACTCCAAGGAGTGGGTTCCAGTGACCAAGCTGGGCCGCCTGGTGCGCGATGGCAAGATCCGCACCCTGGAGGAGATCTACCTGTACTCGCTCCCTATCAAAGAGTTCGAGATCATCGACTTTTTCCTGAGCCGCTCGCTCAAGGACGAAGTGCTGAAGATCATGCCCGTCCAGAAGCAGACCCGTGCCGGTCAGCGTACCCGCTTCAAGGCGTTCGTCGCCATCGGTGACTCCAACGGCCACATCGGTCTCGGCGTCAAGTGCAGCAAGGAAGTGGCCACCGCCATCCGTGGTGCCATCATCCTGGCCAAGCTGTCGGTCGTGCCGGTTCGCCGTGGTTACTGGGGTAACAAGATCGGCAAGCCCCACACCGTGCCCTGCAAGGTCAGTATAGCGGGACGGAATGTCCTTTTTTCTCCTTTCCGAAGCCCCTTCAATGATGAGAAAATTTTAAAACTTATGCGGTTTTCACGGACGGTGGCTGCATACCACTGGCATGACGTCCTAACGCGTCTGATTCAATCTCGCAACTCCCCCCGCAGAACCACTTCGGAATCGTCACATTTCTAACCAACTTCTTGCTTCTCTCCACACACAGGTCTTCGGCAAGTGCGGTTCCGTCCTGGTGCGTCTCATTCCGGCCCCCCGTGGTACCGGCATTGTGTCGGCCCCGGTCCCGAAGAAGCTGCTCCAGATGGCCGGTATCGAGGATTGCTACACGATGACGCGCGGCTCGACGACCACGCTGGGTAACTTTGCCAAGGCTACCTACGCGGCCATCGCCAAGACGTACGCCTTCCTGACGCCCGATCTGTGGAAGGACCTGCCGCTGGCCAAGACGCCGTACCAGGAGTACGCCGACTTCCTGGAGAAGACCAGCAAGACCGGCCAGCGCATCATTGAGCTGTAAGAAGTACGCCGATTACGGCGAATAAAACACTGCAAGCGACCTTCGCGGGTCGTGTTTTGTGGCGAGAACACAAAGCCTTTCAAACGGATTGTGGAGTTGCTTTTTTTTGGTACGGTTTAAACGTTCCGAACGTCCCTGGATTCTTTTTTTTTTCTCGGTTAACGAAACCCATTAACTCATCCTTAAATCACGTGTTTGGAAACGCTAGTTATGCTTCAAAATCTGGAGCAACATTTGAAAGGGGCGGTACGACATTGCTCTTACGGCCTTTCATTACACGCGTTTAGATGGGACGAAAGGCCGAACAAGCAATGTCTTACCGTCCCTTTCAAATGTTGCACTAGAATTTATAAGCATTCTAGGTGCTTGAAGTTCACATCTGTGTTTGGGAAGTACCTCTAACTCTCATTTCTAAAATTGTTTACCTAATGTAAAAGTTTTGAACTGTTTCTAATGTCTGGAGTAACATTTGAAAAGGGCGCATAAGCATTTTGACAACTGTTTCTTATGTCTGGAGTAACATTCGAAAAGGGCACGTAAGCATTTTGACAACTGGAACTATTTTACAAATTCCGAGACTACAGGTAACTATTCAACAAAACCCGCAGTATTGAAAGGTAGCTATGCAGGCCAAAGTTACAATTACCCTGAGAATTTGCAAAATAGTTCAAACATTCATACCTTTCCTTTGCATAATTAATTTTTCTAGTCCCTGTTTTAGAGGTAAAATCCTTTCAATTACTATTTTTTGTCAACCCCTTTAAAAAATAATTGGAAATAATATAAAAACTTTAATACCCAATTTGAGTAAATCTACTCAACTGTGTACAATATTGCAGAAAAAACCCTGACTGAAAAGTCCGTCGGACGTCCGTCGTTTGTCGTCCGTGCAATCGTACGACGACGCACGACAATGTCGCGCGACTATCGCACGAATGTCAGACGTTTTTGCACCAAAATGTCGTATTTGTCGTGCGATCGATAATCGAAATTGTACGACATTGTCATACGACATTCGACCGACGTCGCACGGTTTTGTTATTTAGAATGTCGTGCTATTGTCGTGTGCTGTCATTTCGGATTTTTGGTTATGTTGCTGTTGAAAAAAACTGTTGTGTTGTTTTTTATTTTATTTTTTATTCAAACACATCTAATTTTACAATAATATTAACTTTTTCACGAAATTTAACTTCCGGATCGCCGATTCTTCTCCAACTTGGCATTCTTCGGATGCTCTCGGATTTGCCTTGACCGCAGCTTCCGGCTTGGATGTTGGTGTTGGACTTTTGCTTCTCGACGAGCTGATCAAAGTTTAACCCGCCAATCTTGGATCTCAGGCGGATTGATGGCCACCGGGGTACGAGATAACGTGAATACTTCCGTGGGTTCTACGGGGGCGAACTCATGGTTTCCGGCATGATCAGATTGGAATATTTTAGTTGCCTGCAAAAAGATAACGTTGACGTTTACATTAGGAATGAGCAGGATAGCTTCTTAATATACACAGCGACATTTGCCAAATTACTTTAATTGGCATCAATTTTTAAATTAAATTCATACTTAAATATTAATAATATAAAAAATTCAAAAAGGTATTTTAAACATTCAAATCAATTAAAAATTAAGACATTTTAAAAATAGATTTAAAAACTTATAAAACTCATTTTTTTTGCAACTTTAAAATCGAAATTACAAGATTTTTTTTTAATTAAGCATGTATGTTTGCTGATTTTTTGAAATTTTAAAATGATTGAAAAATTCTAAAATTCTAAAATTCTAAAATTCTAAAATTCTAAAATTCTAAAATTCTAAAATTGTAAAATTGTAAAATTCTAAAATTCTAAAATTCTAAAATTCTAAAATTCTGAAATTCTAAAATTCTAAAATTCTAAAATTCTTAAATTCTAAAATTCTAAAATTTTAGAATTCTAGAATTTTTAGACGTTTGAAAATTTCTAATTTTATAATTAATAAATTTTTTCGAATTTTCAAAATATAAAACTATAAAAAAAATTTGATTGTAATTTTATTTTAGATTTTTTAGAATTTTAAACTCATAATTTTTTGAATTTTTGAATTCTAAACTCTAATTCTAAATATGACGAATGACATTTAGATTTTTTTATTTCATGAATTTTGGGATTATAAGAATTTTAATAATGTTAGAATTTAACAATTTTAGTATTTTAGAATCAAAGAATTTCAGTATTTGAGGTTTTTTCAATTTCCAAATTTAAATGTTTTAGAATTTCAGATTTTTTAGTGAAATGTTTTGAGAACTTTAAGACCTCGAAAATTTTATGATTTATTAAATTCTATAATTTAAGAATATTAACAATTTACAATATTCTATGAATTTAAAGAAATTTTTAGTATTCAAATGCTTGCATTCTATAATTTGAAATACTAGAGTTTGAAAATAAAGAATGAAAAACTTTAGAATTTTACAGTTTTAGTGTTTAAGATTTTTTAAATTCTGGTAATTCAGATTTTTCTTTAGTTTAGAATTATTGGGTAAAAACGTGGATTAGATAACAATTTTTATGTTTTGAGGTTTTGAATTCAATACAGTACAAACACACACTTCGTTTCTAAAACATGACTCACCAGTTTCATCAGGTATGTGCCGCAACCTCCCGCGGAAAGTAAAACACCAAACACCAACCACTACCTCGATCGCAAACCGGTTCCTTCCCGTCCCGTCTTCCGGAACGACCCGCCAAATTTCCCGTCCTCCTTCACCGCCTCGAAGACCGAAATCTGGAATAGAAGACACCAAGGAAGACACTTTGATTCAGTCACTCGCGCACCCCGGCCGGATCATTTCGGCAACAAAAATATCCCAATCTAGAACTAAACTTACCTATTATCCGTCGAAAATCGTCCAAAATCTTCTCAGCTCCTAAACCAAATACCAAAAGTAACGACAGCTGGTTCGATTCGGTTGCAATCAAGTCCGAACAAGATCAATTGAAGAGAACTGTCAAACTGTTTACGTCGACGATAATCGACGTCGAATTGAAGGAAAATCGATCGAAAAAACTATGTCGAGCATGTCAAGTGTTTGTCGTTCGTTTGTCGTCCTTTCGACCAATCGATATCGAAACGGTAAAATCAAAACCGTGCGACAACTCGTACGACGTGTGACATTTTTCAAACAGGGAAGTACTGGAACGCGCTGCCCAGGCAAAAGTTTTGCCGTTTTTGGCCTGGCAGAACTTCTGCTAAACAGAGAGTTGAAGAGAGCGAGAGGAAAAGTACGGGAACATGCTGCAAAAAAGTGAAGCTGCAGAAATTCTGCAAGTACGAAAATGGATCTAGAGAGCTGACAATCTCAGATTGCAGAATTGGAAAAAGGCATGCACGCAGGACTCGCTATTTTACAAAGGATTCAAACTTTACAACCAGCTTCTAGAGGCTGCACAGATTTCGAGCAACATTAACGAGTTTAAACGGAGCTGCAAGGAGTTTGTACGGCAACAACCGTTGGAGTAGAGTGACCCACGATGGTACTGTGACGAAGAACACATTATGACGGTCGGCCATCTCCATTATCGGTACGCATTCGCATGGGATCACTTAGGGCCGCATATGATAAATCTGATCAAAAGTAACGCGGTTTAACTCTATAATAGAGAAATATGGATGGGCAGCGCCCATTGGACATACACGGAAGTGGAGTAAGATTACAGGACACTCTCTAAACACGAACGATGAATTATCGAAAGAAGATGTCTGCTCGTAAACCTTCCATGCTACAAAAACATCAACATCAAACAATTCGAGAGCGAGAGTGACTCGTACGACGATTCTGCAGGGTTGAAGATGATTTTGAAAAAAAGTGTTGATGCGGGCTAACAAGGCCGATATCCCGCCGGCATTTCTGGAGAGAAATAATCGTCAAACGCTTTCTTGGAATGGTACGACAGGACAAGGACCCTTACGTCCTACTTCGAACGGAAGGGAAAGAAGCCGATTGTGATGCTTGAGGGCTATTTAGCAGGAAGTAAGTGGAGTTTTATAATAAGACCAAGGGGTTCGCCGATATGGGCGATCAGCAGTTCCCGCACACGACCGTTTCTCGCCGGAGCTGCCAGTGGCCGAAGATGATATTTTTTGAGCTGATTGACATCGCTACGTTAAACTCCCATATCCTGGTTTAACTCCGAGTTTCTGGCACTTCTGGGGTGTAAGCACAGGGCAAACCAGCTGCCCTAATAGCAACATGTGCTAACTAACAATCCTGCCCCTTAAATCGAGATCTACAAACTGACACGGCGGGCGCCGCTAGTGGCCAAAAACTGTTTTGCAACTGGTGTTTTTTTGGTGGTGAACCAATAAGATATTAAATTAACGCTTCGTACGAATTCGTCGACGATTTTTCTGATCTTTTCAATGGTTTCCTTCCTCACTACTTCTTTAACCAATCACAAAATGATTCCATTCGCGCCATGAAAAGTTGACACGGACCTTTTTGAGGCGATTTTGCAGTCCAATTGTGCAAAAAACTATAAAATACATATCCAGAACGAAATTCAATCGCATCACTTTTATGGTTAAATGGTGATATATTTTCGTGTAGATGGAGAATTCTTGCATAATACTTTAGAGTGGTTTCCTTCATGCCTACAGATAGCCTTAGATGAAATGCTAGAATTGCTCTCCTTTGTTTATTAAAACAAAACCAAAATGCTTTTGGCAGCACAAAAGGTGCGTTCCACCGATCTGTTCAGATTGTTGATCGTCCTTTCTTCTCAGTCGCTGCACATCGTCCTAATTCCAACAATGTTCGGCATCCTGTTGCGCTTCCGCGAGGGCCCATTCTCGGTCCACGCCATCATCAACGAGCCCGCTTCGGACGACGATCGGGAAGATCTGCCGGTCGATCCCCGGATGAAGCAGCTGGACCCGGCCGACCGCGATCAAATCTTCAAACTGCTGCGCGAATCACTCGACAAGGCCAGCTTGAAGGAGCCGGCGAAGGCGCCAAAGGAGACGATAAAGGTGCCGGCCAAGGGCAATCCGGCTGAGAGGCAGAACTACAACGAGGAGTATTTGGACAGTTTTAAAACGTTGGAGGAGGCAAAGCGGATGGTTGGAAAGGTGGTCAAGTTTTACCAAAAGGCTGGATTTGTTTGCGGGAATTTCGTGACCAACAGTGGGGCGTTGAAGAAGGCGATTTGCCAGGTTCAACCTTTGGACAAGATGATTAAGACGGCGGAAACCCGCTGGATTAACGAGTCGGACGGTCAAGCGGGCAATCAGGTGGACATTTATTGGGATACCAAGAACGATTTTCTCGATCATCGCATTCGAATCAAGAATTTTGGAGATTTGCCTTCCCGGCGGGATGTTCAGGGGTTGGTCTCCAAGTTGGACGACCCCCTCGGGCTAATGTCCAACACGACAATCATCCTGCAAATGCTTCTGCAAGAGTTGCACCAAACTTCGACTCCGTGGGACGGACAACTAACCGGCTGGCCGAAGCGCATGTGGAACACGTGGCTAACCAAAGTCGGCATCGCCGGTTATTCCACGATCCCGCGAAGTCTCACAAAGGAACGGGAAACCAAACATCAGCTGCACGCTTTTGTGGGTGCCTCGACCAGTGCCATCGCCGCGTGTGTCTATCTGCGAAGCTCGTCACATCAAAACGAACAAGCGACTTCGGTCGGATTGGCCGCTGCCTCATCGAAAGTGGTCCCAATTAACCACCGAAAACCCCAATCCATGCTGCTGGTGGAGTTCGAAGCTGCAGTGCTGGGAGCCCAGCTGGTCAAGCAGGTTCAGGACGAGACGCGACTCAAACTTGAGGAAACGATCCTCTGGACCGATTCGCGGCTGGTGCTCGACGCGATCGCTACACCTCAGCGGTGGCGGCACGCGACTTCAACGGTGAAGAAGTCAATTGAGAAGGTTTTGGAGCTTACGAAGCAGCACCAGTGGCGTTTGATTCCGGAAGATCAGAATCCTGCTGCTACGGTGTTTGAAACACTTGATTGATCCAACTGAAACTACAAAAAATTGATTACCCTTGATTAAGTTGTCAGTTCCTTATCGAAGAATTAAGTCGACAAAATTACACATTCTACAACCAACACATTTATTACGCCTCCTAAATATTCGACGGTCCCGTCTTCGTCTTCCTGTTCAGGAACCGGTACAGATAGCTAATGCGCTTCTCCATGTCCCGCCACTTGGTTGGCCGCGCCACCGGGTAGATCGTTCGGCTCAGCATCCGCCGCTTGCGCAGCAGCACCTGGTACTCGTTCCCTGACACTCCCCGCAGCCACGCCGGCACCGAGTACAGCACCCGGGTCGGGTGCAGCCGGTCGTTGCCCAGGATGTCGATGTAGTCGTTCTGGCCGAACAGGGCGCGCTTTTCGCACCAGGCGTTTTTGGGTCTGCAATTGAAAAACAGTTGTAACCAAAACTCTTCACCATCCTAGCTCAAATCGCACCTGTAATCCGGCATCGGTAGCTTCTGGCCGTTGTCCAGGTGGGGCAGTAGGCCACCCTGCAGGATCTTCTCCTTGTAGCCGTACCGGCGCACGAGCGGACCCCGGGCGGCCTTATCTGCGTGGTAACGGAAACGCACCGGAACGAGCCGCGGTTGCCACAGGTTGCGCAGCGCGGAGGACAGCAGCGTGCCGGTCCAGCTCATTGTGTGTGTGGTCGGGGAATCGAGGAAATTTAAATTTTTAGCCGGAAAATCGTGAGACTTCTCCTACTTGACCAACTCCGATGGTGTAACACTTTGTTGACATTCGTTTATTTTGACGTTTAGAAAAGTCACGTTTTTCTAGACGAGGAACTGGAAAGGATGGTCGAACACGGATTACACCGCAATACATCTGCGGGGAAATGTGCGTGCACTCTCAATTAATTTATTTAATCGAGAAATTAAAAGTGAGAGTGTGTGCGTGCAACATGGAGTTAAACTTTTCAAAGAGTCATGGTAACCTTCACAGCATCTTCATAGAAAGTTTAACTCCATGTTGCACACACTCTCACTTTTAATTTCTCGATAAGGCTTTCTAGTCAGAAATTTACCAACACATAAGGCTTTCTAGGCCCAGTGAAAAAAATATAATTTAACTCAAAAATGACGACCTCCTCGTCACAGTGTCCTGATGCAAACAATGATCGAGCTGTAGCTGTCACAGCCCTGCGAAGTATGTTGGCTGACATATCGGGCAGTCAGTCAAATAAACCAGCTAGAAGTCGCTTGACAATAAAAAATTTGCTAGAAAGAGATAGGAAACCTGATGCAAACAAACGCCCAGCTGTCATGTAAACATACTTTGAATGTGTTGGTAAATTTCTGACTAGAAAGCCTTATTCAAAGTATGTTTACATGACAGCTGGACGTTTGTTTGCATCAGGTTTCCTATCTCTTTCTAGCAAATTTTTTATTGTCAAGCGACTTCTAGCTGGTTTATTTGACTGACTGCCCGATATGTCAGCCAACATACTTCGCAGGGTCCAGCTACAGCCATAGCACACCATTAGTTTGCATCCAGATTTTTAAGCAAAGATGGCGTTACGAATGGTGAACGCCCAAAATGTCAAAATCGTGCAGTGGTACCAACATTAGAAAAAAAAGTTTGGCTGTCATACCATGGCACACTTATTTGTAATATTGGTATCACTGCGTGATTTTGGCATTTCGGGCGTTCACCATTCGTAACGCCATCTTTGCTTAAGAATCTGGATACAAATTCAAAAATGCATACATTAAATTAATTGGGTCCTAAAATGAAGCTTAGATTGCTGATATTATTGTTTACAGCGATAAAGCTTATTTTTCTGAGTACAATGACCCTTTGTACGACCACAAAAAGTTAAAAATGGATTTTTAAATCAATTTTGAAAAATTTACCTCGCGGTCCTTCTTGACAGGAAAGCTCCTACTTCACAGCTCGTTCCAAAGGACCATAGTTGGTCCATCGAAATAATGTTGTCTTGTCAAAAAAAAAAATTTGCATTAAAATGAAAAAAAGTGATCAGAAATGTTTTTTAAGCGTGTTTTTTACCGTTGTACATAAAAATTGACATAGGGCTTTAGTACCCAATTGAGAGTGCACGCACATTTCCCCGCATGCATCTTCTCTTAAAAATCTGGATACACAAAAAGGAGAAATTACATTTTTTCAGAGCATTTTCCAAGGGGGTTAACACTCGATCATTCTGGAACAATTCTGGGTTAATTGGGTACTAAAGCCCTATATGTCAATTTATATGTACAACGGTAAAAAAACACGATTAAAAACCATTTCTGATCACTTTTTTCATTTTAATGCAAAAAAAAAAAAATTCACAAGACAACATTTTTTCAATGGATCAACTATGGTCCCCTTGGAACGAGCTGTCAAGTAGGAGCTTTTCTGTCAAGAAGGACCGCGAGGTTAATTTTTCAAAATTGATTTAAAAATCCATTTTAAACTCTTTGTGGTCGTACAAAGGGTCATTGTACTCAGAAAAATAAGCTTTATCGCTGTAAACAATAATATCAGCAGTCTAAGCTTATTTTTAGGACCCAATTGACATTTTCAGTAATGCTTACAGGGTAAGACAAATATATTGATAAAATACCTGCAGATATTTAAAGTTTAAAAAAAATAATTGACGTGATATTTTCTGATTTTTTTGATAAAATTCTTGGATAATTTTTCATAAGGTTCCATGCGACGAAAGTAAACAACTTGAGTTATTTATTACATTACATTCTGCAAGCCGGAAACTACACTATCCGCGGATCCAATTTCTTCAAAGCGTTGATGATTTTCGAAAAAAGTGATGTTTTCGATTTTTTTTTGTATTTAACGCTTTTGCTTATGGTTGGCTAACTTCCGCGTCCAAGATGTACCGATTCTTACGGTACGCCGATGGTCACGTCCGAACTCCAAGCTCAGCAGGTTAGGGATGGACGTTATTGTGGAAGCAGACAAAAATCAAAGTACGAGCGCAACCTAGGTTGACCTGATGTTGACAGCTGTTGACGTCCGGGTGACCCTGTCGCAGAGTGTGGTGCAGGGTGTCCACCTAACAAAAACCATTTCTGATCAAGTTTCTGAAAAAAAATTTACATTTTAATGTAAATAAAAAATTGACAAGACAAATTTTTTTCGGAGGTTAATTTAAAAAATATATTTTAAAATCCATTTTAGATCCTTTGAGGTCGTATTATCCGCGCACCACCAAACCGAAGTGCGCAACACTTCTGTTGCGCGAAAAAATCTATTGCGCCAAACAAAAATGTAGTGGTTTGTCGTTAGCGTGTACATCAGCCTGTGGCGCAACAGCTTTGACAGGTTGCGCTCGTATTTTGATTTTTGTCTGCTTTCACAATACAAAGTGTCATAGTAAATACTCAGAAAAATAAGCTTTATCGTTGTGAACGATAATATCGGAAATTTACATTACACATTACATGGTTACAGCGGTATACGCACTTCGGAAGGAACCGGTCAAGAAAAAAATCAAATGGGCAGCAGTGGCAGCGTAAGTAAGTCAGAGAGGGTGAAGAAAAGCCCCAAGAAATCGCTCCCTCTCCTTTGTTCTGCTGTTCGTAAAGCTGTTTCTTGACCCCTTTCCTTCCGATCTGCAGACTAGCCTTACACGAGAACGACAAAATGAAAGAAATTATACAGTCTTATCTAAAACGTACGCTGGGTGGGGAGAGATCGGACGCTAGTTGAGAAAGAAGAATAACGCACGTCTTGTATGTTGCACTGGTGAACAGCGAAAGAGAGCGCGACAACCGTCGCGATGTCGTTTTATTCATTTTCTTTGTGAGTGTATTAGTGTTACATTTTTAGTACAGTTGTTTGGCCCAAGGCTCGTATGCAACAACTCCTTCCCCTTTCGGAAGTTGTTTCTATAGTCTAAGATTAAACTAAAAATATTTTACAATTCACTGTTTCCAAAGTAAAAGAATTCACTTCTAATGCTAACAAAATCAATTCATTTTAATTCTGATCAAAATACATTTCTCTATATAAATCCGAAATCGCAATTCAACGACATGAAAAAAATCCAAAGTTAAACATATTTAAATTCGAAATCCTGTTTAGGTTTACGCAAACGTTTTGAACGTCTTAAGCACACTTCCGGCAATTGAGCCGCATCAATTTTTCTTTTTCTGACCCTAGCCAGCTCGGCGTTCGAGTATCCACGGAAATCTCCATCCTCGTCTGCGCTTCCGGACGCTCTCAGCGTCACTGGTTGCTCCAGGTTCATGTTTGCACCGGATGCCGTCGGAATTAGGATATTTGTCCTCGCTTCCTCACGAGCCCGGTATGGTCGCAGCTGATCTCTATGAGCGAGGATTTCCCCGCTTCCAGCCAACACCTGCATTCCACTCCTCACAGTCAGTATCAGATGTGTCGAGATCAACATTCCCACCAGTGCTCAGCCGCCCCATCATGCTAGACAGCTGTCTCTCCGCACCAGTCTCAGCAGACGATCCACCTGAAGGTCCAGCTGACGGTCTACCTGAAGGTCCCGCTCTTTCCTCAGTAACAAAGTTTACCGCTTCCCTTCTCTGGTTCCTCAGCCTGAAGCACTTCCGCTTGATGTGACCCAACTGACCACAGTGATCACACGTCATGCGGGAATAGTCCGTCCTGTATCCGAAGTTATTGTTTCCCCCATTGTAACCATTGTTATTGTTGTTGTAATTTGCATTTCGATTAAAATTTCTGTTGCTGTGTTGAAATCGAACAGTACGCTGAGAATTGTGAGCTCGTGGTGAAATGTGTGCACGTTGCTGATTGTTAAAATTTTCCTGTCTGTTGTAGTTATTTGTTCTATTGTAATTATTTCGATATTGCGAGTTCTGCCTATTATTGTATGGGTTAAAACCAAGTCGCTCCCTAACTGGCCTTCTAATTTGATTGATGTTCCCTGGTGGTGTGTGTGTTCGTGCGTTGATTGCGTGTACATTTGATTTAGCAATATTCCATGTTGTAATATATTTGTCCATTTTAGCAATCGTCAATTTCTCCTCTTTCAAAAGTTGCTCTTTTAAGTCATCGTCAGTTAAACCCACTAAAACCCGATCTAAGATTGCATTATCGCGAAACTCCCCAAAATTGCAAAACTCGGCCTGGAGTTTGACCGCCTGGACAAACTCTTCAGCGGTTTCGTCAGGATGCTGAATCCTCTTGCTGAAACGGAACCGCTGAACCAGGTCCGGTTCAGTCTTATCCAGTTTTTGTTTGAGTTTTTCAACTAATTCTGTATAGGTTGCTTTATCGAGATCAGATTTTTTGTAAATAGTTTTCAGTTCAGAGTATAAGTATGAACCACATAAATTCATAAAGTGAGTTTTCATCAAGTCGTCGGTATACTTGTTGGCTTTAAAATTGTACTCTAATCTTTCAGCCCAGTCACCGAAGGACGAACCCTTCCGGTACTGCTCAATTGTGGAAGCAATGCTCATCTTGTTCTATTTAGAACCACACCAAGGTTACCAAACCTTTGCTCCTGTGCTGAAGCACCGTCGTTCTGACAGCAGAAAAAGCCGACGCACTTCACCAGAATTCCGGCTCTCCTATACCAGAACTCCGACCTTGTTGAAAAGCACCGAGGATTTCACCCGGAAGTTCAGCAGACAGAACGTGAACGTCCTCCGCCGCCAATAAGCACCTTCACAAACCTTCGGCAAATTCACCGCACTGAATAAATAAAAATAAGAACACTCTTAAAATGGGATGAAAATTTTCTATCCTCCTTTGTTCTACCCAGAACAAAAAGAGCTCACACACACGCACACTCAATTTTCTAAAATGTTAAAATGTTAGGACAACCAAAATCACGAGCTTGTTCCAACTGTGATACGATCAGTGGAACATGATTTTAAAATAAAGAAAAAAAGCAAAAGGAACTTATTTGGCCCCAATCGCCCCTACCTTAAGAAACAGCTCAAACAAAAGAATCGTACCGCGTGGCAGCCTTTGTCCGATCCACGCCGACGCCAACCAACGCCGACAGATTTTGCCAAAATTGCCGACCTCCGCTTCTGCTACTTGCCGCTAACGATTCTCCTCCCAGATTCCAACAGCCACAGCCTACTGCGTCCACTCCGGAACCGTGATCAGCCGGATTTCTCGTACAGAATTCGCTCCACCGACGCCCTCCGAAGAAGCTTCAAAATGGCCGCTTGCTTGGTAGACTCGAGCCGATCACCTCTGAAGCACACTGCCGCGAAATTCACCCCGTACTCTCACAAAAGAACTTCTTTACCTCGGCAAAGCCGTAGCTGATTTGGAGTTATAAAAAAACGCAAAACGCGTACCGCGAAACGCGATGAAAAATTACCAAAATCACTACTTTTTCACCGGAGAGAAAAAAAAAATCCTTGATCCCCGTCGCCACTAAAACGTACGCTGGGTGGGGAGAGATCGGACAGCAAGTCGAGTAAGAAGAATAACGCACGTCTTGTATGTTGCACTGGTGAACAGCGAAAGAGAGCGCGACAACCGTCGCGATGTCGTTTTATTCATTTTCTTTGTGAGTGTATTAGTGTTACATTTTTAGTACAGTTGTTTGGCCCAAGGCCCGTATGCAACATTATCAAAATTTATAACTTTTAAATCAGTCAGCAATGATGGAAATCTCAACTGTAGCAGTAAAAGTTTTCATTTTCAAAACAAGAATAAACTTTTTATGTAACGAATTTCGTCCACCTTTTATTTCAAATGTAAATTACTTTTGTCATTACAGTAATATTTGTGTATGTTCCCTTTCTTACTACATATTGTCCTGGGTGCAGAATAGTTGTCCGCAAAGCGGCCTCAATTCAGAACTGTCAAAGCGGAACCAATTTACTGTTTGAAAAATGATACCAAGAAGTGGCAAGTATTGTAATCGATCTATGATTTATTTTTTTCAGGAATAAAAAAGTCGAGGGCGTCGAGCTTTTGAGGTATTCGAAGTCAACAAATTTTTAGAAGAGGGTTGGAATTGAGATTGGCATAATTTGTCGCTAACATTTAAATAAGCGCTATGTCTCACGCAAAACCTATAAGGTTTTTTGAAATGTTAGCGATGAATTATCAATAGCTATACATGGCACCAGCTAAATAATATTGAATAAGCTTACTCCGACATTATCACTGCGCTTTAATGATACAAAATCACGGAACTTCCATTCGGTTGCTCTTCAGATTCATAAAATTGCACCCACTTCTGACGCAATTGTTCGTCACGTGGAAAACAAAGATTGACTCTTTTGGCCGCCCATAATTAAGTCTACAAACAAAAAAAGCGCAAATCACTTAATTTTTCAGCGAAAACTTTAAAATCAACAGATCCAAAATGTTTCAAAACAAGTCACTTCAGCAGCAAAAAATATGTCACGCTTGAGCTTAAACCTAGCCTTCTACTTTGTTTATGTTTACAGCTGTAGTGCAGTTGTATTAGTGAAGAGCAGTAGGGATCATTCGGAAATCACGTTACGCATTCTGTCTTTTCAGCACCCAGATATTGTCCAGGGAAAACAGATTGGCCGATGCAAAATATATCGGCAATGGTAACGTATATTTAGCACTTGCAACACTGCTAGTTTTGCTAGGCGTAAAGGGCGGTTGGTGTACAGCGCATAGACTTTTTGTTTTTGTACAAGTTTCGCCCTATTGAAAAGTTACTATACGGATTTTTTTTGTTTGTGTGTAAACTGTGAAGCAATCTGTCAAAAATCGTACTCAAATTTGGGTACTTTTGCGGTCGAATTGACGGTGTAAACCGTGTACAAAACTACACCGCTCAAACGTCAAACCCCGCTGGCGACGCTGCTGTCACGCGCTCGTTTCCCTCTCTTTTGTTTCGCATCGGGCAACCCTGAACTGAACCTGCAGCAAATCTCCGGCGCGCCGCCAGCAGCTGCCAGAAGGAGAGCGCGACGTCCGCCTGTCAGCCAGCCAGAGTCAGCAGAGGAGAACAAGAAAAAATCGTCTGTGTCGCGTGCGTGTGTGCCCCGAGAGGAGGTTTATTTTTTCTTTCTTTTCCCCCGTGCGAATGCGAAATAATGGCTGCGGATCAGGCTCAGTTTCAGCAGCTGCTTAATTCCCTGCTCTCGATCGACAACGATGTCCGGACGCAGGCCGAGGTACGTACCAGCGGCGGCGGAACCACTTCCGTGGCAGGTTCCCCGGGAGGGGGAAAGTGTGTCTTTTCGCTGGTGGCAACTTTTTCGCGTGTGCGCCGCCCGACAACGTGTTTTTGCGGAAGAAGACGATTTTCTCCGCTTTTGTGTGACGGCGTAGAAACGAGGTGATTGCTTGGATTACCTGTAAAATCGAATCCAAGTAGGCACCGTCGAGCAAAATTCCGTTTGAACGGGAGTGTGCAGGAATCCTCGTTGGCCGCGGAACGGAATCCCGCGAGGGACTCCCAATCGGCAGGGAATAAAAAGCACCAAGAACAAGAAGAAGCGGAAGAACATTCGTGAAGCAAGAGGAAAAAAGCAGGGAAAACGATGAATCACGGCACCACGATGACGGTTTTAGTCGGAAGTAAAGGGCAAAGGGATTTTAGAAACCGACTGGCCTGACCTGGCGAGGGAACAGTTTCGCGTGTGACCGTGAAAAAAGGAAGGGGGAGGTGGGGACGCAAAGGGATGGAAAGAATCAATGCAAATTGACGTTGTTATTTTTCCTACCTTGCTCGATGGGATCGATTTGTTTTGAGGAAAATGGAAAATCGGTAACTGTCTTTGATATTACTTTATTTATTTTTTGAGGTTTATGTCCCTCGACTCTGACCAAAAATTGAAATTACAGGCCACGGTTTTAACAAAAATTTTAAACATTGACGATAATATTATTTTTGTGAGAATTAAAAGGTTTTGCGGTCCTGAACATTGTAATTTCATAAAAGTTCAAAATATTCTTTAACAAGCTCAAATAAGCTTAACATGATTATCAATGCAAAAGGCGTTTTTGATTGTTTTGTGTTGATTAGACTTCAATAATTATTTCCATTAAAAAATTTCCAAGGTGGCCACTCAAGTCGGGAAAAAGTCGGGAATTCGTCAAAATTCGCCAAAAATCGGGAAAAAGTCGGGAATTTCAGATTTTATGTCAAAAAGTCGGGAAAAATCGGGAATTCTGAGCTTTTTTATCTCTTGAATAAATTTTGTAATATTTTGTACAATTTCCAAATCGAATTCACTCATTTCTGCTTTAGTAACATACTTTAAATTTAAGGTTATTTTCACTATTTCAATATATTTGAGTATGGAAAAGCTGTTTAAGACCTTTATGAATATTGGAGTCTTGGATACAGATTTTCATAATATTTTTTTATGAATCAAATGATCACTTTTAATTTTGGTTCACAAAATAAAGGTAAAGTTGATGAAAAACTAATATAAAAAGAGAGAGCGTAATGGCCAGCTAAGAATTATGATTCTAATTGATAATGATAATTGAATATTTGAAACAGGATTCGAACTTGAGTTTGGCAATAGTTTTTTTTTGGGTAAATATTTGTAATTGTTTAACTAAATTCATTAAGTAATTTTAAATGTGTTTTTTTCCAAATGTTGCCCTTGAACTTTTTTTTTTGTGAGTATGGGTAAATTACCTACCACAGATAAAGCTTGATTTTCAGTTTGCGGAAAACTCAAATATCGAATAAAGTCCATAATTGAAAAAGATTTGAAAACATAAAGAAATTTTGAGTTCTTGCATAATTATTTTAAAAAAATGCCTCTTCAAACAGTCGCTTAAAATAATTGGGAAAACATAAAATCAGTAACAACTTTTCAAAAGGGCGAAACCCTCAGATGTAAACAAACTGAGTTTTTGTCAGAATCATATAAAGCGAACAAAACTGATTCTAAAACACCCTCCAGCATCACGAAATTCCGAAATACGTAGTTTTACAAGCAAAAAACAAAAGGGCTAATCAACAACATCAATCAAAACAAACCAAATTGAGTTTCCGCCCTTGTGTTTTCACCAAAACACGCGGGGCGAATGTAGTGTTTTCTGCAAGTTCCGACGTATATTTAACAAACACTAAATTTTCGTTATAATTTGGTGAATTTTAACCTGACAATCCTCAAAATGGATCAAAATGTATGTTTCTGATGTCTCTGACCACAATTCCACAACAAACACAGATTTGTATGATCCTAAATACATAACTTTTTAATTTTAATTATTGTAGTATCGGATCTGGTCTGGTTTCACAATCTAGATATGAAGGTCCATAATTTACCGGTTCTTGGGACATGCGGGGATTCTGGGTCGAGCAGTTGCAGGACAAAAAGTTAGTGTAGGGAGGTTTAGGAGAAATGCCGAACAAAATCATCGCCTCCGTAACCATTGAAGCTATGCAAAGATTGAGATTGAGATCTCCCACTTCCGGCGAGGACACCCCAAGGAACGTCACTTCAATATAGGCCACATCGTCAAACCAACTTGCTACTTACGGTGTATCCTAGCTCAACGTGTCTTGGCCTGAACCGGACTCCTTATGAAGGCTTTCTAGACCAATTTTTTATCACTGAGGTTGCAAATATCACTGTATTATCACTGACTGTAACGTTTCACAATGATAAAATAGTTGTTTCACCACTTTTTTCTTTAAAAACCCGAAATGTGAACAAAAACCAAAAGGGTGAATCTCTTGTTTACTTCTGCTTTGTGGCGTAACCTGACGGGCAAAACCGTTGTTTTGGTTGAGTGGGTGGCGAATACGGTGGGGCGAAAATGTAGACACGCTCTTCAAAAAGGCGCAAATTCTTTTTCTCAATTTTTAATAGCAAAAACACCTTAATTAAATGAAATTATTGCTATTTTCTATTACGTTTTGACAAAATTTATGGTTTTCATGCTTTTTTGTGGAAATAGGAATTGATCGAAATTGCAAAATTTTGAATGTTGATTTTCCCGAAACGGCAGGATCGCAGGTTTCGCCCTTTTGAAATGTTGTTACTGAAATCATATCAAACTGAATTTTCACTGAAAAAAAAATTAAATACTGACCACTAGAAAAATTAACATTGATTAAAAAATTCAATATTAAAATTACATAATTGAAAATGGAACTTGGCAAAAACATTTTCTTTTATGAATTCCTTGACATTTTTCTAAATCCTTTGAATGAATAATAACAGCAATTACGTTTTAATCATTCTTTGATTTAAAATGATGATGAAGTTAAAAAAAAATATCAAAAACTATACGTTTGCCAATTAAAAAAAAAATACAATGGAAGTTATAAGTATTGTTGAACTTTCGATTATTTTTTCAAAGACTCATTGTTTGTGTTTCTACTTTGAATCATAATAATGAAATTACATTTTTGAAGTTTTCAAACAAATTTTGTTGTTTAGTTTCTGTAATTTCAAAAAATAAAAATCAAACCATCCACATTAACGACCCCCGGGTCTTTTGTGGTTTTCTATTGCAAGTTTCTGCTCGAACCTAGGAGTCCGAAGGTTTGAATGGGGAGAGCACCCAAACCTCTTTTTACTCCAAGGAACCTTCCACCCCAGTGTTTGAACTGACGACCTTTGGATTGCGAGTCCAACCGAGGTCAATCTTCAATGCAACCCGAGGTCCAATCTTCAATGTGTCTTTGACAATTTTAAAGCAAATTTTCTGAACTTTAAAAAAATAGTTTAGCAATGAAAAAACTGCAAATATTTCGCTAAAATCAAACTATCGGTGGCTATATCTTGAAAACGGAGCCCTTTATCAAAAAATCTGTAAGGTACTTTTCGTTTGCAAATTATTTTTTTTTGCATTAAAAAATAATGTTAAACTTGATTTTGCATGAAACTTCGTTTTTTTTCCAAAAATCACTACTTTTTCAAAAATTCATAACTCGCTGGCAGATTTTTTGACCATGTTTCTCTATGGCTCAATAGTTGCGGTTTTTTGTCCCATAAAACATATAAAAAAATCTCGAAAATTTCGTAGAGAACAAAGGCTGGCAATAGGTTTTTTTTCCTAGCCCAACTCTGGAAGAATCGCTTTACAGCAAAGCAATTTCGTTTGTTTTCAGTAAGTTTTTCGCTGAACCTCAGCTACAACATAAATGAAGCTGTCAAAGCCAGTTAAAATTTTAATTTTAAAAATTCCATTACAATGCTTGAAACATGCCATTCATGTTGCCAGGCCTACTGCGTAAAGTTAACAGCATAGATGATTCGTGAAAGTGTTTTGAGTTTGAGCATAAATGTTTAAACAGCGGGACCAGACAATGCCCAACGACCTCGGAATTTGGCCGCCAGGTTCTCTGCCATTTTGAAATGGGTCATTGGATGCAGTGCGAGGACTTATTCGTTATCTAGTGGGCAAAGAAGGATAGAAGAATGTTTTTTGTTGTCACCGTTTGCGGCTCGCCACGAAAGCCAACGCTGAAAATCAAACCCAAAATGCACGCGCGTAATAGCCCTGCTGGTGTTGCGTTTGCACGAAAGCTCTTTATCGATTTATCAATGTTTTCCCTTTTCCCCTCCCACTTCCAGGAGGCCTACAACAACCTGCCATGCGAGGGCAAGGTGACACACCTGCTGGGAGCGGTCCAGAGCCAGCAGATGGCCGAGGACGCCCGCATGATGGCGGCGGTGCTGCTGCGGCGGCTGTTCAGCGCCGAGTTCCAGGACTTTTACAACCCGCTGCCGCCGGAGTCGAAGGAACAGCTGAAGCAGCAGGTTCTGCTGACGCTGCAACTGAACGAAAGTCCGGGCCTGCGGCGTAAGATCTGCGAGGTCGTGGCCGAGGTGGCGCGCAACCTGATCGACGACGACGGCAACAACCAGTGGCCGGAGTTTCTGCAGTTTCTGTTCCAGTGTGCGAGCGCCCCGAGCGTCCAGCTGCAGGAATCGGCGCTGCGAATCTTCTCGTCGGTGCCGGGCATCTTCGGCAACCAGCAGGGTCAGCACCTGCAGCTGATTAAGCAAATGTTGGTCAAATATCTGGACCCGTCGTCCGATCCGGAGGTGCGCTTCCAGGCGGTTCGTGCCGTCGGTGCGTTTATTCTGCTGCACGACAAGGAAGATGACGTCCAGCGTCAGTTTGGCGATTTGCTGCCACGGGTGATTATGATTACGGCCGAAAGTATCGACGAACAGGACGATCAGACGCTGATTAAGCTGTTGATTGACATGGCCGAAAGTGTCCCACGGTTTCTGCGGCCGCAGCTTGAGCCGATCTTCGAGATGTGCATGAAGGTGTTTAGCAGTCCGGACGTGGAGGACAGTTGGCGCCACTTGGCTCTGGAGGTGATGGTTTCGCTGTCGGAGAATGCTCCGGCGATGGTTCGCAAGCGGGCGGAGAAGTACGTGGCTTCGTTGGTTCCGCTGGTGCTACAGATGATGACCGACCTGGAGGACGACGAGGAGTGGTCGGTGTCGGATGAGATCGCCGAGGATGACACGAGCGACAACAACGTGATTGCCGAGTCGGCGTTGGATCGCTTGGCGTGTGGTCTTGGGGGGAAGGCCATTCTGCCGCACATTGTCGGAAACATTCCAAACATGTTGAACAGTCCGGACTGGAAGCAACGGCACGCTGCGCTGATGGCCATCTCGGCCGCTGGCGAGGGTTGCCACAAGCAGATGGAGACCATGCTGGAGAACATCATGCAGGGCGTGCTCAAGTATTTGATGGATCCCCACCCGAGGGTTCGTTACGCCGCGTGTAACGCCATCGGTCAAATGGCCACCGACTTTGCGCCGGTCTTCGAGAAAAAGTTCCACGAACAGGTCATCCCGGGACTGCTTAGCTTGCTCGATGACGTGCAGAACCCGCGAGTACAGGCTCACGCCGGAGCGGCTCTGGTCAACTTTAGCGAGGATTGTCCGAAGAACATCTTGACGCGTTACTTGGACGGAATAATGGGCAAGCTGGAGGCGATTCTGACCACCAAGTTCAAGGAGCTGGTCGAGAAGGGCACCAAGCTGGTGTTGGAGCAGGTCGTGACGACGATTGCGTCGGTCGCGGACACCACGGAGAAGGACTTTGTCGGATATTACGATCGGTTGATGCCCTGCCTGAAGTACATCATCCAGAACGGCAACAGCGAAGATCTGCGACTGCTGCGTGGCAAGACGATCGAGTGCGTCTCGTTGATTGGACTGGCTGTGGGTGCGGAAAAGTTCATGTCCGATGCGTCGGATGTGATGGACATGCTGCTGAAGACCCACACCGAGGGAGATCTGCCGGACGATGATCCGCAGACGTCGTATCTGATTTCCGCTTGGGCGCGAATTTGCAAGATCTTGGGCAAACAGTTCGAGCAGTATTTGCCACTGGTGATGGGACCGGTCATGAGGACGGCCTCGATGAAGCCGGAAGTGGCCCTGCTGGACAACGACGAGGTGCAGGACGTGGACGGTGACAACGACTGGCAGTTTGTGAACCTGGGTGAACAGCAGAACTTTGGAATCCGCACGGCCGGACTCGAGGACAAGGCGTCGGCTTGCGAAATGTTGGTTTGCTACGCCCGCGAGCTGAAGGATGGTTTCGCCAACTACGCCGAAGAGGTGGTCCGTCTAATGGTGCCCATGTTGAAGTTCTACTTCCACGACGGAGTCCGCACGGCCGCGGCTGAATCGCTGCCCTATCTGCTGGACTGCGCCAAGATCAAGGGACCGACCTACCTGGAAGGAATGTGGCTGTACATCTGCCCCGAGCTGCTCAAAGCCATCGACTCCGAACCGGAACCGGACGTACAAGCCGAACTGCTCCACTCACTGGCCAAATGTATCGAAACCCTCGGCGCCGCCTGCCTCTCCAAGGAAGCTATGGACGAAGTGCTCAAGATCATCGACAAGTTCATGAACCAGCACTTCCAAAAGGAAGAGAAACGCGCCCTGGCCCGCAAGGAAGAGGACTACGACGATGGCGTTGAGGAGCAGCTCGCCGAAGAGGACGACGCCGACATCTATCTGCTGTCCCGGATTTCCGACATTATCCACGCCCTGTTCCTCACCTACAAGGACGGCTTCCTGCCGTACTTCCAGCAGGTCGTGCCACACTTTGTCAAACTGCTCGACCCGACCAAGGCCTGGGCCGACCGGCAGTGGGGACTCTGCATATTCGACGATCTTATCGGTAAGTTTATTAATGGTTGTCGCAAAATTAAGTCTGTCCTAAAATGATGACGTATTCAAGTATGATTCAGACTGATTACGAAACCTTTTCTGAATAGTTGGCTTAACCTTTTCTGACCCCCCAGGCGCGCGCACATTATCAAAAACGAAAAAAAATGTGTCGCCACGCGAAACCCTTTCTAACGAATTTTTTTTTTATTGTTACATTTTATTTCATGCCACTTTCTGCGTCGCCTGAATCGCCAACACGATAACAAACGACGTCGCTTCCACAGGTAAGTCCACGCTTATTATTTTTATTTTTCGTGTGTGTGTGTCTCTGTTTCGGGGAGAGATAACTGCTTCATGCGCTGCGCAGCGCAGCGTGGTTTGTTGGTAATCTCAGTCACTGGCTTAGCTCGTGACTTGAAGCGACTGGGAGGAGATAGTGGGCAAGGAAGGAAGGAAGGAATAACAAGCTGCTGCTGTTGAATTTTCGGACCTGAAACTGTGATTGATGTTAATTGCTGGTTCATGGTTGCTGGGCGTCGTCGTCGTGGTTGAATTGGCAGTTTTTGCTGGAAAACAGTGGGATGGGGTGTTGATTGCCATTGGTGGTACTGGAATCGATTGATTCCAGGAGTAGGCGAACCTGCTGGGCGTTGAAAGTCAGCGGTTGGTCGAGCTATTAATAGAGCTCAATGTTGGAGGGAGAAACGGAGCACGTGGCGTAACGATGTTTGGTGCAGTTGTTTTAGCCTTTGGAAATGTGTCTTCAATTACGGACTTCAAGAATCGTTTAAGAAACTGATCTGTTCAACTGCTCTTTGGTTGACTGTCCTGATCTGTTTCCTATGATACGCTCTTGTCAAACATTATTTTCCTTGTAATTATTTGACTAATGACCCCTTTCATTGCCCCTTTCCTTCCGATCTGCATACTAGCCTTTAAGCGGTACGCAGCTGAAAAGGAACAGAAACGGAAAGATTTCGTTTGACATTTCTTCGCGCGGTGCGTGTTTTTAATATGTTTTGATGAAAAAATCAAAGAATTCGAATTTTACTTTTTGAGTGCGACTGAAAGTTACAAACGTTTTAATAGTTTTATATTCGTTAGAATAATAGAAAATCCCGGCGAATCTCAAAATGCAGAATCTGGAAATTACAAGGGCAGATCGAGGAGCAGATTTAGTTTTTTACTGCTGTAGGCCCACGTGTCGCCAACTTTTGCTAGTACAAACCAGCAACCTTTGAATTGTGAGTTCACTGCACTGTCCGATTAATCCACCCTGGCGGGACCGAAATGAAATAAACCGGAGTGAAAATAAACTTGACAATAATCATACAAATATCTATTTTCTTACTGAAAAATTCAATAATAATCTGATAACGATTCAAGAATAAAACTTCGATAATATTGAAAAACTAACTTAATCCACCTATGTGGTTGGTGCCTTCCTCACTCTTTTCCAACAATGGGTGATATGTAATATGATGGATTTGGACACAAATTTGATCCAAAAAAAACACACATATCACTCAAGGGCTCATAAGTGGTCAGAACTCGAGGCAGGGTTGCCAGATCTTCAATGTTGTAGACTCGTTGGAAAGGTCTCTCGATTACCTAATCAACGATGGGTCGGATGATGGATACGGATATTGTTTACATACATTTAAATGAGATCCGGCTACAAAAAAAGTACATAAATATCACTTAAGTGGTTATAGCTCGAGACAGGGTTGCCAGATCTTCAATGTTGTGAACTCGTTGGAAAGGTCTTTCAATTATCTAAATAACGATATATAACATGATGATGTTTGGTTCAGTTTACTGCCATTTATTCATCTTCCGAAAATATGCGAAAACACATTTTTATACATAACTTTTGAACTACTTATCGAATAGTGTGGTTCAGGCCCCCTTGGAAATGCAAAAAGTGTTCAAAGACCGTTGCATTGTTGATTAAATTATTGTTCTATGCCCACTAAAGCTCTCCTGAAATTTTCAGCCAATTTGGTTCAGGTTTGGCCACAGCTCTGGGACATTTAAGTTTGCATGGGATTTTGAATGTTTTACTACGGGAAAAAATCTTTTTTTAGTTTTTACTGCCTCAACAATCAGTTACCCATTCAAGTAATTGGAACTAATAAAATTTATGTAGATTATTGTATGGGGAACAACTTTTCAGAACATCACAGATTGATCCGAGTTAATCTGGCTTAATTATAAGTGGTTTAAGCTATGGTGTCGTAATTGTTTTTGCAAAGGGCCAACACCGGCAATTTTTTTCCTAATTTTCATCTAGGCGCTCACTACGATTTGTTTTTCATAGCTTGACAACTTTTTTGTTGTTGCTGTCAAACAATTTTTTCAACTGCAAATGGAAAGGTCTTTTTTCAAGTCATCTGTACAATTTGACCAGATTTTCTCGTTTTAGGTTCCGCAGTGTCCAGCGAGAAGTGGAAATTTTAGCATTACTCCAGTTTGTGCAACGATCCAATACAAAAAAATAGCCCGACGTCTCCGGAGTTCTAAATGCCGATGTGTCGTTGATGGTCAAACACACCAAGGGTCAAAACCACATCTCGTTCAAACGGAATCATCACCATCAAGAACTAAGATGTGGAATGTAAAGCAGCTCAATTCAGTTAAAAGATTGCTAGCAAAAATGTGTTGATTGATTTTGAACATTAAATTTATTCCAAATCCTGCTATCTATCGCATTTGTGACTAAAAACTTGCGCGGCCTCATAGTTACATGCTACCAGGCAAGGGCATCAAAGCATACAACTCAGTGAGGGTTGTGGGAGGTCCGAATGACTCCCAATTTCTCTCAAGGGTCGGCATGCTTCTCTTCTACCTGGCCTCCTATCTTTTCCCACTATTCCACTTCCATACAGGTTACCTCCTACCTCGACCTGATTCTTTCCGGATACCGTGGGTGGATCTTCTGCTGATGTGAGGCCCCTCAGCTGCACCTGCCGCTGCTCTGCTTCCGATCTTCGGAACCGACCTCCGGCCGTTTCGTTCTGCAGATGGTTCTCTGTGTGGTTTGAGGTTCGGGGTTCCAAAATGCAGGACGCAGACGATCTAGCGATGTTGGCTAGTCGCTGCTCGTCGATACCGCAATTGACGATTGTAGACGGTGACGGGTTCGCGGGGAATTACCTGGAGTTCTTGGTGTTCTCGCTTGTCCCAGTCTCCTCTGTCCTCCGTGAAGTCCTTTGACCGCTTCCTGGCACTGGCACTTCACAACACTCCGTCGAGCTGCAGTCGAAGCTACGACGGCTATCGCGACTTGTCGCACTTCAATACACCGGGCAAATGGCCGATGAAAATCCGGGCCTCATCCCGCGAACCTCTGATCCGACGAATCCTGGAAAACCCGCCCATCATCATCATCAGTTTCGCCACCCCCAATGGCAGCCCATTCGTTGATCCTCGGCCCTCTGGTGGTGGCTGGCAGAACTGTTCCTCTTTATAGGCGCTTTAGTACGGGAATGGCTGGGTCCGTACACTGGAGACATAAACCGACTCGTCTCACTATCCACGAACACACGCACTCCCCTGCCTCTGTGTCACCGAAATTCTCCCACAACACACCCACTGGTTACACATTCGAGAACCATCTTTATAATTATAATCACATGAAATTAGGCATTTTAACATTCTCTTCATAGAGTTTCCTAGTATGTGGTATAACGATTGTCCACGCTCCACATACAAAAGTTTTTGTTGTATGGGCAATTGTCCACGAGGAGGGGGGAGTGTGCACGATTGATGAAGAAAATACAAATTTTCTATAATCTGTGGGTCATATCCATTGATGGCGGCGGCCAACGGGAAAATTTATCCGATTCATTAATCACAGTCCGCACAAATAAAACAGGTTGGTTACTTTTAACTGAAGCGATACATTGAGAATTAATAAATGCCTGTGCAGAATAATTATAAATATTGTAGAAGGTTTCTAAAATCGATAATAATCACTCAAACGTACTTTTCTGTTCCCTATTGTGACTTCTTGGCCTTTCGCTGAAGACTCTCGTAGTAATAATCAAAGAACTTTTGAATAATTGGTAATCTTAATGAAACAAAAATATTCCTACAAATTCTAACTACATTATTTATTTCAAGAGGCTGTACTAGTTATACATGAATAAGGGTTGTTTCGTCTGGTGAAACCTAAATTAGATATATTAACTTGTAAAATCAACTAATTATTAATTCTTAGATTTTACTGTTTGATGCCATTATTGAAATATCTCAGAAATATTGAACTAATTAAAACTACTGTTTGTGCAGCGAAGAGTTGCGTATGATTCCTGATGCTTTTAGAAACTTTGATAGATAACTTGCAAGTTTGACACTCAGGTCAACCAAGATGCGTCGATGTCGTAGTGCCTGGTCGCTGGCGTTTAATGCCTCTCCTCTTGGATCATACAATTATTTACTCCTCTACTTCTGCATATCACGGAGACAAAGTTAAAGTTAATCCGAATTTTATTTTGCCAGATTTTTCAACAAAATTTCTTTAATGCTTCATGATGTAATTCGAAAACCAGGCAAGTCAGCCCAGGTAATAAAATTCCATGCCAGAGCTCCTTCATTTGCGATCTCTATGTAGGAATTCTATTGTTGCCATTCCGTTCCTCATGGTCATCGGCATTTTAAACTCCGGGAACGCCGGATTTTTTTTATTTGACTGTAATTTCCACTTCTCGCTGGACACTGCGGAACCTAAAACGAGAAAATCTGGTCAAATTGTACAGATGACTTGAAAAAAGACCTTTCCATTTGCAGTTGAAAAATTGTTTGACAGCAACAACAAAAAAGTTGTCAAGCTATGAAAAACAAATCGTAGTGAGCGCCTAGATGAAAATTAGGAAAAAAATTGCCGGTGTTGGCCCTTTGCAAAAACAATTACGACACCATAGCTTAAACCACTTATAATTAAGCCAGATTAACTCGGATCAATCTGTGATGTTCTGAAAAGTTGTTCCCATACAATAATCTACATAAATTTTATTAGTTCCAATTACTTGAATGGGTAACTGATTGTTGAGGCAGTAAAAACTAAAAAAAGATTTTTTCCCGTAGTAAAACATTCAAAATCCCATGCAAACTTAAATGTCCCAGAGCTGTGGCCAAACCTGAACCAAATTGGCTGAAAATTTCAGGAGAGCTTTAGTGGGCATAGAACAATAATTTAATCAACAATGCAACGGTCTTTGAACACTTTTTGCATTTCCAAGGGGGCCTGAACCACACTATTATCGAAACTTCAAACAATTCAATAGCACCGTATGGGACCCTAAACCAAGTCGAATGCGACTAGTTTGGTCAAAATCGGTTCAGCCAGTGCTGAGAAAACTGTGTGACATTATTGGTCACATACACACACACATACACACACGCATACACACACACATACACACAGACATTTGTTCAGTTTTCGATTCTGAGTCGATATTTATACATCAAGGTGGGTTTTCGAGCTTTTAATAAAAAGTTCAATTTTAGAGCAGGATTATAGCCTTACCTCAGTGAGGAAGGCAAAACAAACATTCAGAACTATGAAATAACAAAAAAAAATTGAAAGGAAATTCCAACCATTAAATTAATTTTTAATATTTAAAAAAAAATCAAAATTTAAAAAAATATAAAAACAATTAAAAACAATATAAAAATTTCAAAATTTAAAAAGATTTTAAAAAATAAAAAAAATAAAAATTAAAAAAATAATATAAAAATTTCATAAAAAAAAAAAAAAATAAACAAATTAAAAAAAAGTATGGAAAAGCTTTGAAATCCAATACGCGACATTCAATTGTGCTGTACACCAATTGAGAGATTCGACAGAAACGTGCACGCATCCTGGTGGCGAGTAGAAACACTACGCAACGATGTTCGGAATGACAGCGTGCTTGGAAATATTATTTTTTTGCAGTTTTTGATTTTTATTTCCTTCAAATATTTTTTAACATCGATGAAAGTCATTGTAAAGTGTGGCAATCGCATAAACGAATCGAATGATGTAAAAATCATAGGGGCTGAGTTAATTTTTCATGTTTTTTCCTCAAATTTACCAAAAAGATCTTTTGAAAAATTGATTTAAATATGATTTATTTAATTGATAATGCTCCTTATGTGTGTATTATTGATAGAACAAACTATTAGAGTCATATTACAGCATAATAACAATAATTTTCTCAAAAAATTGCCAGTTATTCGAATTTTTCCAAAAAAATCTAAAAAATCACCAAAATGCATTTTTAAGGTCAATATTTTGGTCAAAGGGGAAGAGAAGTAAAGTTGAAACACTTTTACATAACATTTCATCATTACTTTTAACTTTTGCAACATTTAACTCAAGTTATCCAAAATATCGATCATCTTTTTAGAAAAATCGTTTTAATAAAATTCCAGTCATAATTAATCACTACAAATCACCACGCATTATGATCGTTAGCGAAATTGCCACACTTTGCAATACCCCACTTTTCTGGAAATGCTTGATTTTTCATCATAAACGCGATTTTTCCCTAAAAACTGCTCAAACTGTATGGGGGCTGTCATTCAATAGACAACACATTTTGTCACCGGTCGCAGTAGCATAATTGGTAACGCGGATCAGTACCGTTAATCAGTTGTGGGTTCAAATCCCACCTGCACCAAGTGAGATCTTTTTCGCCATCTCTGAAACATTAGCAGTTGTTGTAATACTTTAATATCGTTGCTTTTAAACAAGAGCAATTTCAGCTCAAATCAGGAATTTTTCTGGTAGTTTTGTACCCGACCCTCTCCGATTTCAATGAAACTTTGTAGACATGTTATCCTAGGCCTATATAAGGCATTTTTGCGTATATGGTGCCAATAGTACTCGAGAATAACATTTGAGAAGGGCGTAAGGTATTCAAATATTTTAGTATTTTGCAATTTAAAAATTACTGTATCTCGAAGCCGTTGCATCGTATCAAAAAGTGGTCAAAAACAAACTTGTAGGAAATTGGACGGGCTTTCTGATAAAAATACACTGATACAAAAATACACGCCACTTTTATGTCATTTTTCAATTTTTAAGTTTAAAAGTTAAATTTGAAGGCGATGTGACGATTTTTTTCCGCTCAAAATTTTTTAGGAAATACCCTAAGATGTTACCAAAAGACTGACGAAAAATGCAGGATGGTATGTCTCTCCTAAAAAAATACAAAAATCATTTACTAAAACTGTTTTTTTTTTTTTGAAAAGTAGTCTAAACGTCAAAATTTTTAAAAACCGGTAGTGGGAATCGATTCCCCAGATAATTTTACAAAAAGTCTCCATATTGACCATTGTCCTATGTCCAATCATTGGGAAGATACAGCGGTTTTAAAAATAAAAATGTTGAAAAAACGGGATTTTTAGTGATTTTTGGCATTTTTTATATGACAGACTTGGTTTTTCAGTCTCGTAAATATTTTTACCGGAAAGCTCGTCCAATTTCCCATAAGTTTGCCTTTGACATTTTTGTTTCAGTGTATTTTTTTTCAGAAAGCCCGTCCAATTTCCTACAAGACAAGTTTGTCTTTGACCACTTTTTGATACAACGCAACGGCTTCGAGATACAGTAATTTTTAAATTACAGAATATAAAAATATTTAAATACCTTACGCCCTTCTCAAATGTTATTCTCGAGTACTGTTTGCTCAATATGCACAAAAATGGCTTATATAGGCCTAAGATGACATGTCTACAAAGTTTCATTGAAATCGGAGAGGGTCGGGTACAAAAGTATCAGAAAAATTCCTGATTTGAGCTGGAATTGCTCACAAATAATATACATGGGCGCTTACACAGCCAAATAAAAACGGTACATTTAAAAAAAATATATAAGGCCGATGCAAATATTTAAAAAAGTTTTTGTCCCTCGGTCCTGGCCGAGGTCAGAGGGGGGGGGGGGCAAAAAAATATAAAAATTTAAATAACAAGCCATAATCTTCACATTTAAATGAAAAAAGTGTTTTAAAATGCATTTTACACTAGTTCAGTTGTTTTGCAATCATTAGTTTTAAAAAATCTAAGATCTGACAAAAACAAAAATTGTATCGAAAAAAAAGATTTTGCATCGAAAATTTTCAAAAAAATCTTAGGATTTTTTAATAAACCCAAACATGCTAAAAATGATTTTAAACGCAGGAGAATGTATTTCAATTTGATTTCAGCTGTTTGCACTTGAATTTTCATTGAAATTTTGAAGTTTATTGTAAAAATATATTTTTTTGCCCCCTGATTTTTCGGGCCAATTTTGAAGGGGGGTGACAAAAACTTTTAAAAATATTTGTACCAGCCTAAAAAAAAATTATAATAAAAAAAAATAAAAAAAATACAAAATAAAAAAATAAATAAAAAAATACAAAATAAAAAAAAAAATAAAAAAAATTAAGAAAATTAAAAAAAAAATAAAAAAAAATTAAAAAAAAAATTAATAAAAATTAATAAAAATACAAAAATTTAAAAAAAACATCAAAGAAAATTAAAAAAAATAGGTAAAAAATTAAAAAACGACAAAATTAAAAAAAAATAATTAGAAAAATAAAAAAAGGCTTGTACAGATTTTATTAAAACTGAAAATTTTCGATGTCTACTATCGCTAAAGTTTTTTTTCGCAAAAAAATTGTTTTCGTCAAATTTTACACTTTTTGAAAACTTTTATTGCAAAACAACTGAACTAGTGTAAAATACATTTAAAACACTTTTTCCATGCAAATGTTGAAACTATGGCATGTTATTTTAATATTTATATTTTTTTAAATTTTTTTGCCCCCCTCCCCTGACTTAAAAAAATTCAAAAGATTAAAAAAATTAAACATTAAAAAAAATAACAAATTTAAAAAATTCAAAAAAATTTAAGAAAAATGACAAAATATTAAAAAATTACAAAAAAAAAAATTAAAAGATTGAAAAATTGAAAAAATAAAAAAAAACTATTTAATTTAAAAAACATTAAAAATTAAGCTATTTAGACGCATTTTTAAATTTTTGTATTTTTATTTTTTTGTATTTTCAAATTTTAAAATTTTGAAAAAAAATCGATTTGATTTTGAGTTTTCAAAATTTCTAATTTTTAAATTTTTTAATTCTTAATTTTTTAAATTTTTGAATTGTTGAATCATTCACAAGAGCAGACATACAAAAATCTCCGAAACACGCATTCAAAACTTTGCCCCCGGCTTGCCGGTACTTGTCGGGTATCAGAAAATGAGTACCCGACAGGTACCGACACATATTAGTGCATCTCAAAAAATTTCAAAAAATTTCAAAAAATTTCAAAAAAATTTCAAAAAATTTCAAAAAAATTCAAAAAATTTCAAAAAATTTCAAAAAAAATCTAAAAATTTCAAAAATTTTTAAAAAATTTCAAAAAATTTCAAAAATTTTCAAAAAATTTCAAACAATTTCAAAAAATTTCAAAAAAAATTCAAAAAATTTCAAAAAAATTCAAAAAATTTCAAAAAATTTCAAAAATTCTAAAATTAAAAAATTCAAAAATTCCAAAATTCCAAAATTCCAAAATTCCAAAATTCAAAAATTCAAAAATTCCAAAATTCCAAAATTCATAAATTCAAAAATTCAAAAATTCAAAAATTTAAAAATTCAAAAATTCAAAAATTCTAAAATTCTAAAATTCTAAAATTCTAAAATTCAAAATTTAAAAATTTTTGAATTTTTGAATTTTTGAATTTTTAAATTTTTGAATTTTTGAATTTTTGAATTTTTGAATCATACATCATACATATCATAAAGAGAGCAGACATATAAAAAGCATTCAAAACTTTGCCCCCCGGCTTGCCGGTACTTGTCGGGTATCAGAAAATGAGTACCCGACAGGTACCGACACATATTTTTCTTCTACAGATGAACTTGAGATCAAATTTGATACCTGCTTTGCTACGCGCGGTGGGAGACTCGGGGGCAAACTCGAGAGCAAATTTGGTGGGAATCAAATCGGGTAGCAAATAGTTAAACTTTCGACATTTTCGAAAAATGAAATTCTTTGAAATTTTCAATAGGATTAAAAAGTTTAATAAACTTTTAGCATTTCTAGGCATGAATCAACACATAATTATTGATTTTGAAGGTAAACGAGAGCAAAAAATGATAAAAACCCATATTTGCTCCCGCGGTTGGCTTGTTTCGGTGGCAAATTTGCTACCCTAGCGGTGGGGATGACGGAGTTTTTTCAAGGTGGCAAATTTGATCTCGGTATCCATGAGCCGGGTGCAAATTTGATTTGCACCCCAGCGCTGGAGATGCCCTGAGGGTTGGTTACTTTCAGGAACTTCCAGCTCCTGCTCTCTGAACTCTGAAAAGAAATAAAATATTACAACGTTTGAAATTTTAGCAACTTTCCAATTCTAAATCAGAGGGGTACTCCAATCATACGTCCGTGTTCGGGAAACGCTGAAATTCAAAATGAAAACAAGTTTCTCTCTTTCGCTTCCAGAATACAGCGGTCCGATGAGCGCCCAGTACCAGGCCTACTTCCTGCAGCCGATGCTGGAGTACATCAAGGACAAGCAACCGGAGGTGCGGCAAGCGGCCGTGTACGGATGTGGCGTGCTGGCACAGGTAGGAAATCTTGCGTTGAACTCAACGGAGCATGATTCTTAAACCAATTTGTTTTGTCGTAGTTTGGCGGCGATCAGTACTCGATGACGTGCGCCCAGGCCATCCAGCTGCTGATCGAGGTGATCATGGTGCCGGGCAGCCGCGAACCGGAGAACGTCAACCCGACGGAGAACGCCATCTCAGCCGTTACGAAGATCCTCAAGTATAACAACAAGGCGCTCACGAACCCGGACGAAATCATTGCACTTTGGTGAGTTTTATCTGCTGCTAAGCTAGTGTGGAGTTGATTTCTTTGTGATGAGAACCCATTAGAAAACAGTCTTACAAGGCGCGCGATCGTGCCGATCTTGGGGAATGTTGTTTTGGCTTAACCTTTTCTGAAGCAGTCGAGTTCGAATTCTACGTTGAAATGAAATTGGGTGATCCCTTGCTAATCACGATCTTCCCTCGCTGAAACAGGTTCTCGTGGCTCCCGGTGGTGGAGGACGACGACGAGGCGATCCACGTGTACGGCTACCTGTGCGATCTGATCCAGGCGAACCATCCGGTCGTGCTCGGCGAGAACAACTCGAACCTCCCGCGGATCGTGTCCATCTTCGCCGAGGCGTTCTACCGCGAGGCCATGTCCGTGGGCCACGCCGAGTCGACGCGGATGCTGGCCATCGTCAAGCAGATCGAGGCCAGTCCGGACATTTTCCAGGCGTGCATAAACCAGCTGACGGCGGAACAGAAGGCGGCCCTCGAGGAGGCGTACCGAGCAGCGGCGGCGATCCCGATTGCGCAGTAAACAGCAAAGTTTGGTGGCCAATTGAACAGAGAGAAACAACAGTTTGTGTCAAGGAGAGGAACGGAATCGCGAGAAAGTGAGAGAGAGAGAGAGCATGAGACATGAAAAGTGAGAGTGAGAAACCCCCGAATTTAGGACCATCCGGAGATTGATGTTTTTGTTTGTTCGTCGTGGACAGAGGAACTGTGGGACGTGAATGTGTTAAGTTTTGGTTATTATTTCACCTTTGCTGCGGAAACAACAATTGAAAAGCACTCACAACGTATTCTGTAAGATGAAAAGGGTTGAAGCACGCCCTGTCTCTTTTTGCCCCTCCCCCCCTCACCGTAAATTGTAAGACTCTCCGGAGATTGAGTTAGGAAAATATTATATATCATAATATATATAACTATTTCTCTGCAAGCAAATATTAGCTTATTATCAATTACTCCATTATTATTATTTTTTTGTTTTGTATCATTATTGATCAAATACACAAACACACACGATCGACATTTATATTTACAGCTTTAGGTAGAATCTATTGTTCACCCCCCTCACTACCGCAATAAATGATCCGGCAAACAGCATCGTAGCGGCGCAAGAATTCAAGTTCTCTTCAACCCCCCCTGTCCAGTTCTCAACTCTCCGAATAGACTAGAATCGGACCACTTGCAAATTTTGAATGTTTGTAGATGATGATTCACACACACACACACTAAAACACGACGCGCTCTTTAGCTTCCGCATAATTCGCTTGAAATCCGATCCAAACGGTACTCTATTGTGCAGAGAATATCATCAGGCAGAAATATTAAACAATACGCTTTATTTTTTATTATTATTTCCTTCAACTAGAAAACAAAAACACAACTTTTTGCGTGTGTTTCGAAGCAGCACGTTGCTCCAAAATTTAAATTGTAAATAAGCGCAGCAAACAAAACAAAAGCAAAACTCGCCTCCCAAGCTGTTATTTCCCAAGGAAAAACCCCGTTATTTTTGCACCATTTTGGCACTCCGTATTATTGGATCTTATTCGCTTGGCCAAAAAAAAAAAAAAACAAAAAAGAAATCTGTTAAACATCTCAACATTGGAAATGCTTTGATTATTTTGTATCGCGCGAGCGTACGTTCGGGTGCGTTTTGTTCCTCCTTGAGTTCGACACCCCCGCGGTTTAAGTGTCATGTGGCGTGACGTCACGCCCACACACACACACAGTGGAAAAAGTTTTTTTTTCTGTGCAAACAAGCAAACATAAAAGGAAAAAAAAACAACATGAATAATATCTAGACTTTGTGCACATTTTCCATATTAAAAAAGGCAAATTCTATATATTGAGTAAAAATAAAAATCGATATTCTATTATTGAACTGCTGCATTTTGTGTGTTTGAAAGAAAATGGGAAAGAAATCCGAAATTTGAAAGAAAATGGGAAAGAAATCCGAAATGAGCAAAGGAATTAACCCTCTGCTGTCCAAATTTTTTTTTCGATTTTTTTTTTCATTTTTGTCGTGTTTAGGAGGTCATTCTGAGCAACTTTTGTTCTACGAAAATTTTTAACTTCTCTTGTTTTATGTTTTTCAATTCAATTCAATTCAATTTTTATTCCACCAGTTAGCAATGTAGGGTATTTGTCCCTATTTTGGGCCTAGTACCTATTTTGGGTCTACTAAACTTAATTCGACGAAATTGAGCATTTCACCAAATCTGGCAGGAATCTGCCACTTGACAATGATACGTGCAGTCATTATCTTCATTTTGGTGGGCAAGAATAATTTACTTTTTCCTTCTAAATTAGAAATAAAGAAATAAAAATAGCACTCTTCACTTTTTTCTTGGCAAATCGCTAATTGCCCATTAGGGCGAAAATTTTCACCACTTTTGCTTACCGCTTGTTGACACTCAGCGCCCGGCTTTCAACGCTCAGCACACGAACGAGAGCCGTCCCCCGAATCTCCAACCACTGGCAATATGTTTTTATTGGTGGGTGCTACAATTTCACTGCAAAATCAATCACTGAACTGCCACCAAATCAATAAAATAACTGATTAAACAAGAAAAAAAACTTTCCCTCGAGCTAATTTTAGCAACTTTTTAAATCAAAAATAAGTTACTTTTGTCATAACGGTAATATTTTTTTGTGTGCAGGCTTGAACCTGATCAAAGAATGTTAGGCTAAACGGTGAGCTCTGTTAGACCGTAACACTGTGCAACCCGAAATCTACTACTCTGTAATATTTGTTACACCGTAACATTGTTCCACCGTAACATTCGTTAAACTGTAATATTGTTACACCGCAGCATTGTTACACCGTAACCGTTTTACACCGTAATATCCGTTACACCGTAACAGTGTTACACCGAATGTTACTGTGTAACGAATATTACGTTGTAATGAATGTTACGGTGTAATGAATATTACGGTGCAACAATGTTAGGGTGTAACGATGTAACGAATGTTACGGTGTAATGAATGTTACGGTGTAATGAATGTTACGGTGTAACAAAGTTACGGTGTAACAATGCTACGGTGTAACAAAGTTACGGTGTAACAATGCTACGGTGTAACCATATTACGGTGTAACGAATGTTGCAGAGTAACCATTGCCGTAACATTTGTTACACCGTAATATCCGTTACACCGTAATATGGTTACACCGTAACATTGTTACAACGTAACATTTTTACACCGTATCATTCGATACACTGTAACATTGTTACACGTTAGCATTGTTGCACCTTAACACTATGCATAGGTCATGGTTTTCATTAGCCTGGTTAGCCTGGGTAAGCCATGGTTCATGGATTGAACCACAAAGGGAGGTTTAAGCCGAACCAATTTTATTGGTGAACCTAGCCTAACCGGTTCATTTTGGGAACTCTGGTAGAAAGTTTGAGCGACGAATTCCGCTCGCAATCCAGAATTGGCCTTTCCACGGAACCAGTTCCATTTCTTTTTCACAGAAATGGTCATGTCTCAGCGGATTGTTTACCCATTTTTTTTTTTGCTTCAGGTTTCATTTGACTGGTATGGCACGCACTGAAAAAAGAAGCTTTTTTGAAATAGTCTTGAAGAACCAGGAACATTTCCAGTAACCGTGGAATACCTTGTTCCAGACCATATTCGGAGACTAGAACAATTTTCCTTTCAAATGCTTCTTGAACAAGTTCTTGACGCTTCCAGATCGGTTAAATATTCGCAGAGTTATGGGCATTTGAATTTTGACAATACAGTAGTTGTTCGGTAACTGGGCGTTGTTTAATTGGGCTGCTTTTTAACTGGGCGCTCGATAACTGGGCCGTAGCCCAGTTAAAAAGCAGACAAACGTCAAAAAAACAAAACAAACCGAAATGACCGAGGGGTTAATGGATGCAAAAGCCTTTTCAATAAAGATTGAAAAGAAGTTCGCGTCGAGGCCTTAGAAGTTGGGCCATCAGTCGTGTGGTGTTCGTCGGGGGGATCGGTGTGTGACGTTGCGCGCGAGAATCCGCGAGAAAGTGGTGGAGATTTCTGGATTTCATTGAAAAAGGGATTCACGTCGTCGTGTGTATATTCACTTTCATTTAGTTTTGGAAGCCCTTCCCATAGCATCGTTGCTCGGATGGCACGACGGCGGTAGAAGTGAAAAATCGCGATTGAGGAATTGATAAGTCCTTCTCATAGCGTCGTAGCTCGGAAGGCAACGATTATGTTTCCCTGATCTATTTAAAATTGCACGTCGCCGAATAAATCGATAAATACAATAACATTTAATTTTGAAAGTCCTTCCCATAGCATCGTTGCTCGGATGGCACGACGGCGGTAGAAGTGAAAAATCGCGATTGAGGAATTGATAAGTCCTTCTCATAGCGTCGTAGCTCGGAAGGCAACGATTATGTTTCCTTGATCTATTTAAAATTGCACGTCGCCGAATAAATCGATAAATACAATAACATTTAATTTTGAAAGTCCTTCCCATAGCATCGTTGCTCGGATGGCACGACGGCGGTAAGATGTGAAAAGTCCTTCTCATAGCGTCGTAGCACCGAAGGCAACGATTATGTTTCACTTTCTGGTCATATCATCTACCAAGATGAATCCTGACCTTCCCTTTCCTTCCCCTACTAACACAATTCCCCCACTTCCCGTGATGCTTGAAGGAGATGCTGTGGATTCAACGGTCGCATGCGGTGTCAACAGGTATAGAACAACAAACTCTGTGTCTGATGAGTCTGCAACTTCAACTATCGGACTAACATTCCTACCTTTGTTGAACTACATCTCCTTGGGGGGGCGCCGGTATTGACTTGAAGCAGAGATCTTCAGGGGTTATACAGTGAGGATGATTAGCTCCCACTAATCATCTGTTGGTTCATTGTGTAACTTCAGCTGATCCGTCAATAACGGAGAAGCAGCTCATTGGCAGTCAACCATGCTCATGCTCATGCTCATGCTCATGCAAAAGCCTTTTCAATAAAGAAAAAAAACTTATTTTAAACTTTTATTTAGTTTCAAGTCAATATGAATTGTAAGATTTGTAAATAAATTTGAGTAACTTTTATTTTTATATTTCATCAGGAAAATATTATGCATCGGTGGTCCCCTCGTTATTTTTCGTTCAGCCCAGTTAGCGAGCAGCATTCGGTGACTGGGCTACGTTCTTAGCCCAGTTACCGAACAAGTGCTGTATTTGCCTGTAGCAAACATTTTTTTTTTCATATAATTATTTCTATTAGGTCCTTTTCGGTGCTGGGACCTGGTTAGGACCGAGTCGGCTTTTGTAGTTACATTTGACTTAATAATTACAGAGGATCTTGTGAGAATGAGACGAGAAAAGGCAATATTATGCAAAATTGGGTCCTAAAATGAAGCTTAGATTGCTGATATTATTGTTTACAGCGATAAAACTTAATTTTCTGAGTACAATGACCCTTTGTACGACCACAAAGAGTTAAAAATGGATTTTTAAATCAATTTTGAAAAATTAATCTCGCGGTCCTTCTTGACAGAAACGCTCCTACTTGACAGCTCGTTCCAAGGGGACCATAGTTAATCCATCGAAAAAATGTTGTCTTGTCAAATTTTTTTTTTGAATTAAAATGAAAAAAAGTGATCAGAAATGGTTTTTAATCGTGTTTTTTAACGTTGTACATAAAAATTGACATAGGGCTTTAGTACCCAATTATGTTAGCGATTCTATTATTCTTCGGAAAATAGTGCTACGAATTATATATTGACCATTTGAAATGTTGAAGTCAAAATTCGATTGTTGTTGCTTGCTGAGATGCAACGGCGACGCACTCGAAACGAGAATAACCTCATGTACCACGAAAAAGGACAGCAACGCGTGAGTGACCGTACTAGTGTGTGTGTGTACGTCGATCAGGTTGAGCTTGTCTGTCTGCGCAACGCAAAGCGATGTGAATGAAAAGAGAGAGCGACAACGACCGAAGTCATCGATTGCTGTGATGCTTGCACGGCGGCGCAGGCGATGAGCGTCGGGTCGGTTACGCTCTAACAAAGGAAAAAATGAGAGAGTCGTATGTGTGTGTGTGCGCGCTCTTGGAATGATCGTGGAATGCTCGGGGGTCTTCAGTCTGGTTTGGAAATTTGCAGTGGTTGGTCGTTTGACGACATTTTGCAGTTTCCATCTTCAAGATGGCTGCACCGATAAAAAAGGCTTTGTTTCGAGCTTTGTTTACTACAGCGAACATTATGATAAAAAAAAGTCATCTACTAAATTTAATTTGCGTTTAGATTATTCAAGTTTGCGTGAGTTTCTTCAAATTCTAAGATTAAATTTGAAACCATCAAAACCTAGAGAAGTTAACATAAATTTGAGTAAAACTAAAAATGATTAACATTTGAGTTAAACGGAATTCCTTCTATTTTAATTTTTAATTAGTGTTTTTGTGCCATGCCACTTTACAATGCCTCACCTTTTGACCTTCACAGATCCTCAAAATTCGATTTCAATCCTGAGATATTCGGTAACAAAAACCGAAAAAACTCCGTGCATCTTTGTCACTTTTCATATGAAAGAAGTTTCAATTTTGTCATGCTATCTTGACACATCCTGGAAATTGATGTAAGTGCGACAAAGGGCAAAGGGATCTCAGGTCAGAACGCGTTTGAGAAGCGAAAAAAACTGACGCTTTGCGTTTGAATTGTAAATGGAGGTCTAGAAGATTCCAATGGTGTTAAAAAGTTACAATTCAAAGATAAATAATTATTATTGTGGCTCAAAATATTGATCTTCAATAACTCTCCAGTCTCTCTCCAGTCAGTACGAGCAGCACGCTAGAACACGCTTTGAGTGTTCGTGCCAGGCATGCACACCTTCTTTTCCGGTTACGCATTTTAACTCGGCCGGGGGTGGTACATTACGTAGGGTTTGATGTAAGTATAAGCGCCTAACCATTTATAGTGTGCCTATCAATTTTCATTAAAGCAAGTACTGTTTTATTTTTAGTTTGAATTCAAAAACTAGTTGTTATTCTACTGTGTACTGTTTTCTCCTGAAATCTTCCGTAATGTTGAATCGTGTTAATCTGTTGCTATTTCTTCTGTCGCGGTGTGTTGTTACAATGTTTTGGACCTAAGCATTTTATTCAAAAGTTTACCTAAAATACAAAAATTTTACATTTACATAATGTTTGATATTGAAAGAATAATTGAAGTTTGAAGGAAAGAAGAGTAGGAGCCGATGAAAATTACATTTTAATAGATAAATAAGTAAATGGGTAAAGGAAAGATCAATGATAAACAGAAGTTAACATCGTTTCGTTTGCTTATTAAGGTAAACTGTTCTTGTTAGGGAAAACACGTTTCAGTATTTATTGGGAAGTGAGAGCAGAAGAGTAGAAAGATGAGTGAAGCAAAATTAAAATACAGCACTTGTTCGGTAACTGAGCTTGTTTGACTGAACTACTTGGGCCCACTTAAAAAGCAGACAAACGTAAAATAACCAAACAAACCGGAATGATGAGGGGCCAGTGGATGCAAAAGCAAATTCAGCAAATTAGAAATCATATTTGAGTTTTAATGAAATGTTAAGTCAAAATTTAAGGAAAAATTAAAGGTGAGCTCTGAAAGAAATTTAAGCAACCATCATTTTACATTTGGAGAAAATGTTCACCCAAAGGAAAAATATATCTCAAAATCTGCAACAGTGGATTTGCTGCAGAAAATGTCACATTTTATAACATTTTTTGCAGCAAGCCCCTAGATCATTTTTGCCCGCGTGTAAATATTTCAGCGATCTGCAGTTTTCACCAACACATATAAAGCTGTGTTGCTCTAACATATACAGCTGGCCGGTCCCCGAGCAACAATCCAAAGAGAAAAATATGTTGGTGCTCTTTCACTCACATTTCATCAATCGTCCATGGCGCGGTGGTAGCGTGTCGGATTAATAACCAAGAAGTTGGTGGTTCAATCCTCGTTCTGTTAAGGTTTTTTTTTGTGAAATACAACCAAAAAGCCGTCGGTAATGTCGATAATTGTCGGTAACGGGCAAAAATGTCATACCCTTATATCGCAAAAAAATGCATGAGGACAGTTTTCATTCAGATTTTGATATCGAGAAATTAAAAGTGAGAGTGTGTGCAACATGGAGTTAAACTTTCTGTGCAGTTGCTGTGAAGGTTCCCATGGCACTTTGAAAAATTTAACTCCATGTTGCACGCACACACTCTCACTTTTAATTTCTCGATACTTTCATGCCGCCATGCATCAAAATCATGCGACCGCCGTTTGGGTGTTATGCATCGGTCTTCTCGTCATTTTTCGTTCAGCCCAGTTTGCGAGCAGCATTCGGTGACTGTGCTACATTCTCAGCCAAGTTACCGACAAAGTACTGTTGTTGGAAATGTGCAGAAGAAATACCCCGTGCTGCGATGTTCTAGGTACATCCACAACAGTTTGTTCAACATGCTGTGAATCAAAACAATACCTTCTACAATCACAAATGACTTCCCTTTCCCACATTGCAACTTTGTTATTGTTGTCCATGCTCTGCAAAGAAAGGGATGTTAATAAAATATAAAAACTATAAAATAACGATACTAATACTTTCCGGAACCTGAGTGCCATCAGGTTGTTGTTGTTGCTGTTGTTTCCAATGTGATAGATATCACACCGGAGACGTCTTGATTCGGTTGTCCTGGTGCGACCGTCCTCCAGTCGTAGGCCCAGGCATGACATGAAAATGAAGACAAAAAGATGCATTAATACATGAACTTCTTGCTCACGAATAACCCAACCCCACCCAAAACAAAACAGCTAATCTAGGTATGCACCCAAACCAACTGCGTTGTTCCGTGCCCTCCTCATTCGTAAAAAGTAAATCTTTCCCAGTTCCTGAGGGGAACACCCTTGAAGAGTATCGGGGCCGGCATTTACAAAGCGGATTCAGTGGCAGTTTCATTCTCAACTTAATGTTAACATGTTAGGGTTAATGATAACATTCCATAGGTCGCCTCCCTAAGGTGTCGTGATAAGGTCCAGTTTGTGACGATACACTACCTTCCCTTTATTAAGCAATCGATTCCAGAAGGGAAAAGATCACCAGTTGTGTTGGTCCGAGCCGGGATTTGAACCCCGATCTACCGCTTACGAGGCGGAAGCGTTACCACTGGGCTACGTGGCTCGGTCTCCTCCTCATTCGGCACTCAAAAAAATATTCATGTTGAAGTTACGTGAAAAGCTATGTGGTATTTTTCCACTAATGTTTTCACGTAACTTCTACGAGGTGACGCTAGTAGAAATGAAATTTGTTTTGCCAGATCATGTCACGTTGATTCTACGTGTTTCACACGTAAAAACTAAATGAATCAACCAATGATTTATACATGTTTGTTGTAGTAAACCTTATATGATTTGTTTTTGTTTAAGGAGGTTATTTCATTCTTTTTTCGAATAAAAATAAGAAAAAAAAAAGATTTTTTTTAATTATTTAAATTTGTTTTATTTATCAATTAATAATTTACTGCTGAACGATCTCACGGATGCATGCGATGCAACGATCGCGATGCAACGCATAACACTTCTTATCCAACAAAAAATGCCACGACGATGCTAGACTGCAGTCATGTGTTCTTCTCACCGTCGATCTACGATTCGTCGAGTTATTGGCTGCTCCTAGTATTTAGCGCCACACGCGTGGGCTGATGCCTTGAACTTGTTCTGGCCGGCATGAGAGTGACCGCAAAGCACCCGGTGTAGATGATCGGATCAAAGACGGACAACAGCTCCATTAGCACTTCTCTAGGACACACTCGGCGATGCCCACGTCCTTGTCCGGAAGTTGGTGTCACCACGGTAGCACCGACCTTGATAGCCATTTCGACTGAAGAAACCGGGATTGCCTTTTAGGGGTCCGTCAGGTCGCTAATGTTAGCTCCGGCCAGAATTTCCACAGGGATAGTAAATTCTTCTTCCAGAGACCGGTTTCTGTAAAGAAACATGAATTAAGCAAAATGAAACATTCTAAACTTAATAATACTTACCAACTTTTACATTTTTAAAGAAATTTCACGAGCACAGTCCGGCAACAGGTCTTCACCGTTCGCCGTAAATTTTCATACTAAAATAATCACGTAGAAATTTGGCGCACTCGAGAAAAAAAGATTCGTTGAAGTTACATTTCAAAACACATAACAGCTACATGAAAAATCCTAGTGGAAAAATACTATATGGTTTATCACGTAACTTCAACGTGAAAACGTTTTTTTTTGCCAGTACACTTTCACATTATTTTTACGTGTGTCACGTAAAACGGGCCTAGCGAGGGGAAAATCGGGGTTACGTGATTTTTCACGTAGCATCAACGTGTGGATTATTTTGAGTGGGCTATTTCGATATGATTGTCCTGGAGAATCCTCCCTAAGGATCGTTAAATTCCGAAGTAACTTCCCAAAAGGGCGCAACCCCTGTTGCAAACAAACAGTTCACTTTGAATGTGACTGGAATAGGCTGCCTGCTCACACCCAAGGCTACGCTCCATTGAAAAATCACTACGGAACTCCCTAGTGATGGCCGTCCACGCAATCATACTTCGTCATGATAGTGCTACCACGGACGAAGTGCTACCTTGTCACTCGCCTATACGTCGGTTACGTAAATACATGTGACAAGACAGGGCAATCACCACGATTCGAAACATGGACATCATCGACCGCCAGCTAGACAGATGTTCAAGTCATCATCTAGCATACGGGGAGGCATGAGGATAGGGAACTGATGCAGGACCAGAGCTATACTGTTCAGACTCTCATAACCAGGAATACTAACAACCAACATTTGGCGGATCGCTTCCCTGATTACGACAGTCGCAAACATGACTGCCGATACAGTCAGTTCCGCCCCTTCCAGGATGTCCTGCACCTGGGCATCCCTAGTATCCAAAGGCATTAAACATAGTTCAAACTAGCAGGACTGGGAACTTTATTTATTGCACTGTGGATACTTGGAATCTTGCAGCCCTTGGCCGACAGGAATAATTGTTCGAACATTGTTGCCAAATTTTGAACATGTTGGAAAAATATAGTTTTTCTTGAAAAATCGATAGAATATACAATAACCCAGAAAGTGTCAAAATGTACATGATGCCTTTTGAAATGTTACCGTCGAAATGATTCAAAAGTGATGAAATTCGCAAAACTCATTGCTCGCAAAACTTTTGTCAGAATCTTGTTTGCTCACTTCATTTCAGTTGAAAATGCTTGTAATGAGCTTGTACCCAATCAAACCGTTCTCCGCTTGACGGGTTCATTCCGCTTCGAATTCCGCTTCGAAAATTGCTTCGAAATTTTCTAAACGGAATCTCTGATTGGACTCCGTTTAGATTCCGTTTGATCCATTTTAGTACATTAGCGACACCTGCTGGTGTACGACAGAACCAAGATGACATTTCACCGCGTTTCGCCGAAGCGGTTTTCTTGTTGATTTTTTCCATCAAACGTCAAAGTGTTTGGAAAAAATCAAAAAGCGAAACTTGTTCGATCCTGTTCATTCGCGCCACGTTTTTCCGGGGAAAAAAACTTACTGTGGAAATAACTGGTGAGTTACGCTACGTTTCTAAGGATTCGGACCATTGACCCAATAACCAATACCTCCTCTTTCAGATTCCTGGCCGTCATATACGGGCTCGACGGAACCGGCTTCTTTTAAGTCTCTTCCAGCCGTATCTTCTCCATCCACTCGCTTCACTCTGAATCTTGTTCCGGCTGAGCTGGATATTTTGCTAATGCTGAGACAGGCCACCAGAGCCGAAATCTGTGCAACCTTCGTCGGGGTTCTCATTCTGCGGACCACATTCCCGGAGCTGTTGGCGGCACCGAACTCTGCCTTGGTCGACGCCGTTGGCTGGGACGCTTTGGCCGTGATGGCCGATTCAGCCTTGGCCGGACTGGCCTAGAGGTGCAGAAGCACGCGTGCACGAATTTGTTCACTGCACACGTAAGTTTTTTAAAACTTTTTATTTATAATCAAAACCAACTTTGGAATATTTTCAGTACAGGTGGACAATCACGGGGAGTTCCTCGATTTGAACGTTGGCCGATCTCGATGCGCCCGCTGGCAGGTTGTGGCCACTGGAACCAGCCAGCTGCGGAATGTGTGTGGGCCTAAGGCCTGACCTGGCCTGCTGTCTTTGAAAAGTTGCTGTTTGTCCTTCTGTTTTGCCCAACAAAACGCCGGTCGCGGCGTAATTGCTCGTGCCGCCTCCGGAGAGTGACGCCGTCGTGTCTAAGAACCCGATGGACGGCAAGCTGGCGGTGCTCTTACCAAACGCGCCTGACAGTGTCGGCGCCAGCAGTGACGCGGCTTACCCGTTCAAAAGCATGGCCCAGGCGCGCATGGTTCAGCGGCGGGAGAACACTCGATGATGTCACAATCCCTTTGTCGTGCCTAACCCTCCGATTGCGTTGGACCGCCAGCACCACCTCCTCCTCCGCCGGCTTACGGGTGAAGAGTGGACCACCTTTGCAGTCGTAACATCTTCCAGCACGGATCGCCGGCATTCGAATGCCTGCCAAGCTCCCTAACCTCGGTGCGACGACGACGAGCCTCTCCTGGACCAAGCGGCCACGCTCCAGTCGACGAAATCATCCGATACGATCGACGGCGGCCAAGACGAAGACGATGGAATCCCGCGTGTATCATCCCGGCGTCGAGTACGGTCGAATCGTCCTATGCGACTCTCCAAGTCGGCGGACAAGATAAAATAAAATCCACCCGATCGGAACGAAAACCGACAAGTCTGGACTCGGCTATCCGGATTACGCGGACGGCCAGCAGCAAGAAGCAGCAGAACGAATTTCACATCATCTCACTCACTAAAGCCTATGTAGTTTTGCGAAAACAAGATTATTAAAAATGGGGAATTTGGGGCTGTGACTCGTGTTTTATTAATAATTCAAAAGGCGCTAAGTACACATAGAAAACCTGTAATGGTTTTGACTTAAGTACGATAGAATTAATAAAAATAATCTCAAAGTATAAACAAAATTTAAAATTTTTTTTTTCTGGTTGAATTTTAATTCAACCAAAACAAAAAAGAAAATCACTATATTAAGAACAAGACGAAGAAGAAGCAGCTGTCAAAACTAACCCATCCATTCCGTTTCGATTCCGTTTGAATTCCGCTTGAACCGATTTGGGGCGAAAACTCAAACGGAACCGGTTGTTGCGTTTGAAACGGAATGCGGTTTAGAATCTAAAACGAACACTGTTTAGAATTCGAATCGAACTTTTTTCGCTCAAGCGGAATTCTAAACGGAATTCAAACGGAACGCGCTGAGTGGGTAATCGCACTTCAAACTGAAAATATGCCAACATAATCTTCTTGATGGAAATAACAAGCTTGATTTATTAATCTAAATTTGACGTGTATGTTTTATTCAAGATTAATTAAATTTTAACGTGTACAATTTCTTTTCACCGAAAATCAACATTCACGCTTACTGGGGGAACTCAATTTTTAAGTTCGTTCAAGCAAAATGAAGTTCGGTTCAGCGATGTCAAATTTAAGATGGGTTTGTTTTGATTTTTTTTCGCAAATTTGAGATCACTGAACCGATCTTCATTTTGCTTGGTGACTTTGCTGAAATTTAAAAAGTGACAGTTCTGGGGACTTAGCGTTTTCAAAGTGGGTGTTCTGGTAAGTTTGTTAAATTGAATCTTTTATTTAAAATATCTCTTAAATTTTATGTTTTACAGCATCATTCATGGCGCATCGAGTTCATTAACACTCGAGAGGAACCGGAAGCCAAGAAGCAACAAAATTTGTTTTACGGGGCGTTGCCATACAAGAGTAAAATCAACAAATACTTCCGGAATTTTCGCAGTGTTATCATCTTTTTATGTTTTTGTTTCTTCATATTTAGCACTTGATACTCGTCGATGACCCTCCTGGAAGACGACCGTCCCGCCGGAACCATCACCCATCAAAATGTTCACCGGTAAAAGGACCGCCGGAAGCAGTCGAAAGCGACCGCTGACGGCATCGCCGGTTCAGGCCGCAGATTCAGCGCGTTCTCCTGCACAACATCTCTACACCAGTTTCGCCACAAAAGTTCGGCAACAATCTGGGCGACTACTTGTTCCCTTAATAATCCCGGCCGCGGTTCACGTCCCGGATGACCGCTAGTTCACGTCCCGGATGACCATTCCGGTTAGGTGTAATCTGCCGCCCTGCAAAATCTCTGCTCGATTACGGTCTTTGCCACATGGCGCAGCCGGAAAAGGTGTTGCTCCGGAAGAATATTAAGAAACCTTAAAGGTTGGGACGGGAGGTTCGCGGCTGCCAATCCGTTTGTAATCGAACCGGATTGTGATTGAGAGGAGTAATCTTGCCCGAACAATAAATCCAAATCTGCTTCCACCACCCCTGGCGACCGGTGCCATCGACCTACTGCAGGAGATGCTCCTCGAGCGTGGGACCATCCGGGCCGACTTTTCGCTGTACCAGGACTTTATGGACCAGCGTCGGGATCTGCCGCTGGTTCCGGAACAAGGCAAGTGCGACGCCGACGCGTCCCGCTTTCGCAACACTGGCAACCGGCTCTATCTGGGGAAGCTTTGGTATGGTGATTTGCGGAGAAGGATATCGGTAGAGCGGGAGGCGTGTGTGGTTTGATTGAGGTTAGGTTTTGATGTATGTTTTTTTGAATTTGAAGGTCGGCGGTTTACTTCGAGCACGGCGAGTACGAGTTTGCACTGTACAACATCGATCTGGCCAAAAAACCGGAAAATTGATGCCGAAGCTGCGGGTCAGGGAGTTGAACTGCAAGCAGCAGATTGCCGCTGGCCGTTTGAAGGGCATGGTTCCAAGTCCGCGGATCGTAATTAATTTGGACACCAACCCGAACATTCCCTTTCTGGCAAAGGGAATGAGGGTTGATCACCGGCGAATCCTGGTCGCCGAAAAGGACTTTAATCCGGGGGACGTGATTATGGATGCGGAACAGCTGCTGACGGCGATTGATTTCAACCTGTGCTACGAAAACTGCAGCCACTGCGGAGTCAAGTTCAGCAACAGCTTGATTCCTTTCCCGGGCTGCGTCTTTTCCATGTACTGCGGCGAGGAGTGTCGGCAGAATAGCTGGAAGCTGTGGCATCAATTCGTGGCCACGAAGCTGCGCAATTTTTCCAACTTTAATCTGCTGAGCACTCCGCGTCTGTTTTTCTACGGTCTTTCTCTGTTCGATGACAATTTGGCCGAGCTGAAGCGGTTCTGCGAGGGGAAGCCTAGGGTGCAGAGCTGAACCGGTTCGAGTTGAATTACAGCAACCTGGACCGACGTGAGCTGTTCAGACTTCTGCAAAACACGGAAGCTCGTCGCGACCCGACCGGAGAGTTGAACGGCTACTTGGAGGAAAAGCTGATTTCTTACGGTTACTTCTTGGTGTTCTAAGCGAATCCATTGATGGTAACGGTCACCACTGGCCGTCGGAACTTTACGATCCAAACCTTGAACAAGCTCGCTCGCCTAGCTACCACCCTGCTCTCAAGCAACCGCGACTATCTCGGGCGTGGTTTGCCGGCGGCGACGGGGGTGCGAGATCGACTCGGAGCGGAGCGAAGCGTTTTCGTACGCCAACCAAACCAAGTGCTCGACAGGACGGATGGGTTTCAGTAAAATAACAGCGTGCACAGTGCCAGCAATCGGTGTGACGATCAGGACCAGGCACTGCACAAACAGAGACGCATTGACGTGGAGGTGATTGTTCCGACGCCGGACTTTACCGGGTGGAAGGCATCTGCACATTCTGAGCAGGATCCACATGGGCTATCTTTTGGCCACTCCACCTACATACCGGAACAGAATTGGTACCTTGTTACCAAACACTAGCTGCTGGCCACAATGGACACGATGCCCAGATAACTTCCGGTAGGTGGTACAATGATTTATTAGGTCATTTCAATGTTTTTTTTTTTCTTGATTCTAGGTACAAGCAGTGATCCGAGGCAGGCTACACTGATCGCATCGCACGTGGTCCGTGAATGGGGCATGGTCAAGCAAGTTGGCCTGCGGAAAATCAAGTCTTCTAAGCTTTCGCGCCCCGACATCAACGATAGCTACGACCGTGGCAAGAGTATCCTGAAGCAGCACGCCAGCACAATTAGAACCTGAAGTTTACGAAGAAGCCGCGCAGAGGAGCACTGTGGAATTTATTTTGGAACCGCTGAGCAAGCTGTTGATGCAGGTCGTCGAGGATGTGGATACCCTGCCAAAGCTGAAAATTCGCGTGACAAAGGAGGAAATCAAGTGCAACATAAGGCCGCTGTTGAGGTTGATTTGTATTCGGTTCATTGGGGAATTTTATGGGTTTGTGGACATGTGCGTTGAACACGCGAGATTGGCCAAATTTACACGGAATCTGCCAGGACATGCTGAGCTGTGATCAGAACGCGCAGTTGATGGTGCACAGCTCGAAGATTGTACTTTTTTCCAGGTGTTGGCGCGGATTATGAGCGAGAGGTTGCACGCCGGGCACGAGGTTCGAGTGCTTGGTGAGAACTACTCGTTCGTGGACGGGAAAAGATTCCTGTACGCTGTAGGTCGGGCTGTTTTTGATCTACGAGGCGCGTTATAAGGTCGAGTTCAACCGCGTCCAGGGAATTAGATGATCATCGCCAGAATCAACCTGTGCATCTTAAAAACCTCGACTATCATCCATGTCAACATGAACGAGGACGTGTTTATTTACCGGCCGCTCAAGTTAAACACCCAGTCCATCATCAAGATCGCCATCGAACCGATCAACCCGTCGGAACACCCAAAAATAATGGACGGCCTGCGCAAGGTCAACACATCTTACCCATTACTCTCGATTCGATTGTATGAATCCGGCGAGCACGTGATCTCAGCACCGGTGAACTCTACCTGGACTGCGTGATGCACCTGTGCAATGTGTTCCGAGATTCCGAGAGGTGGTGGCCTTTGCGAGAGTGTCGTCGAGACGAGTTCGCTCAAGTGGTTCACCGAGGCGTTCAACAAAAAGAACGATGATTACAGAACCGCTGGAGAAGGGTCTGGTCGAGGACGAGGCGAGTTTTTCCAGGTCAACTACGACTGGGATATGCTCGCGTCACCAGCTCTGCTCCGTCAAAGACTCCATCGTGCAAGGCTTCCGGTTGGGCTCTCATGATGGACCGCTCTGCGAAGAACCCATTCGGAACGTTCCTTCCTCATGGCCACACCCCGCCTCATGGAACCGTATCTCTTCGTCTAAGTGCAAGCCCCCGCCGATTGTGTTTCCTCCGTGAACACCGTCCTTGCCCGGCGACGTGGCCACGTCACCCAGGATGCACCCGTCTCCGGTTCCCCGCCATCGATTCGTTCGGCTTTGACACCGACCTGCGAACGCACACCCAAGGCCAAGCCTTCTACCTGTCCGTCTTTCACCACTGGCAGATCGTCCCCGGTGATCTGCTCGACAAGAGCATCGTCATCCGGCCGCTGGAACGTAATCGTTAATTTAATCGTCCGAACCGATAGCCCGCGCAACCTTGTTACCGAACTCTCCAACGATGTCGACAAGTGTCACTCGCTAGTCCTCGTCCACTCGTAGTCAATTCCGTTGAATTCCGCCAAACAAGATGTCCCGGGTGGAAATCCTCCGGTACGTGCAGTAGCACGAAGGTTTGGAGGAGGAACCGTTGCTCCTAATGCTGAAAATTATAATTGAACACAATTAAAATATAAATAAAATCAACAAAAAACTAGCCCAGAACGACAATTTCCTTTTCAGTATCATTCCGAACCGATATCCGTCCCCCGGAACCGTTTTTCTGCTTTCCTGGAGGATTTTTCCGGTACCCAGCGCATGTCAAATTTGACATCGGCTTCACCATGTTAAAATTAAGTTCGGGTACTCGATGTCAAATTTGTATGGCTACGGTTTGCGCCGTTTTGATTGGATCCACTCAAATTTGAGTTCCCCTGGTAAGCGTGTTGCGCTTTATCTCCTCTTTCGACCTTCGCGTCCAACGCCTGTTTTTTGTTTCCAAAAAAGAAACGTCAGATTCCTCTCGGTTTGTAAATAAGTGCCACGGCCACGAGTCGTTATCGGTAGCCGGCGGAACGACGGATTTCCCGAACACCGGATTATTCCCATTTCTGTTTGTCCCGCGTTCCCCCATTCTAGACTTAGTGTTTAACAGTTTGGACAGTTTGTTTTAAGTATTTAAGTGACTTTTTGTTGATTTTATACATTTTGACAAAAATGGTGCAGGCCGCTAAGCAGGAGGTGTGTGATGTTTTGTATTTGGAGCAAAGCGGGGGCAAGAGAGTAAAATGGGGTTTTTTCCGATTAATTTTAGCTGTACCTGCTCAACTGGGAGATCGCCAATCTGACCCAGAAGCTGATTTCCTTTTCGGAGATGTACTCGGCGGTTGATTTGAAAACCGTTGAATATTTGGAAAAGATGATCAAAACGACGGACCGGTTCCTGACGCAGAAGACGCTGGTTCCGGTGGGCGAGTGGGACGCCGGGGACAAGGCCATCTTCGAGGGGTACACATTCTCGCGCAGCATCAACTGCAAGATGTGCGACCGTTCGATCAAGATTACGAAACCGGGCCTGCTGAAGCACCTGGCGGAACACGACATTAAGGTGGAGAATACGCCGAAGGTAAAAACTCCGGCGAAGGAACCGTTGACCAAGAGCGAGAGTAAGGGACCCGTTAAAAGGAAAGAGCCCGTTCAGAACAAACCACGATTGCACAACGAGAAGCCCTGCCTGGAGGTGGGCTGCCTTCCGACGATTAAGGAACCTGTGTCGAACAAAATGAAAAAGTTTCTGACCAACAAGAGCCCGCAAGACCAGCTGAAAGCAACGACCGAACGGAAACAGGAGCAAGTCAATAGTCCGGTGCACGCGGCGATCGCCGCCGATTTGGAGAAGATTTTGGCGTACAAATTTCCGAACGTCAAGGCCCACCCGTTCGGTTCGCGTGTGACCGGTCTGGGCAACGACACGAGCGACGTGGACATTTACCTGGATTTGGACGGGAATCAAGAGGGAAATTTGTCCAAGGACACCATCCAGCGGTACTCCAACCAGGTGCAGGCCCTACTGCAAGCGTCCGGTCACTGGAGTGAGTTCAAGCCGATTCTGAACGCTCGCACGCCCATCCTGCGCACCTGGAACCTACAGCAAAAGCTAGACTGCGACCTGTCCTTCTCTAACGGACTGTCCATGTGCAACACCGAGCTGATTCAGTACTTCTTCGAGATTCAACCCGTGTGCAGTGCCGTCACGCTGTACGTCAAGGAATGGGCTCGCTATCTCAACATCGAAGCCCTGAACGGATACACCGTTACGCTTCTCACGATTTTCTTCTTCCAAGCACACAAACTGCTGCCCTCCGTGTACCAGCTGCAAACGAACAACTCCGAGGAGCACAAAGTTCGTCGTATTTCGCGTAAGTTTAACAAACGAATCACAATTCCCAGCTCATCTTGAATCCCCTTCCAGATTGGCGCGTCGACTTTGAGCGCAAGTCCCTGGAACAGCTCAAGATCGTCCCCATCCCGGAGGCACAAATCGAACTCTACCTAGGTGGCTTCTTCGCCTTCTACGGGGAAGCGTTCAAGTTCGAAACGAACATGGTGTGCCCCTTCCTGGGAACGCCCCAGCTTAAGATTCACTTCGACCCGCTCGGCACCCGAATCCCGGCCCAGATGAAAGCCCTGCGCGAGTACTACGCCACGCTGAACATGAACGAAGCCCACCCCGTCAACGAGCTGTTGCAGTACGCGAAACCGATGGTGGTGCAGGATCCGTTCGAGCTGAACCACAACGTTGCCAAGGGCCTGATGCCGATCAACGTGAGCAAGTTCCGCAAGCTGTGCGCCGAGACGGGACCGCTGCTGCAGAGTGCTGCCGCCAAGGGGCAACCAGAGGCGTAGGCCGCCAGGGGGCTCGGTTTTAATGGGTTGATGAAATTCGCACAAGAATAAAATTGAATACATCAAGCAGAATGGTGTGTGTTTTCTTTTGTTGTCACGAAACTAGGATAACGCTACCGAATTTTAGAGTTGTTTTTTTTTAATGTTTAACAGTTATGTAAAATTTCCTGATCTTTAACCCTCCACAACCCAACCCCGCCCCTAGGTGGGCTTCGATCTAAAAATTCGCCGCAAATCAATTTTTTAACCAATTTTTATTCTTTAAAAAGCATTGGAAATAAGATTTATTTTTAGGTTGGAAGTTTAGGGATCATCCATAAACCACGTGGACACTTTTTGGGAAACTGTTACCCCCTTCGTGAACAATTGTCCATTCAAAAAACTTTTTGTATGGATCGTGGACAATCGTCAGGGGTATTAAAAAAAACACCCAAAAAGCAAAAACTGAAAATTTGGCTTTTTAAAAAAAAACCTCCAGAAAACTAAAGTAGAACAAAAGTTGCTCTAAATGACCACTTGACGACACGGGAAAAATAAAAACCGTCGAAAAAAAAAATTACTAACATTAAATATTTCGCCCTTTTTGAAATGTTAGTTTTTATTTTTTGAGGAGATCAAAATGCCCTCCTAAACAACTAAAAAAATAAAAATTATCGAAAAAAATGACTTACATTAATAAAGGTATGAAACTTTGTCCATCGATTTTTTGTGTCTAAATGAGCCATTATGATTTAGGAATATTTAGCAAACAATAGTGACACTCTAAGAAGGACTATTTTTAAAAGACCGATTCTTAGCACTTGTTTACCAACCAGTCATTTTTTTTAAATTGAACCACACCAAAGTTCCTATTTAAACATATCTGTGAGCAGAAGTTGTAAAATGTATGAATGTTAAACATTTTTATTTTTTTAGGCTTCACGAAAAATTACAATTTTGCAGTTGACACTGGTTCGTGAAATCTAATATTTATCACATTTCGGATTCTCTTCGCATTTAAAAAAAAACTTTGCTTCTTAGAAACTGGAATTTGGTCAAAAGGAACCAGAGATACGACTGCCGCAAGTTTGCGTTGTCCCGTCACGCTAATAACACCGACCAACAAAATTTCTGCGCAGGCTCAACTCGAGGGGAAGCATGAAAATTGGGGTCCCGAGAAACACGCGCACTTTGAATTTTTCAAAAATATTTAGACAGGGCCGAATGGTTTTTCTCCAAAGTTTGAGGAATTAGTGCTGTTCGCTACTCCCACATATTGCATGCAATTTTAAGGTTGTATGCAAGAATGATGAATCGCCCTAATTATCCATCCAAACTTTGGAGAAAAACCATTTGGCCCTGTCTAAATATTTTTGAAAAATTCAAAGTGCGCGTGTTTCTCGGGACCCCAAACTTCATGCTTCCTCTCGAGTTGAGCCTACGCAGTCGTTTTTGTCAATTTTTGTAATAGGTCAGTGTAATCGCAATGCGTTAATTGATTCGAACTTTTGAACTTTTCTGAAGATTCATTCTTATTACAACAGAAGAAAAAAAATATGGTTCAGTTTGAGTAAAATTCCGGGCTCATTTTTCGTGTCTAGAAGCAAATAGCGACCAATATGGCGAAGCTAGAATATTGGAAATTTGTATGCACAAATGTGACAGGCAATCAACAGATCAATTGGTGTTGGGTTGATATGACCTCTTGAATACTCCAAAGCTTTCAGGGAATGAGCAATCCAAGATGGCTTTAAGGTGAAGCCGTTGATCATTTTCGAAGAAAATTGATCATCACTATAAAATATTCTGTATTAAATTCAATTTAACGAATTTCTGCACCCAAATGAATCAGCATGTGCCGGTTGTTGCCTTTTTGAAGCCACTGAAGGAATTTTTGATCTAAAGCAATTGTGTTTCAAAATTTATATAATTTTGTGGTACAATCATTGATGTTCTAGGGTATTTTAACCATTAGTGGACCCCCTAGTAGAGCCGAAGCATATTTTTTAACAAATTTTCAATATTTTAAGCACTTTTTCATAACCTTTTGTACAAAAAAATTAAATCTGAAGTCTTTTGAACAATGTTGACTATTTGTTTCATCAGTTACTTGTTTTTGAGCAGAAAAATAGTCATCTGAAAAAAAAAAATTTTTGCCTTTTATGGACCCCCTTTTCCTATAGTGGACCCGGGTCCATAATCCGATTGTGGACCCGGGTCCACTATAGGCAAACTGTTATTTTTATATCAAATTTAACCGATATTTGATGTTTTGATGCATGGTGTAGGTCTAATGATAGATATACTGAATAAAAGATGGATTTTGCTCACTTTTCATCATAAACAAATATGTTTTGTTAACAAATTTGGCTTTAAACAACAAAAAAACCTTACAGATATTTAAACACATTTATTTCCGAAAAAGATCAGAGATAACGATTCAAAACCCACTGCAAACATAAAAATAATTAAAAAAAGTAATCTTGATGCAAATTTTCCCATATTAATTACATAAATGGTTGACCGAACCTAAACATTAGATTTGTTTACAGTTGCTGATAAAACCACGCTTGTTTATTTAAAAAAATGTTTTTTTTTATTGATTTATTATTATGAAATATCATTTCAAACTGCAATTATGATGCTTCAGTTAAGTACAATTAACTATAGTTTTGATTAATTATAAATTCTTACGGCTTCAGCTTTTTGGTACTATTAACATGAAAACAGCTAGATTTATACTCATAATTGAACAAATATGCGTTTAGGTTGATAAAAACAAGCATTTATTGTATGTTTCAGAGAAACTTTTGCTTGGATACACAGTTTTCTTCATTTTTGAAAGTTAAATTAACAGGGTCCACTTTTGGAAAAGTTTGGATTTCGTTGTCCTATATTGGACCCCCCTAATTTTTGCTCGAAAATGGCAGTTCTTCGCTATATTTTAGTAAAGATCCTTTAACTTACATTATTTCGACTTGCTGAAGTTAAATAATCAGTCAAAAAATGATTGGATGGTTAATTCAATCATAAAATATAAATGCAGTTTTGTTGTGAAAATGCTAGTGGCCATGGCTGATTTCAGATGTCGAACTCAAAACACTTATTTTGGTAAAAAGGAAAATTCAATGTCAGTCAACATTGTTTTAAATCAGGGGTTCCCAAAGTATGGCCCGCGAGGTGATATTTTGTGGCCCGCGGACCCATTTTGAATGATCATGTAAAATGGCCCGTTGACCACTTGCAAAGTGATTTTAAACTTTTTTTCAAAATTGAGGTTTATTTTAAGCTTTTTTATGCTAATCTTTTTTTATTTTTTTGTTAATAAAAAATATCTTATGATTTATCAATATTTTGATCCTCACTTTAGGATTATAATTATATTATTTAGGAAACAATTTGTTCCAAATCTTTTGTAATTAAAACAATTTCACACGTTTCAATGTGAGTGAAACTAGTAAATATCGTCAAAACTTTTATCAAACATTTTTAGAAATATAAAAAAATGTTCAAGTTTGTCTTAGGTAGAATTCTGTAATAGTTGCAAAAATAAAAGTTTTCTTTATTAATTTGCATGTCATATTGACCCTTTTATGAACTGACCCTCAAACTTACATTGTACTTCCTTAGGAATTCGAACTCATTACAGTTAGATAACGAATTTGATTGACTATCAACTGATTCAGGCAGACAAAATGTGTAAATCTGAGAATCAAGTTTGCAGCAAATATTTTACAAAGCTTTCGTCGATCCCCTCTACCATTATTAAAAAATTGGCTCGAAGGCCAGGAGCAAAAATATATTTTCAAAAAACTTAAAAAAATGAAATTTAAGTGCATTTAGCTGAAATTAATTAAATATGCATTCCTTTGCATTTAAAATCATTTGAGCATGTTTGGGTTTATTGAAAATAATTTGAATTTTATTAGATTTTCGATGAAATAAAAATAATGTTGTTTCGCTTTTTTTTTGTTGAAAAAAATGATTGCAGGTTAACTTTACGGAAGCTTAAATCATTTTCTAAAAGTTTTTTTTTTCATTGAAATATTGAAATTCTGGATCTCAACGATTTTTCATTAGCCACACTTAACTTATAGATGAATTGTTCAACATGTAATGTCACCACCATTTTCGAAATATAAATACAAAACTTAATTTTTTTTTGAAAACACAAGTACATTAAGCTAAACACTTTTTTTTAAATACCAGAAACAACAAAATCAACAATACCGATAGAAACCAGTTATTTTGTGGTTTCTATTATTTTGAATACACTTTTTTTCAAATAACAAAAATGTAATCTTTTACATTAAAATAACGTAATTTATTTTTTTCAACAACCTTTTTTTGTAAATTTGGCCCGCAAGCTCATTTGAGCTTTAAATTTGGCCCGGCCTCCAAAAACTTTGAGCACCCCTGTTTTAAATGATGCTGAACATGCCAAATAAAAGATTTGTAGACAACAACACGCTTGAAATTGTGATTTTATTGAATTTTTCATCAAAAACCCTTCAGAGGGTCCACTATAGGAAAGGGGTCCACTAATGGATAACGTACCCTAGTTGGCAATCATTGATTAATGAGGATTTCCATAACTTTACAAGGAATGAGATAATCGTCATCAAAAGGAATCAGCATGTGCAGGGCACTATTCTAAACAACTGGTTGAAGGAATTTTGTCAAAATATTGAAAGAAACGCAAAATTTATATCTTTGAACGAAAAATCATTACAATGATGGAAGTATTCACGTTAAAAGATTTGAGTACTAGAGCTAGGGTCAGTGACCCCAAATAAATTGAAATTCACCTCTTGAATGCCTGTTACATTTTTGAATAAATATTTCCAATATTCTAGCTTCTAGCTCAGGATCGCAGGCGTCACCGCAACTTTTGATCACAAGCAAATAAATCAAACGCTGTGGTGCTGCGATTTTGTACTAAAAACGCAGGACGCAGTTCGCAAGTTCTAAATTTTGAAACATATGCAAATTTTCGCAGGATTTCTCCGTTGACAGTTCCAAATGGGAAATCACAGCAACCAACGCAGCTCATTGTAGATAGTCGCAGGAAAGTCGTATTTAGAACGATATTGTTTCACTTCTGTCATCGTGGCGCGGCGCAGGATCGCAGCAGTTTCCCGATGTAGATCGAGTTCAGCGATCCCAAATTAGTTAAATTGGACCTGTTGATAATTTTTTTTAAATATTCACCGCCATCTTGAATTACACATTCCCTGCACATTACATTGGAGTACCGTCAACAGTGGTGAATTGGGACAGATGGGGCGAATTGGGACAACAGTTTTAACCATGTAAGAGCACAATATTTGGATTTTTCTGGTTGGTTTTGGATAGAACACACTCAGACCAACTAAATGTGTACATCCATTTTCAAATTTAAATCCTTTAAGTGCTCTTACTACTACTGTCCCTATTCAGACTGTAGTCCTGATTCGTCCCAGATGACGGTATTATAAGGGTCATATTCGAGTTCAGCGACCCCAGATTTGTAACTAGTCGATTGAACTTAAAAATCGTTTTATGGTGATTTTTCAAATCAGCTGCCATATTGGACGCCATCTTGAATATCTCGGCTCCCTTTGAGAATCGGGAAAATCCATAAAAAACTGGCATGTTACACGATTTGCTTCTTGTATCCCTATTTTCGGGTTTTGTGCCTTGACTATAAGAAATTTACGTGCGTATGTATTGTGTGTACGTACACGAACAAAATTGAGGTTAAATTTTGTCAGGCAGCAAAACCAAATGGTGCGCTAGTGTGCGAAACGTCATAAAGCAAAACCCTGTAATGAAAAATATTTGCGTTGTCCAATTTTACGATTTTGTCGTCTCGCTACATGTTTATCTCTCTTGACTCAATCTTTGTGTTTTTTAATGTTTTCTGGAGAGAATCTTATGGAAAATTTGATGTTCTTTCCGAATTTTTATAAATATTGATATTTTTTTCCACAGATTTTCAAGTTACAAGTTTTTGTTAGCAACTGTGGCAATTTTGAGCAAAATTGGTTAATACTAAACTAACTCATTGATACTCGAGTCTGCAGTTGGTAAACGTGGTTTTCTTACAAAAATGTTTTTTTTTAAATCGATAATAACTTTTCAGATTGAAACAAGTTTTACAGCTTAGGTATGCTCGACAAAGTTGTGAAGCATTAATTTTCAAATAGGAATCTCACTTTTGAAAATATTTAATTTGCTAGTACTTTTGTATGGACACTTCTAAAATGCCTTGCTTCTGAATTCTGAGAAATTTTGAAAATTGGCATTTTTTTATCTCACTAAAACTCAAATATCTCGGCTCCGGAGTGTCGAAATGGCATTTTCTCAAAGGGAAAAATGTTTGCCATGAAATTTCCTACAAGCTGCATGTGAGCAATTCTCTACCAAAACCGGAAATGGATTTTATTTGTATTTTTTGATTTGGCTCAAACTTTGTGGGGGCCTTTCCTATGACCGAATAAGCTCTTGCATAAAACTTCGATTTTTTCCAAAAATCACTATTTTTTCAAAAATTCATAACTCGGCGGCTGATTTTTTGACCATGTTTCTCTATGGCTCAAAAGTTGCGGATTTTTGTCCCCTAAAACATATAAAAAATCTCGAAATTCAAAAAATACGTATTTTGGGAAATCGAGTTTTAGTAAAAAAAAAGTTGATTAAAAATTCTGCAAAAAAAATTCCCATGTACCTATTTGTTTTCTCAATAGCCCTCAACATTACCTACAACTTTGCCGAAGACACCAAATTGATCAGAAAATTCACTCAAAAGTTACAGCTGTTTGAATATTTACATACCATTTGCATTTTTGTATGGACAGCAGCCAAAATTGTATGGAGACTTGTATGGGTGAACCAATGACACAAAATAGCTTATTTGGTCATAGGGAAGGCCCCCACAAAGTTTGAGTCAAATAAAAAAATACAAAAAATAACAATAACAAATCAACGAAATCGGCCGATTTCGTAGAGAGTTGCTCATGTATTGGTTTTACTGGGAAAAATAGGCTGTGGTAACCTAAGCGAATTTTTGAAACGTTTTCTTAAATCTAATGGCGCATCATAACTCGCGATTAAAATTCTTTTTAAAGTTTTATGTTCCCACCACCCTCCGCATAAAACTAACCACTCGCTTCAACTTTAAACACGAGACTGAAGACCTCTCTCAAGATGCATGAACTTTCCCAGCTTGATCGCCCCGAGAGCACACGAACGTCATTGCTCTCACATTGCATCTCTCCACCTCGTCGCGAGTTCCATCGTGTATTATCGCTCTCTTCTTTCATCACCAATACTTCGCGTTGCGCAGACACACTCGACCCAGCCCATTCACTCACACTTGAACAACTCTCGCAGCGTGCGTGTCGACCGTGGTGTCGACTGTGGATGTCGACTTACCAAGAGATGTTCGGTACTAACATTTTAAAGTGGTTATTCCAGATTTCTCTAAAATATTATACGATCTTCAACAAATCATAAAATCTTCTATTATTATTCAACGAACCAATATTCTGCACACGCCTTATCTGCGACATTTTCCTGCTCCTGTACTCTGTTGTTTAGACTAACTCTTCAACTAAAACATTTCTCATACGTTAGCAAATCAGAAAAAAATGTTATTACTAGGTACATTTCGTAAATTTTACAAAACAAGCAACGATTACTCTTAGTTCTGCATCAGTAATAATTTTAAAATTGGCCAGACCCAATCTTTTAAGACTAACATAATGATTTCTTGACATCGCAATTCCGTTTTACATTTTGAACGGCTATTTCCCATCTTTTGGCGTTTCATGCAGTAATTTTAAGATGCTCCCTTTAAGTCTGAGCCACTGTAATTCTAGGCAATAGCTACAAATGTCATCCTTGTGGCCCTGTTGGCAATTAAATCAAATCAAATCAAATCAAATCAAATCAAATCAAATCAAATCAAATCAAATCAAATCATATCATATCAAATCAAATCAAATCAAATCAAATCAAATCAAATCAAATCAAATCAAATCAAATCAAATCAAATCAAATCAAATCAAATCAAATCAAATCAAATCAAATCAAATCAAATCAAATCAAATCAAATCAAATCAAATCAAATCAAATCAAATCAAATCAAATCAAATCAAATCAAATCAAATCAAATCAAATCAAATCAAATCAAATCAAATCAAATCAAATCAAATCAAATCAAATCAAATCAAATCAAATCAAATCAAATCAAATCAAATCAAATCAAATCAAATCAAATCAAATCAAATCAAATCAAATCAAATCAAATCAAATCAAATCAAATCAAATCAAATCAAATCAAATCAAATCAAATCAAATCAAATCAAATCAAATCAAATCAAATCAAATCAAATCAAATCAAAAATCAAATCAAATCAAATCAAATCAAATCAAATCAAATCAAATCAAATCAAATCAAATCAAATCAAATCAAATCAAATCAAATCAAATCAAATCAAATCAAATCAAATCAAATCAAATCAAATCAAATCAAATCAAATCAAATCAAATCAAATCAAATCAAATCAAATCAAATCAAATCAAATCAAATCAAATCAAATCAAATCAAATCAAATCAAATCAAATCAAATCAAATCAAATCAAATCAAATCAAATCAAATCAAATCAAATCAAATCAAATCAAATCAAATCAAATCAAATCAAATCAAATCAAATCAAATCAAATCAAATCAAATCAAATCAAATCAAATCAAATCAAATCAAATCAAATCAAATCAAATCAAATCAAATCAAATCAAATCAAATCAAATCAAATCAAATCAAATCAAATCAAATCAAATCAAATCAAATCAAATCAAATCAAATCAAATCAAATCAAATCAAATCAAATCAAATCAAATCAAATCAAATCAAATCAAATCAAATCAAATCAAATCAAATCAAATCAAATCAAATCAAATCAAATCAAATCAAATCAAATCAAATCAAATCAAATCAAATCAAATCAAATCAAATCAAATCAAATCAAATCAAATCAAATCAAATCAAATCAAATCAAATCAAATCAAATCAAATCAAATCAAATCAAATCAAATCAAATCAAATCAAATCAAATCAAATCAAATCAAATCAAATCAAATCAAATCAAATCAAATCAAATCAAATCAAATCAAATCAAATCAAATCAAATCAAATCAAATCAAATCAAATCAAATCAAATCAAATCAAATCAAATCAAATCAAATCAAATCAAATCAAATCAAATCAAATCAAATCAAATCAAATCAAATCAAATCAAATCAAATCAAATCAAATCAAATCAAATCAAATCAAATCAAATCAAATCAAATCAAATCAAATCAAATCAAATCAAATCAAATCAAATCAAATCAAATCAAATCAAATCAAATCAAATCAAATCAAATCAAATCAAATCAAATCAAATCAAATCAAATCAAATCAAATCAAATCAAATCAAATCAAATCAAATCAAATCAAATCAAATCAAATCAAATCAAATCAAATCAAATCAAATCAAATCAAACAAGCAGCGCTCGTCTCCAAAAGCCAACTTACTAAAAAACTAAAAACGCTACTCTGACGGCGAGAAACACCCGTCTCGCGGATCTTAGTATTAGTTACGAACGAGGAACGTTCGTCTAACAGTTCTATACATTGTTTTATTAACAACGAACAACGCTCGACACATTTCTTACCCTCGTCTCTCAAATTTCCAATGCTCTTCTCCAAACTAGCAACTTATAAAACAATGCGACGCGCAACGCTCATCACGACCTTGCGCATTTCCTACCAGCAAGCAACGCTCATCTCAAGGCTCGGCGCATTTGTTAGCAACGCTCGTCTCACATACTGTAAACCTCGTGTATAACGATCAACGCTATTCTTACAATTCTTGCCTCCGTCTCAAAAATCCAACTTATCCGACAACGAGCAACACTCGTCTAACAGTTCTGTTAATTTTTGTCAACGAGCAACACTTGCCACAAGGCTCCCCATACTTCTTACCAACGAGCAACGCTCTTCTCACAATTTTCCCACTTACGCTCTTCTTCAAACTCCCAACTTATCAAACAGTGTGAAGAGCTTGGCTGACGGTTCTTTGCGTTTTTAGTTAACGAGCAACGCTCATCTCACTATCATGCGCATTTGATACCAACAACAACGCGTAATGCTCGTCTACGATCCTTCACATTTGAAGTCAACGAACATCACTTATCTCACAGCTCTGCGGCATCAACAACGCTCGTTGCATGATCATTCGTGTTCTAGCTAGCTATGCCTCACATTTTAGCTTATCGAACACGAACAATGCCTATCTTCGACCAACGAGGAACGTTCATATATAATGCACCTGGCCAACTAGGAACTCTTGGCCCATGATTCTGACCAACGAAGAAACTCCGTCTTAAAAGATTCACAACATTCGTTGACAACAAGCAACACATGGCATATGAACAACCAACGTCTTACAAACATTCATTCTCGTGACCGACGAGCTACATCTGTCCCAAGGATCTTACCATTTATTGCCAACGAGCAACGTTCCTCTAACAAAATCCATCTTAATGAGCAACGAGTTATGCTTGTCCCATCTTGAATCCTCGTTGACAACGAGCAACGTTCTACCACCCTCTTGGCCAACGAGCAGCGCTCGTTTCACGACCTTCACGTTATTAACCAACGGACTGCGGCCTCATCATAAACAATTATCCTCATGGACAACGAGCAACGCTCGTCTCACGATCCTTGTGGCTAATGAGCAACCATCTCATAAGCATCCATCCTCTTGTCTAACGCGTAAAACTCATCTCACGGATCTTCTCTTTTGTTGCCAACGACAACACTCGCTTTCTAAACATCCATCGTAGTGATAAACGAGCCACGCTCGTTTCACAAGCTATGATCATCGTAAACAACGAGCAACGCTTGTCACACAAACATCCATCCTCGTGGCCAACGAGAAACGCACGTCTCACAAGCTTAATCATCGTGGCTAACGAGCAACGCTCACCAACATCAAGCCAAGTGGCCAACGAGCAACGCTCGTCTCACAAGCTCAATCATCGTAGTGGCCAACGAGCAACGCTCGTCTCACAAGCTTAATCATCGTGGCTAACGAGCAACGCTCACCAACATCAAGCCAAGTGGCCAACGAGCAATTCTCGTCTCACAAGCTCAATCATCGTAGTGGCTAACGAGCAACGCTCGTCTCACCAACATCAAGCCAAGTGACCAACGAGCAATTCTCGTCTCACAAGCTCAATCATCGTAGTGGCCAACGAGCAACGCTCGTCTCACCAACTTCAATCCTAGTGGCCAACGAGCAACGCACGTCTCACAGGCTCATTCATCATAGTGGCCAACGAGCAACGCTCGTCTCACCAACATCAAGCCAAGTGGCCAACGAGCAACGCTCGTCTCACAAGCTCAATCATCGTAGTGGCCAACGAGCAACGCTCGTCTCACCAACATCAAGCCAAGTGGCCAACGAGCAACGCTCGTCTCACAAGCTCAATCATCGTAGTGGCCAACGAGCAACGCTCGTCTCACCAACTTTGTCCTCGTGGCCAACGAACAACGCTCGTCTCAAAAGTGTCACCATCGTGATCAACGAGCAACGCTCGTCTCACCAACATCAAACCTAGTGGTCAACGAGCGACGCTCGTCTCACCAGCTTAATCTTCGTGGCCAACGAGCAATGCTCGTCTCACAAGCTTAATCCTCGTGTTCAGCGAGCAACGCTCGTCTCTATATTTGTGGTCAACTAGCCATGTAGTCCCACAAACAGTCATATTCGAGGTCAATGGGGAATTTTCAGAACCACAACATTCTTTTAAGATTTAGCAAATATCAGCTTTAATTGCATTATCAACATAAAGTCCAGCACAAAGGTTTTAACCTCACCCACCTGCACAAATCAAAATCTCAAAATTGCAATTCCGACATAAACAATTAAATCCACACGACATAAGGCCGATATCGACCCAACATTAGGCATGAAATCATAAAATTATAATAACGTGTCGGCTCTACATCGACTCGACTTCGAACTAAATATGCAAAGCGGGACGCAAAACTAACTTTCAATATGGCGTTCCTCAAACAAGTTTTTGGACTAGCACCTGGCAAAACTTTTCTTTTTCTACGATCAGAACGACTTTCTTACACTTTTCACCATGCTTTTCAGCGCCTATACTTACACAACAAATAAATCTCTCCCCGTGGGAACATAAAACAACACTTTTTTTTTTGGTTCGAAGACGTTCCAAAGTATTAAAAAAATAACACCATTATTTTACTCTACCAACCACGCCATTGTGGTAACCTAAGCGAATTTTTGAAACGTTTTCTTAAATCTAATGGCGCATCATAACTCGCGATTAAAATTCTTTTTAAAGTTTTATGTTCCCACCACCCTCCGCATAAAACTAACCACTCGCTTCAACTTTAAACACGAGACTGAAGACCTCTCTCAAGATGCATGAACTTTCCCCAGCTTGATCGCCCCGAGAGCACACGAACGTCATTGCTCTCACATTGCATCTCTCCACTCCTCGTCGCGAGTTCCATCGTGCATTATCGCTCTCTTCTTTCATCACCAATACTTCGCGTTGCGCAGACACACTCGACCCAGCCCATTCACTCACACTTGAACAACTCTCGCAGCGTGCGTGTCGACCGTGGTGTCGACTGTGGATGTCGACTTACCAAGAGATGTTCGGTACTAACATTTTAAAGTGGTTATTCCAGATTTCTCTAAAATATTATACGATCTTCAACAAATCATAAAATCTTCTATTATTATTCAACGAACCAATATTCTGCACACGCCTTATCTGCGACATAGGCTACCCAAAATTAAATGAAAAAAAATTAAATCTTTACCAGTTCCTGAGAGGAACACCCTTGAAGAGTATCGGGGCCGGCATTTACAAAGCGGATCCAGCGGCAGTTTCATTCTCAACTTAATGTTAAGGTCAATCCGGTTGATCCGAGCCGGGATCTGAACCCCGATCTACCGCTTACGAGGCGGAAGCGTTACCACTGGGCTACGTGGCTCGGTCAAAGTTTCAAAATTAAATGAGCATTTCTGAAAAAAGTTTCGAAAAAATGCGATTTTTTCGACATAAATCCACCTGGGAGAGTAAAAAAACTTAAATTTTGGTCCAATATTGATAGTGCGTCTTAATCTCTGGACAAAGACCTATCGTTTGAAGATAATACACACCTGATAGAATCAGTTTTTGTATTGATTCCAAGCGATTTTAGAAAATTTGTTAAAAAAAAAATGACTTTTTTTAGTAAATCGACTAGGGTAGTATTTATTTATTTTTTCTTGTCTAAGAAAACATTGTTCCTAACATCATAATGTATCATTTAAGAAGTGAGCACCTAAAATTCCTCGACATGACCTCAAAATGGGACAGCCTAATGTACAATAGGACCTTTTGAAAAAGTAAGCGAGTAATGACTAAAATTCAGTCATTCGTTTTTTTTACGAGCAGTTTTTCAACTCTTTCTTTAGATAACATCTGAAGAATGTAGGAAGGGTTAAAAACCTCTCGATTAAAAAATAACAAAAGTCCAATTAAATGACTGTTACATACAATTGAAAAGCAAATGAAATAAAGATAAAAATAAATCGACAAAATGCAAAAAAATGCCAAAAACCAAAAAAAAATCCAAACACTCGAAAAAACTGAAATAATTATTGTTCCTGAAGCAAAGCAAACATCAGAAACTGTGTGCATAAATGAAATCCACACAACAGAACGAAACAAAAGTAACACCAAAAACACATTAACTGTTCAAACCAGCAATCTCCAAAAACTGCAACGAGACGTTTTGCAAACTCGACTCAACACGTGTTGTGACTTCAAGTCCGCGAGAGTTCTCTCCAGCCTTCGTGACTCTCTCTCCTCTCTCCTGGATTGACCACAGCTGCAGCAGCGTCGTACAGCAAGACAGTAGCACAAACGAACGCTTTAGTTTGGAGATCGTGACCGCCGCAAAAACACGACACATGGACCATTAAACCAAGTCGGATCAGTTAATGGTACAATGGGTTGGAGAATGGTTCAGAAAGTGAGATTTGTGTAGTGAAGATAGTGACTAACACTCAAACGCTCGGGTAGTCATTTGACCCCTATTTTTTTTCTTAGAAATCCCATAACTTTTGATAGAATTGACCAATTTGGATGCTTTCGGTTGCAAAAGATCCAGATTTGTCTATATTTTGAACTGCCAGATGGGGGACAAATGTGGTCTTCTTTTACCGGAGATATTCCGGATTCTGTTGGGGTACCTCGGCCCTCCTATATGGGTATTTGGCCAATATAATAAAAACTTTTCAACAGAAAAATTTCGGAAATGATGCAAAACTACAAGGCATTATCCTAATACATCATCCTGCAAAAATAATTGACATGGTTAAGTCCTACGGGGCAGCGGAGCCGGTTCCAGTTGGGCAACAATTGACATCAGCTCAGTGAACCGTTTCCGGATAGAACCTGTTCCGGTGCCCGAAGGTCTTCAGCATGTCATTTATCTATGCAGGATGATGTTTTAGAATGAATCCTTGAAGTTTTGCATCATTTCCGATTTTATTCTGTTGAAAAGTTTTTATTATATTGGCCAAATATCCATTTAGGAGGGCCGAGGTACCCCAACAGAATCCGGAATATCTCCGGTAAAAATGGACCACATTTGTCCTCCGTCTGACAGTTGAAAATATAGACAAATCTAGATCTTTTGCACCCGGAAGTATCCAAATTGGTCAATTCTATCAAAAGTTATGAGATTTTTAAGAAAAAAAATAGGGGTCAAATGACTACCCGAGCGTTTGAGTGCTAATTATAAGTTTAGTTTAAAGTGCTTTTGAGTGATTTAGTGAGTTTCATTTACATTAAACAAACATATTTAGGCTAATTTAAAGTGGAACGAAGAAAAAATGCTATAAATTTATGTTAACTTTTTTTAAAATGAATAATTTGTATGTAACCTAAGGAAGAAGTTACCCCTTTCATAATACGTGAGTGAAGAGTGAAGAAATGAACGAAATTTACAGTGCCAGCTGTCCAAATCATGGCTTTGCAGCTCATCACTCGTCGATCGATTGCATGACGTGATCGTTTGTCTTATTTGCTGTAAACACACAAACATAACCCGCCGCCGCCGGCCCAGAAAACATCTGGTTCAATCGAACTTTGATTTGCCGTAAAGTCCATAAATATAAAACTGTCTCTCTAAACACGACCAACATGTGATCCAGTTGGGACGCACAGGAATTGCTAATCGGTGAGTGAGGATCGTGAAGATTTGGGCAAAATGGAAAGTACCGGAAAAGTTTATCACGCGACCCGGAATTTTATGTTTAAATATTTTTTGGCGGTAAGTTTTCTTTTGCAACATTTTGAAAATCAAAAGCAATAAAATACAAACTCTTTTCAGTTTGTGTGGATCGGATTCAACTTTGTAGTATTCTGCAAAGCATTCTCCAACTATCACCATGAGCCAGAGTTTTACTATCTAAGCAAAATCTTAGGCGTAAGTCCACCCCACCTGACTTGTACTAGACAAATCTAACGTTCAATTCCTCCGACAGAATGGCCTCTGCGTTTCGCGCGGAACGGCCCCCGTGCTTAACCTGACCATGGCCCTCATTACGCTGCCAATGTGTCGATCACTGAACGTGGCGTTGAACGGGGCGTTTGGCAGGTGGTCCGTTCGCGTTTTGGTGTTTTATCTGGAGAAAATCAAGGTGCTGCATCTGGCGCTGGGCGTCGGGCTGATCATCGTGGGGGGTGAGTGAGAAAGGTGTAGTTATTTAAATTGTTTAAAAACTGTCTTTAAATTTTAGTGATTCACAGTATTGCGCATTTTGTGAATATTCACAATTTTATCGAGAACTACGATGAGAAATATGACTCAATCAACTGGGCTTCGGGACAGGACGATGTAAGTAAAAAGAACAAATTATTAAACTGTCTACTTAAGAAATCTTAATTTGCATTATGGATATTATTCGACGCAATTTTTAAAGTGTCACTAAATTGCAATTTTAGTTTTTTTCAGATTTTTTTCTCGAAAATACTTAATTTAACATAATATGGGTAATATTTAAGGCAAAATTTATAAAAAATGTCACGTCGGTCACATGGGCGTAATATTAAATATTTGGCCCTTTTAAAATGTTAGTCTTGATTTAAAAATTTTCAAAATATTTTTTTAGAAAAAATCGGAAAATTTCACGAATGTTTCATATATTAACATTGAAAATCGGACCATTAATTGCTGAGATATCGTCATTAGAAAAAGGTGGGTTGTTTTGGTGAGATTTAGAAAACTTCAATTTTCGTGTTTCTTTTTCTTTAAGCCGCTGTATTTCAGCAACCAGAGGTCCAATCTTCAATGTCTCTTAGACATTTTTATAGCAAATATTCTGAACTTTTAAAAAAAAAATATTTTTGGAAATGGTCACTCATGGTCACTATTTTTTAAAATTGAGAAACTGCAAAAATTTCACTAAAATCAAACTTTCGGTGGCTATATCTTGAAAACGGAGCCCTTTATCAAAAAATCTGTAAAGTACTTTTCGATTGCAAATTCAATTTTGCATTAATAAGTAATGTCAAACTTGGTTTTGTATGAAACTTCGATTTTTTCCAAAAATCACTATTTTTTCAAAAATTCATAACTCGGCGGCAGATTTTTTGACCATACATGTTTCTCTATGGCTCAAAAGTTGCGGATTTTGGTCCCCTAAAACATATCAAAAAATCTCGAAAATCAAAAAATACGTTTTTTGGGAAATTGACTTTTAGTAAAAAAAATGTTGATAAAAAAGTGTTGTTAAAAAAATCTGCAATTTTTTTCCGTGTACCTATTTTTTTCTCAAAAGTCCTCAACAATACCTACAACTTTGCCGAAGACACCAAATTGATCAGAAAATTCACTCAAAAGTTACAGCTGTTTGAATATTTACATACCATTTTTGTATGGACAACAGCCAAAATTGTATGGAGACTTGTATGTGTGAACCAATGACGCAAAATAGCTTATTTGGTCATAGGGAAGGCCCCCACAAAGTTTGAGCCAAATCAAAAAATACAAAAAATAAAAATGGTCGAAATCGGCCGATTTCGTAGAGCGTTGCTCATAGGAGAAACAAGGATTTTCAAAACAATACGAAATTTTGTCAAAATTGTAGTATTTTCGAAACAATAATTTTTGTTTTTTAATTAAAGAAAAAATATGTTTTTTTTTTTGCGAAAATAATACAATATTTTGTCGAGATTCGAGTACTTTATATTAGAAACTGTAATACAGCCAATTCTTATCGTATCCGAGTATTTTTTGAAATATACTGTATTTTGAGAAAACTTTAGTATTTGACATTAAAATTCTAATGAACAGCAAATGACACTTCGCTTAAAAAAAAAGTTTTCAACTAATTTTGGCAACTATCCACATTCAGAAAGGCTATTGAAATTTTCAAAAACCTGCTACTCAATAAAAATATTTACCCTTTTTTTGGACTTCTCGTCAAAAAAATGGATTGCGCAAATATCTTTTTTTTTAAATCTCATTTTTGGATATGCTTTGAAAGCCAAAAATGCAGGTCAAAATTCATAAAAATATGTTGACTTAATTTTGGGAGATAAAGTTAAATTTGCCTTCGGAAAGTACTTCACAGTAATTTCGATATCGTGCACCGATTTCGAATTATATCACTAAACATTGTTTTTTTTTGTGATAATGTGACTTTCACTTGTAATATGTAATGTATTTTCGTCTTTTTCCATGTTTTTTTTTAAAAAGGAAAAATTGGCAACACTGCCAAATTAATTTTGAACAATATGAGCCAAAGCTCAAAACATGCCATTTTTAGTAAAATAATAATATTTTGTGTTTGTTTTTCAAATGTTGTAAACAATAATAATATTGAAAATAATCAAAATACAGAGCGGATTCGCTAATTCGAATAGTACTGCTTTCTAATGATCGGATCCAAATTCGCTAGATGGAACGCCTGACACCTGTCAAAAGCTTGAAACTACGTTTTTGGAAACGACAATGGCCGAACAATGGTGTTAAGTGCTAAGAAAGGGTAAATTTCCCCTAATTCGAATACGTTCGAATTAACGGATTGTGCGTTATGATTTTTTACATTTTTACATATTTTTAGTGTAGGTAAAATTACTCAAAAAAGAGATAACATTCAAATTCAGCCAAAAAAAAAAACTCATTTTCAATCTTCCAAAATTCAACTTTTTTTAAAGTAAAACTATACTACGTATCACAAGTGTGCACAGAAGCCCCACACAAACTAAAAGGAAGGTATTGCTTTTACAAACTGTGTATCAAAATAACTTTACGAAGAGTAAGACAAATTTTCCGCATTCTCCAACAATTTTTATGACGTATCACAAGATAGCACTATCATTTTGATGAGAAATTGGTCTATATGTCACAAGTGTGTATTGCAATATCCGGAAAACTGAAGCGAATTTATAAAATCGGTTGAAAGCGTCTTGTAAAGTTGGTTGAGTTCATCAACTCGTCATTACTAACTCATTTTCGACCAAAATGGTCGTGGTCACAAGATAGCACACAAGTGGCGACATATAAGAATTGAATTGCGACGATATTTTTTTTGACGACGATTAATTGGAGCGCAGGATTCTACTTAAATTTCACAAAAACTTTGTATTTCAACTTAAAAACTTCAGAAATATGTCCAAAAATCATGTTCAGTTCATATTAAGGACAATTTCCAACATTTTTAAATGTTTTATGAACAAAAATCAGAGTGTCTCAGAGTTACTCATGAGCCCAAAAACAAAGCGAAAAATGAGACAACTCAGGATTCTGGACATATGAATGAAACAAAAATTGTAGAAAAAATGCATCAACATTAAAATTAAAATCTTCTATCAATTTTCACCTAACAGAGCAGGCTCCGCCTACTGCTCGCCACGCCCACCGGCTTCTCGGGCTGCGTAATGCTTACCACGTTGCTGGCCATCGCCTACTTCTCCTCTCGTCAGATGAGAGATCGCTTTTACAACAGCTTCTTCGCAGCTCACCACCTGTTTCTGCTGTTCTACGGGATGATGTTCTATCATCCGCTGAGGTGGGTTAACTCCGTGTGGTTTTTGGATGATCATGAGTAATTATGATTTCGATTGTAGCAACATCATCAAGTACCAAACCAACTTGAAGACGCACCCAAACGGGTGCGACATGGTTGACGAAGCGGTACTCCGGAACGACACTGTCCTTCAAGCAATCTGCAGCGAGGAACCTACGTTCGAAGCGGGAGAGAAAATCGCTTGGATTTGGCCACTAATTGGACTGTCCGTCTACCTGTTGGACGTAACTTGCCGCTATCTGACGACTCACTCGAGTTCCCGGAAGGTCGCCACGCTGCAGTCCCACGTGCTCCCGGGAAAGGGAATCTACCTGCGACTCCGGTTCACCCGGACCAAACGAGTCCCGGTCGGTGCCGGCCAGTACGTTCTCCTCCAGTGTCCCGCCATTTCCACCCTCGAGTGGCATCCGTTCACCGTGATTGATGTAAGGCTTTTGACATAACTTTAATATCTACACTCGCTGAAATCGATTCTTCCCTAAGCAGTTCCCAACGACGATCCACAACACGGTTTCGCTGGCGATTTCGGTCCGCGGAGATTGGACGCAGCGGTTGTACGAGTTGGTGTCGGAGAGGGAACGCTACAAGCATGACTACGGGGTGGAGATCTGCCGTCGGAGGATCGACTTCCTGCTGGATGGTCCGTATCCTTCGGCGATGACCAGTATGCTCAAGTACAAGCGGATCGTGTACGTGGGCGCCGGAGTGGGCATCACGCCGTTTGCGGGATTCGTGAGGCATATGCTGTGGGTATTTTCATAATTGAGTGGATTCGTTGGAACCTTACATTTTTCGTTTTTGCAGGAATTTTGACGCGAAATGGCCGACTCGAATACATTTGATTTGGATTGTGAAAAATGCTGAAATGTTCACCTGGTTTGCGGATGAGCTGACAAAGCTACAGGAAAGGGTGGGTTTTTTAAACCAAAAACTAACAAACTAACAAACTAACAAACTGTGAACATTGATAACAAAATATTTCTTATGGTTAGTCGTTTAAATGCGACGATACACTCAAACCCCGATGGTTTGACACCAACTGTTGTCAAACGAACGGGGTCACGTTTTAGTTTGACACCCCTTTTACACGGAGTTCACACACACTACCAAACGTTTGTTTTGATAGTGTGCGTGAGCGCCGTGTAAAAAGTGACAGTTCGTCACTTTTTAGTTTGACTTTGACCAACCACCGGGGGTTGAGTGTATCAACAATCCCTCCTCCTCGACCCCCGGAGGTTGGTCACCTTTTCGTTTGACACTTTTGGTTTAACAAAGTCAAACTAAAAAGTTACGAACTGTCACTTTTTACACGGAACTCACGCACGCTATCAAAACGAAAGTTTGGTAGTGTGTGTGAATTCCGTGTAAAAGGAGTGTCAAACTAAAAAGTGATCGTTTGACAAAACTTGGTGTCAAACTATCGGGGTTTGAGTGTATCACTTAAAAAAATCTTATCTTTTTCCTCAGTTTTGGAAGCAGAACAAACCGGATCGCTTCACGTTGAAGCTGTTTTGGACCCAGAACTTCAACCAAAACCTGGTCGAAGAATACTTTAGCGACTATCCGACGCTGAAGGCGCGGATTTTCCCGGGGCGACCCAAGTGGGACGACGTTTTTCTGGACTTTGTCACGCTTTATCCAAGGTAGAGAGTTAGATTTAATGACGGATATTTCGACGAATAATTTGTGTTCTTAATTTCAGGAAAGCGGTAACATTGTTCAGTTGTGGACCAAAAGGCCTCACCAAAGAGTTGAAAAGTCTTTGTAGGCGCTATCGAAAGCATGGCTGTAATTTTAGTTACTTCCACGAAGGATTCGGATAAAAGTATTAACTGTGTATGTTTTCAGTATCGTTCATGTGTATTTATTTATTTAACTGCCACTAACAAGGCTGCAAGCCTCTAAAAATCTATAGTATTGTTAAGTTTCTTCAGAACTTGCTTTAAAAAGTAGATCATTTCACAGCTTGAAAGATTTCCTGCTCGTAAATATCCATGAATAGTTCGTTGAAAAATAGCAATTTTTGCTAGAGCCAGCTTCATCTAAACGTTGCATTTAAATGTATTTTGAAAAGAGTTGTAGAACAAAATAAAATAAATTTTACCTCGCAAAGTGTCACGGACTGCACAGCCTTCAGGTTGTGAACATGTTGATAGTGATTCGTGTACTCTTTTTTTCCTTCGAAAGAAATCTACGCCAGAAATGTACAAATCAATACTACGTTACTACGTAATATTATTCATTTTTACTCACGCCACAACACTCGATCGCCCCATGCTGAAAAGGTTCCGTTGGCAGGGAAATGAACCGTTGCAAAAGCTTCACCACGTCGTCCCGAACACTTTCCAAAGTGTACAGAAATAAACTACGGTACAGTTCTTTGTGCAGCAATAACGAATCAAACTCATCCAGAAATTTTCTCGATTGTTTAATCACCTCGTCCCTCTATTTAAAAGAAAAAAAAAATGTAAGAATAAATTCTTGAAAACTTTTTACCTTAAAATCAGCTTAATACCATAAGTTCAATTCGCTGATCCGGAAGACTTGCGCTTTCGACTACCATCTTCTTCAAACTTTAAGAACCAATTGCTTGATCCCACCCAGTAGGAGAAGTCAATCAACTGGCTAGTGCTCAGAGATCCCGTGACTCATTGGATGAAATTCTCGTTGAAATCAGCAGCCTTCTCGACCATTTTATTTCTGTATTTTTATAAAAAATGTAAGGCCATTTTGTTGAGGTTTTTTTTTATATTTAAAACATATCAAGCAATTTAGCAATAGAGCAATTCTCTACCAAAACCGGAAATGGATTTTATTTTTATTTTTTCATTTGGCTCAAACTTTGTGGGGGCCTTCCCTATGACCAAATAAGCTATTTTGCGTCATTGGTTCACCCATACAAGTCTCCATACAATTTTGGCAGCTGTCCATACAAAAATAGTATGTAAATATTCAAACAGCTGTAACTTTTGAGTGAATTTTCTGATCAATTTGGTGTCTTGGGCGAAGTTGTAGGTATTGTTGAGGACTATCGAGAAAAAAATAGGTACCGTCAGTGGGGGTGACTATGGGTCAAATAACGATACACCTCTCGAAATTTCTTAATAACAATAACAATTTAAATAACATCGAAAATCTTTTAACGTAGATTTGTTCTTAGATAGTTTACTAACATTTTCCCAAAATATGGTGGATTTTGATAAACACTACCTTAAATGGCAATAGTGTGAAAATTGACCCAATCTCACCCCTTAGAGGGGGTGACATTGGGTCAAATGAAACTAAAATGATGCTCAAATACAACGATATGGTAAAAACAAGTCATCCAACAGCGTTTCTTGTTCGAGGGAATCGTATTGACACCCCGCATAAACGAGAACCTTAAAAAAACTTTTTGTTAAATGGTTTTCTCACCATTTCAGAGATCGTAACCACTATTTGAAAAATGGTAGGAAAACCTTAAAAATACCATATCGGAAATGGTACCCTACCATTTTTCATAAAGTTCGACCATCTGAATTGAGGGTGGTTAGCAACGGTAACCTTAAAAATTCCCGAACAACGTTTCGTCAAATTACCATTTGTGTAATGGTAAAAATAAAGTCAATTTTCGCGAAAAAGCGACCTTTTTCCCCCGGTTTTTACTGTTTGAGAAATGGTTTTTAAATAGTATTTTAAGGTTTTTCTTACAATTTTTAACCTTGCGTCTACTATTTTAGAAAGGGTTTGTAAATGGTTTTTTAAGATTTTTCTTGCTATTTTTACCTAGCGCTACTATTTTGGAAATAGTTTTCATATGGTTATTAAAGGTTAATTCTATAATTTCCTGCAGTTCCACTATTTGCAAAATAGTTTTGAAATGGTTATTTAAGGTTTATCCATAAATTTTCGACCTGTTTTTACTATTTGATAAATGATTATTAAATGATAAATTAAAGTTTATCTCAAATTTTTATACCTACCAAATTTGTACAGAATTGTTCACTTTTTGACGGATGGTTCACAACAACAATATTGGAACTTTTTCGGCTTTAATTCTAGTTGATTGCCGATTCTGCCCAGTTGATCATACTGCCAAAGTCATCCAAACCTGAAAAATGAGAAAAAAAAATCACAAAGTATCGAGTAGAATGTAACATTCAAATATGTGTACTTATCTGATGATTCAAATGAGTTCCTTGATTAATGCCAATCGTGCGTTCGCTTCGATTTTGTTTTGTCGGTCGGCTGCCGCCAAGATCTCTTTCGATTGCCGATCGAATCCTCCAGCACCAGCTGTTCCGTTGTTTCAAGTTATCCACGGCGCTGAAATGATCAACAAGAAAAATATAAACAAAGTATCTGGTAAATCAAATGATTTGTTTGAAAATTATACCTGCGCACAAAATGTAAACAACGACCAGCCGCACAAACGTTTCACTTCAGACTGTTTTGCCTGCCTGCGCGAGGGCAGGTAACGAGCATAGTGAGAGAAAAGAAACAAGAGAGCGCGCAAGGCAGAACAGAGAAGAGAAACGAGAGAGCGCGCATGCAGAGTATTTTGCGTTAAATCCAAAATTACTATTATAATTATCCATCGAGAAATTAAAAGTGACAGTGTGTGCGTGCAACATGGAGTTAAACTTTTCAAAGTGTCATGGTAACCTTCACAGCAACTTCATAGAATGTTTAACTCCATGTTGCACACACTCTCACTTTTAATTTCTCGATTGAAACACTATTTGCTCAATCAATTGAAATAAAGAAGCAAACATAAACAACATGAGAGGTTTGAAATTAATTTTGAGTCTTCAACGACACTCGAAGCAAGGCAAGCGCATTAAAAGGAACCGACATTTTCGAGCCTTTTTGTTCTTGAGATCCTCCGTTTGTTTTCTTTTTAGGTTGTTATAGATTCTGTCAATTAAAATTGTTAACTCCAGATTGGCTTCTTTGGCAGCTTGAAATGGGGTGAAATCCAGGTCCAAGTAAGAAAAGTGATGTCCACCTACCTTGGTACTTCTGGTGCAGCAACTCGATGAACACGGCAAGACTTCTTGCCGGATGCAATATTTGAGCAGCAACATGTGCCGTCATCCACCAAACCATCGTTATCACCACCGCCAGGCACACCTTCGCCAGGATACGCTCGTTGAAGTGTAATTGATCATTCGGTAGACGACACACGGCATTGTATATTCGAACGAGTTTTGATGCGGCGACGGATCAATCTTCAGCAAAGTGCTGCAGAGCCTCGCACAGGACGGAATCAAACGCTGGTACTGGTGAGAAATGTGCTTCTCGGCATAATTGTCCTGGCGAAGCTTACGAATCTGTGCTAATAGACAATCCAGATATTCCTCCTGCGGATGAGACACGTCAACCGACCAAACTTTCAACAAATCGGATGCTTCTTGATGCGCTTGTTCAAAAACACCACAATCCGTACCAGCTAATTCTTCAGCTCCCTTTCCTGCTTCTCGTACAACTCCCGTCCAATCTAGGGCAACATCGAAAGGATCACAAAGATGCCGTTCCTCCATCTCCTGGTTCTCCGACACCCGGCGATGTTTACGGGATCGTTCTGGAACGAAACCAACAAAAATAAACATTTATGTAGCAGTAATCGTCCACCTAAAACTTTTGCTGTAACAAGGTAAACTTACCACCGTAACAATCACCGTCATTCTCGACGAATCACCACTATTCAGTAATAGTAATAGTAATTTTATTTGGCAACGATATCCTGTTAGTAAGACTTTTTATCAGGGCACCCATGTAGTAGTAAAATCAGCATTACAAAATTTACTTCAGAACTTATTTAGGATTCCAATAGAGTAATCTACGTGCGTATGTATTGCGTGTGCGTACACTAAAATAAAGTGAGGTTAAATTTTGTCAGCCAGCAAAATCAAATGGTGCGCTAGTGTGCGTACACGAAACGTCATATAGCTCTTTTGAACTCGCTTTTGAATAATTGATGGCGCTTACGCCATGCTTCATTTTAAACTCGGTATTTACACCCATTTTTGATTCGACCCATTTGAGCGTTTTATACCAGTTTTCAGCCCGCGCACTTCTGTCAAATTTTGTTTATCTTTTCGCTAGCTTTCCAGACAACTGCCTTTTCGGGAGTCCATTATTATTATTTTCGTTACAATTGTTTCAATCAAACATCCGTGTGCTTCTTCCGCAAATCCGCGATTGTATCGATTGCCCCTACCGGTTCGCGGGCTGTGATTCATAGAATATTTTTTGCGAACCAAGCAGAAGGCGAAATCCGGGTCGTCATCCTCCCAGCACAATCACGGCAATTAAAAACAACAAAAGTAGCCGAAGTCGGTAAGGGCCTGTAATTTCGGAATTCGGGTTTTTGGTGGATACAAATTGTGTAATTATTTTAGAAAAAGCTAAATCAACCGGATGTCTGAAGCGAATAAATGCCCAATGCTGCTGTGGCAGTTCAGCAGGGACTACGGGTTTCCGGACAACGAGAGGACAAAAGCTGCTATTAAGCAGAAAATGACAAAGGTAGTTCCATTTCGTTTTTTGACGCGAACTCACAAGCAACAGTTGAAGAAAGGCTCGACATCAGGTGAGCTCACGGATTGAATCAGACGATCTCCGGGGCAGAACGATCACTGCCAGGCCAGGGCGACAGTTCGTGAATGGCCCAAAAATGAGATTCTTGCTCGATGTTGCAGTGTAAAAAATGCAGCAAGTTGGTATGAATATTCCTGATTGTCAATATCTCCTTAACGTGACGCCGGCCATCAGTGACATGATTTTCCTTCTAATAAATAAATTTTGCTTCGCTGTGAATATTTTGACGAAATTCCCCCTACAAGTTGATAAGAATAGAACCCTACATGTCGTGATATTTTTTCGTGACGATTTGCCTATTCCCTGTAAAGTAATGGAAATCGTCATTAATCAATTATTGTCAACTAGGACGTCAATGATTGTACTACAAAATTATATAAATGTTGAGACACTTTCTTCAGATCAAACATTTCCTTTATTGGCTTCTAGAAGGGCATAACCGTCACACGCTGATACAGTGCATCTAAGAATGATGGTTATATTTCTTTCAAAGTGATTGAAAATAAAAATAAAACTTTTTGAATGATATTTTATATATAGAGTTATCTACGTGCACATGTATTGCGTGTATGTACATGAAGGATTTCTAGGTTAAAATTTGTACCCGCCAGCAAAAACAAATGGTAAGCTAGTGTGCGTGAGATCGGGCTTAGATAGCTCTATTGTGACGCATCAAGATAACACACAAGCGACGATATGTTCAATGATTTTGGATTCAACGGAGTAAATAATTTTTGTTTGCTTTGGTAAATTTTCATTATTTTCATTAGAAAAGTCGCGATTATACAAATATTTATCATGTACTGTTTAAACAAAATTTTGCAAATTTTAAATGAACCAAATCCATCTCGTCCTGCTCGTTGAAACGGTTGAAACGTCCACGATGAACCGGAGCTCTTTCGGCTTGGTACGGCTGTTTTCCGAGAGCTGAAGTTAAAATTATTGTTATTTTTTTCTACATTTTCGCAATAGAGTTATCTAAGCCCGATCTCACACACACAAGCGCACCATTTGTTTTGCTGGCTGGTACAAAATTTAACCTCACTTTTTTTCGTGTACGTACACGTAATACATGCGCACGTAGATACCTCTGTTTCTAACCGTGCTGGCATGCTGCAGAACCTGGCTCAAGCAAAAAAAAACTCACGCATATGAAGCAGTGCTGAAACGACATAGCTACGGTGGCTCCACTAATGAAGTTTGCGTTTCGTTGATTACTACGCAATCATTTGTTTCGTCAATTTGAATTTCACTCGCGAATCAAAGTTAACTATTTGAACTTTATAATAATCTTATGACTTAGAGTAACCGTTTGAGAAAATATCCTCAAATAGTTATTTAGAGTTGCCAAGAAAGTGATTGACCATAATACACATTAAAATAACTCTATTACGTATGGTAACCATTTGACAAATAGTCATCAAGGTCCGCAATTTGAACCATTTGAACTTTAAAATTACCTTATGATTTAGGGTAACCATTTCAGAAAACATCCAGAAATAGTTGTTCAAAGTTATCAAGAAAATTGTTGACCATTATGAACATTAAAATAACTCTATTACGTATGGTAACCATTTAACAAATAGTTATCGAGGTCCGCAAAATAACATTATTACAAATGGTACCATATTTCATAAGGTTTTTTTAAGTTCCACACTGCAATCGATATAGTTTTCGTTTATCCGGGACGCTACAATGTTTGAAGTCGAGCAATTCTAACAAAAATATTAGAAAAATGATTTTTCGAGGTCATTTTTGGCCAAAAACGTACCCCAACTTTAGACATCTGCCAAAATAACAGGATTTGTTCTAGGATCGAGATTTTTTCAGCGAAATAATCTTAATATGTCCCCTTAGGGTGTAATATGGTTTTATGGAAAAAAATAAAGTTGTCCAAATTTGGTGAGCACAGCACTTTTTCAGTTCCTATTGGGTTCCTCAACAACTCTCCAAAGTTTGGGACCGATTGCTTTAGTCCTCACTTTGCGCAAAGCGATTCAATTTTCCATAGAAAATTTGTATGGAGAAAACCATTTTTTTGGATTTTGATATTTATTAAATCCACGTTTCATGCTATATCAAAACCGGACTCATATTCCGATGCTCTGGAATCTGCTCTACAACTTTCCAGAAGAGAGTATGGTGCTAGCTTGCCCCTTAAAAAAGATACAGCGTGTTCAAAACTCGTCTAAAACGTGTTTTTTGCTCGAAAATCACGTTTTAGACGAGTTTTGAGGGCGCTATATCTTCTTTCAGGAGCAAGTTAGCACCATACTCTCTTCGGCAAAGTTGTAGAGCACCTTCCAGAGCATCCGAATATGAGTCCGATTTTGATATGGCATGAAACGTCGAATTGTTAAATATAAAAATCCAAAAAAATGGTTTTCCCCATTCAAATTTATATGGAAAATTGAATCGCTTTGCGCAAAGTGAGGACTAAACCAATCGGTCCCAAACTTTGGGGAGTTGTTTAGGAACCCAAAAGGAACTGAAAAAGTGCTGTGCTGGAAAATCGATTTTGATATTACACCCTAATGTCCCCTACACAACCCCTTGAACAAAATTCAGTTTCATTGAGAATAACCTGAAAAATGGTAAAATCCGTAAAAAATCACTTTGACCCAATCTCACCCCCCAGACCCAATGTCACCCCCACTGACGGTACACGGAAATTTTTTTTGAAGATTTTTTAAACAATTTTTTTTCACTAAAACTCGATTTCCCAAAATACGTATTTTTTTGATTTTCGAGATTTTTTATATGTTTTAGGGGATAAAAATTCGCAACTTTTGAGCCATAGAGAAACATGGTCAAAAAATCTGTCGCCGAGTTATGAATTTTTGAAAAAAATGTGATTTTTGTAAAAAAATTAAATTTCAATTTACAATCGAAAACCACTTTACAGATTTTTTGATAAAGGGCTCCGTTTTCAAGATATAGCCACCGAAAGTTTGATTTTAGCAAAATTTTTGCGGCTTTTCAATTTAAAAAAAATGACCATGAGTCACCATTTCTAAAAATATATTTTTGTTGAAAAGTTCAAAAAATTTGCTATAACATTGTCTATGAGACATTGAAGATTGGACCTCGGGTTGCTGAGATAGAACCTCTTTAAGAAAAAGAAACAGGAAAATTGAAGTTTTCTAAGTCTCACCAAAACAACCCACCATTTTCTAATGTCGATATCTCAGTAACTAATGGTCCGATTTTCAATGTTCAAACATAAAACATTCGTGAAAGGAGAATGGGCAAATTTGTATGGGAGCTGGTCCAAGGATGTACACGAACGGGACCAACTTTTTTCGAAAGATTTCGCCGAGACATGAAAAAAAGTCTTCTGGACCAACTCTCTAGACCCCGGGGTTCAAAAGTTACATGCTGTTGAAGTTTGTGCATTTTGAGTAAAAATATACAAAAAATCGGATTTTTACTATTTATAAAATCATTTATAAAATCTCTGTTTCATTATGGATTTCGATTTTCTTGACTTCATTCGACGCGTATCAGCAAAAACTATGAATTCTGATATATCTTAGCATGATTGAAACATGATTTCACTTGTTTTTATCCGTTTGAACCGTTTGTGCAAGAGGCATCCCATAGAAACAAGTCGAAACTTCAAGGTTTTGAAAACGGATCCGACCCAAACTGCTTCAGTGAGTATGAAAGGCTTCAGTGCAATGTTGTAACAACTTATTGGGATGGTCTGAGTCATCCGAGAACTCCTTGGAGTTAAGACCGGTGAGTCTACCGCCGTAACAAGCAAGATGTCGGCGGTTTTTGACCACTGATCATACCCGCATGGCTTCAGTGAGTATGGTAGACTACTATGCTGATGTGTTGGAGTGTCCTGGGTTCTCCTAGGACTCCCTGGAGTTAAGATCTGTGGGTATACTAAAGTAACGAGCAAAATGTTGACCGGTTTTGACAACGGAACATACCCGCATAGCTTCAGTGAGTGTGGTAGACTGCTTTGCTAATATGTTAGGATGTCCTGGGTCATCCAAGGACTCCCTGGAGTTATGATCTGTGGAGCTATAGCCGTAACAAGCAAGAGGTCGACGGTTTTTGACCCCGGAACATACCCGCATAGCTTCAGTCAGTATGGTAGACTGCTTTCTTAATGTGTTAAGATGTCTTTGGTCATCCTAGGACTCCCTGGAGTTAAGATATTTGGGTCACTGTAACAAGAAAAAAGTCGACGATTTATAACCGCGCATCATAACCGCAAAGATTCAGTGCGTATGGCAGACTGTATTGCTGTTATGTTGGGATGTTCTGGACCATTCCAGGGAGTCCTTGTAACAGCCGTAGATCTACAGATCATAACTCCAGGGAGTCCTAGGATGACCAAAGACATTCCAACACATTAAGAAAGCAGTCTACCATACTGACTGAAGCTATGCGGGTATGTTCCGGGGTCAAAAACCGTCGACCTCTTGCTTGTTACGGCTGTAGCTCCACAGATCATAACTCCAGGGAGTCCTTGGATGACCCAAGACATCCTAACACATTAGCAAAGTAGTCTATCACACTCACTGAAGCTATGCGGGTATGTTCCGTTGTCAAAACCGGTCGACATTTGGATTGTTACGGTAGTAGACCCACAGATCTTAACTCCAGGGAGTCCTAGGAGAACTCAGGACACTCCAACACATCAGCATAGTAGTCTACCATACTCACTGAAATCATGCGGGTATGATCAGTGGTCAAAAACCGCCGACATCTTGTTTGTTACGGCGGTAGACTCACCGGTCTTAACTCCAAGGAGTTCTCGGATGACTCAGACCATCCCAATAAGCTGTTACAACATTGCACTGAAGCCTTTCATACTCACTGAAGCAGTTTGGGTCGGATCCGTTTTCAAAACCTTGAAGTTTCGACTTGTTTCTATGGGATGCCTCTTGCACAAACGGTTCAAACGGATAAAAACAAGTGAAATCATGTTTCAATCATGCTAAGATATATCAGAATTCATAGTTTTTGCTGATACGCGTCGAATGAAGTCAAGAAAATCGAAATCCATAATGAAACAGAGATTTTATAAATGATTTTATAAACAGTAAAAATCCGATTTTTTGTATATTTTTACTCAAAATGCACAAACTTCAACAGCATGTAACTTTTGAACCCCGGGGTTTAGAGAGTTGGTCCAGAAGACTTTTTTTCATGTCTCGGCGAAATCTTTCGAAAAAAGTTGGTCCCGTTCGTGTACATCCTTGGACCAAATTTGCCCATTCTCCTTTTACGATCTTTTCGAAAAAAATATTTCAATTTTTTAAAATCAAGACTTACATTTTTAAAGGGCCAAACATTGAATATTACGCTCATTTAAAATGCTAGTCTTGATTTAAAATTTTTCAAAATATTTATTTCGAAAAGACAGCTGGAGAAATATTGATATCTAGAAGATCGACAGCTAGAGAAGCTACTGTACCAAAATTGAATAAAAAAAATGGATTTTTTTTATCTAAGCAATTCTCAAACAAGATTTCTAAAGTCATACTTGGTCATGCAGGAAAAGCACTCAGGAAAAAATATAATACCGATGGCTGAGAAAATATCCCACAATTTTTTAAACTTTGATGATAAGATTGCTGAGATATTCTTTAAGCTTAAGGGGTTACATATGTCAGAGTAGGGTGTAAAATCAAAATCGATTTTCCAGCACAGCATTTTTTCAGTTCCTTTTGGGGTCCTAAACAACTCCCCAAAGTTTGGGAATGATTGGTTTAGTCCTCACTTTGCGCAAAGCGATTCAATTTTCCATATGAATTTGTATGGGCAAAATCATTTTTTTGAATTTTAATATTTAAAAAATCCAAGTTTCACGCTGTACTAAAACCGGATTCATATTCGGATGCTCTAGAAGGTGCTCTACAACTTTCCCGAAGAGAGTATGATACTAACTTGCCCATTATAGAAGATACAGCGTCCTCAAAACTCGTCTAAAACGTGATTTTCAAGCAAAAAACACGTTTTAGACGAGTTTTGAACACGCTGTATCTTTTTATAGGAGCAAGTTAGCATCATACTCTCTTCGGGAAAGTTGTAGAGCATCTTTCAGAGTATTCGAATATGAATCCGGTTCAAGTACAACGTGATGCGTGAAATTTATAAATATCAAAATCCAAAAAAATGGTTTTCCCCATACAAATTCCCATAGAAAATTGAATCGCTTTGCGCAAAGTGAGGACTAAACCAATCGTTCCCAAACTTTGGGGAGTTGTTTAGGACGCCAAAAGGAACTTAAAAGTTGCTGTGCTCATTAGATTTGGACAATTTTATTTTTTTCCATACAACCATATTACACCCTAATGTCAGAGGTTGGTTTGAGCACAAACTTAAACTTTTTTTTAATTATTAAAATATACATTTTCAACCATCAACGAAATAAATTTGAAGATACAATTATATGAAGTTAGCAATTTCAAAAAACGGGTGCCACGCTATTTCAACACTGCCTTGACCAAATCGGCACAAAATTTTGGTGAAGACTAGTTTTCCGATTTTCAAAATGTTTATTTTTGAAAAAGATAAACATATTTTTATGTTATGTTTTTCAAAAGATTTTGATTTTTGTATTTTTTTAAAATGCAAAATATTTCAAAATTAGGCTTCGTCATGCACACGGGATATGTTTTGCGAGTCATCACCCCCAATTTCAACCAATTTGGTATGTCCCATCTTGAAATATCGTGGCACTCGTAAATTAACTCGGTGATCATAGAAAAACTCACGCAAAGTTTGACAGTTTGCTTTGCGCATAGCAACATCTTCAGCTTAAATCGTCTGTAACTTACTTTATTCATAAAATATCTTCATGAAACTTTAAGGAGTGATTGAAAATCATCTTTTAAGTCAATTTAATAAATTTTCTGAAACATGAAATTTTGTGATTTTCTACTTGTATGTAACCCTTCAATGCTGTGAAAATTGAGTTTTTCTCAGTGTTATCTAATTAGCCCCTAAAATAGCATTTCGCGATACCACGGAGACTATCCACATTTTTAAGCGAAGATGGCGTCACGAATGGCGCACGCCCGAAATGTCAAAATCGCGCAGTGGTACCAACATTAGAAAAAAAAAGTGTGGCTTTCACTTTTTTAGTATTTCTGCTTGATCTTTTAGTTGCAAAGGTGCGGCCAACGCAAATTATAAAAGAGAACGGAATGTTTTGGATGTTTTGGACAGTAAAGTTAGTGGTATTTCATCAGGCCAATGAAATATGGCTAAGTTTGTAGAGTCGTTATGAATTGTCTGAAATAATAGGCTATCTATCTAATTATTCATGTTTGTCAATCAAAATCAAAATCTTGAAAATTATTCTTGCGATGTAACAAAAACAAAATTTTATCATGAAAACCTTTTGATTAAAAGAAGAAACCCCAATCTTCGTAGTTACAAATTCAAAAAGAAGAAAATAAACACACACACACACACACATTGTATAATGTTGTGCACACTTCCTATCAACGTTTCTAACATAGCCAAATGAAAGTGAGTTGAATGACTGTATTATTTCCGCCAAAAGTCCCATATCTTCGAGCCAATAAAAATAACCCCATATCCCCAGACCTCGATTGTAGTTCACGATCGTCCTCTGAGTGACGATCACAAACTAGAACATCTTCTGATCTAGCCCGGTCACCAGTCAGTGCTGCTTCAAGATGATTACGATGAAGGATTTCTATCTGCGGCCCACGTTCGATACCGAGGAGGAGGCCAAACTGTGGGAAAAGGTGGTTTTTGTGATGTCAAATTTTGTTCAGTGATTCAATAACTTTGTTCAACAGATACAGAAAACCGTAACCCACGCTAAGCAGTTCAACAACGACTTTGACCACATCGTCATGCACCGGGACCTGTTTGGGACGTTTTTCTTCTACTACCTGCAGGAAATTAGGCTGAGGATCATTCAAATCTTGATGGAGTTCACCGTCGTTGAATGGCGCGAACCCAAGCCTGCAAACGAAGTCCTGGACCACTTTGGGCAACCGGTCAAGCGGAAGGAACCGGTCGGTGAAAAGGAGCTCGTTATTCCAGAGTACGGCATTCGCGTCAAGGGATGGAAGGAGAGAATTCCGATGGAGTGCTGCGGAGAGAGCTTCCGGAATGTGAACATGCTCAAGCTGCATTACCATGCCGTTCACGAGAAGCATTATCTGTTTGAGGCCAACACGTGTGAGGTTAGTAGGCTTTGCTCGTTGTTGTTGTTGTTTGTCCCACAAGGTGGAAGTAAACAAATTCAAATTGATCGTTGATGGTGCTCGTGTGCTTTTGTCTACCGATTTTGCTTTATTTTTAGATGAAGGCGTCAGTTCTAAAAATGGTTGTCTTCCGACATGAGCTCGACGAGTTCGTCCGAAGTGGACTCAAGTGCAACGCGGTTCTGAGCTTCAACCTGCTGAAAATCCTGCGCAAAATTATTGCAATTATTAGATACTAAATAAATATGTGTTTAAGCTATTTATAAACGACGAACACAATATCAAATAAATTATGACGTTGATTTTGTTGTCTTCTCACTCCTTTACTGCTCATGTTCGCATAAATGTTCCATATGCAAATTAATCGGATTCAGGGATAGGATATCGACCGAACTCAAAGTACCATGTTTCTCCATCGAAAGGAGTTCCCAGTACATTTAGCTGGAGGCGCATGGTGCTTTATGTTCAATTAATGTATCGAATTTCTGATTTTTTTTCTGGCTATTTATTGTAGAGTCTTGGAAACAACTGCGACCAATACAAAAATGCGCAGGCTCAACTCGAGGGGAAGCATGAAGTTTGGGGTCCTCGAAACACGTGCACAAAACATTTAGACAGGGCTGAATGGGTCTTTTCCAAAGTCCCCCCCCCCCCCCTTCCTTCAAAACCGGCCGAAAAAATCAAGGGGCAAAATGTCAAAACACTCAAAATTTCAACGACATTTTGAGTGCAATCTAGAGCGTCCAATTATCTGGGGTTACAAAATTCTCGGGAAACGGGAAATTTTCAACAAATTTCCCGGGAAATCTGAAATTTATTATTATGATCCAGTTTCTAATTATATTATGTAACAAAATTGTATAGAAAAGCAATTTTCAGTGTTGGTATTCCACGTATCCACGTGATTTATGAATGGCCCTTCAAATTGTACCAAATCACAATATGATCGTTAGTATTTTTGGTTAAGAAGTGTTATTTTTAAAATCTAAGTGTTTTGACTAGAGGTGGCTACAAAAAGAGCGAGCCGCTCAAAAAACCGGTTCAAGAAAAAAAAGCGAACGAACCACGGCTCATAAAAAAGATCCGCGGTTCTTTATGAAACTCCGATCTTTGGAAAGAGCTTAAGAAAAACCATTCTAAGATGGCATGATTTTTTAATCTGTGTGTTTTTAAATATCATTCAATTGAATTTGTTTGAAAGTGTAATTTCAAATATTTCAATGCTTATGCATAAATGTTGAATTTGTCAAAATGGTACCTTACGACAAAAAAGAGGGATTGATTTCCGTCATTTTGAGAGCTGAATCGACATATTTCGTGAACCACGTGGACAGTTTTTAGAAATATTAGAATTTGTTTGATTTTAGCAGAAATAACGGAATTTTGTAAAATTATTAGCAATTATCTTCTCCAAAATCCTAGATATAAGTTTGGGTGCTCTCCCCAACCAATTATTCGAACGTTTAGGTACACAGAAAAAAAAATCATGGTAATATTACATCTGGGAAGGGGTACACCTTTTATGTCAGAAAAAAGGTGTAATTTTACCTCTGGAAATGTGTAATTTTACCACTTTTCTGGTGTAATGTTACTTTTTCAGTCTAAATTGAGGTAAAATTACATCATAAAAGAGGTAATATTCAACCTTCAAAAAGTACAGCTTCCAAATTTACATTATTTTTTTCTGTGTACGAGTAGAACTCTTGACATAGAGATCGCCAAGACCTACGACCTACGTTCAACGATTCCTTACTTTTTTTTCAACAATAAAAAAAAAAGTTTAGTAAAAATACATAAAAACTCAAACCATTCTTTATTTCTTTCTTATTTTTTCATCATTTTTTTAAAAAGAGCGAAAGAGCCGTTAAAAGAGTCTTTTATTTGAATAAGCGAGCGAAAATGATGGTTTATGGATGGTCGGTTTTCTCATTTTTTTGTGTGTATTTAGAAAACATTGGCCCAAAAAAGATAGCAAAATGTATACATCCGCTTAAATTTCGGAAATTTCTGGGAAATTTAAAATTTCGGGACGGGAAATATTTTTTCGGGTAATTGGACGCACGAGCGCAATCAGCGGAAAACTATTTAGAATGTATTCCCCTGCGTTTTAATCATTATTCAAATGTTCATTTCAATTTTAGTGTATTTTCGACGTGCAGCACCACATATAGTTTTTTTTTGCAAAAAAAAAGTTAAAGGGCAATCCCATGTCAAATAGGGAATCGGCTGTACCCGACCCTCTCCGATTTCAATGAAACTTTGTAGACATGTTATTCTACGCTTATATAAGCCATTTATGTGTATATAGAGCCAGTTTCAGTCAATAATGACATTTGAGAAGGGCGTAAGTGTTTTAAATATTTTTGTATTTCGTAATTTAAATATTGCTGTATCTCGAAGCCGTTGCATCGTATCAAAAAGTGGTCAAAGACAAACTTGTAGGAAATTTGACGGGCTTTCCGAAAAGATTCACTGAAAGAAAAAAACACTTCACTATTATGAGATTTTTTGATTTTTGAGTTTTAAAGTCAAATTTGAAGGTGAGCCCACGATTTTTTTTCGTTCAAAATTTTTGTGAAAATAGCTTAAGAAGTTACAAAAAGACTCACGAAAAATGCAGGATGGAGCTACTCACCAAAAAAAATACAAAAATCATTTACTGAAACTGTTTTTTTTTCATAAGTGTTCTAAACAGCAAAATTTTCAAAAACTGAATAAGGCAGGGTGGCCACTCAAGTCGGGAAATCGGGAAAGTCGGGAAAAAGTCGGGAATTCGCCAAAATCCGCCAAAAATCGGGAAAAAGTCGGGAATTTATGATTTTTTGTCAAAAAGTCGGGAATTCTGAGCATACTTGATTGAAAAGTATTTTTTAACTCTTGAATAATTTTGTAATATTTTGTAAAATATTCAAATTGAATTCACTCATTTCTGCTTTAGTAACTTACTTTAAATTTAAGGTTCTTTTCACTATTTCAATATATTTGAGTACAGAAAAGCTGTTAAAGGCATTCAAAATCTTAATGAATATTGGAGTCTTTGACACAGATTTTCATAATATTTTTTATGATGAATTTTTGTTCATCAAACAAGAGGTAAAGTTAATGAAAAACTAATATAAAAATAGAGCCTAATGGCCGGCTTAGAATTATGGTTCTATTTCATTTTGTCACATAATTGGATATTTAGTAACAGATTCCAACTTGAGTTTGTCAATGTTTTTTTGGTGAAGATTTTTATTTGTTTAACAAAATTTATTTAGTAATTAAAAATATTTTTTTCCAAATGTTGCCTTTGAACTTTTTTTGTGAGTATGGGTAAATAGATAAAGCTTGATTTTCAGTTTTCGGAATACTTAAATATCGAATAAAATCCAAAATTGAAAAACTTTTTAACGTTTTGGAAACATAAATAAAATATTGAAATTGCAAAATATATAATCCACGAAATTTTTAGTTATTGCAAAATTGTTTAAAAAAAATGTTTCTTCAATTATTTTACTTCAAATAAGTGGGAAAACATAAAATCATATCAAACTTAATTTTCATTGAAATAAAAACATTTAAATACTGACCACTAGATAAATTAAAATTGTTTAGAAAATTTAATATAAAAATTACAAAATTTAAAAGGAACTTGTCAAAAACATTTTTTTTGAATTCCTTGACATTTTTCTAAATCCTTTGAATGAATAATAACAGCAATTATGTTTCAATCATTCTTTGATTTAAAATGATGATGTAGTTTTGAAAAAATAGGAACGCTATTTTAAGTTCAGTTATCTTAAACTTTTTGTCATTTTCAGTTGAAACGAAGTATCAAAAACTATTAGTTTGTCAATTTAAAAAATAACATGGAAGTTATAAATATTGTTGAACTTTCGATTATTTTTTCAAAGACTAATTGTTTGTGTTTCTACTCTGAATCATAATAATGAAATTCCATTTTTGAAGTGTTTTGCCTTCCTCACCTTACTGAGGAAAGGCTATAAAATCACTCGAAAACTGAACTTCTCAATTAGACCTCCTAGACCCACCTTCATGTATACCTATCGACTCAGAATCGAATTCTGAGCAAATGTCTGTGTGTGTGGTGGGATGTTGATAAAAAAATTGTCACTCGATTATCTCGACATTGGGTGAACCGATTTTGTCCGTTTTGGCGTCATTCGATCCGTTTTGGGGTCCCATAAGTCGCTATTAAAAATTAGGCAGTTTAGTTAAGTACTTCAAAAGTTATGCTAAAAAAACGATTTTAACAAAAGTCCGGAAGATTGTAAAAAGGGTGGTTTTTGTAAGAAACCCCGGCATGTTATACATTTTTAGAAAGGTATTTCAAAGACCTTTCCAACGCGACCAATACATTGAAGATCTGACAACCCTATCAAAAGTTATTAGCACTTAAGTGTTAATTATGCACTTTTTGGAAGCCGGATCTCAGATATCATGATGAAAACGTTGTCCGGATCTATCATGCAACCCGTCGTTGAACAGGTAATCAAAAGACCTTTCCAACGCGTCCAAAACAATGAAGATCTGGCAACCCTATCAAAAGTTATATGCACTTAAGTGTTATTTATACACTTTTTGGAGGCCAGATCTCAGATATTTTGATGAAAACGTTGTCCAAATATATCATGCGACCTATCTTTGGATAGGCAATTAAAAGACCTTCCCACGAGCGTGTTTGGATAGCATTACCCTTTAAATGAGAGGAAGGCACCAACCACCTAAGGGTGGATTAAGTAACGTTTTTTTATTTATTGTTTAGTTTTTATATTTACAAAAAATACCTATATTTGGATTTTTTTTTAAATTCTTTGTGATTTTTTTTTCGCTGGTTAATATTGACTGTTCTTATAGAAAGTTTTTGTTTGAAATCATTCTTTAGATAAGAAATGCCTATTATTTGAGCATTCTGGAAAAGTCTGGAAAAAAGTCGGGAAAAAGTCGGGAATTTGAAAATGGAATTTGAGTGGTCACCCTGATAAGGGAATCGATTCTCCAGACAATTTTACACAAAAGTCTCCATATTGATAATTGTCCTAAGTCCAATCCTTGTGAAGTTACAGCGGTTTTAAAAATAAAAATGTTGAAAAAATAATTTTTGCAATTCCGTCGTGAAACTACTTACTTTGCCTGTCATTCTTGAACGACGAAATAGCCTATTTTTCTGTACCAAAAATAACAGAATCGAATAGCAACACTTTTCAAAATAAATGCTGAAAAGTAACACTTTTCAACATTTTTTTTTTTTGATTTAAACAATTTATTGACAAAATACATGAAAATTTGACATACAATTTCACTCAGTGTGTGTTTTTAGGAATTGCAAAAAATGTCGTATGGAACTCGTTGCAAAACTTGATTTTTTCAGCACTCTTCGTATTTATCCAATTCGGTGAACCTCGTTGGATAAATGTACGACTCGTGCTGAAAAAATCCTCTTGTTGCAAAACTTGTTGCATAAACTACTATTTTATGATGGTTTTTGGCAATTTTTATATGACATACTTGATTTTTCAGTCTCGAAAATATTTTTACCGGAAAGCTCGTCCAATTTCCCACAAGTTTGTCTTTGACCACCATTCAATTGGATGTAAATTTCCTACAAGTTTGGCTTTGACCACTTTTTGATACGATGCAACGGCTTCAAGATACAGCAATATTTAAATTACACTTACGCCCTTCTCAAATGTCATTATCGAGTGTAACTGGCTCCATATACACAAAAATGGCTAATATATGCCTAGGATAATATGTTTACAAAGTTTCATTGAAATCGGAGAGGGTCAAGAAAAAAGTACCTAAAAAATTCCTGTTTTGGGCTGGAATTACTCTAAAACTTTTGGCCCATGCTTAAAAACTTACAGCTAAAAAAACGCGATTGAAAATGTATACACCGTTTATCCTTTTGTTTCATTGATGTTGGAATTTAAAAAAAAAATATCGAAAATATCATGACTTAATTTTCTGCAAGGCATTACCCAAGAACTTGTATTTGGGTCATTTCGCGCCAACTGGCACACCACTCGAAATGCACTTTGTCTGATCAAGCTCAAATTTGGTGGAGCTATTGATACCATCAATACATGTAAGAACAAAATTGGACCACCTCTTCTGTTTTGGCACCGCCACAAAGTTTTGTGATTTTTGTCATTTTATCATGTATCGCGTGATAGGTAAATTCTGCAACTGCAAGCTTAAAAAATCGTTATCTCAAAAGAATTTAATTTACCCAACATTCAAAAAATTGATTCTTATGTAAAATTGTCTGGACAACATGATGGTAAAGTTAAATTTAAAATTTAAGCGCGTGTATATTGAGAAAATTGCGTGTAAAATTTTCAATTGCGCAAAATGCACCAAAGTTCTGAAATATGATGACGCCATTCGATTCAGCGTCCAATTTCCTTCAAAAATATCTGTCGAGTTTTGCTCAATCATTTTTTGTTACCAAGATATGGCCATTTGAAAAAAGAGGTTTTTTGGAAAATTGACGAAAATCAGATAACTTTGGGGTGGTGCCAAAAAAGGAGGGGTGGTGGTTCAAAATCGGGATTCTTACATGTTTTGATGGAATCAATAGCTCCAGCAAATTTGAACCTGATCAGAAAAAGTCGAATTCGAATTTGTACTTTTTGTGTACAGTTGAGGCGAAATTACCCATTTATTATTGTTGTCTATTTTCCGAATAAAACTAGCAAGTAAATATCTTAATTCAATTTAATGGCGCCAAAATGATTGTTTGTCTGTCTGCAAGTTGATGAATGTTGTACATAAAAAAGCTGTTTTGTATTTCCTCTGTTTAAACCTTGCGAGCACGCGTACGCACCTAAAACGTTTGCCAAAAAGTGGCTACCTTCGCAAAGGTCTGATTAAACAACTAAATAGACAGCGAGTATGATACATTTCCGGCCGACCGTCGTTCGCGCCGATAGCCGATGCCTATATTCCGAATCCGATCACCTTCTGATGAGAATCTAATTTTATTAATGCATCTCGCATCATGCACCATTGTCTGCTAAGCCGCCAAGACTTTCAGATCGCATTTCGGGTCGCGAATTGAGTCTTTAGTTGCTATATTTTAGTTTGTGAAAAGCTTTGAGGCGTTTTTTTAGTGCACAGCTATGACTGAGGAAAAGAAGAAGGTCGTCAAAAAGGTGGTGAAGAAGAAGGTTGAGGAGGCACCACCGCCAGAGGAAATTCAACAAGCTTTGGAGGAAGTGGAAGTTAAACAAGAAGAGGTGATTCCAGATGTCCCATCGGAGCCGGAATCGGAGCCGGAGTATCCCGATGAAGAAGAGATTAATAAATTTGAACTGGTATGGGTTCTTTTTTACGGTGATCAAATGAGCAAAAGGGTTGATTAAATCGTTCCTTTACATAACAGCTGCACGAGTTCGAGAAAAAGACCGAAGACTACTTGAATAACTTTGACGATTTGGTGGAAAATCGGGCCAGGTGTCGATCCATGTACCTAAAGCTGCTGAATCCGTTGCGAGAGTCAATTGTGGCACTACTGCTTCGTTACATCCAGAACGATCTGCCACGTGATGATTACTTGTATCAACACATCAAGTGCTGCGATGAGGTACATATTTCGTATATCATTTGAAAAAAACAATTGTACAACAAATTTCTTCTTTTTTTTAGACTCCAGAACCACTGAACAGAGAGGACTTTGAGGCTCACTACAAAGAAGTTCACAAGCAAGCCAACAAAGGAATCGAGCTCCTAGAGGTTAGTTGACATAGTTTGACTGTTGTAACAATAAAGTGTAATAACCACATCTTCCAGGAGCCAATCATCAAGGACTACCACCGGGCTGTAAAAATGTACCTGGCACGGGGAGTTGTGTCGAATGTTGAGTTGATGTTCAAACTGCGACGGCTTTTGCGGAAGACAAACACGGTGCTGTTGGAGCAGTAATTTATTCGATTTATTTTTTAAACACCCAATCATTTTTCACAAGTTTTTTTTAAAGGAAATAAAAATTTAAAAAAAAATCTGTTTTAAAACTGTGCCAATTTGCATCATCGTAGAACCTATCACCTCCTTGAAGTTTTTTTTACAAACAGTCTTGCTTGATAGGATAACAATAAAATAACAGTAAAATTAACTAAAATTGATCATAACAAGATGAAGATCGAGATTGTCCGATCTACGAATAAAAAATAACGACTCAAAAAAATCTCAAAGGGTGCTAAAATAATCTGCTCGCTCTTGATAAATTCGACGTTTCTTCTAAAATCGTCATCAAGGGTAAATCTGGGTCTAGGTGATACAAAAATGCTGAAATTTGAGCCCCTTCTTAAAAATTGATTCCCTCCTCTTTTGCAAACATTTTTTTGTCTAGAGCGTGTACATCCGCTAAACACTTCCCTTGTCTCATCCTAAGAGACTACTTACAAAAGTGGTGGAGGTTATTCCTCAATATAGCCCTGTTTGAAAAATGTCGCACGTCGTACGAGTTGTCGCACGGTTTTGATTTTACCGTTTCGATATCGATTGGTCGAAAAGACGACAAACGCACGACAAACACTCGACATGCGCGACATTGTTTTTTCCATCGATTTTCCTTAATTTCGACGTCACGATTTTCGTCGACGCAAACAGTTTGACAGTTCTCTTCAGTTGATCTTGTTTGGACTTGATTTCAACCGAATTGAACCAGTTGTCGTTGCTGTTGAGCTACTGGAGGATTTTGGTAAGTTGTGTTACTTTTCCGGAAAGTTTCGGCTGGAGTGGCGAACGGCCAAATCATAGTCTTATGTTCTGGATTTCCAGATTTCGGTTTTCGTGGCGGTGAAGGACGAAGACGGGACATATCGTTAATTCGGTGGGCCATGTCCATGGACTATGCCGGAGGACGGTATCGTAAGGAATCGGTCTGCGATTGAGAAAGTGTTTTGTTTTCCGCGGAAGTTGCATTTCCAAAGGAGAAGGAGTGTCAGAGTGTTGAATGTGTCGGAAACAGAAGGAGGGAGACGGAACATTCAAGCTCGGGAGTCAATCACTGTTCCGCGTGAATAAAAAGATGGAGGAGGACGGAATAATAAACTCCCGCGACGTTTCTAAACAGCCAGAATTTGTTAATGGAACCGGTGAGTAGTGTTTTGGATGAGGTGTGTTGGGAGTGCGTTTGTATGACGAAAAACTAAACATAAACATAAAAACAATAATTCGACGAAGAAAAATATTCAAACTTGAATTTGCACAATTTTGAATTTAAGATTTTTTCATTTAATAATTCTTAAAATTTCAAAATTCTTAACTTCTGAAATCCTAATTTAAAAAATTCTAAAAATATTTAGTTTCTTTAAAATTTGGAGGTTAAATGATATATTTAAAATTTTAAAATCCAAAAATAAAAAAATATAACTCTTTCGTTCTGAAATAAAAAAACTAAAAATTCTTAAAATTCCAAAATTCTTAACTTCTGAAATCCTAAATTAAAAAAAAATCGAGGATTCTAAAATTCCTAATACTATCAATCTAAAATTCCATAAATTTTTATTTTTAATAAAAAAAAATAAAAAAAAGTTCCAACATTCTTAAATTTTTAAATTTCCACAATTCCTTGCTTCTTTTCAAATTCTTCAAATTGCGTAGTTTAAAAAAACAATAAAATTTGAAATGAGAAAATTCAAGGTTATTAATAATCTTAAGAATTTGAAAAAAATTAAAGATCCTAGTTCTAATAAAATTCTCAAGATAACATATATTCTGGCATTAAAAAAATGCTAAAAATCTAAATTAATAACATATATACAGTACATAATACAATTCTATACAATACCAGAATATACAATACATAATACAATTCTTAAATTCCTACATTCATAGATTATAAAATTGTGAAATTTTCGGCTTTACAGAACTCTTAAAATCTAGTATTCGAAAATCCTACATTCTGATATTCTTAAAAATTGTATTTTAATTCTTCAAGTTTTTATATTCCAAATAATTTAGAAGTTTAAAAATTCTTGAGAGTCTTAATACTTTTAAAATTCTTCGTATTAATATTTCAATATTTTTAAAATTTCTGATTCCTAATATCTTAACGTTTGTAATTCTAAAAAATATAATATTAAACTAGATAATAAGTTTTAAAATTTATCTATTTTTTTGTTTTACAATATTTAAGGTTTTTTTTATTAATATTATTTATAACTTTGATATTAACTTTGAAAAATATTTGCAACGGCATTTCGAAAATATTTTATTTTTGTCATTGGATACATCAGAACCTCACTGCTACCCACAATAAAATCAAACATAACATGTTTCATTTTTTTTTAAACCCAACAATTCTGATGAAAGTCAGCTTTTTAAATTTCAAAACATGAATCTTTGTTTCTCAAAATTTTGAAGTGCAAAATATTTATAAAACACGTCATGTCTTAAAATTTTTAAATTCTTGAATCCTGCATTTTTTTTAAATTATTTTATTCGTTCCAGTTCTGTACAAACAGTTTCCAGAGTGCTTTTGCTGGACGTGGACTAGCAAGAGGAAAAGGACAATGAAAATGCGTTGGTGGTGTTGGACTTCTAGCGGAATCTCAAAAGCGCCATTATCAAAACTCAGTATTCCTCCTGGAGATACTTCCGGCCGAGAACATCCTCCGGGTGAAGGCGATCGAGGTGGGCAAACTTCCCACGGGGCAGCACTCGAACATTGGAAGGGTAGACAAGCAGAACCTTTCCAAAAGTGGTTGGCCATCGTCGGACCAAAAGAAGTCGGTTTGTATTTCCTTCTTGTGCAACGGCCAATCCCGTCATTAAGCGAAATTAAGAAAATTATGGCTGCAGTGATAGTAAATATTTCAAAAACAAAGTGCCAGGCCAGTGCAAACTAATACAAATGAATAAACATAATCAAAAACATAAACAAAGTGAATTTTATTTTGAAAATAACCTCAAAATACCGGAATGACAGCACACGACAAAGGCACGACATCCTAAATAACAAAACCGTGCGACGTCGGTCGAATGTCGTACGACAATGTCGAACAATTTCGATTATCGATCGTACGACAAATACGACATTTTGGTGCAAAAACGTCTGACATTCGTGCGAAAGTCGCGCGACATTGTCGTGCGACGTCGTACGATTGCACGGACGACAAACGACGGACGTCCGACGGACTTTTCAGTCAGGGAGGTTGCTTTATCAGTACAACTACTACTACTACTAAGTAAGGGACCATCCATAAACCACGTGGTCTTAAGGTGGTAGATGGTGTACTTCACTTTTGGGGCAATGACTGTCAATTGGTTTTGAATTCAGGGTCCAGAAATAGTAAATTGGAATGAAAAAATAATCACTATATGTAAAATGCTTCTACAAACATCACAAAGAAAACTATTTTTTGATTGAAACATTCTGAATCAAGATTTGAATGTTTTTCTAAAACAAACATGGCCGCCAAATGGCCGGTTGGGGATGATGCCACTAGCGTGCCCAGCTCTTTGAGGAAGGTGGGGCAATAATATGGACGTTTTAAAAAATACTTCATTTGTGGACCCCCCTGACCAAATTTAGAACAAATTTCTGTGGATGGTGGGGCAGTTGCCCCATGTTGCCCCACCCTGTGCACGCTAGTGGATGATGCCCTCCAGAGCCCTAACGTGTGCTATAATCTTGTATTGCTCCTGAAAATATCATACGTTTTTCATGTTTCAGCGAGCTACTTTGATCATGTTCACATATACACAGAAAAAAATATGTAAATTTACCCAGCACGTAATTACTGTTTCTTATGTAAACTCACTCAATGTAATGTTGAGATATGATGTAAAGCGCAAAAAGTCATGGAAATTACTCTAATGTAAATCTAAATCTAATGTAAATCATGAATCTAATGGAAACGTTGAGCATGGAAACTCAAATCTGATGAATTTCTACCCGTGTTCGGCTTCCTGTAAATTTCTATTCAATGTAAATCATATATCCAATGTATTTCTGCCAAACGTTGACATCAAAACTACCCGAACTAAAAATAGTAATATTTGGTTCTCTTTCTATCGCTCTCATACTTTGCTGGCCCACTGCCTGAGCCTCGCCCTGAACAAGTTGATGCTTTAGCCGCTCGTTTATAAAATGCGAAGATGGCTCAGTCGGCAGCGGGTAGCAGCAGTAACACCGAACATTCTACCCGTCGTCCGTTCGATTCCAGTCCAGCGTTATTCCACTTGGCCGTCGACGAGAAAACGTCCCCTACCTGTGAAACAATTTTTTAAAATCCGAATTTCCTTTTGCTGCCCGCTTCACTCATTTTAAAATAGAACATAGGCCACACCCTTTTCCTACTGCAATCCAAGTCGAGCTTCTCATTCCCATTGGCTAATCAGAATTAGTTGATTTGAACTAATGTAAATTCCAAAAGTAATGTAAATTCGAAAACTAATGTAAATTTTCAAAACTAATGTAAATTTCCAATGAATCTAATGTAAATTTCCAATGAACCTAATGTAAATATACATCATTTATCATGATACCTTTTGGTACATGATAAATAATGTAAATTTACAGAAATATTTTTTTCTGTGTATGCAAAAACAGCACGATGAGAAAAACAGGCAATATTGTCCAGCCATATTGTCGATTTTGGGACATATTCTGATTCAGATTCAGCGGGCAAAAGTACAGTGAAAACATATAGTTGGACAATTTTCGAATTTCGTTAGGGTGGTCTCATACACTTTTCCCTTGAAAATTTGATATTTTAAAATGAAAATATATCTCGAGTTTGAATAAAAACAATCCTTAGATTTTTTCAGCGTTCGTGGTGCTAGATCCCCCCAGTCGAATGCCACCTTGCGTTCGAAATTTGGCCTACGCTTTTTCGAGATACTTAAGTTATGAATTTGCATATTTGTTACCTTAAAATGGCACTAATTTTTTACCCTTAAATACAATTTGACTTGTTAAACAAGAAAAAAGTTTGTTGTAAGGGCTCTTAAAGTACCCCGAAGAACATTTCTAGAGTTTTTTTTTTAAAAAAAGGTCCTATAAGCTATTGTGTTTTATATGTTTATAGGCCCTTAAAAAAACAAACTTTAGATTTATTATTATTATTATATTTTTTATAGGATATTCAAAATCACCCTGATCGTGAAACACCCTAATTTTAGACTATTCCAAAGATTGCCTTCTGAAGAGTCAAACGCTCCAAAACTTCACCAATCACCATTTTTCGGAAAAATAATTTTCCACTTAATTTTGCTACACAGTAAAAAAATTCTGTGTAAAATCGCAAAAGCATGCAAATCACCTTTGTGAGAAAAAGCATGTAATATTGTATGAGAAAACGTGTACACAAAAAGCATGTATAAAAGAAAAATAAATAAAATTGCATCTCCCAGACGGATTTATGTCGAAAAAATCGCATTTTCAAAAAAAATGTAGGAAATTTCATCATGAACATTTCTCTTTCTGAGAAAAGGCAATTTCTACACTCCAGGGTCGAGATACTTGAGTTTTAGTGAGAAGAAATCTCAATATCCGAAATTTCTCAGAATTTACACACAGTAAAAAAATCATGGTAATATTACATCTGGGAAGGGGTACATCCTTTATGTCAGAAAAAAATGTGTAATTTTACCTCTGAAAATGTGTAATTTAAAATGAAGTAAAATTACATCCTGAAAGAAGTGATATTCAACCTCCCAAAATTACACCTTCCAATTTTACACCATTTTTTGCTTTGCAAGCAAGGCCTACTAATTACACGTCATTGCAAAAATATCGATGCCTCTGTGCTCTCTTGTACTAAGCATGCTGGGATTCCTATCCAGATGCACAGAGGCATCGATATCTCTTTAATGGCCCAGGTATACTTTCTTATAGTAATTTTGGTCGCTGAATCCGAATCTGGAATCTTATTTTACGTAAACAGTGGTGAACTGTAATGTTATTTGCTGGTATTAACTCCTTTTTAGATTGCAAGCAAATCCGGTCTTGCACATCTCTTATCTTAAGAATATTTTTTTTTTATGTTTGTAGTCATTTAAAAGAAAGCTAGTGATCAGATAAATTTGGAAACGTGTTATTGGAGGTCGTGCAACAAACTCAATGCAATTCAACGAATCATCTTTGCGGTTAACTTTACGCCGTTGGCCTGGCTGCTTTAAAGTTTGAGATGTTTTAATGCAATCTAATGCAATGGGGCACTGCAAATGTTAATAATGACAAGAGGATGCTAGGCGTTAATCAACCTAAGGCATTTTACAGGATGCCCTCGAAAGACTGGCTGCGATAGGGTTAGATCAGATTAGATTAGATTAGAAACATGTTATTGGACGTCGAATATTAGTGGAATATTTAATTTAGAGCCCCTCAAGACATATTCTTAAAAAATCAGCGACTTTCTGAAGAAATATCCGATTAAATCTTCAAAAAAGGACCTCGACGCAAAATGACATGCCGATTTTATTGAATCTAAAGTTTTTCTACGAATCATACCGAGCGCCAAACTTAAACAAGCAAAAAGTTAGCAAATAAATATGAAGATCTGATATTTAGTTACCTTTCATTAGACACACCAAATAATGCACATCATCAAACAAATTTAAATTTCACTACACCATTGACAGAAAACTCTCTACAGAATCAGTTCTAATTAAATCCAGTTTACAAAACGACTTCCACAAACACAAATCCAATCTTCCGATCGTCGAACAACGATCGTGTCCAAATTTGGAACCAAATTCGTCGCAATTAGTTTCAATCCTAGCTTTCCCTTTCTGCCAAACCGACTGCGTCCTTCAGACAAGAATCAGCTTCCTTCCGTTCTACGTGAGCCTTAGATTTGGGAGCAAACTTTAGTTTGAAACTTTGCAAACATGGCGGAGGAAGCCCCAAAGGAACCGGAAGCACCAAAAGAGCCGGAAGCCCCAAAGGAACCGGAAGCATCAAAAGAGCCGGAAGCTGCGAAAGAACCAGAAGCTCCAAAGGAAGCGCAACCAGCACCGGCAGCTGCTGATGGCGCAGAAGGCGCCGAAGTGGAGAAGTCCGGTGAAGACCAGAACGGTGAAAATGTAAATCCAGACGAAGAAGGCGCTGAAAAAGTGGATGGAGAAGAAGAGGGCGAGCGAGAACCGGAACCGGAACCGGAAGAGCCTCCTGCGCCCAAGCCGCCAACTAAGTTTGATTTGGTAATGGTTTTTAAATTTATTAAAGCGATTTGTAGTTTTGACCAGTAAAAATGATGAAATTTCAGTTGCACGAGTTCTTCAAGACGACCGATGAGTTTATGAATCAGTTTGACGAAATGGTCGCCAACAGGGGCAAGTGTCGATCGGTTTATTTAAAGAACCTGAACCCGCTGAGGGATTCGCTGGTGGAATTGCTGCACCGGTTTGGTGTGTTTACGCGAAACTGGTTGCCCCATGATGACAAAAACCGGGAACACATCAAGTGCTGTGGAGAGGTGAAGGATGATTTTTTCAATAACTGTGGCCAAATACTAATCTCATTTTATCGAGCAGCAGGAGCACCTTTTCGACACTGACGAATTTGAGGAACATTATGAAGAAGTTCACGAAAAAGACAATGAAGCCATAGTGATACCAGAGGTATGTGAAATGAACTAAATAAACCTCAGATTAAAAAATCAGTTTTTTTTCAAGCAGCAAGAAATTATGGAAGCCTATCAGGAAGCTGTCGAGGATTACATCGCAGTGGGAGTCGTTGTAAACGACGAGCTGATGTACCGGCTACGGAGAATTTTAAGAAAGTCCAATCTGGTGCTGACGGGTGTTTGGTCTTAGGAAATTACTGCTGGAATAATTGTGCTGTTCAAGGTTAATCGTTTAATGAATAAATTTGTTGCCTTTTTCGACTGGCAAGAATATCGGCATTGCATTTGTGTTATAACTGAAACGTGTCCGAAATGATAAAACCAGAATATTTTTTTGTAAACTCTTTCTGTTCTCCCGAGCAGACGGAAATAACTTGGGAAGGTCAGTTTTTGATATTGTGAGAAGATCGAAATATGTTATTGGGATGATCGGATTTGTTGTTAAAAAATATTAAAAATAATTTTAGCTTAAGGACCCCATTTCATGGCCAAAATAATGACCCTGACGAAATTGGTTAAAACTATCCCATAGTTCTAAACATTTTAAACAAAGTCCTTTAGGGGATATATCAAATAATAAAAAAATCAACTTTCAAAATTTCAACTTTTTAGAATAACTTTAGCTTAAGGACCACATTTTATGGCCAAAATAATGACCCCGACGAAATTAGACAAAATTATCCCAAAGATCTAAACATATTTAACAAAAGAAAAAATAATAACAGATTGTGTTATGGACACTTCGAAACTTTTCCATTTGTGCGATTTATGGTAATTTTATTTCTAAGTCTGTATACCGAACGAATAACAAATATTGTTATTAGGAGAGTTTTTGAAATGTATAACATTTCCTCTTATTAGCGTGTTATTAAACATTTTCAATGTAATATCACTTCAATACCAAATTTTGTTATTTCATCAGAAACTGTTATTATTTTTTTCTTCTTGAAGTTGAACTTCAGGATAAAATAATAACACTTTTTGTTATTTTAACAGGATTTGTTTTTTGAAATATTATTAATTGTGTTATGACCGTCTGCCCGGGCTTAAGGAAATTGGGTAAAATATTTCCTTAGGAACAAAATTTGTAAAAAATAATGGCAATTAAGTAGATTCCACGATTGACTTAAAATTCTCAGGGGATTAAGAGCATAATAGATTTCATTCACAGAACTCGATATTTTTGAATTTGATGTCAGTAAACGCTTCAGTTTCATCTATTCAAGGTATCAAGGCTCCCTGAACACGCTCCAATCGACAGAGTGGAATTTTATTTGTGTTATCTCAAAGACAAAAATGGGTGCGCATGGTTGCTTAAGATGATTCCATTAGAATTTATACCCTGAATTTAAAATTTTATCGAGTGGCAGAAAATTCACTAAAATTCAATTCTTCCAATTGGTGCGTGTTCAGGGAGAACAAATCTATGATACATCAACGAAGCTGAAGCGTTTACTGACATCAACTTCACAAATGTTGAGTTATGTTATTTGCTATTGCATTTGTGCTCCTCTGCTCCACCATCCGATGTTTTCTTTTCTTTTCTTTTGAATAACATTAGTTTGAAAAAAATAACTAAATTATTTAAACACGTATAACGCTTATTTTTTCAAATTACTGAAAATCCTTTAACTTTCGAAATATTTTTAAGAACCTCAAGCATATTAACAAAATTAACAATGCTATTAAATTTCATTGCTCTTCGGCCGTAATTTAAAAAAAAAATCTTACTTATTCCACCGCAGGTTGGTTGATGCCTTCCTGACAGTAACATAGTTTTGTCTTTGGTAAAACGCAATTGTCCAATCTACAAATCTTTTAGTATCATTTGAAAGTCCTTTTAATTATCCAACAAACAATGGATCGCATTATCGATCCGGATATTGCTGGATGGAATGGGACCAAAACGATTAAAATCGGTTCAGCCAGTGCTGGGATAATTGTGTGATTTTTTTTCGGTGCACACATCCACATCCAAACACACACACAGACATTTGTTCAGTTTTTGATTCTGAGTCGAAATGTATACGTGAAGGTGAGTCTAGGAGCTCGTATTAAGAAGTTCATTTTTTGAGTGATTTTATAGTATTTCCTCAGTAAGGTGAGGGAGGCAAAAAATATTAAGACTTTTGGAAATGACTAGGAGTTTTAAAGATGACAATTGAATTGAAAACTATTTTTTGTTTTTTTATATGCAACAAATGGTTTAGTACAATAAAAAACCGTTATTTTAAATAGAGAACACACAGCCTCAAAAAAGTGTATAAATAACACTTAAGTACTAATAGGGTAATTCTCTACCAACTCACACGAAATCGGGAAAAGTTGCCCCGACCCCTCTTCGATTTGCGTGAAACTTTGTCTTAAGGGGTAACTTTTGTCCCTGATCACGAATCCGAGGTCCGTTTTTTGATATCTCGTGACGGAAGGGCGGTACGACCCCTTGCATTTTTGAACATGCGAAAAAAGAGGTGTTTTTCAATAATTTGCAGTCTGAAACGGTGATGAGATAAAAATGTGGTGTCAAAGAGACTTGTATGTAAAATTAGACGCCCGATTTGATGGCGTACTCAGAATTCCGGAAAAACGTACTTTTAATCGAAAAAAACACTACAAAAGTTTAAAAAATTCTCCCATTTTCCGTTACTCGACTGTAAATTTTTTTTGGAACATTTCATTTTAAGGGAAATTTAATGTACTTTTCGAATCTACATTGACCCAGAAGGGTCATTTTTCATTTAGAACATAAATTTTAATTTTAAAATTTCATGTTTTTTCTAACTTTGCAGGGTTATTTTTTAGAGTGTAACAATGTTCTACAAAGTTGTAGAGCAGACAATTACAAAATATTTAATATGTAGACATAAGAGGTTTGCTTATAAACATCACGAGTTATCGCGATTTTACGAAAAAAAAGTTTTAAAAGAGTTACTTTATGCGTTTCTTTTTGTTTCGTCGTCCGTGTCTGTCGCGGGTGACCATGAACGGCCATGATCAACGACGACCAACATTTTCAAAACATTTTTTTGTAAAATCGCGATAACTCGTGACGTTTATAAGCAAGCCCCTTATATCTATATATTAATAATGAAAATTTTTGTTCTAAATGAAAAAATGACCCTTCTGGGTCAATGTAGATTCGAAAAGTACATTAAATTTCCCATAAAATGACATGTTCCAAATTTTTTTACAGTCGAGTAACGGAAAATGGGAGAATTTTTAAAACTTTTTTAGTGTTTTTTTCGATGAAAAATATTATTTTTTCGGAATTCTGAGTACGCCATCAAATTGGGCGTCTAATTTTACAAAAAAGTCCCTTTGACACCAAATTTCTATCTCATCACCGTTTCAGACTGCAAATTATTGAAAAACACCTCTTTTTTCGCATGTTCAAAAATGGAAGGGGTCGTACCGCCCTTCCATCGCGAGATATCAAAAAACGGACCTCGGATTCGTGATCAGGGACAAAAGTTACCCCTTAAGACAAAGTTTCACGCAAATCGAAGAGGGGTCGGGGCAACTGCTGTGTGAGTTGGCGGAGAATTACCCAATAACTTATGATAGAGTTGTCAGATCTTCAATCTTTTGGGTTCGTTGGAAAGGTCTCTTGATTAACGTCATGATTCGAATTCCCGGACGCTTCGAAACCCGGACACCTTATCTTGTTTTATCAATTATTTGGATATAAGTTCGCAATATGAATGTCAAAACTGTGTTATTTGATGAATTCTAACATCAACTTTCATTTAAAGTTTGTTTGAACGCTGTAGTTAATGCCAAAACAATTCAATAAAATAAAATTATAAGATTAGCAAAAAGGCGAAACATTTCACGTGAAATATTTCATAGGCGTCCGAAGCACCGGGAAGGCAATGCAGAAATTTATGGTTTTGATTTCCTTAAATTCCAGCAAATTTTTATAAAAAAAAATATCGATTGTTTTGATGTTAACAGCTTATTTGAGACCTAAAGAATGCCATTCACTACCATTTCAGTCCAAATTTGTGCGATTCATTAGCAAAAACGAGTGTCCGAAATTCGAAGCAAAAGTGTCCGGATTTCGAATCAGTGTCCTGGATTCGAAGCACAACAAGTCATTTTAATATTCAAATTCTGATGAAAAATTGTTAGAAAAGATATATTTTGCATGCATTCTCTTAAAACTGACTGTTAATACTACATCCTGATGATATTTCTTCATTTCCAACATATAACATGATTTTTTGTCAGCTCTAACAAAAATGATATGCTACTAAGTGTCCGGATTTCGAATCATGACGTTACCCATCGAACGATGGGTTCGGATTCGGATATCATTTTTATCAAAATATCTGAGAACCGACTTAAAAAAAGTATCGAAACACTTAAGTGCTAGTAACTTTTGATAGGGTTATCAGATTTTAAATCATTTGCTTAGAATTTGACTCTGAGTCAGTTTTTAAAATAATAAAATTAAAAAAAGTAAAATCTCAATCTCTTGAGCGAAAAACTACAATTTGTACACATTTAAACTCAAAACATGTGCCAAACGATCCCGCTTATTCCCTTTTGTTTCAGTTCCAACTCGAATGGTTGAGACGCGTTTTAAAATAGTTTCCTTTGTCCGAATTCGAAAACAAAGCTCGTACTAAAACAGGGGGGCAAAAGGTAAAAAAAAGGAAACCTCCCCCCTTGCGAATGAGTATTCCCTAAAAGCAGACAATTCAAATCAGACCAATAAAATGGTGGCGGTCCCGATTCGAAAGCGAACCCTGGATTACAGCCACAAATTTCGAAATGTAATTAGATTTTTTTTTGTTGTGTTTTAAATTTTTAGGTTTAATTTAGCTTAATTTTCAGCTCATAAAATTTTCCGACGATGTGGCGCACTTTCTCGAGGAATATAACCAAATCATGCAGCATCGGCACGTCTATCGGCGAAAGTTTCCCCGGCACTTGAGGGAAATCGAGAGCAATTTGAGACTGCTGATTTCAAAGTTTGAAACTTTGAGGGTGGGCGGTGCCCGAAATCAACTGTTTCAAGAGCTGTTTTGTTGTGGGGTGGGTCAATGATTTAAATTAATGGGTCAGGTGACATTTTGAGATTTGCTTTTTCTCCTTCACAGACTTTATCTGAAACTCGGTATGACTTAAGAGAGCACTACTTTCAATATCATAACACGCCACGATTGGTACATCCCAATATCGTAGAGGTAAATTAAACTAAATTTTCGATAAGCAACCTTCAACAAAAAAAAACTCTCCAAACAGTTACGCTCCGGTCACGGAAAGTTGGAACACTTCCGGTCACGTCTCGGAGAGTACCTGGCCTACGGAACGGAATACACGGCGGCGCTCATGGTGAACCTGAAGAAACTTTGGAGATGTGTCAGCATCACGTTGATGATTGATGAGCCAATTCGGGAGCATCACTTTAACAAAATAGATCGACAAATTTATCTTTGGAAGGAAGTCCAACAGAGGGAGAAGCAAGATTAATTGAGCTGTGCACACAAATACATGTTACGGGGGAATAAAGAAACTTTTCATTTTATTAATAGAAATCCAATCTTGATTTGATGACTTCCCCCCTTCTAAGTAGAACGTTTAGTGCAAGTCGAGAAAGCTTAGCAAGAAGATCTTCTTCTAGAAATGGTTCGAGTAACTGCTTACGTTCATCAACCTGAATATAATTACAGTCACAGATATAAAAATGTAAATTCTCAAATCAATTAATAAAAACAAATTTATTAACCACCAATCCCCAACATTCAGTTAACTCTACTAAGCGAAGATGTGAAACGCTTCCTGCTGGAGTACGACCAAATCATTCTGCACAAGGACCTCTATCGAGGGATTTTCCACATCCAGTTGCGGGAAGTTCGAGAAAAAGTGAAGGAACTGTTGCGCAAATTTGAGGCCGCCCCGTACGACGATGGCAGGGCCAAGAACGAGAAGGAGCTTTTTTGTTGCAAGGTGGGCTAGATGGGAATATCTGACCGGATTGGTGGAGTTTTGAAATGGTAACATAATTCCAGCTTCGATTCGATGACACAGTGGATCTGAGAAGGCATTACCGTGCTGTTCATAATGAGCCGTTTGTGAGGTTTGCTAATGTGCTGGAGGTTAGTGACATTTGAATTAAAATTGTTGTGAAATCTGTCGTTTAAGTTCTTGAAACACTTTTCCAATCAATACGACTATAGACTACATACTACGCAAAACACATTCACATACAACTTATAAAACTACAAACTGGAGCGTTTGGAACGGTATGTCCATGCGTACTCCTTTCTTGCAGATTTTTGAACCAAAGGCTTTCCAGAAAGCTTTTATCTGACTGGTTGCGTTTGTTTTGATTAGATCGGGATTTTTTTTTTAAAAAAAGGAAAAAAACTTAAGCTCCATGATTTTTATGAACATATTTAAACGTAAAGTGAAAAAGTGAACGTCAAAATTTGCAATTCATCTTTGTGGTTTGAGGTGTAGGGATCTTGCAGAATGCGACGATATATAGTTGTGGCGTGGCGGTCAGGTTATTTGTGTCAAGACTATCGAGAGATAAAAATTGTAGAAAAAATATGCGTTACCACCTTGAAAATGTTCATGCATTTTCCAAATCTTATTCAAGTAAAAATAATAATTGGGTATTTTGAGTATTTTTTTTATTATGTACAATTTTTAGAGCCGATATTAACACTAAATAAACCTTTGCTCAACACTGCACACTTAGATCCGCATTTAGGAAGTAACTTTTCAATATTTCCATATTTTTTATTTGCATTTAGGGGAATGTGGGGCAAGACGACCATATGGGGCAAGAGGAACAATCGCTCGTACGGCCGTAATTTTTACAATATTGATTATTTTCAGTATGAGGAATCGTTGCTAGCAAATGCAATTAGCTGATTCTACTCCCACATAACCGACAAAACGACGTAAACGCCGCGGGGCATAAGATTCAATGAAGTTATTTAAAAATCTTTGTTTTCTTATAATATTTGGAAAGTACAAAATAAGGCTCAGGATTCGTTTTAAGGCTCATTTTATCAAAATGCTATTTTTCCTAGATCAGAAGTGTCCCTACCTATGACTTGCACCAATTAGAAAGTATGATTTAACTTTTGGTTATTTATGTTGAGAGCTTTTAAAAAATCATGTTCAGGTGGGGCAAGTGTACCATATGGATTTTTAGTATGGAAAAAATATGAATTGCTGCAACAACATATTTTATTGGGAAATAAATACATGCAAGTACTTAAAAACTGATAAAAAATCGTGAAAAAAATTCTGTACAAAATATAGTGATATTATGAAAATTTACTATGTATCATGTAAGTAATATTTTTTTCGTAAAAAGTAAAAACGAAAAATTTTTTAGTAAAATATTATTATTTAATCTAAAAATGAAAGAAAGTTTTCAAATACATTCTAATCTGATGTATCTAAGTGACAACAGTTCAATTGTTAGCAAATTAACATGTTTTTTCATGCATTGTTCCTCTTGCCCCAACGGGTTGTTCGTCTTGCTCCACTAGTTGAGTAGAACGTACGGAAAATCAAAAATTTTAGCATCAATTTTTTACATTAAAAAACAGGATATTTTAAAAACTTTTTCTAACAAAGTCTTAGTCAAGACCTAGAATAAGATGATTATAATAAAATCCGACAGATTTTTAATCTTTTTTAATGGGTTATAATGAGCATTTCCATAGCCTGTTACACTTGCCCCACTTTCCCCTATCTCGTATCTGATGTTTTTTATTGGGCCAATATTGTATGATCCCTGTAACTTTTTGAATGTTTTTAGTGATTTAACATTTTATGCTGCGTTTAGGTGAACAATATTTTGAATGTTTTAAAAGATTTACGTTTTATTCAATTTTTTTCACTGTTTTCGAAGAAAATTTCATGAAAGATTTATTTATTAACATTGAAAATCGGCACGTTGAGTGCTGTCAGGATGACACCTGGGTGATAAATAGAGAGAATGCGTAACGTGGTGGGTCTCGTGGCGCAGGGGTAGCGGCTTCGGCTGCCGATCCCGATGATGCTATGAGACGCGGGTTCGATTCCCGCCTTATCCACTGAGCTTCTATCGGATGGTGAAGTAAAACGTCGGTCCCGGTTTCTCCTGTCTCGTCAGAGGCGCTGGAGCAGAAATCCCACGTTAGAGGAAGGCCATGCCCCGGGGGGCGTAGTGCCAATAGTTTCGTTTTTGCGTAACGTGATTTTCGAATGATCCTACTTTGTTTACATCACAAAGTAGCAGGCTGTTCAAGCACAAGCATGACTTTTTTCTTACTGATAAATGAGCTGTTTTATAAATAATCAGTTGTATGTGTTTTATTTTGTCTAGTTTTTGACATTTTTTGCTGGAAAATTGTGTGTGTTTTCAAATTTCGATCGGTTAGAAGAGGTTTTTCTTTTTTACGGGTGACGAAGAACTGCGGCGATATTGTCATTCTGCGATGCCGCAGATAAATTCCCTGGCTGATTTTAGAATCCTGCAGCTCTTCCTGATCCAGCAAAAAACATCGCTAATCCTAGCGAAGCTGATCCAACAAACAGAGAAGATTTGCAGTGAGTAGATTTTCAAACGGAATCAAACAAAAAAGACAGCTTCTGGATGGATACAACCGCAACTTCCATTCCATCTCGCCTTCAACTTTCTCAAGATTTCTTGAGTTCAACCCCAGGATCAAAAAACCACACATTTTTTATTCTTGCCAAAAAAACAATTTTTATTGATCGACATCAACACTCTCTACTTTTGGCCAACAGTAAATTGGTTCCACTTTGACAGCTCAAAATTGAGGCCATTTCGCGAACCACTATTCAGCACCCAGGATGACACTAAGAAAACTTCAATCTTATTTTTGTTTTCGAGTGGTTGTATTTCAGAAACAAATAGACCAACCTTCAATGTATCTTGGGCAAATTTTAGGAAATTTCCTCAGCTCCCTGAAATTTTGATTTAGAAATTAGCACTTTTTTGAAAAGTCGAAAAACTAAAGGTTGTTAATTTGGCTTTAATTGAAAAACGGTGAACTTGGTTGCATTTTCCAAAAAGTCTCCTAGAATATATAAAGAATTAAAAATCTGTCAATACGGATTTTGGACAATCAAATTTTACATAAAGTGGTTGATTTTTTTTGAGTGTAACTATTTTTTACTGAAAAGTTCTAAACATGACCGACAACCGGGCCAAAGATACTAAATCGATAAAAAATCCTTTCCAAGAAACAGATTTTCGAATATTTACATGCCATTTTTGTATGGATAACTGCCAAAATTGTACTGAGAATTGTATGAAGAATTGTGTGGGCAAACCAATTATTAAAAACAGCTTCTTTGGTCATAGAGATTCCCCAGACAAAGCTTTAGACAAATAAAAAAATATTAACGTAAACCATTTCTAACTTTCGCATAGTCAACACATGACCAAAGTTTACTCCAAAACTGTTGTGCTTGTTTAAGCAGTCCATTTAAAAAAATAATTCATAAGGTCGTTGCAAATATTTTTTGAAGTTTATGTCGCTAGACTCTGAGCAATGTCGAGAGGGGGGATTTACGAACCGCGGCTTCAACATTTTTATGAAAATGCATATGGGACATTTATGCGATCAAGGGCAGTATATGAATCAACACTAGGGTGACAAGAAAAATTGAAAATTTTGGAAAATCGCAAGAGATACCCCCTGGATCGATTCTTTAGGCAAAAACAAGTGACTGTGCCAATTTTGAGCCAAATCGGTTAAGGCTAAGTGGTCGCTTTTCATCGTTGAAGTTTATATGGGGAAAATCGCAAAAATGTATGGGGAAAACATCGTTTCAGTAATTTTCTGCTAGGTGGCGGAGGTCTCGCCCAAAATTGTCCAAGTGTGAGATTCTTGTAGGAAATTTAATTACCTACAACTTTGTAGAAGGGTGTAAGACGATCCGAGTTGATCCTGATGAGTTATTAGCAATGCGATGAAAAGAAATCGGCTTATATACTTCAAAGTATACAAGGGGTAGGGTAGAGTAGTCATCAATGAGACACGGGGAACAATGATAAAATTGCTCTCACAAGTCGTAGTTTCAACCAATCAGGCTCATATTTGGGGGAAATGTGTGTTTACTGGATACACGTCTGCCATATTAGTGGATTTGGTTATGGACGCTCCCTTGAAAAGTAATTCATAAATGTTTGATTATGGAGTGTAAAAGTAAATTATGGACAAAAAATACTTTTTCGCTCGTAGGCTGTCATTTACACCATAACTAATATTTTTTCAAATTTCTTTCGACGTTCCATAGGGATTAAGTTGGGCTACAATGTCCTTTCATTAGATTTGGCCAAAATTTAGAATATACCCAGAATCCAAGGCTGTCTCATTGTTCCCCACTCATTTCAGCCCATGGGTAACAATGAGACACTTTGATTTTTCTTCAATAAACTTTTCAAAATCGATGGAAATCTTTCAAAACATGAATTAAAAGTGATTTTTGGCATATTTATTGAGTTTAAACTTCATTTAACCAAAATACAAAGTTATTTGGTATTAATATATGGATTTTACAAAATTTAAATACTTTTTAGTGTAACTTTTGTTATTAAACGTTTCATGTTGGCAAAATTGCTTTAAAATGTTCAAGGCAAGTCACCTGCAATGGAACAATACAAAAACATGATGTTTTGCTAGAAAAATGTTGATTTTCGTAGAGTGTCTCATTGTTCCCCAGCTGTCTCATTGTTCCTGCCAAGTGCGTCTACAATGAGACAGTTGAATAACTCTGGCTGTAGATGTCGGACCGATCTCATATTTTGGTCAATGTTAGAACACATTAAAAGAAAGATAATGCAACTAAAAGCTCATTAAAACATGCTAATGAAAAAAATAGAAAAATCCTTGAAAGTTGAAAACCAAAAGTGTCTCATTGATGACTACCCTACCCTATATAGGAAGTATATAAAAAATATTTTTTTCTAGAAAAATCACCAAAAATCAGGATCAACTCGGATCGTTTTGCACCCTTGGACAAAGTTGTAGGTAATTAAATTTCCTACAAGAATCTCACACTTGGACAATTTTGGGCGAGACCTGCGCCACCTGATGCAAAAATCCTGAAGCGATGTTTTTCCCCATACATTTTCGTGATTTTCCCCATATAAACTTCATCGATGAAAAGCGACCCCTTAGCCTTAACCGATTTGGCTCAAAATTGGCACAGATACTTATTTTTGCATTAGGAATCGAGTCAGAGGGTATCTCTGCTGATGTCGATTTTTTTATTGTCACCCTAATCAACACTCACATACCAATAGATGCTCTAAACCTTAATATACAGCCATTCCACGTCAAACAAAAAGTCTCTTGTAAATCAAAAGTTCTACGATTTTGCTCAAATTTGGATTGGGGGTTCTTTGACCCAAATAAATAGACTCGTATTTTTTGTTTGGCAATCAGGTTGCTCCTACCCGAAATAGGGTGGTCCAAAAAATGGCATTTTTCGTCGATTTTCGCAAAAAGCACATTTTTCAAAAAAAAAATCATATCTCATATCTAGGGTTTTCGACGCGTCGCGCGCAAAAACGGGACAATGACAAAAACGGGTAAAAATCAGTTTTTTCACTAAAACTGCGATAACTTGAAAATTTCAGCGATGACCTATACATGTTTGGGTATCAAAAGTTTCGTCTTTCAATTACGAAAATTTTTGTACCCAAACATGTAAAGGTCATCGCTGAAATTTTCAAGTTATCGTAGTTTTAGAGAAAAAAGTTGATTTTTACCCGTTTTCTTAATTTTCCCGTTTTTGCGCGCGACAAGTCGAAAAACCCAGTTTTTATGTTCAAAAAATCCATTTGCCCCTACTCCTTCAGCTGAATGAACATTTAAAGAAAGATTATCAAATTGATAATTCCTTGATACCATTCCATACCAAAAACAGTAAATACGCTTGACAGGGTAAATTATAAATTTCAGAAAAAGGAGGCGCTTGGTTCTTCAGAAATCATTTTTCAAGATCATAGTTCAAAGTCATTTTGATGAATTACAATTTCCACACTTTGATACAAAATCTAATAAAAATTTCTGAAACTTTTAGGCTTTGTACTGAAATTATCATCCAAATCTAATTTTATTCCAGCTCAAATCCTCGCTGGCTAAGCTGACCCACATGCGCCACCGGTTGACCAACTACATCACCTACGGCGAAGAGAAAACCCTCACACTGATCACCAATTTGAAGCGAATGTTGACAAAGATTTCAGCCACATTGAAGTTCTAGTAGAAGACACAAATTAAAAACCTTGAAAACACCCACCCACAACCTTCTTTTCGCTCGTCCGACACATTCCGAAAGCCACAAACCAAAGTCTCGAACCATTGCCAAAAGTCGTCACGTAACATATCGTGATCATGACCGTCAAGACTTCCGTCCACGACCGCCGCCAAACTTGGTTCGAGATCCGACCGACGAAAGGAAGTGAAAAGTTTTCTTCGTCAGCACCGCCGAACCATCTGGTGCAGTTCGAGTCTAGCTTCCGTTCGAACCCCATCACGTTCCAATACCTAGAGACAGGGTCAGTGTTCCCAAGATCCACAGTTTTTGCTGAACAAAAAAAAATCCCGGACTACTTTGCGGTTGTTGTTGTTTTCTACTTGACTGTTTGGAAAAAATCAACTTCGCAAGGGCAAATAGGTGGATCGATACTTCAAAATGCAGCAACTTATTCAGAATAAAGATGTGAGTACTTCTGGGGATCATTCCGGAAGAGGTTCTTCTAAGCCCCCCCCCCTCCTTTCTCCAGGTTGTGAAGTTCATCTCCGAGACCAAGTACTTCCTGGACGAGTTCGACACGATCATCAGCCACTGGGACCTGTCGGGGAATTTTTTCCTCTACTACCTGATCGAGATCCACGAGGGCGTGACGCAGCTGCTGGCTCGGTTCACGACGCTCTCGTTGGACGGCGTCGGCTCGCGGGAGCACGAGCACTTCTTCAAGCTGCAGTGCTGCGGGGTAGGTGTCGAAAATAGCTCGAAGATCGATCGACTGATCAATGCCTTGATCTTGATCGACTTTCGTGGAATGGTATTTTTATCTTCCTGAAAGCTGGTGCCAACAAAACAAAACTAAACAAGCTATTTGTGTCCGACCCCCTTCTTTCGATTCGGTTTACACAGACAGAGTTTCACAGCGTCAAGGATCTGCGGCTGCACCACAATTCGTGTCGTCACAAGAAGTCGGGACACGAGGAACAGGACAATTGCGAGGTAATGGAATGATACTTTTTTTTGGGGGGCATTTTGGGGAATGATCCCATAGGTTTCTATGCGAATCCCAAGTATAAGCTCGATCGGTTGTGGCAGGAGCACACATGTAAACACGACATTTTTTTCGAAAGTCGTCTCACTTGGTTTTAAATTGGTCTTTCTATCGTTTCTGCGAGTTTCATCAGAATATTTCATAATTTGAGCAAGCTACAGATCGTTTAAATTTATAAAAAAAATTAGAATCAAGAAAAAATACGTGTCTGTTAATTTGAGCCAACGAACCGCCGACCAGTTTTGGGCCTTTTGAGTTTCATATGGAATTTCCGTGTTTATATGAAAATCTCTAAGTTCTAATAATTTCTAGGGGATACTGCAGAATGTGTACGGGTATTTGATGCATAGCATTCTTCTTGTAGTCCATGTATCACAAATGTTCAAGAGGCCAGGCCTACTGTGTAAAGTTTACTGCAGAGACGATTCATTGAAATTAGTTGATTTAAGCACGGAGCGTTCAATTAACAGCACAATTCTGAGGGGTAAAAGTCACGTCAAGTGACTAAAAAAAAGCAATTGCAATAAATGCTAATTTTGTACAAACGTTCAAAATTTTCACAAAAAATAAGGGTCAAAACATTATTTTTGCTTAAAACTGCATCTTGTATTGATTTTTTAGAATCTATTGTAAACTATAACGTTAATTTTTGCGTTTTTTTAAATAAGGCCGATGCAAATATTTAAAAAAGTTTTTGTCCCTTGGCCCTGGCCGCGGTCAAGGGGGGATGGAAAAAAATAAAAAAATATAAAAATTTAAATAACAAGCCATAGTCTTCACATTTAAATGAAAAAAGTGTTTTAAAATGCATTTTACACTAGTTCAGTTGTTTTGCAATCATTAGTTTTCAAAAAATCTAAGATCTGACAAAAACAAAAATTGTATCGAAAAAAAAGATTTTGCATCGAAAATTTTCAAAAAATCTTAAGATTTTTTAATAAACCCAAACATGCTTAAAATGATTTTAAACGCAGGAGAATGTATTTTAATTTGATTTCAGTTGGTTGCACTTGAATTTTCATTGAAATTTTGAAGTTTATTGTAAAAATATTTTTCTTGCCCCCTGATTTTTCGGGCCAATTTTGAAGGGGGTGACAAAAACTTTTAAAAATATTTGTACCAGCCTAAACATATAAAACACAATAGCTTATAGGACCCTTTAAAAAAATCCTACAAAGTTATTAGCTTTCGGAAATGACCATTTTGGTGAGGCCTAATAAGGATCGGACATCTATTATGCCCAACATTGCCAGATTATTTTATGGGAAATCTGTATTTTATCTGTATCATGTCAAATTCGAAGCCATACAAGACATTTTCAAAATAAAAAAAAAACAGATTTTAGTTTTTTAATCATATTGAAACATACCTAATTCAATTACAAAATTGTTGAAATTTTTTAATAAAACCAATTTAAAAAAAATCTGTATATACAGATTATTGTGATTTTTGGGATCGAAAAATCTGTATATCTGACATAGCTTATTACGCCACCAATTACGCCCTCTACAGGTAGAAAACTTTTTTTTCTCCATACATTTTGACGATTTTCCCAAAAAAAAACTTCAAGAACATAGGGTTAAATTAAAATTATGGTATTAGAAAAGTTAATTTTAAACAAAAATCGTGATTTTTTCCTTGTAACTTTTTTTCCTAATCTTCCTGATCATACATTTTTATCCGTGTAACTTTTTTTTTGAAATTTTCTAATCATATTTTTTTTCGTGTAACTTTTTTTCTGAAAATTCCTACAACTTTGGTAACAGTTTTTTTATTTTTTGCACAGAGATTACAATGTTTCTGTTGTTTTGATTTAAATCAACTAACCATCGTCATCTGTTTATCTACCCTCCACTTTCAGCTTAAATCGGCACTACTCAAACTAGCGTTCTTCAACCGAAGGGTAAACGAGTACCTGCAGTACGGAACGGTCGCCGATCGTTATCTGTGTCTGTATCTGAAGAAGATCCTGAAGAAGATAATGATTACGTTGGACACGTTTGCGCTGTAGGATCGTTAAATGCTTAGGTTAATTACTCTTTACCAAATATACATTTAATTTAACTCTCTGTGTACGGTATGAACGTGATGGTACGAACGGGTTGTAAATATGTAAGTCGAACACGTGTTGGACAATAAATAAGTTCCTAATTAAAAGTACGAAGGATGTTTTTTTTTTGTTTTCGACGCACGAGATGACACTTTTCCCGAAGCCTTTCGTGACCTTATGTAACCTTCGACCAATCGATTGGCGATGATCGCGATCGCGGTTTTTTTGAAATCAACGAACGATTCGATTCAGTTACCATTTTGAGCTGCTACCGCAAAGAAGGCAAAATGATCCTAGAGGACACGATTATGTACAGACGGAGTGCCAAGACCCCGGAGGACGTGGCCAATTGGAAGCTGGTGTACAACTTTATCGTCGAAACAAAGTACTTCTTGGAGCACTACGATAGCATCGTCGAGACGTGGGATCTGTGCGATCAGGAGTTTATGATTTATCTGTGGGAGGTCGAGGAACGACTGATCGAGCTGCTGTACAAGTACACAACCGTTACGACCGACTATCTGCGACCGATCAACCTGCCGACGGTGGAGATCAAGTGCTGTAATGTAAGTATAATTCTAACAAGTGTCTTCAAACAGTAATTGAACAATAAACACTCTTCTAGAGAATCTTCAAGAATTCGATAGACCTCCTCAAGCATTACTACACGGTACACCACACTCCGGCCAAGCTCAATGAGGTCCGGTACTGTGAGGTAGGATCAGCTAAATATCCTTCCAACCCCCAACCTACTAATACTCCCAACTCCCTCCTCCCTACAGATGAAGGCCGGTCTGCTCAAGTTGGACTTTTACCGGCGCAGCCTCAAGTACTACACCGAGTATGGGACGTGGTGCGATCACGTGCTGTGTCTGTACCTGAAGCGAATCTACAAGAAGGTGCTGCACACGCTGGAACCGTTCCGCGATACGCGCGATGTGCTGGGTGCGGCCGACCTCAAGGGTTATCCCAGCAGTGTGAGCAGTTCGAGTTCGAGCAGTGCTAGTTCTAATGCCAGTGCGTCGGGTGCAGCTAGTGTGGCGGCCATGAGTGCGAGCTCGAGCATGGTGTCGCTGGTTCCGGCGTAGGAATGTTGCATAATATAATTGAGTTAAACTTACGGTGAAAGATAGTAGTTGTGTGCAATAAACTAGATTATCTTTGCTTCGAGATGTTTTTTTTAAAGTTTGTTTGTCGTGTATTTGTACATACTGCCGGTACAAGATAAAGCAATTCCTGGCTCTCTGTGAGCTGATGATAAAGTACATCTAGAGCAAAAGTGGATTAGCTGTTTGTGCAGAACTAACTGAAGTCAACTAATAAATATGATGACTTCGTTTTAAGTTTTTGTTTCCTTTTCCGTTCCCCATCAATTTCAAAAGGTTTTTTTTTGTAAACTTTCCCCACATTTGTTAGAACCTGACTGCATGAATATAATTCATGTGAGACCTTTATGCGATCTGATTTTTCCATACCTCTTCTGGATTTCTATTTTTTGATATGTTATAATTAACCAAAAGTGACAATTTTTGAGCCATAGAGCGTTTTTTATTTAAGCCAAGTTATAAATTTAAAAATAAAACTAGTGACTTTAGCTTTAACAGCGAAGGAAAAATCTTCATCCGAATAAAACTCAAAAAAATATTATCTGGATTAGGGGAAATATACCCTCTCTAATCATCATCTTCGTCATATGCAGAGTTTGATGCTCTATTAAAGCTCCAAAAATACTATTTAGGCTATAAACGTCGAGTAAGCACGCAAATATATGCCACTTACTGACCAAAAAGAACAAATTTAACCCTCTACTGCCCGATTTGTTTTATGTTTTTCTTGTTTAATTTTTAGTATTTTAATTTGCATTTATCTTGTTTAGTTCATGACTGTTTTTGGTAGTATTTGGCCTATTCTACCACCTAATATAATTGTATTTTGTCTATCTATTTTTTTTCACGTTTTTACAGTCACTTTTTCAATTTTTTGCATGTTTTTCACATTTTCTGCTAAAGAATGGCACCATCATCATTTGAAATGCAAAAAAAATGCGTAGATGCATAGTCTGGGACACTAAAAAAAATTTTGCATACTTTTTTTTTACTGAAAATATAGGAAATGTAGTAAAAAAAAAACAGGCAAATCCCTACAAAAATGACATTTAAAAAAAACATTGGCAAAGTCATATAAAACAAATTAAACCTCCAACCCTGAAATTTTGTAAAATTTAAAGGGTTCCTTTTCCAATGCTTTTTAAAGATGAAAAATCGGTTGGAAAATTGATTGTCGGCGATTTTTTAGATCGAAGCCCCTCTGAAGGCGGGGTTAGGTTGTAGAGGGCTAATACACTTTTGACCATCTCTCATCATTTTGTTGGCACTGCTTAACTGGTTAACGAAAGTCGCCATCAATATTTTTTCACTCGCGCTAACGTTTTCAAAGCGCCTAAGATATAAAATTGCTTCCAACTACCGGCAACATGTTCTTTTTCACATTAGTTAGTCACTCACTTGACAAATAATCCCGAAACATGTAAATAATTAGCAAGCGCCACCAAAAAAAAAACGCGCTAAGTCTTTTGACGCTTGACTTTTGACGACCCATTCCAATCGAAGGCTGAAGAAAACCAAGCGAGAAGCGAAGGCAAATAAAGAACAACACCGCCAGCAGCACCTGTTGGAGTGAGCCAGTGATGCCTGGAAAATGGGCGTGGCTCAACGCATTCTCGTCAGATTAGAATACATTTGGGAAATATTTTATTATAAATGCTTGTAAACGGAATAGAATAACCTTCAGTAAAAGTGAAAATAAACAGAAATTGTTCACAAAAAGTTGCTCTACTTGGTTTTGGTAAATTTCAAGGAACACTCCAGATTATCCAGCATCATTCAAACACGACCGCTTATTAGGCGTAAAGTGGGTATATCTCCCAATAAGGCGGAACAAGTATTTCACTCTAAATTTCACTACTTCACTTGCAGGTGTAACGTCACACGACGAAAATGTCCTGTATGTTTTCGTAGATGACCAATATATGTAAACAAAGCAAATTTTTTTTCAGATATATTATTTGACCGGGTTATAATTATTTTAAAAGAGGGTGTTTTTATGAAAAAAAAAACATCGACATTGCGGCAAAGTTTTTATACACTTTTTTTTTAATATGAAAACGAATCTGCAATCGAAAACAACTTTTGAGATTTTTTTGTTAAAGTGTAGCATTTCTTAGTTAAAGTTGTTTCATCACTTTTTTAAAGAAAATCTTCCATTTTTTAAACATAGTGCCCATGTTTGCCAATCTCTGAAAATATTTTTTTTAAAGATCACAAAATTTCACATAAAATAACTCTTGGACAAATTTTGTCCAACCCTAGCTTTTCCCTGAAAAATTGTTGTATAAAAACTAAAGTGGTAACTGGGTCAAATATGTGCTGCCTTTGCTGAGCCATACCCTAAAAGATGGAATTTTTGTCCCGTAAACATATCCAAAAATAAAATAATAATTGAAAAAATGTATTTTTGAGTAATTATTATTCACCTTTTAGTTAATTAAAAACAATTAATTAAAAAATCTGCATTTTTTTACCGTGCACGAACAACAAAACAACAAAACATAATTCTATGCGAGATACATATTTTTGAATATTTACCATCCTTTTTTTAAATTTGCCTTTTTAGTTCAAAGGGAAAGTACCCATAGAAAAATAAATAAAATAAAATTTGTTGTTTTCGTAAAGAATTGCTTATATGGATAAAATGATTTTGACCACCCTAAAAGTACAAAAACACTTGTCGTTTGGTTGTTTTAACTGGAATATTTCAGGACAAACAGGGTAAACAATATTACCTATACATTATATGTTTTAATCAATTGCGGTTTACCCTATTTCCAGTCAAAATGTCTTAGTAAATAATGTTCTGTAAAAATCAAAAATATTGCAAATTTCTTGATTTGTTAATGTGATGTTGAAAAAATCATGAATCATTAATTGCATTTTTAAAATAATAATTGTACATATTGTACTTTCAGAGCATTTTGCCATAATGAAAAAGAGCATTATAATCCTTGTAGATTTTGACTTGCAACACACAAACTCAAAAGGCTTTCGGCATAAGAGACATCGGCCAGGAAGCAATAAGCGGTTCTTTCCAATTATCAACTCCACAAATCTTTATTCTCCCATATGGACCTTTGTGGACGCATTCAATCTCACTTGAGCTCGCTGTGTTTGGCTTCGTAATCGTACCCGTCCATAATGGCCTTAATAGTTTTAAGTTCCTTCAACAGAACCGGAACGTCGCAACGATTTATGTTGACCGCGTGGGTCGTTCGCTGGGGGACACCGTTGATGATTTCATTTTTGATCCCCAACTGCAGCTGGACGCAATCTATTGTGTTTTCCGGAATGGTGCTGGTGACGTTTTCCAGCTCATTTATGGTCAAACTAGACTGCCAAAGTTTGGTCCGGATTTGACCCACGTATTCTTCGAGCACACGGCACATGACCGTGGTGTGATCTTTGGGCAGTCCAAGCTGCTGAAGTTCCGTACCAAAAACGGAACTTTCCGTGCTAAAACGGGCCGCACTTACCAGCAGAAACCGGATACAGGCGAAGGCCGCCTTCGGAGAGTCCATCGTTCCCTTGGTGATTTCAAAAATGGCCCGAACTTTATCTTCCTGAAACGAGACAGAGAGGCCAACAACCCATCTATTAAGCGACTCATTAACCCACACAACTGTTGAGTAGTGCAAACCTACCGGAACCTCTTCGCCGCCCGCGATGCATTTGGCGACATGTTGGGCCACCTCGGCAAGCTGTTCCACCCCCAGCACGGCCAAGTTGGAATGGATCTCCGCCAGCACCCAGTCCGGGCAGTCACCCTCTCCGCAGAAGCGAAATTTCTGAAAGGAAATGACCCGTGTTAAGGTAACAATTCATCCGCTGTTTAGTGTTCCAGGTACACGATAATGAACATTTTAATTATTTAGCAGTCTAATTGATTTCCAGTGGCCCCGAAAAAGTTATGATGGAATCAAAAACTGGGACAAGGGCAGCATCGTGGCCGTGATTTGGCAGGCATCGTTCGTCGTTTTTCCTTTATGATTGTCAATATTGTTTTACTTTTAACCGTTTAAGGTAGGGTATTTTAACCATTAGTGGACCTTCTAGTAGAACCGACGCACACTTTTCACATTTTTTTCAATATTTTAAGCCTTTTCATAACCTTTTGTTCAAAAAATGAAATCTGAAGTCTTTTGAACAATTTTGACTATTTGTTTCATCAGTAGTTTGTTTTTGAGCAGAAAAAAAAGCCATTTGAAAAAAAAAAGTTGTTTTGCCTGTTATGGACCTTTTTCCTATAGTGGACCCGGGTCCATAATCCGATAGTGGACCCGGGTCCACTATAGGAAAACTATTATTTTTATACCAAATTTTGTGTTTTGATGCATGGTGGAGGTCTTATGATACATATACTGCCGTTCTACGCATAATTGTCCCATGTCATTTTTGGTCGATTTTGACTTTTTGTCATTGTTAGGTTTAGTTTGACGTTTACTTTTCGAAAAACACATACCATTGAGTACTTTGTTAGGAAACTCATTGAAAACAACACCAAGTCTGTTTGTCCCATCGTTGTATTTCTATGCATAATTGTCCCACCAAGTATTTTCTTTCACGAAACTATCAGTTTTACGAAGTATTGTGTTTTGTTTATCTATTGTATAGCAAGAAGATTACAAATAAGAGTGATAAACTGCTAACTGAAATGATTAGGGACTTATGGGGTAAATAGGGACCCACGGGACAATTATGCGTAGAAACACAGAAATCGGTCGAAAAATTTCAATCGTGTTTTTTTCAGTTGCACTTTTTTGAACATGGGACAGTTATGCGTAGAACGGCAGTATAATGAATAAAAGATGGATTTTCCATCATAAACAAGTATGTTTTCTTAACAAATTTTGCTTAAAACAACAAAAAACCTAACAGACATTTAAAAACATTTTTTTTTTTTCAAAAAAGATCAAAGAAAACGTTTCAAAAACAACTGTAAACATTAAAATGATTAAAACAAGTAATTTTGATGCACATTTTCCATATTAATTACATAAATAGTTGACCGAAACAAAACAATAGATTTGTTTACGATTGCTGATAAAACTACTCATGTTTATTTTCATAAAATATTTTGTTATTGATTTATACTTATAAAATAACATTTCAAACTTTAATTATGATGCTTCAGTTAAGTACAATTAAGTATAGTTTTTTTTTTAATAATTATGAATTCTTACGGCTTCAGCATTTTTGATACTTTTAACATGAAAACATACTCATAATTGAGGAGCGGTTGTGGCTGAATGGTTACGATGTTCGCTTTATAAGCGAATGGTTCTGGGTTCGATACCCATCTGCTCCCAACGAGAAAGTTCTGGACTCATTGAATTTGGAATTAATGAAAAAACTTTAAGCTCACGGCGGGGTTCGATCCCCTGTCCTTAGGATTGGCAAGCAAAATGCTTTCCACTTAACCGTGGAGCATTGGTAGCTTGAGGAGGAATTAGACTGGTACAGTTGAATCCAAGAATCGGACAAAGAGTCAAATTGAATGCAAGTTGAACATCAGAACTCAAACAAGATTGCATGGAAGATTGCAAGCGCAGTTGAAATTGAATCTAAAAATACCTCGCTATAAATAGCCTGGGTGACTGATAGAATTCATCCAACAACAGATGAGAAGAATTGAAAGCATTCACATTAGAAATGAGAACACACGAAGAATTCGAACAACAATGCAAACGGTCGTTACCACTCGCCTAGGGTGGCTCCTCAGACCATTCACCTTCCCAAAAACCGTCCAACTCCAAGCGAAACTTACTTGAGGATACCGTGGAGATTTTCCCTTAATACTCTTAAAAAAGTGGAGCATCAACACTTCCCGTCTTCCAATTCCCTTTCCTTGTCCCATGTGCGCGGTGGAGATGGGAGCGGCCGGCAATGGACGGCTGCCATGGTGGTGAGAATATGGTTCAGGTGGAATTGGTTCTATTCCCAATTATCGATTCCTAGGCAACTTGGGCTTAGACAATCATCACATCACATGGCGAAAATCCAGTCTGCAATCCGCTAAAATCACCGTCTCCTAGCGAAGCGAAGCAAAGCGAAGCGAAGCGAAAACAGGTATATTTATACTCATAATTGAAAAAATATGCAATTAGGTTGACTACAACAAGCATTTATTGTATGTTTAAGAGAAATTTTTGCTTAAATACACAGTTTTCTTCATTTTTGAAGGTTAAATTAACAGGGATCCACTTTTGGAAATGTTAGGATTTTCGTTGTCCTATATTGGACCCCCCTAATTTTTGCTTGAGCATGAGTAGCTCTTCGCTTTATTTTAGTATAGTTCCTTAAAATTACATTATTTCGACTTGCTGAAGTTAAATAATCAGTCAAAAAATGATTGGATAGTTAATTCAATCATTAAATATAAAAACAGTTTTGTTGTGAAAATGCTAGTGGCCATGGCATGGCTGTAGAGCGAATAATTTTATTTGATTTGATTTGGTTGAGTTATGGCCAGCGAGTTGAAGTTACCGTTCTGGCTTTTTTAGAGGCATGGGTGTTGTAATGTTAAAAAGCCTCGACAGATTCAGGTAACCCTCTTGAACCCAACCTCGCCTTTAGACGGGCTTCGATTTAAAAAATCGCCAAAAATCAATTTTTCAACCAATTTTTTGATCTTTAAAAAGCATTGCAAAGAAGAACTCTTAAAATTTCAGAAAATTCATGGGTTGAAAGTTTTACTTGTTTTGTGTGACTTTGCCAATTTTTTTAAAAATTACATTTTTTAGGGGTCAACTTTGACTGTGTTTTTTACTAACATTTCCTATATTTTCAGTAAAAAGAAGTATGCAGTAATTTTTGTAGGAACCCAGACTATGTCTCTACGCATTTTTTACAATTTTTATGATAATGGTGCCATTCTATAGCAGAACATGTGAAAAACAAGCCAAAAATTGAAAAAGTGACTGTAAAAACATGAAAAAATTAGATAGGCAAAATTTAATAATAAGAGGTGATAGAATAGGCCAAAAACAGTCATAAACTAAACAAGATAAATGCAAATTTAAAATACTAAAAATAAAACAAGAGAAACATGAAACAAGAGAAGTCAAGTTTTTCGTAGAACAAAAGTTGCTCAACATGACCTCCTTAACACGGGAAAAATAAAAGTTTTCGAAAAAAAAAACAATTTGGGCAGTAGAGGGTTAATAGAGTCTTGCATTTATTTAGCACATGTCAAAATAATCATTCCCGATATGTTCGCGACATGAAGAAGGTTAGTCAAATGTTTTCGGCAGGGTTATATCCGATAGATATGAAAGGTTCTCAAGTAACCGATCCTCCCCAACTCCGTTCCAAAAAATTCACTAAAATTTCATTAAATGAAAAGTTTTCACCTCACGTAGCGCCCTCTTCTCATCCACGTCAATCAACGGCGTGCCGCACGCTCAAAACTCCCCCGCACGCGTCAAAATTATTCGCTGCAATCATTCAAAATTCTCCAACTGGCCATCATCGCAGCACTCGTTGACTGACTAACTGACTGGCGCATGCTTACTTACTGCCAGCTTCATCTTATGAGTAGGAGTGGGATATAACACCATTCATCAATTACTTTACGGCCGAACGGTGTTTGATTGCGCGCGCGAAAAAAAGGACCTCTTTGAAACGATGGCACCTTTTGCCGCTCTCTTTAACTCTTTCATGGACGGACGAAAATTGGTTTCTCAAATGGTCTCGACTCATTTAAATGAAGCGTGCCTGCGTCTTCTTTTCAGAGCTGTTGAGCATAATTTAATGAGTTTATATGCTCGGAAGAAGTCGTTCCGACGCGAGGACGAAGAAGCCCCAGAGTGGGTGGGTTGGTCGAAAAGTACTTGTAGTACACAGGTAAAGGGTTCCACCTGAGTGACCAGGCGCGCCGCCGATTTCGGAGGCTGTTGGCTTATAAAAGGACACGCCGCAACGGTCAACTCCGTCAGTTGGGATAAAACCGTTGCACGTGAGACATGTGAGATTCGATTTCGTTTAAAAACAGCAATCCCGAGAAAAAAAAGAAGTCCCACAGAGACATGCCTCGATTAGTGTTGCACCTGGTTCTGACGGTGGTGGCCGGAACGGTACTGGCCCTCGACCAGGACCAGCAGCAGGACGGCGGAAGTGATGGTAGTGATGAACTGGCCAGGATTATCAACGGCTGTGAGTGGACTAGCAGGCAGAACGTCATCTCGGAGATACTGCTCGAGCGGTACCGGAAGTACGTGCTGGACCGATTTCTGCTGCTGGACGACGTGTGCGCGGTGTACGAGTGGAATAAAAACCTCAAACAGCAGCCGCCGGAGGATTTTGACGGGGCGGAGAACGCCGTTGGGGATGGGAAAAGTGAGTGCGATGTTATGTGTGAATTGTTTGAAAGCGTGGGTCTGTAGTGTTCAAACTGTTGCATTTCCTGGAAAAGAGCAAACAAAATTGATTCAAGGATGATCAACATCAAAGAAAAATGTAAAAATTTTAAGGATTACAACACCGAAGTTAAAAAAACATGTCCTGTGAGCTATGGGGTTTCCCATGTTAAAAAAAAAACGTTAGAAAAGATTGATATAATGAACATTTCAGCACTCCTATTTTTGGTGATGATAAGAAGGCCATTCCTTCATTAGAGAATGACAGGAAAAGAGTGCTGAAAAATCGAGTTTTGCAACCAATTGCAAACGGGTAGTTCTCCGCCAACTCACACGAAACCGGAAAAAGTTTCCCCTTACTCCTCTACGATTAACGTTTGCTCTAAGAGGTTCACGAATCCGAGGTCTATTTTTCCATTTCTAGTGACGGTGGGGCGGTACTCTCCATTCTTTTTTTTCCGTGTTTTTTTACAAAGACACGTTTTACAGTGTTTTGTAGCTCGAAACTGTGAAGATTTAAAAAAAAATGGTGTCAAAGGTCCCCTTTGTGTAAAATTGGACGCCCGGTTTGATGGCGTACAGTCATCCCACATATTCGGAACGGTTTACAGATCGGCAAATTTTCATGAAATCATAGCAGCAATTCCCCACGAAAACAGCAAAAATCGAAAAAAAATTCTCCGATCGGGCTCAAAATTTTTCTGGGGATTCCTTGGCCGAAATAATTAGACCCGTATTTTTTTGTTTGGCCATAAGGTTGCTTTACGCCGTGTTAGGGTTGTCCGAAAAATGGCAATTTTCGTGATTTTTCGCAAAAAAAATCATAAGTCCGTGACATTTCATCCGATTTTAGCTGTCTTAGACGCAAAAGAAAGGTGATTGATTTGGCTATTTAGGAAAAATAGTAATTGTGGTTTGGTTGAGCGTTTTAGCAGAATGCATTACTGTGAATACAAACGAGTTGTTCCTTTTATGCCAAATTTGGCATCGATTTAGTGTTCAGCAGTAGAAACAATCAGTTGGAATCCATCTTAGGTTCAACGAAAGACCCCATACCGACTTTAGGCAAACCCGGCATCTACGAGGTATCCTGCGGCCACTGTGATATGAGCTACATTGGACAAACTAAGAGATTGCTGCAAACCAGGTTGGATGAGCATATAAACACATATGTCAGAATTGCCAAGGAGGAAAAACGGAAAGGATTTGTCCCCCATTTCAGGTCAGCAGTAACCGAACACATCATCGAGGAAAAACATAACATCACAACTAGCGACGCGGTCATCTTAACACAGAAAAAAATCAATTCTCGAAACCGTGAAGTCAGTTCACGATTATGAGAACCACGAAGGAATATATTCACGTTTATGGTGCAAATGCACCATACTCATGAATAAATTCCTTCGTGGATCTCACATTCGTGAACTTAATTCACGATTACGGGAATTGATTTTTTTTCTGTGAAGACACTTTACAAACCCATCGAAGCTGGCTGTCGCCGAAAGTTTGGAAATCTTCAAGGCAGGCAAACCCTGACATGAAATTTTCAGACGAACTGATAAATTCAATAAGAACAGTAAATATTTATAGAATTGAATAAAATAAATTGGGTTTTATATATGTATATATTTTTTTTTTTTTTTGCAAATGTACCTTTTCGGGGAATCCCGGGAATTCCCGGGATTTTTGTAAAACAAAAGTTGCTCAAAATGACCTCCTTAACACGGTAAAAATAAAAATCTTCGAAAAATAAATTGACCAGTAGAGGGTTAAATAGCAAGATAATGTCCAAACGAAAGTCTTAACCCTCTAACGTCCAGAGCTGTTTGCTTATCGTAAAAATAGTATATGGCTTAATTTTGGTACAATAATGTAGGAAATACTTAACTTTGACCCATAAACATCGAATTGGGGCAAAAAAAAGAATTTGAAGTGGTGCACCAGAGCACCATCAGGAAGATGAGCAACTTTTTTTTAAAACACAAAATCTCGTTTTCTTCAAATCTATTTGTTTATTTGTTTGAAAACGCTTCGAAATGTGTTAAAAACTACTTATTCTTTGCAGTTAGACCATATTTCTGAAGTTTTAACTACAAATTCTAAAATCTCTGCATTTTCAGGTTTTTTGATTGGCTCATTCAAAACCCACAAACAACCATTTTCATGAAAAATGAGGAAAATAATAAAACTATCGGTCGAATAACAAAATTTTGTCTTGTTTATGAATAATCAAAACGATTATAAACTTTTGTTTTGATAAAAATAAGCTTTTTCTGTAATTTAGAAAAAAGTGCTCCTGAATATTTAGTTGCTCATATGCCTAGGTGGTGCTCTGGTGCACCAAATGAAAAAGGTTGAAAAACACTTAAACCCGGTCCAAACTCACAATGTTATTCACAGGGGTTCTTGTCCAAGTTCAAATGATAGCAAAACATTTTTTGTTTCATAAAATTTTGTGTTTGGTAATTTTTACGGGCTTTCAAAAACAGGTCTTATTTATTTCCCTAAAATTGGCCCATTTTTGTTTACATTTCACACTGTAACTTTGCTTGTGCTTTACCAAATTTGGTGAAATTTGGGGAGATGTTAGTATACATTCTACATGAACACCTGCATCTTAAAGCTCCATGAAAAGTTGTATCAGTTCCGAGATATTTTGCCAATTTAGTCAGAGAAATAAATTTGAGAATTGATCCCCCAGTCGATAGCAGTCTTCTGTTAATACTATGATATTTTTAATTTTTTGCTGTTTAAAATGAATCAAACCCACCGTTTTACGGCACTAGTTATTATTTCGTTATTTTGATGATTTTTTTTTTTTTTTGAATTTTAAAAAAAACTTTCGATCCAATACAATAATAATGGGTTTATCTGGCAACTCAAACAGCTGATGGCCCGCCCGATATACTTCATGAGTAAGGCTAGTAACTGTACGGAATTTGTCCTTACCATACGGATTTTCGAACCTCTTCGCGGATTTTTAACAGGCCGGAATTTTTGTAGTGAATTTTACGCATACACAGAAAAAAATCAATTCTCGAAACCGTGAAGTCAGTTCACGATTATGAGAACCACGAAGGAATATATTCACGTTTATGGTGCAAATGCACCATACTCATGAATAAATTCCTTCGTGGATCTCAAATTCGTGAAATTAATTCACGATTACGGGAATTGATTTTTTTCTGTGTAATACGGATTTGTACAGAATTTTAACAACTATTTAATCATTGAATTGCTTTTTGATTTGGTTGAAGCTTTTGTTAACTAGAATTTTTTATTTTTCTGTGAGTTTGATTTAAAAAGGGAGAGTTTTCCGGGGTTTCCTCAATTCAAACTTGATTATCAATAATTCTAAAGTTTTTGAACTATTGTCTTTCATATGTTGATAGGACCTTTAAAAAAAACTCTAGAATTGTTCTTTTCGAAATTCCTTATTTATCCATTTCCAACGGCTTTCTAAAACTTGTGAAAACATTCGAACATTTGAATTAACAAATCTAGAGTTTTGACGTAGACTACGTCTTACTCGAAGGTACTGAGGTGCCATTCCAAAAAACCCGGGCCGAAGGCCCTGGAATACTGCGTCATCCGTCAAACGCTTATATCTTCCTTCCCTCTAATCGAATTGTCACGATTTATGTTCCATTCGATTCGAAAATTATTCAGCAATTTGCTATAAAATTTTCATTGTTGGCAAAATAGTTTTACTATTGAAACAATTCAATGTTTTAAACTGTTATCAAAATTCAGAGATTTTGCAAGCAAAATGAGCGCTTCCCACTCACGGACGGGAATGTCAAGTACCTATTTTAAGGGGAAAATCACCCTAGCACCGCGACCGGTGTCGTTCGCGAAAAAGGAGGGGAAGTAACGGGCCGAAAACATATATAAGAAAGTGCGCCAGTTTTCAGACCAACAATCACGTCTCAGACGTCTGACCGGCCAGACCAGCAACAGCAGAGCAGAGAGACCAGAACAGCAGCAGCAGCAGAAGAGGACCAGAGCAACAGGAGAGAGAGGGACCCGAGCTACAATACAACAGAAAGTCCGCATCGCCTTGTCAGCCAGTTGCCTCTCGATGGCCGGACCATTTGAATATTCTGAGGAAGGAGGCCTGCTCAACTCTTCGGAGTTGCCCTCACTCCCCGTCCCGTAAGGCGCGCGCCTGCTACCTACTCGCCGAACAGTTGCCATGGCCAAGCCACCCGGGACTCCCTTCTCTCGTCCCTCGAGGGTACAAAATTTAACCTCAATCTGTTTTCGTGTACGTGCACGCAACACATGCGCACGTAGATAACTCAATGGCAGCTGCGGTTTTATTCGCATTGTTTTATCTCTTTCTAGTGAAAGTCAACTAAATCGGAATTCAATTCGAATCGTATACGAATTCCGTTTCAACAACCGGTACGTACAAGGTCCGATTGAGTTTAGTGGCCTAAGAGTCAAGTTCTGTCTTGTTGGGGAGTCCATCTCCCATTCACGATCTTATTCCGTTAATGTATTTCAAGTATCTAGCTAATTCTTCAAAATTAAGATATGGAAAAATCTATGTCCACATCTCAAAACTTTACGTAGTCTACGCCATTCCGGTTATGTCTGTGACTTAACTACTTTGACTTTTTTTTAAAGGTCCTATAAGGCTTTCTAGTCAGAAATTTACCAACACATTCAAAGTATGTTTACATGACAGCTGGACGTTTGTTTGCATCAGGTTTCCTATCTCTTTCTAGCAAAATTTTTTTGTCAAGCGACTTCTAGTTGGTTTATTTGACTGACTGCCCGATATGTCAGCCAACATACTTCGCAGGGCTGTGACAGCTACAGCTCGATCATTGTTTGCATCAGGACACTATGACGAGGAGTTCGTCATTTTTGAGTTAAATTATATTTTTTTTACTGGGCCTAGAAAGCCTTATAAACTGTTGTGTTTCACATGTTATAGGACCTCTTCAATACAAAAAAAAACTCTGGAAAAGTGTTCGTGAAAACACTAAGCAGGATATTATTCGTAAAAGCAAACTTGACATTACGTAAACTATTAAACGTTTAGCAAAAAAAACTGAAGAACATAATGATTTGATTCAAATCATGGTTTATTTTATGAATACTTTTAAACGCGCTTATGCTTATGACTTTTAAGCACTCTGATAGCATTTTGTGAAATTTGTTAGCTGTAAAAACGACACAGTTTTTTTATTTTTTATTCTCAAATTTATTTAATTTAATTTATATAAATAATTCATTGACAGTTTTTGTTACACCATGGTGACATATCGGCAAAGTGTACGGATTTTTGCTCAGCAAGAGTTGGTAGCCTTATTCATGAGGTAAGCATTGTCCTAAGAAGTATTATTGGTGCCTTACCAAAAATCTGATGTCCTTTTTTAAATGATTTTTATTGGAAGAGAAATGACTTTTTTGCAATTCCGTCGTGAAACTACTAACTTTTCCTGTCATTCTTGAACGACGAAATAGCCTACTTTTCTGTACCAAAAATAACAGAATCGAATAGCAACACTTTTCAAAATAAATGCTGAAAAGTTCTACTTTTTAGCACTCAAATGGGTGCTGAAAAGTTGAACTTTTCAGCACTTGTTTCGAAAAGTAACACTTTTCAACATTTTTTTGATTTAAACGATTTATTGACAAAATACATGAAAATTTGACATAAAATTTCACTCAGTGTGTGTTTTTTGGAATTGCAAAAAATGTTGTATGGAACTCGTTGCAAAACTTGATTTTTTCAGCACTCTTCGTATTTATCCAACTCGGTGAACCTCGTTGGATAAATGTACGACTCGTGCTGAAAAAATCCTCTTTTTGCAACTTGTTGCATAAACTACTATTACAATTAAAAAAAAGATGTGCTTTTCAATAATGTTGCAGCTTTAAATCGTGAAAATTGTAAATTTTTTGTCAACGGCTCTTTTATACACCCGATTTGATTTTTTTAGGCTTGTCATTTTAAGGAAAATTTTATCTTTTCTTCAAATCTGCAAAAAAATCGTATCTCCGAATCGTGTTAATGGATATTCGCAATTTTTGGATATGTTATGTAAAAAGTTACAAGGAATCTGGGGAAAATATTTTCAGATATGAGCTTATTGGTCCCAAGACCTTCAAATCAGTAAATGCATTTTTATAGGACCTTTTCAAATATTCAGCTGGATCCAACTAATAACCTTTCTTTTGAATTGTGGAACTCTAGCATTGGAGATATGATTTTTGAAAAAAGTGGTTTTTGTGAAAATCTACGAAAAACGTCATTTTTTGGACCACTCTAATCGCCAAACAAAAGAATACGGGAGTTCTTTGGCCAAAATAGTATGCTTATTAACTCTCATGCCAAATTTTAACCAAATCCGAGCACTTTGATTTGTATACTTCCTGTTTGACGTCGAATCGCAGAGGATTTTTTAAATTTATTGACCTATTCTTAGCGAAGCTACACCAAAATGTCACATTTTTCAATTTTCAATATGATTTTTAATATGAAAAAAATCATTTTTATTATGATGCAATAATTGCAATGTGCTTTAAATGCGTTTTCTTACCTTAAAAGCCAAGAACATTGACCAAAAGTGGTCTGCAAGCCATTGTACGGGAGAGGAGTTTTTTCATAAATCTGCTCCTTTCGTTGTCCCGTCACGAAAAGAAATGGCTGGCAAAAACTCAAATTTCATCCAATTCTTTCAGTTCAAGGAGCAAAAGATTCGTTTTTTAATTTGTGATAATGTGTAGAAGAGCAAAAGTTTTTTAAAATCAAACCGGCAAAACTGTAGCGATTTTTGTAGTGTGCCTTTTAAAAGTCCAGTTTTACGATGTTGTCCCGTCACGCTACATTTTTATTTCAGGGGAAGCACAGGTACTATATGGTTCATTCTGCATGATATTTCTTTGTAGGAAAATCAATTATCTTTCCAAATATGTAATAACATTGGGGGGTTTCTTCTTTTATTTTGCCATCACAGCCAAAACGCTGAAAAAAACTTGGAATTTTTTTTGAAAACGAGCCGAAGAATCGGTCTAATGGCGATAAATGGCACGCTGTTCTAATTTTTTAAACTCCTTTTCCATGAAAAAGGGGTTTTCTTTTTTTTTGCACTGCCGTTGCGCAAACGCTTCATTTTTGTGTCCTTCTCGAACAACAAAATCACCTGCTTTTCAAAACCAAAAAAAAAGAGTGTTCAGTGTGAAACATAAAAACAACGCCCTAATTAAACAACGCCATTTTCTTTTTAGACCTGACATAAGACACCTTAAAAACTTGTGACGGGAAATAGTAGTTTATGCAACAAGGTGCAATTTTTTTTTTATTTTTTCAGCACAAGTCGTACATTTATGCAACGAGGCTCTGCCCAGGTTGGAACGGCCGTTGAAAAGACTATATGGCATGTTGGTTTGATTTTAAATGTTAATAAATGTTGGAAAAATATACGAACCGTGCTTTGAAAAATCATCATTTTGCATGTTCCGGGTTGAGAAACTAGGTATTTCCGATTTCGTGTGAGTTTATAGAATGGCCCATTTTGTTATCCTCTCTTTAAAATTTCTACAATAGGAAAAAATACCATCAAGCTCCTAACCAGCACACAAAATTAACTCGTGAGATTTTTTATATCTTAATTAGCTTTTTAAAAACGGGCATGGCCTTTTATTTGTTTAATTTTACAAATAAAAATATGTTGTTCTAAACAGAATACTTTTTAAAGATCTAAATGTGATTTGTTTCTTCAGATAACAACGACTTCCACAATACCCAAGAACATGTCCAAAATGACGATGAAGACGACGATGACCAATCGCCTCAAAAATCCCCGTCCAACTCAACGTGCAGCAAGAGTGCCAAGGACGCTTTCAACTGTCTGACGCACCAGTTGGGCGATCCCACGATGAACGCCATCATCCTGGACAATCTGGAACTGATCTGCGATCCACGGTACTCCTCGTCCAGCACTTCCGGTGCCCAAAAACGCAGCAAATACGTTTCGAAGCAAAAGTTCTTCTCCTGGGGCGGAAAGCGCAACAACGTGTTCTACCCGTGGGGTGGCAAACGGGTCTCCGGACGGGTCCACCGGCAGCCCAAGATTGTCATCCGGAATCCGTTCCACTCGTGGGGTGGAAAACGCAGCTCCGGCGATGTGCAGGACTTTTAAGTCCGATGTGATTGCGGTTAGAGAGAGTCCGTCGCGTTCCCTTCGGGGAAGTGTGGCCGAAGCCCGTTGAGTCTATTTCCTTGCAATAAATACCCAAACATCAGTTGTCAGTGCATGTTCCAGTTTCATTCATAGGCGTACAATGTATAATAAACGAGCATATTAAGCCCCCACCAAGGGTTGAGTGTTGAGTACGATGTAGTTTGAAAGAAATGCCTTCATTGAAATTCTTCTTACTAAATAAAATTCGATTTTTTCGCGGTATTCAAGATGTGATTTCGAAAAAACTTTGATCTACGGAAAATGTGCTTCTTTTGTATTATGATATTTTCCTTTGTCTATTAATTTTTCAAGCTAATCTTGTTTTAGCTTGCAGTTTTGTTATAACTTTAAACCAGGTCCCAAAATTTTGTTTGAAGTATTAGAAAATTTCGAAGTTCGTTTTAAATATGTTTCAAAAATTAAAAAAAAGTAAAAAACGGAAATTTTAAACAAGTTTAAATGCAACAATATATTTTTATAAACTTTAATATTGAATAATGAATTGGAACAATGAATTGGAATCTGTACATCTTTTCCTAAATTGCTTACATTTGTATCATGATTAAAATAATCTAAACATATTTTGTAACGAATTGGAACCTAAGCACAACATTAAAAAAATAGTTTACGTAAAAAAGTAATCCTTACTAACTATCAACAATAGTTATGATTTCAAAACAACTCCAATTATGCGCTATTAAAATTTAGATGTTCATATTGTTGTGTGTTGGAAACTTAAACCTAAAAACTTTTTGCATCAACCAATGAAGTTTTAATATTTTTTATAAATAATTTTATGTTAACAAAGATTGACGCTATAAAACATTTTTTATCCTTTCCATTCAAATTGATCCTCTTTTTAATAAAAATAAATAAATAAATAAACTTACCATTGTTAATTGGTGGACAAGGCTTCTTCAAAACTTTTTAAACCTATTGAATTTTGTTACTTTATCATACTATTATTTCACAGGTTTGGTTATTTTATAGGTTTTTTCGTAACTTGACACTTTAAAAATCACTTATAAATTTGGGAGGATTCAATCGTTTCAATCTCAAACCGCGAATCAAAACAATAATAAACGAAGTGTTGCTAGTATTTTCAATATACCTAGGTAATGCGATGTTTTTTCATCGTTCACCCCCAAAACTTTGCTGCATGGGCCTCGTCCAAACGTCACTACAACAAAAAATTGCGTTCATCAAACAAAAACATCAGCTCCGCCAGGAAATCGTAAATCTTTTCGTCGTCAAACTTTCACTCCATGGTTCCGGCGTAATTCCCCAAAGATGGACATTCCGGCCCACTCGTGCCGGCTGTGTCTGGCGGCTAACGTACCCACCCTACCGATCTACCAGCAGCTCAGCCTGGCGGAAATCACCGAACTGCTGCAGGATGCCCTCGGCATTCAGGTTTTTTGTTTACGTCTGTTGGTTCCATTTGGCAGGTTTATTAAATTTGTGCTGTTTTCTAGATTGCCGACTCGGAAGAGTTTACGAACATTTGCAACAACTGTGAAATGAAGACGAAATGGATTCAAAGCATTTGGGCCGAGTTCCGGCAGTCGGACAAGGTGTTCCGGACGTTTCTGGAGTAAGTGGTGGAAGCTCCCGATGCGAGCCGATTCAATCGCCAATCGATCTAATGGGATCCAGGGATTGGATACTCGGGATTTGGAACTGCAAGCCTCTCAACTTCGTTGGGAGTACCCGCATCCTAAATTGAAAAGTGCGGGGCTCCGTAGCGGATTGCACCTCATGGTACGGATTAGTTAAAGTAAAATGTATGATCTATTTCAGCCAACGTCGTGCCTCCCAGGGCCATCCGCTGATCGAGGAATCTAAGGACACCATAAACATAGTTTCGGTGATGCCACTGGAACCGGTCGTAACGGCAGAACAGAAACCACAAGCCATCGGAATGGTGCTGCTCGAAGAGGGGCATGGACAGGAGGACAAGTATTACAGCAGCGACGACGAAGACGAGGACGACGACCACGATCCGGACGTTTCGTTTCCCGATAAGGACGAGGCCCAGGACAGCTCCAGCGAAGAAGAAGAGAAACCCTCCACTTCGAAACTGTTGTCATGCTATATTTGTAAGGGATTTACTGGGTCGGATCGTTCGCTGGCGATCCACCTGAAGGAGCAGCACGGAACGCTTTCGCCGTACTATTGCGACCGGTGTCTGATTGGTTTGGAAGATATGGTTGCCATAAATCATCACTATCAAACGCACGAGTTCCCGTTTGGTTGCTTATTCTGCGAGCAAATGTTCGTAACGCAGACGGAACTCGAGGAACACACCAGAATCTGCACCGGATACGGTTGTGCGCATTGTTCAACTCAGTTCCAGTTTCTTCACCAGCTGAAGGAGCACAAATGTGGCGCAAGCAAATCCGTTCGAATGCGAGCCGTTTCCAACATGATCGAGTGTCGTCGCAGCCAAATTCGCTTTATTCCACAAGTCTGTGGGATGTGCAACGAAGACATGGGCAAAAATCACCGACTCGCGCAACACTTTGAACGTGAGCACGTCAACTTCCCCCTCCAACTTTACCCCTGTGATCTCTGCCCGCAGAAATTCACCCTCCTCATGGCGGCACGACTGCATCGCTTCACCCACAAAAAGGACGCGCCTCCAAAGCAACGCAAAATCCCCGTCGTAGAACGCAACGACTGTATGGTTTGCTTGCAGTCGTTCAAATTCAACAAGGAACTGATTGCCCACATGGAAGCGGAACACGCCGACGCCGCACCCGATTTCCACCAGTGTCTCAAGTGCGACAAAAAGTTCACCTCGGAATCTAAGCTCCAGAAGCACGATTACAATACCCACCAGGGCAAGCAGCCGCAGTTCTTCTGCTCATTTTGCGGCCGAGTGTTCAACAAAAAGCTCGGACTACGCGACCACGAGAACCTCCACCGGGGCATCCGGGAGTACAACTGCCAGGAGTGCAACAAGGTAGGAACGAAAAGCTTTTCAAATTGACGCAACTAATTTCGACCTTTTTAATCCAGGACTTTACCTACAAGAGCACGTACGATCGCCACATGCAGGTGGTTCATAGTGATGCCAAGCAGTTCACCTGCGAATACTGCCATAAAAGGTATAAACTTTGAAAAGCAACCAAACAACAGATAATCACTCCGTTCCGTTTCAGCTTCAAGCGTAAACCAACGCTCAAGGTGCATCTTCGACTTCATACTGGCGAAAAGCCATACCAGTGCGAGTATTGCAGCCGGTGCTTCGTCGATCCGAGTTCGTTCCACAAGCACAAGTCGAAAGAACACGGCTGGAAGTCGGGCTACTAGCAAAAGGTAAAGATGGGTGGTGTGTGAATACCGAAGCAGAATTTTATTAAACGACCAGTGCAGTGAAAAGAAGTCTTTCTTCTTATTGAGCAAATTCTTCGAAAGTCCCTCTTATACCTTTTTGAAAATTTTCAGGTCAATCTCAGTCAGCGTCACCTTATTCGAACGAGCAAGTAAGTACAAGAAGCTGTTGCCCTATCTGTCGTAATCTTAATGCCAAACAACATCAAAGTTATGAGCGTAAATTCAACACAAAAGCAGAGCTTAACTACAATGATCAGTCCAAAAGTTTGTTTCTGAGGATGGCTGCATCACCGAGAAACATCAATCCAAAACCGTACTGACGTAAAGAAAATAATAAACGATTACGATTCTGACGGCTCTGAGGCAGATTGGAGTCAGGGGGGTTTTATCGATGCTGGGCCGGTCAAGCTCCGACTGCATCTCAACGTATTTGAATCATACGTCCGTACTAGAGGAGAGCATCTTGAAGGATATTTTTTTCTATTGATGGATTTAGCTAATTAATACAGTCCAACATTAGAATTTTATTTCAGCATTAGGGATCTTTATAGATTAGATATTTATACAAATATCAAGATAAATATAGTGTAACACAAAACCATCGATTAAGGTAAAATAATTTGGAAAAATTCGAACACCTGAGTGTAGTGGTAGAAGCTTACTGTAATGGAAGGCATATGAAATAGGTAGAAGCAAAAGCAAATCAGCCATATTACTAGCACTGGCTGACAGACAAACGTCAGTTTTGTCTGAGGAAAATTCTCATCAGTATTATAAACAGCAGAGGAAAAAAGTGAACGCAGCTTGATCCTTCGCGAAAGAAAGGACATTTTTTATAAGGAAGAAGAAAATATCATCACCATCGAATTCGGATCGTGTTCCGCAAGCAGCAGCCCTCTCCAGGTCACAGGCAATCCCATGGAAGATCTCAGCCAAGCTGAAGACACGGACACGATAAGTAACTGGAAGAACATTATACAATATTGCAAGGAAAACAACGAGCAGTTTGTGGATGACTCGTTTCCGCCAGCCCCGAAAAGTCTTTATTACAATCCGCACTCGTCGGTGGAGACGAATCCGGTTGTGCAGTGGCGACGGCCGCACGCGATAACCTGCGATGGTGGGAACTGCCATACGTGGACGGTGTTCCGTACGCCGCTGCCGAGTGATATCTGCCAGGGTGTGCTGGGCAACTGTTGGCTGCTCAGTGCGCTGGCCGTTCTAGCCGAGAGGGAAGACCTGGTCCGGAATGTGCTAGTTACCAAAGAAATAAGTCAGCAGGGCGTGTACCAGGTGCGGTTGTGCAAGGACGGCAAGTGGACAACGGTCATCGTGGATGATTTGCTGCCGTGTGACAAGAAGGGCAATCTGGTGTACTCCCAGGCGAAGCGTAGACAGCTGTGGGTACCGATAATCGAGAAAGCGGTCGCCAAGGTTCACGGTTGTTACGAAGCCCTAGTGTCGGGACGTGCCATTGAAGGACTTGCAACGCTCACCGGAGCACCTTGCGAGAGCATTCCGCTGCAACCGAGCTCAATTACACTTCCCAGTGAGGACGAGCTGGACAAGGATCTCATATGGGCCCAGCTGCTCAGTTCCCGGATGGCGCAGTTCCTGATGGGTGCCAGCTGCGGCGGTGGAAACATGAAGGTCGACGAAGCTGAATACCAAAGCAAAGGACTTCGACCTCGGCACGCATATTCGGTGCTGGACGTGAAAGACATTCAAGGACATCGGCTGCTGAAGCTTCGCAACCCGTGGGGCCATTTCTCCTGGCAGGGTGATTGGTCGGATGTTTCCGAGTGTTGGTCCGACGAGCTGCGTAATATTCTCATCCCGCACGGTGGTTCCGAGGGTGTGTTTTGGATTTCCTTCGAGGACGTCTTGAAGTACTTTGATTGCATCGATATTTGTAAAGTGCGCAGCGGGTGGAGCGAGGTGCGACTGCTGGGGACGCTGCAACCGCTTTGCGCCACTTCCTGTGTGCTGCTGACGGCGCTGGAACCGACCGAAGCCGAATTCACGCTCTTTCAGGAAGGTCAACGAAACTCGGAAAAGTCCCAGCGCTCTCAGCTGGACCTTTGCATAGCAGTATTCAGAACGCGAAACTCGGAAAACTCCAAAGTGGGTCGCCTGGTCGAGCACAGCAAGAGACAAGTACGCGGATTTGTCGGCTGCCATAAGATGCTCGAGCGGGATCTGTACATTTTGGTGTGTCTCGCGTTCAACCATTGGCATACGGGAATTGAAGATCCGTCGCTTTATCCACAGTGTGTTCTGGCGCTGCACAGTTCGAAAAATCTGTTCGTCGAACGAATAGCACCTCCGCCGTATCTCCTGGCGGACGCCATTATAAGCCTTACCCTAACCAAAGGTCAGCGCCACGAAGGTCGTGAAGGCATGACTACCTTCTACCTGACCAAAGGTTGGGCCGGTCTGGTGGTTATGGTGGAGAACCGCCACGAAAAAAAGTGGATCCACGTCAAGTGTGACTGCCAGGAGAGCTACAACGTGGTCTCGACGCGCGGCGAACTCGTCACGATCGATTCGGTGCCGCCGATGCAGCGACAGGTCGTGATCGTGCTGACGCAGCTCGAGGGCAGCGGAGGTTTCAGCATCGCGCACCGGCTCACCCATAGACTGGCCAATTCCAGCGGACTGCACGACTGGGGCCCACCATCGGCCACCCATTGTCCACCTATTGATAACGTGACTGACCTGCACGCACCACGTATGATAGTATAGTTAAATGCAAAGTGAAAAACCAATTCAAGCAAGATAACAAGAAAAAAAACAGACACAACAAAAAAAATTGTAACGACATTCTTGTGGCGAGGAGATGTTATGTTTATATTTAGTCATTGTCATTTCGCGGTATGTACTGTTTTCCCCCCCAGAATGAGAAGAAACCCGGAGATTACTTAGCAAAAATGTGAGATTAAGTTCGTAGTAAGTAAAGCAAGTATTCCAAAATGCTCAACTCACACACTAAATAGCTCAAGGCTTTCTGAGGATTGCAGAGAGTGTTTTTGGTTGTGTCAATTTCACAAAAAACGATTGATTTTGGCGGTTCTCAATCTTAACAAAGTTTAACAAATGTAGAGTTTTTGTTGAAAGGACCTATTAAAAAAATTTATTGAAATCTAGGGAATGGCAATTTAAAGACAACAGATTTTTTAAAACTTCTCCTAGTTTCGTAAGAATTTTCATTTCCGGATTATTTCTATTGCGGGATATCCTATCCAGATGTAGATATCCTTCCTATATCTTCGGGAGAGTTGGTCCAAACCTAACAGTTTCTTTTCACCTTCGTTTGACGATTTCACCAACTTCGAGGACGAGGGATTACTTCACTTTTTTGATAAGGTGCATTGTTCCTTACAATTTCCCTTTTTAGTCGTGCTACGATATAGCCTTAATATAATTTTTCTCAAAAATAGTTTTTTCAGAGATACCTAAATAAAAAAATAATTATTAAAAAGCCCTCAATTTTCAAATGACAATCTAGGGAATTAACGGTCTAATTTTTTATGTTAAAAATTAGATTCTTGTTAAATATCATAATATTTTCAATAAAAATTGTTTCGATCCTGGAGAGTGTTTTAGGTAGGGTGGCCACTCAAGTCGAGAAATCGGGAAAGACGGAAAAAGTCGGGAATTCGACAAAATCCGCCAAAAATCGGGAAAAAGTCGGGAATTTATGATTTTATGTCAAAAAGTCGGGAAAAGTCGGGAATTCTGAGCTTTTTTTACTCTTGAATAAATTTTGTAATATTTTGTACAATTTTAAAATTGAATTCACTCATTTCTGCTTTAGTAACTTACTTTAAATTTAAGGTTATTTTCACTATTTTAATATATTTGAGTATGGAAAAGCTGTTTAAGACCTTTAAAATCTTAATGAATATTGGAGTCTTTGACACAGATTTTCATTATACAGTCGACTCTCTGGTTGTCAATATCCAAGGGACCGTCGAGGAAGAGAATCATCAGTTTACAGAACGATGCAAAATGATGACTCGATTGAAAATATTTTTTTCTTGAAACCCAGCTATGGGAGAGAATCATGGCAACGTCCATGTGTGTGTTTGTGTGTTTGCAACCAACCAAACGGGACCACGCGGTCACTTCTTATAAATTGAGTTGTTTCCATGTATTTTTAAGTTCTACATTCTATACATGCAAATAACTCGCATAGGCATTTGGAAAGTGTTAGCTCTGCCGAGCTTCGGTGACCCATTTCTACGCTGGCTAGCCGAGCGCGAGGTACTTCAGCTTTACCGACAAGCCCCGCCCTGAAGAACGTTTGCACCAATCGGGTTCAAACGTTATTTAGAACTTCCGAACCCTTGTCAAATGGACAAGGACTCAGCGCGTATATAGTTGATAGTAACAGTATTCCTAATTCCATTCATAGCTCACCAAGCCGTGATGGCCTAGTGGTTAGCATTTTTGCTTACCAATCCAAAGGACGGGGGATCGAACCCCGACTCGAGCGAGTTTGATTTTTCGTTCATGTTCAGAGTTTCAAGATTTATAATTCCTATACTTTCTCGTTGGGAGCAGATGGGAATCGAACCCAGGACCATTCGCTTACAAAGCGAACACCGTGACCAGTCAGCCACGGCCGCTCCCTTAGAGAATCATGGCAACGTCCATCAAACAAAAACAAACTAATGTCAAACACCCTTCAAAGCTTCGTTTCGCCAAGAAAAATATCTATGCAAGCCATGAGAAAGTAAAATTATTGACAACCGGAAGCGATTTTTAAAGCAAACAGAATCCAAGGGACCGTCGAGGAAGAGATCCTTCAAGCAAGGGGAAATATCGAGGAATGAAGATGATTGAAGTATGCAGATTGAAGGGACTAAAGAATTAATCGATAGATGGAGAATTATTGATATCGAGAAGATCGACAGCCAGAGAGTCGACTGTATTTTTTTAATGAATCAAATGATCGCTTTTAATTTTTGTTCACAAAACAAGAGGTAAAGTTGATGAAAAACTAATATAAAAATAGAGCGCAATGGCCAGCTTAGAATTATGATTCTATTCCATTTTGTCACATAATTGAATATTTGAAACAGGATTCGAACTTGAGTTTGGCAATAGTTTTTTTTTGTTAATATTTGTAATTGTTTAACTGAATTCATTAAGTAAATGAAAATGTTTTTTTCCAAATGTTGCCCTTGAACTTTTTTTTTGTGAGGATGGGTAAATTACCTACCATAGATAAAGCTTGATTTTCAGTTTGCGGAAAACTTAAATATCGAATAAAATCCAAAATTGAAAAATATTCTTAAGTTTTGAAAACATAAAGAAAATATTGAAATTGCAAAACAAATCCAAGAAATTTAGAGTTCTTGCATAATTATTTAAAAAAATTGTCTCTTCAAACAGTCGCTTAAAATAAGTGGGAAAACATAAAATCATATCAAACTGAATTTTCATTGAAAAAAAAAGTTAAATACTGACCACTAGAAAAATTAACATTGATTAAAAAATTCAATATCAAAAATTACATAATCAAAAAGGGAACTTGGCAAAAACATTTTCTTTTATGAATTCCTTGACATTTTTCTAAATCTCGTTCTAAATCCTTTGAATGAATAATAACAGCAATTACGTTTTAATCATTCTTTGATTTAAAATGATGATGAAGTTTAAAAAAATATCAAAAAATATCTGGATACCAGATTTTTAAGCGAAGATGACGTTACGAATGGTGAACGCTCGAAATGTCAAAATCACGCAGTGGTACCAACATTCCAAAAGAAGTGTGCCATAGCATGACAGCCAAACTTGTTTTTGTAATGTTGATACCACTGCGTGATTTTGACATTTCGGGCGTTCACCATTCGTAACGCCATCATCGCTTAAAAACCTGGATACCTTTGCCAATTTAAAAAATATCATGGAAGTTGTAAGTATTGTTGAACTTTCGATTATTTTTTCAAAGACTAATTGTTTGTGTTTCTACTCTGAATCATAATAATGAAATTACATTTTTGAAGGTTTCTTTATTATTTGTTGTTTAGTTTCTGTATTTTCGAAAAATGCCTATATTTGGATTTTTTTAATTCATTTAGATTTTTTTTCGGTGGTTAATATTGACTTTACTTAAAGAAAGTTTTTTGTTTGAAATCATTCTTTAGATAAGAAATGCCTATTATTTGAGCATTCTGGAAAAGTCTGGAAAAAAGTCAGGAAAAGTGACTATTTGCCGCTCTCATGAACAAAATTTCATATAATTTGAACAAAAATTTAAAAAAAAATGACAAATGGGGAAAAATAAGGGAAAAAAATATTTAAAAACATGAAAATTGTATTTGTACAAACCTGCTTTCCGATTTGAGATCCGTAAGATTCTTACGTGTTGGTGATAGGTTGAGAACCGCACAATTGATGGTAGTTGATCATGACGCATTTCATTTGTATTAAGCAAAGCCATTTCTTTAGTTAGTTAACTGATTTCAAACTGCGAAAGCAAAATTCACACACACACACACACACACACACACACACACACACACACTTGACAATTTTAACAGAGCTCTAAGCACATTCTTTAAATTGAATGACAATCATTCAATTGATACGTATGAATGCATTTTCCGGAACTTAACAAAGAACATGTGAAGCAAACCAAGTGAACGAAAAATTAGAATACCAAAGAAAATGTAAACGATCATTACTAATAAATTAAACGAGAAGCATTTAAACTGCATGATATTAATTTAATTTTACTCTGGGAAGATAGTATAAAGTCGGTGTAGCATTGTTACTGTACGTTTTAGGTTTAATACTATTTTGTCCTGTTTTTTCGTTGTATAAGTTAGGCAAAATTCTTAAAGAAAAGTGAAGAAAAAGAAAAAGCACGCTCACTCCCTTTCAACCTTGCTCCGCTCAAGAATTTCAATCACTCAAAAAAAAAATCACACACGCATAAAATCACAAGAATGTGTTCAATTGTTACGTTGAATTCACTCTTTCTCTCTAGTTTCGAAGCATCTCTCACCATGAACAGATTCAATATTAAATTCAGACAAGTGTACATCAGAATAAAATTGACAATATTTCAAAAAGTAACGGGGTTTGGGTTTCTTTATTTCAAGTGTTTATCACGCCCCTTGAAGCTTTTCCTTCTCATGTTTCTTGAGATGTTTGCCGAGCATTCCGATGGTGGGGAAGGTCTTGCCGCACTGCTCGCAGTGATATTCCTGCTTGGGGTGCCAAATCGCGCGGTGAGCCTGCAGCAACTGAAGAGTTATGAACTGCTTGTAGCACAACTCGCACGTAAACACCTCCAGCTGGTGTTCCGGGTGTGTTTCCTCGACGTGAGCGATCAGTTTTCGGGAGATTTTGAACTCTAGGCCGCAAACTGGACACAACGCTGGCTTCCGGAAGTGTTTGCCGGGTTTGGGCGGGCTTTTGGGGCTTGTTGAGGGGGGCATGTGGACACGCTGGACGTGCTGCTTTAGGCAGCCCGACTGGGTAAACCGGAGATCGCACAGGGTGCAACCATAGGGACGTTCCTTGGTATGGACCACCATGTGACGTTCGAGATTTTGCCGGTTGTGAAACGCTTGATTGCAGATGGAGCAAACGGGCTTGGTATCGTTGTGAAATTCGACGTGCCTTCTGATCTGTCGCTTGTGGATGAATTTGGCACAGATTTGGCAGAGTTGATCCTGGTCGTTTTCCTGGTGGTTCGTGTAGAGATGATAGTCCAGCGAGTTGGACCTTTCGAACTGTTTGTCACAAAGATGGCACAGGTAGACCGACTTGGTGTGCGCGGTGAAGAACGGATGGTCCGGCAAGCTGTAGCATTCTGAGTCACTGCTTTCCGGATCTGAGGGTTGGAGTTGACCCTGCTCCTCTCGTACTTCTTCCTCAATTTGTTCTGTAACATCTTGAATCTCCTCTGCTGGTTCTTCTTCTTCTTCAAATTGCTCTGTAACATCTTGATCAACATCTTCAACGTTCTTCTTCTCCTTTAGAGAGCGATAAAACTCCTCCAACGCCAATCGATTCGACTGAAATTTAGCGTACAGCTTCCAGGCGACATCCACCTTGACTAGACATTCCTCGCAGATGCTCGTGCAAAAATCGTGCTCTTCAACCCGAATCCCGAAGCAGGTTTCAACAATATCCGATAAGAAATCCTCCCCAGCAAAAGAACTAAACGCAGACCTCCCACCCTCCTCCCGACTTGTCCCCAAACACAACCTGCATGTAATCTTCCCCAACAACTCCATCGTAATCCGTCGCTCCACCTTCACCGTCCTCGGCTCAAACTTTCGCACCAGCTCTGCGTCCTTCTTCTTCAGTCCATCGCCCACAATCCTCTCCAAAACCTCCCCCGCCGAGCATCCCTCTTTCTCCGAACCATCCAGCACCTTCTTCAGCAGTTCATTCTCCTCCCGCAACCGGGAGTTTCGTTTCTGATACATTCCCATCCTCGCCTTGTCCTGCCGAATGGTCTTCTTGAGCACCTTGAATGCCCTCCGAACCATCGGTGAGCAGTCCAGCGCGTCCTCGTCGACTTCTCCGACGTATCGAAACTGTCGCGGTTCTGGTGGTTCAACAACATGCTCTGTGTCCCCCGAAGATTCGCTCGTGCCATCCACATCCATAGTATCAACGGGTTCTACGACGTCCTTAGCTTCTTCAACTCTGGCTGCCTTTGGATCACGCGTTGGAATTGCGTTGGGTTTCAAACTAAAATAACAAATTCCAAGTTAAACTCACATCAATCTCGGGACCGTTGTTTACCCCTACCCCTGCGATTTAAACTTGGGATTGACGAAATCCTCGTCCCGGAAGTGGTCACTGCAAATCGACGCATTTTTGGCAAATTCTTCCACGCCGCAAGCTGCCTTCCACTTGTCCAAGTTGGCCAAACTGAAACACGGATCAAACATCATTTTACATGATTCACAAAATACCTTCTCAAGCTGAAGTACCGAGTTTTTGCGTACACGCTGGCGAACGTAAGCGTTCTTACTCCGTGGGCTGTGTTTTCGCAACCGGGGAAAACGCAGCGGGTCATTTTGTGGCCAGCATTCCCGGTGTTGATCAATCCGGATTCAGTGTTGATCAACGGAAAAACTACGCACGAAAACCTTCTGTTGTCGCGATAAGTTTGTTTACTACGTATCGCGTATCGCGCTTCAATTATACACTTTAAAATTAATCTATTCATTTCAAGGCACAGAGAAAAATTACCCACTATTGAGTAATATGCTGGCTCATCTAAAATCAATCAATAATTTTTTAATTGTATCTTAAATAAAAAAAAATAAAATACTCTCTCGCACCCCCTCTTCAATCTACTGAAAATAGTCATTTTTTGAACAAATTGGGTACTAAAGCCCTATGGCAATTTTTATGTACAACGGTAAAAAACACGATTAAAAACCATTTCTGATCACTTTTTTTCATTTTAATGTAAATTTTTTTTTTGACAAGACAACATTTTTTCGATGGATCAACTATGGTCCCCTTGGAACGACCTGTCAAGTAGGAGCTTTTCTGTCAAGAAGGACCGCGAGGTTAATTTTTCAAAATTGATTTAAAAATCCATTTTAAGCTCTTTATGGTCGTACAAAGGGTCATTGTACTCAGAAAAATAAGCTTTATCGCTGTGAACAATAAACTCAACCCCCGGTGGTTGGTCACTTTTTCGTTTGACACTTTTTTAGTTTGTACCCCGTTGGTTGGTCAAAGTCAAATTAAAAAGTGACGAACTGTCACTTTTTACACGGTGCTCACGCACACTGTCAAAACAAATGTTTGATAGTGTGTGTGAACTCCGTGTAAAAGGGATGTCAAACTAAAAAGTGACCCCGTTCGTTTGACAACAGTTGGTGTCAAACCATCGGGGTTTGAGTGTATCAGCGATCTAAGCTTCATTTTAGGACCCAATTTTCTGAAATCGCTTGGAATCAATACAGAAACTGTTTCAATCCGGTGTGTATTTTTTTCAAACGATAGGTTTTGTCCAAAGATTAAGATGCACTATCGATATTAGACCAAAATTATGACTGAACTTGCAAGTAACTATCCAAATGGGCGTAGCTGCAAAAAAATCACTGTTTACATGGAATTAGATTCCAGATTCATACCCTGACCCTTAAGACATATGCTTGCAACTTCGTATAATAAGTAGGTCTTGCTTCCGAATTCCGAGAAATTTTGAAAATTGGCTTTTTTTCTCACTAAAACTCAAATATCTCGGCACTGGAGGGTCAAAATTGTATTTTTTTTTTCGTAGGGAAAAATTGTTCTCCGTGAAATTTCCTACAAGCTGCATGTATTGGTTTTACTGGGACAGATAGGCTACCCTACATTAAATGAGAATTTCTGAAAAAAGTTTCTAAAAAATGCGATTTTTTCGACATAAATCCGCCTGGGCGCAACCAAAAACTTCAATTTAGGTCCAATATCAATAGTACATCTTGATCTATGAACAAAAACATATCGTTTGAAAAAAAAATACACAACTGATTGAAATAGTTTTTGTATTGATTCCAAGCGATTTCAGAAAATATGTTCAAAAAAGTGACATTTTTTAATAAATTCAGTATTTTTTCTTGTCTAAGAAAACACTGTTCATAACATCATAAAAATCTATCATTTAACACTGGTACGCCCAACGCATGTCCAACTTACACGGACGCCCAAGCCTCCCAAAAAAGGTGGAACGGTAACGACTGCCTCCGCGGAATTTTCGGCGAATTTTTTTTACACTCGAAAAAAAAGTTGGAGCGATGTTTTCGGTCGCAGAAATGACAGATTTGTTCAAATCAAGTTCTGCAAAATTTTAGGATCATCTAGACATCCTAACAAATCACTGGAAAGAAGAATCATCTTGATTGGTTGAGTTATGCCCGAGAACCATTGAGTTGAAGTTACCATTCCAACTTTTTTGGAGCCTTGGGCGTTGGAATGTTAAGAAGTGAGCTCGACATGACCTCAAAATGGGGCAGGCTAATGTATAATGAGGATAAAGAGGTTTTTTTTTTCTTCTAGCCAGGCGTAATGATTTATAAAGCAATATATTACAATATTATTGAATATAGTTAAATAAAAGAGTCGTTATTCGTTATAACCCAAAATCTTTATCAGTAAAAAAAATTCTGAAAAGTTTGTTTGAAAAAATAATGAAATTAGTAGCAAAGTGTTTCCATCTAAAAAGAAAGTTGAACTACTTTTAAAATATTATCAAAATATCGAGTTCAATGCAAACTTTACTAATGCACAAGAAATTTTACTATTAAAGATGGTTTTGGAGTGTAGAACGTGTTTTATAGAAAGTTAAAAATCAAGTGATAAAGATCAGCAAAAAGCAAACTTGTTTTTTTTAAACTATTTTTTTCAAGCTATTTTAGTTTAACAATTTTAGATAATTTATATTTATTTTTCACATGCGGCCCGCGATACTACAACAAGTTTTCAAAATGGCTCGCGAGGTTCAGCTGGTTGAGATACCCCTTGGCTAAATGTTTTAGACAGAAATATTGTGGATTTAGCTCGAAGCTGGATTTTCTGGCATCTTCTCACGATCATTGAAAACGGTCGTGGATAGACCTAGAGGTTCCCAGTTGGAGTGAAAAAAAAATCAATTTGTAGAAAAATTATGGATTAAAATTTTGCTTTTTTATCACTTCTCCGACATCAGGAATAATTATTTGAACATGCTCGCAATTTTTTTATTCGGTCGGAAAAATATTATTTTTCTTGAAAAAACTTTCATTTTTAATCACATGATCACCTTTAATTCTGGCTCGATGCCGCCATCATGCGACCGCGTGCTCCGTTTGTTTGTCAACAAAACTGCAGCTGGATGGTAAGACGAAGTGAGGGGGGAAGAGATTTTGACATTTTTATGCCCGCATCTGGCCCGCCGCCTATTTCATCGGTCGTTGAGTCGCCGGTCGTTTCCATGTGGGCAGCGACCGAGTCCAGCTAATAGGAACTGATCGTGCAATATGTAACTGTGCCAATTTTGAGTCAAATCTGTTAAACCACAGAATAGTAATATACTGGGACGGGACGGCTGGATAGAGTCTTCTTATTGAGTGTTTACGTTTGTATTCTTCTTCTGTTTTTTGCAAGAAAATTCGTGTTCTTAAACAAATATCAAGCAATCTGTGATTAAGATAGCTTGACAATTCAAATTTTCTTGATGATGTTTTTCAACTCAGTGCTCAAGCATGTGGATGACTTGTTGTTTAGTTTCTCCTCGCAGATTTTTTTTTAAAATTTGGCTGTTAAAATTTGCGGTTGGACGTGGGTGGAGAATCCTGAGTTTATGTTCCATCGTTTTACGGTGGATCCGTTCATAAGGAGCTGCGGGATACAAATTACTTGAAATGGTTGGCAAATCAAAGATGAGTCAAAAATGTTCATTTCTTCAATTTTTAATGTGTTTTTTATGAAAGATTTTTTATTTTCATTTGGATGTGAAAATGCAATACGATTTCAATGCGTTTTCTTACATCAATCTAAAAAAATCCTAAAAAGCCTGCAAGTCATTAAATGGGAGGGGAGATTTTTTTTGATCTGCTCCTGTCGTTGTCCCGTTACGCAAAGAAAGTAAATAAATCTTTCCCAGTTCCCCAAAGAGGAGCACGTCGAATTCAACGGCAATTTTTACTCAACTTTAAGTTAACATTCCTTAGGTCGCACGCCCTAAGGTGTCAGAATCGAAAGAAATGGCTGGCAAAAATTCAAATTTGTACCTTCAAAGAGCATAAAAGAAGTTTGTTTTTCAATTTGTGGCAATGTGTTGAAATAAAAAAGTGCAAAAAAAATCAAATAGGCTAAACTGTGGCCATTATTTTTGTTTGCTTTTTAAATCCAGTTCTACAATGTTGTTTCGTCACGCCACATTTTAATTTCATGGGAAACACAGGTTTAATATTGTTCAATTTAGATGACATTTCTATGTAACGCGCAAAAAAAAAAAATAACAAGAGTTTTAAATGGGCAAAAGAATAGTCGGTTCATGAAATGTATTGTTTTTTTTAAAATGAAAATGCTAATAAGTCAACATTCGGTGTACGATAGAAATAAATGCCTTTCAATTGAAAATATTTTAATCAATCTATTAATGCAATTTACAATTATTTGTGAAATTGATTTAAATTCGTTTTATTTTTTTTTTCAACTCAAATTACAATACTTCTCATTTTCTCCTCATAAGAAAGGACTGGTTTAGGTTGACAGAAGCGGCCATGTTGAAAGTGGTTTAGTTTGACAATAGGTTTTTTTCTCTTTGTTTATCCCATCCCAGGTAATATATTACCATATAATATCAGTTTATGGCCAAACTGTAAGATTCTTGTAGGAAATTCAATTCCCTACAACTTTGTCGAAGGGTACAAGCAAATCCGAGTTGATCCGGATGAGTTATTATTAGCAATGCGATGAAAAAAAAAATCGGCTTATATACTTGAAATATTAGACGTTATTTTTTGAGTTGTTACCCTGGAGCAACACTTGAAATGGGCAGTACGACATTTCTCTTTAATATTCGGAATTAATAAATTTATTTAAAATGTTAAAAAAGGTTATTCCTGACCTTTCGTTTCGTATGCTTGATAGCTTTGTGAATGACATTGGCAATGTGATACAAAATTTTAACAAAACAAAACACATTTCAAGCTAATTTGCTTTATATGCTTTATATGAAGAATTCACGTATATTACACTCCCCTCACCTCTCGTGCTTCTTTCGATGCGTCCTGAGCTGCCCGTCCGATTTGAAAACCAGGCCACACCGACCGCACTCAAACTTCTGCCCGGAGTGGTAAATCAACCGGTGACTCCTAAGGAGCAGCACCTCGCTGAACCGCTCGGAACATATTTCGCACACAAAAATATCCATCGGATGACCCGGATGGGTCGACTCAACGTGCTTGATAAGCTCCCTGCCGCGCTTGAACTGCTGCCCGCACGCCGGACACGCCAACGGTGGTTGAGGTTTGGTGGACGCTGCTTTGGTGGTTGGGTTGGGACGATTTTCTTCCGATGGGTGATCTCGCTGGACGTGGAACTTTAGGTTCGATGACTGGGAGAAGCTTCTGTCGCACAGTTTGCACTGAAAGGGTCGCACGTTGCTGTGAACTAGCATGTGGCGTTGGAGATTGCGTTCGTTGGCTATTACTTTACCGCACGTGGGACAGTTGATCTTTTTTTGTTCGAAGTGATGTTGAAGATGTTGGGAAAGTTTGTGCTTGTGGAAAAAATTGGCGCAATATTCGCAGAGCCGCATTGGGTCACTGTCCCGATGTTTGTAGGTTAAATGATACTTGAGTAGGGTTTCGTTTTTGAGTTGCTTTGGGCACAGATGACAATGGTAAACCTTTTTGCACTGTGTCTTGAAGAACGGATGCTCCGGAATACTGTAGGAATCCGAATCACTGCTGTCTGGAACTGGTTTGTCCTTTGTCTTTCGTTTCTTAGCTTCAGCGTCTTCTTCCTTATCTTTAAGAGATCGACGCAATTCCTCTATCGCCAGCCGATTCGCTTGAAACTCAGAGTACATCTTCCAAAACAGATCCACCTTGACCAGACATTCCCCGCAAATTATCGTGCAAAAGTCATTCCTCTCAATTCGTATCCCGAAGCAGGTCTCGATGATGTGCGACAGGGAGCTCTCTCCGGCGAAAGGACTGAAAGCGGACACTCCCGGAACTTTGGTCATCAGACAAAGCCGGCAGCCAATATTTCTTAGCGACGTAATCTTAGGCTTTTTTGGTGGCTCCATCACGGTGTCTTCGGAATTTTTCGCGCTCCTAGCTAGCGATTCCTCCATCAACTTTTTGATTTTTATTTGCCGAGTCATGTCCACCTTGACCTTGCTCGGCCGGCCTAAGTAATCCTTGGAGGGACAGTTTGAGATGGCTTCGACTGGTCTCTCTGCTGGTTTGCGTGAATCGACTGTTATTGGACGGTCCACTTCGCTTGTCTTGGTGACGTCCACAACTTCAAATGTAGGAGCTTGACGGCACCTGGGGCTTCGCGTCGGAACCGCCGTTGGTCGAAGACTACAAATACGATTTCAATAATTTGATGTTATGTGACTAAAATTATATTCTACTTCATGCTCTCACCCCTGCGTTTTGTAGCAAGGATTGACAAAGTCTTCAAGCTCAAAGTGTTCCTCGCAAATAACGGCCGATGGGCAAAATTCCATCACGTCGCAGGCTTCCCGCCACCTGTCCATGTCGCGTTGTTTGTGTCTTGAAAAAAAAAATGTAATTTGTAATTTGTTGTTTTATTGGGCATAACACTTTATATCAAGTCAAGGAAGAAACTACAGAAGGTTATAAAAGATCCAAAGATAAAATCAAACAAATAGTAATAGTGATACGGCAATAATTTTATTTGGCAGCGATATCCTGTTAGTTAGACTTTTTATCAGGGCAAGGATGAAAACTGTTTAGAGTATTAAGTTGGGAGAAGTAGGATACTAGCAGGCCCCAATTTGGTTTTACGCCGACTCGATTTGAAGGTTAGAAGGAGTGCACTGTTTACATGGACTTAGCACAGTTCGATGCGGTCGTCGATTTTGTTCGGGGAAATTCGTCGACACACGAGCTGTCAAATGACGTCACGGTGTAAAACCTAATGGTGTTTATGCTCTTCAAAAGAAAGGGGTCAAGAAACAGCTTCACGAACGGCAGAACAAAAGAGAGAGAACGTTTTCTTGGGGCTTTTCTTCACCCTCTCTGGCTTGCTTTCGCTATAAGTACGGTATGCTGATCGGAAGGAACGCGGTCAAGAAATGTTGCGTGTTCTTTTCGTGACCCCCAAGAAAAGTTGACAGTTCGGTATGAGCGCGATTGACGGTGTGCGCGCTTGAGGTTGTTTGGAGGAAAAAATAAAAAGATTAAAAATATTCAAAAGTTAAAATTAAAAAGATTATAAATTTTTATTCAAAAACTTTTAACAACAATTATAAACAAAATTAAAAATCAATAATTGAACATTTCTTTAAAAAAACAGAAAATCAGAAATTCTTAAATTCTTAAACAAGAAAAACTATGATTAAAAAATATGTAATTATGAAATAAGGAAATTTAAAAAAAAATAGGAAATCAGGGAATTAGGAAATTTGGAAATTATGATATTAGCAAATTAGTAAAATAAAGAAAATTAGGAAATAAGGAAACAAGGAAATTAAGAAATTAGGAAATAAGAAAATTTTGAAAAATAGGAAACTAGGAAATTAGGAAGTTAGGAAGTTAGAAAATTAGGACGTAAGGAAATTAGGAAGATAGGAAATTAGGAAATTAGGAAATCAGGAAATTAGGAAATTAGGAAACTAGGAAATTATGAGTATAGAAAGTTAAGGAAATTAGTAAATTTGGAAAGATGGAAGTCAGGAAATCTGGAAATTATTAAATAAGTCTGGTACAAATTGGGTACAAATGATTATTTTTTTTTTCCTGAATTCTTAAATTCTTAAATTCCTAAATTCTTAAATTCATAAATTCCTAAATTCTTAAATTCTCGAATTCTTAAATTCTTAAATTCTTAAATTTTTAAATTCTCGAATTCTTAAATTCTTAAATTTTTAAATTCTTATATTCTTCTATTCTTAAATTTTTAAATTCTCTTATTCTTTAATTCTTAAATTCTTAAATTCTTGAATTCATAAATTCATAAATTCTTAAATTCTTAAATTCTTAAATCTTAAATTCTTAAATTCTTAAATTCTTAAATTCTTAAATTCTTAAATTCTTAAATTCTTAAATTCTTAAATTCTTAAATTCTTAAATTCTAAAATTCTTAAATTCTTAAATTCTTAAATTCTTAAATTCTTAAATTCTTAATTCTCTTATTCTTAAATTCTTAAATTCCTTAATTCTTAAATTCTTAAATTCTTAAATTCTTAAATTCTTGAATTCTTAAATTCTTAAATTCTTAAATTCTTAAATTCTTAAATTCTTAAATTCTTAAATTCTTAAATTCTTAAATTCTTAAATTCTTAAATTCTTAAATTCTTAAATTCTTAAATTCTTAAATTCTTAAATTCTTAAATTCTTAAATTCTTAAATTCTTAAATTCTTAAATTCTTAAATTCTCAAATTCTTAAATTCTTAAATTCTTAAATTCTTAAATTTTGAAATTTTGAAATTCTTAAATTCTTAAGTTCTTAAATTCTTAGATTCTTAAATTCTTAAATTGTTAATTTTTCATTCCAGATTTTTTTTTTAATTTTGGAAGAAATAGAGTTTTTGATTGTTATAATTTCGAGGTTTTCTTAAATTTGTAATCACGAATTTCTATGTTTCCGATTTTTATAACTTTTGAAATTTCGACTTGTACATTCGTTCCGAGTTTTGACATTTTTGAGCTATAAAATTTATAAAAACTTTTATGTTAAAATTATTATTATTCATTCCAAATTTCATATTTTTGTTGAAATTTTCTTTATTATTAAAAAAAAAAAGTTATTTGAAATTTCGGAAATGTTTGATTTTTCATATTTTTGAATTTGTTGTTAGGCTGGATTTCAAAATTTCAGATTATTATTGTATTTTCAGTAAAAACATAGATATTTGTATGATTATTGTCAAGTTTCATTTCACTCTGATTTACTGCATTTTGGTCCCGCGAGTGTGGATCAATCGAACAGCGCAGGGGACTCGTAATATAGAGTACTGATGGGTACTAGCAATAAATAGTTGGTGACACGATGGCCGACATCTATAAAGACTACTTCTTTTTTTTACTCCATTTCGACCAAAAAACTTAATCTGTCCTTTAAATTTTAATATTCTGCGTTTTGAGATTCGGCGGCAATTTTAAATATTAATATATCCAATACAAAATTATTTAAACGTTTGTAGTTATCAGTCGCATTCAAAAAAGAAAATGGCAATTATTTGATTTTTTCATCAAAACATATTGCAAATAAGCACCGCGCGAAGAAACGTCAAACGCAATCTTTCCGTTTCTGTTACTTTTCAGCTGCGTACCGCTTAAGAAAAATCTTTTCGTGACCCTTTCCTTGACCGTTTCTTGGGCGTTTTTTATATGGAGTTTTGCGTTCCTTCCGATCAGCATACCAGCCTATAGCGAGATTATCCTTGTCAACCGGGACAGAAAGTTTGAATGTAAAAACAATGAATTTACAACGGATTTTTTTGTTAAAATAATCATCGTTGTCAAATCGTTGTTCGGTGTTTTTTGAACTCAGCGAAATTTTGTCGATTTATAATTAACCCAGAAATTTGCTAAGTGTCAGTCTGAGTGTAAAATAGTGTTTTCCTTCGGTCCGCAATAACACTCTAGAATAGTTACCTGGTTGAGTGAACCAGGAAGAACGACAGTTTGCTTGGGCCAGGTGCAAAGTTCCGGCAACCGGGAAATGCACACCTTCGGTTCACCATTCGGCCGCGTTGGAGATAAAACGGATTGTAGTTTGAACGCCGCTCGGCAACAACACTTTGTTTTTGTTATGAAAATGATTTTGACGTTTCGCCTCCAACGCTTTTGAGAATCAGTCCAAAACTGGAGCAATCTCACATGAGCGTGCATAATTTGCTGCATGGGATTTCGATGTGTTTGCCTTTTTGCAGCAGAGAGCGGAGAGAACTGTCACTTTTGAAACTTCATTATTTTTCGAGTTTTCGTTGCGTGCGGTTGATTTTTCGCGTTTTCTTCTGGCAGTGTGGACGGGGCGACGACGACGCATCAGCAGTTTGGAAAATTAAAGATTTTTCCCCTTTCACCACTCCAAGATGGATTCTCTGCTGCAGAACTACAACAGCGACGACGAGGATTCCGCTCCGGAACGGGTAATTGCGGGGGGGAAACCAAATTTGTGGTTTGATTTGCGATCGGTCGTTAATAAGACGCAGGGGGAATCCGCCCCGGTGGTCTCACTGTTTACGTTTTCACTCAAAAAAAAAAGTGGGCTTGGCGCAGCGCTACTTCCGTAAAAGGAAGCAAATGCGGCGGCGACCGAGCTGAGGTTTTGAAAAATCGATATTTGCCAGTTAGTGGAATATGTTGATGCTATTTGGGAAACACTTTCGAAGTCGGTTTGAAACATAATGAGTTTGGATTGAAATCAAAGAAAACAGATGAAAATAAATATTTCCTCATGTTTATGTGTGAAACGAGAGAAATTTTTTGACACTCAACCAATGCGTTTCTATTTTGGTAATTTTTGTCGACAGAAAAAATAATACGTAACACGTTCTTCCCCTGGGAATGGTTTAGATTTGATAATCGAAATGAAAATGTTCATGCTTCAGTTATCAATAACTCAAAACCAATATCGACAACTAAAGGGTTGGATCAAATCACCAACAGTATCGGGATGAAACAATAAATTAAATAAAAAATATTAATTCTGAAGGCTCACTCGGATATCCGGATGAATAATGCTAATGCTCGGAGCATTGAAAACTTAAATTTTCCTTTAATCCGCAGTATTTCAGCAACCAGAGATCCAATCTACAATGTTTTTTTTTCTAGACAAATTTTATGGAACTTCTCTTATTTAACTTTTTGAAAAAAAAAACAGGAATGGTCAATAAAATTTAAAATTACAACCCTTGGGCACCGCTCATCTGATGAACCATGTAAACAATTTACAGTTTGATAGAAACCTAGTAGGGTAGAGTAGTCATCAATGAGACACGGGGAACAATGATAAAATCTGGAGTTTTTTTTTTGAAAAGGTCCAATAAACCAAATTTCCAGTTTTTCTTTTTGGGTGTTTTTGAAAGCGCCTTGAGTCAGGGGTATTAAAAAACATCCAAGAAGCAAAAACTGAAAATTTGGGTTATTGAACCATTAAAAAAAAAAAAAAAACTCCAGAAATGGCTCTCACAAGTCGTAGTTTCAACCAATCAGGCTCATATTTGGGGGAAAGGTGTGTCTACTGGATACACGTCTGCCATTTTAGTGGCTTTGGTTATGGACGCTCCCTTGCCCTTGCAAACTTATTCATACTTGTTTGATTCTGGGGTGTAAAAGAAACTATGGACAAAAATTAAATTTTCGCTCGTAGGCTGCCATTTACACCAAAATAAATATTTCTTCGGATTTCTTTCGACGTTCCATAGGGAATGGGTTGGGCTACAATGTACTTTCATTTGGTTTGACCAAAATTAAGAATATACCCAGAATCCAGGGCTGTCTCATTGTTCCCCACTCTGTTCAGCCCATGGGTAACAATTTGACACGTTGATTTTTCTTCATTAAACTTTTCAAAATCTTTGGAAATCTTTCAAAGCATGAATTGAAAGTGATTGTTGGCATATTTATTGAGTTTAAACTTCATTTAACCAAAAATAAAAAAAGTTATTTGGTATGAATATATGGATTTTACAAAATTACTGTAACTTTTGTTAATTAAAGTTTCAAGTTGGCAAAATTGTTTTAAAATTTTCAAGCCAAGTCACCTGCAATGATACAATACAAAAACATTATGTTTAGCTCGAAAAGTTTTGATTTTTATAGAGTGTCTCATTGTTCCCCAACTGTCTCACTGTTCCTGCCAAGTGCGTCTACAATGAGACAGTTGAAGAACTCTGGCTGTAGACATCAGATCGATCTCATATTTTGGTCAATGCTAGAAAACTTTATAGAAAGAAAATGTAACAAAAAGCTCATGAAAAAATGCAGATGAAAAATACAAAAATCATTCAAAGTTGAAAACCAAAAGTGTCTCATTGATGACTACGCTACCCTACTACGTTTTGTTCAGAATCTAATGACGGGTTGGTACGAAATTCCAACAATTTTTGCTTTTTGGGTGTTTTTAATAGCCCTGACTCCAGGCGGTTTCAAAAACACCCAACAAGCAAAAAATTTGGTTTATTGGACCTTCAAAAAAAAAGCCAGATTTAGACTCGACTGTCGAGAACAGAACACTGATGAAGTCCGCAAGTAGTAGACGAAATACGTATCTGTCAAGATATTAAAAATATATAGCGGAATTAAAAGGACCAACTCGTCTCTTTGTATTCACAAACTTTTATACTATTGCAAAAATAAAATATTTTCAAAATTTTTAAACCAAGACTAACATTTTAAAAGGGCGTTATATTGAATATTGAAATGTTAGTCATGATTCAAAAAATTTGAAAATATTTTTTTCGAAAAGTTCGGAAAATTTAACGACTGTTTCATATTTCAACATTGTACATTGAACCATTAGTTGCTGAGATATCGACGTTAGAAAATGGTGAGTTGTTTGGTTGAGACTTGGAAAACATCAATTTTCATGTTTTTAAACATTTGCATGGCAATACCTCAGAAACTAAGGGTCGTATAACAAAGTTCAAAAAAGCAAAATATAGAGAATGTTCTCAGCTTTTCAAAGATATTTTTCAAATGTGGGCAAACATGTGCACTAATTAAAAAAAAAGGAAAAACTGCGACTATTTTAAAAAAAGTTTCCTAACACTGGCCTTAACTTGAGAACGGTGCACTTTATGAAAATTTCACTCAAGTACTTTTTGATTGCAAATTTGATTTTACATCGAAAAATGAAGTTGAAAAATGTTTGCGACCAATATTTCAATTTTTTGAAAAAATCAGTGTTGATTCAAAAATTCATAACTCGGTCAAAGATTTTTTGCACAACCTGGAAATTTCTGAAAAGTTTGCATTTTATGTCCTCTAAAACATATCAAAAAATGAAAATTTTAAAATAGTGTTTTTATGCAAATCAAGTTTTAGTGACAAAAAGGTAAATAAAAAATCACCATTTTTTTTACCCTGCATTATTTTTTTTTCAGTGTAATCCATATCCATACCTACAACTTTGCCGAAGACACCAAATCGATCAAAAAATTCCTTCAAAAGATATAGATTTTTGAATTTTCATACATCGTTTTTGTATGGACAGCTGCCAAATTTGTATGGAAAATTATATGGACAAACTAATGATGCAAAATGGCTTCTTTGGGCATACAGAAGGCACCAAAAAAGTTTCAGTCGGATTAAAAAATACAAAAATTGAAATTCTAAAAAAGACGGATTTCGTAGAGAACTGCTCATTATGTACTTTTTTCGCTTAGGGGAGAGTGGGGAGACTTGATCCCCGGGGACACTTGACCCCAAGCCTGTATCTCGTCAGCATGTGGGTAAAACAATTGGCTTTGTTCTAGAAAGTTGTGCGAAATCAACTAAAACTCATTGTAGAAAACAAAGAAAAAAATTAAAAAAATTTTAGATTGAGTTACACACATTTTTCTAAAAAGTGCTGCAAAAAACTTCCAAGAGATCTTTTATCTTTGTTTTAATAAGTTTAGAAAACACTTAAAAATAATTCAAAAAAATATTTTTTGTACATGAATTGTTTGATAAACATATCAACTCCAAAACCCTTACAAATTTGACGTTAATTTTATCGTCATACTAATTTTACAATCAATTGTTTAAAAAAGTGCGTTTAGGGAGACTTGATTCCTGCATTTTTTCAGTCACTGGAATCAGCCTTAAGATTAAATAATTGGGCTGGGTTTTCGTACATAGTTTCCTTCAGTATAGTTGAACATAACTTACTGCAGTTTGAACCATTTTTCAAAAGTTTTGTAAACAAAAATTACCAGCTTTTGTAAACATGCTCAATTTTGGTCTAAAAAAGAAAAGTTTAGGTTTTTTTTTTCCTGGAGATGGAGCCACACGTTGCCGTCGTTTCAGGGCTACTTGCAAAGATGGTTTCCGATGTTGATATATACAGTGAGTCAAATATTTGTCCGTACCCCCCCCGTACGGAAAATGTTTTTGATATAAAAGTACATAAAATTCGACTAAAGTGCCATGTTTTGTACATCAATCGACGCGGCAGAATATCCTCTTTAAGACACTGTCATTGGATTTGCAAAAAACTTTTTCTTAAAAAATACAAAAATAGTTTACTGAAAAAAGTCAAAAAAAGAGGTCAAATAATTGTCCGTACCCCTAGTAAAAGTACAAAATCTGATCGATTCAAGTGAATTTATTTATGAAATGTTGTTTCTGTGTCAAATACTAGTACCTCTAGCCAGTTTGTGACAACTTTGAACTTCTGATAACTTTGTTTAGTTAGTTTATATAAAAAATTGGTTTAAATTTAGTATTTTTAAGTAAAACTTATCAAAACATAAGTTTATAAACAACTATTTTTATAAAATTGCTATTTTATGTTGTAAGAGTCTCTATTGAACAAGTTTCAACAATATTTGTTCAAAATATACATTGTTTTCATCTTTTTCATTGACATTTTTCGATCAAAAAATACTGTTTCGGAACAATACCGTTGAACAATCCGGATTGTCCCGGAACCGGTATAACCCCTCGGTGGGAAATTTTGTGGTGGTCAGATAGAGGACAAAAAAACCCACCTCTTGCAATTTGAAGCATCCAATTTCGTCCACTACAGCCCGATTACGAGGCCCTAGTCTGAAATTTGAAATTTTAAAATTCCTCAAGCAAAACATTCTGACCCAGGACGGTACAGAAATTCTCAGCACGGAAAGTGAAAATTTAAATTTTCAGACTAGGGCCTCGTAATCGGGCTGTAGTGGACGAAATTGGATGCTTCAAATTGCAAGAGGTGGGTTTTTTTGTCCTCTATCTGACCACCACAAAATTTCCCACCGAGGGGTTATACCGGTTCCGGGACAATCCGGATTGTTTAACGGTATTGTTCCGAAACAGTATTTTTGATCGAAAAATGTCAATGAAAAAGATGAAAACAATGTATATTTTGAACAAATATTGTTGAAACTTGTTCAATAGAGACTCTTACAACATTAATTAGCAATTTTTTTAAAAATAGTTGTTTATAAACTTATGTTTTGATAAGTTTTACTTAAAAATACTAAATTTAAACCAATTTTTAATATAAACTTACTAAACAAAGTTATCAGAAGTTCAAAGTTGTCACAAACTGGCTAGAGGTACTAGTATTTGACACAGAAACAACATTTCATAAATAAATTCACTTGAATCGATCAGATTTTGTACTTTTACTAGGGTACGGACAATTATTTGACCTCTTTTTGACTTTTTCAGTAAACTATTTTTGTATTTTTAAGAAAAAGTTTTTTGCAAATCCAATGACAGTGTCTTAAAGAGGATATTCTGCCGCGTCGATTGATGTATAAAACATGGCACTTTAGTCGAATTTTATGTACTTTTATATCACAAACATTTTCCGTACGGGGGGGTACGGACAAATATTTGACTCACTGTATCACACATTTATTTTATATTTATATACTTGTGTTGGTAGAAATCACAGCTTTTATAATATGTAAAATTGCACGATATTGATTTTTTTATTTGAATCTCAATATTCTTGTTCGTAAAATCTGTTAGAAACAGGTTTAAATCAGTTTGATAATGGGGATGAATAGTTAGTTTTTTTTGTAACTTTTTTTAAGGTTGTTAAATAATAATTATTATTATTGCAGACTCCAGTTATGTGTAAGCCAGTTTAGTAATACTATCAAGATCTCTAATTCCAAATGAAGTGGTATACTAACCATTCTGAATTGTCAAAAAATCCATAGAGTCTCGATCAATCAATAATGAAATGATATCTGACAAAATTCGTTAATCTGTTGAACTAACGGTTTTCGGATTATGGTTGTATCGACCATTGTTGCGAATTGAGGATCTATTGGAGTTTTGACGATCAAATAGAGCCTAACATTTCAAAAGGACACACAGGTGTGAACAGGATTGTGTCTCTTTCACTCAAATTTTAATTTACATAAGGTATGATAGGGATACACTCTTGTTTGCAAAGCTTGTGTGCCCCAATGAACTGGAAGGCACGAAATAGTCGTATTAACAACGAGTGTTCAACTTGTAAAATATGAACATTTCATTATTTTATATTGTTTTTGGAAGCAGCAAGACAGGTTTTAAAACTAGGTAAAGAAATGATTGGCATTGTAATTAAAATTTCGGGGATTTGAGATTCAAGTTACTTTCAGACAGTTTAGTTGAGGTTGATTCAAGTTAGGTAGTTTTCCCAGAAAAAAAGGCCTCAAGATTTATGTTCTCTTGACAACTTAGTTTTCATCTTTAATTTTCCAGTAAATTTATTTGATTTCCTTTAAATTTGAAATACATTATAGGTTCCCTTTGTATAAATCTCAAATTAGTTTTAGATTAAATCATAATTTCAGATTTCCTTTATTCAGTTTTGCCTTCCTCACCTCACTGAGGCAAGGCTATAAAATCACTCAAAAATTGAACTTTTTAAATAAGCCTCCCAGATATACCTTTACGTATACATATCGACTCAGAATCAAATTCTGAGCAAATGTCTGTGCGTGTGGATGGACGTAGAATTTTTTTTCTCACTCACTTTTCTCGGAACTGGCTCGACCGATTTTGTCCGGATCTATGTTTTTGGATTTGCCTTCAGGTTCTTTAAGACTTTTTTAAATTTCATCCGGCTTGGTGCAGTACTTTAAAAGATATGTTCGAAAAACTGTTTTGGTTGATACTAAAAGGGTCATTATTTACATAATTTGAAAGCTCCGGCGGATAGCTGTCGGAACTTTACGCTCAGTGCACGCACACAAACACTGCAGTGCTTTCAAATGGTTCATTAAATTTATCATACCTAGATGGCAGCACTCAGATGTATAGTGTCTTTACTAAGTAAGCGTTAGCCAAAGCTTTCGTAGTGTGTGGTTGCAAGGCTTTTAGGAGGAAGGCAGCAACCACCTTCCGGTGGATTAAGTAACGTTTTAAAGTTAGATTAACGTAACTGCTCAAGTCATCCAAGTTCTTACTACTCACACCTACACTAATTTTCTTTCACCTTCCCCCTCCCGATCCCCTATATCTTCCGGTGGTGTTCATTTTGTATGCAATACTAGTTCGGCCACTACCCTTTTTTCCACAAGAAACCGGACTTGGACTGACTTGAGGCCGCGTCCCCCACCTTGCTCCGTAAAACGAAAACGAAACGAAAAAAGAAAAGTTTAGGTTTTTAAATATTTTGCATGCTAAACTTGTTATATTTTGAACACAAACGTACAGGTTTAATGTGAAATTGCTGTAACTTATAGAAAATTAAAAGTTTGGATGAATAAGAAACATTTTGCTTAAGATTTCTTCAAAATGTTGAATGGGGGATCAAATTACCCCCAACATTTTGAAAATGGCGGTTAAAAATATTTTTTTAAAACGCTTGGCATGATTCGAAGAGTTTATCTGATGAAATACCTTTATCAGCCAAACATAGTTGAATGTTTAAGCTTTCAATTCATGCAAAAAGCTCATAGTTTTGTGAGAAATTGACAGAGTTATGTGCGATACAAAAAAGGGGATCAAGTCTCCCCACTCTCCCCTACAATTGCAAAAATAGAGCAATGTTTGTTAGTTTGCCGTGAAACTCTAAATTCAATAATCATTCTGCCCTTCGAGACATTCGGCATTTTGAGACGTGTTCTGAGCAAAAGATAAAACTCGGCCTTTTGAATTTCGGCCTTCCGAGATTCCGCCTTTTGAGTTTCGGCCTTTTGAGGCAATCCCTTCAACATGGCAGTACCGTTTGACCGTTTTGGCGTTTCTTATAAAGTGTGTTGCACAAAGTACAAGTATGAGACTGCCGAAGGGGTAATTAAAAATTAACATGTCTTAAAAATTTTAAGCATTTTATTGTTTCAATGGTGGATTTTTACCGAAGATTTTAAAGTGTCTAAGGATTTGATATACTTCTGAAAAAATTGGAACAATTCGTCTGCCTTCGAAACAAACATAATCACGTACCTGCCTTTCTTTGCATATTAGGTAGTTCTGAGACATTCGAATCATCTCAGAAAGCAATAACCAGCTTGCTAACATGCATTGAAGGGCAGCCAAAACCCCTCACCCACACCAACCACACCTCTCTTCCCCCTTTACCAACCACGAACCAAAGTGCCACATAATAATACCATTTGCTGTCTGCCCACATACATCCTGAATAGTCGACCCTTCCATTTAGGATTCCACACCGGTGAAGAAAGTTCGCCCCAGCACCTCCACCACCAACAAGTCGTCAGCTCGACGGGAAGAGCCCCCCTCTGCTGCCAGTGGCAGTGGTAGCAAGAAGCGCAAATCGTCCCACCACGATGAGTACGACGAAAAGGCCAAGAAGCGAACTACTGCCCCGGCCGGTGGAGACGACAAGAAGCGGCAGTCCGCCAAGGACGAGGACACCAAGAGGCGACCCAAAAAGGTAAATATTTTACTCTCGTTTTGATTAAGTTTTCAAACCATAGCAAAAAAAAAACAAACTTCCCTTTTTCGGCGTGGTTTTGGGAATTCGTCGTTAGGATTGTCTCAGTCTTTGTTGCTTGAACAGGAAATAAGGGCGATCGATTCCCACGGGTCGCTATTTCTGCGAATGGTCTCTCCACTTGCAGAAATCGACGACCGTTGGATTCGATACCGGCCACGTTGTTCGCCGTCATGCGGTCGTTTTGCTTACTTCTGTTTCGTAAAAAAAACTGATGGTCAAATTGCGTTCGCCCCACCCCCAACTCTCTCCCAACAAAATCAATCTTTTACAAAAAAAAAAAAAACTGCCAATTTCCTCGAATAATCTGACACTTGTTATGTCGTTCAAAGAAATCCATTTTAATATGAAAAAAGCAAAAAAAAAAGTTCATACCAAGTGAAAAGTGTGTGCCCCAACCCCCTCAAACAAAAAAAAAAAAGACGTTAAGTCTCACCCAGAACAAAAAAAAAACGTACCTCACAAGTACCCCCCCGAAAGTGAGCGGCAACTCAACACCCCTGGAAGGAGACGCCCGAAATGTCCGCGCGATGGCGATTGGCGGCCGTTCAACTCAACTGCATGATCTCAAACACGGGTAATATAATTTAATACCACCCTCTTCTCCGTGTATAGAAAACACACACAAACAAAGACGACCGTGTTTCCCACGAAGGAAACGGTGGCGTAAGTATTGTTCAAGGGTCATATTAATTAATGTTCAATATATGATAATGTAGTTTATAAGAATTACAATGAAACAATAACAAGTGAGTGCCGAGAGTGAGAGAGAACATGAGAACAACATGCGACCGAAAAAGTTTACATAAATCATACAATACTCAGCTTCGTTAAAAAAAATCTCAAAGAAATACCTAAAGAAGGTATTAGACTATGACGATAAAAAAAGATCATTTTCAAATTAAGGTAAAATGTGTATTATAGATAGATATTTTCAGCAATTGTACTCTAGAATGTGAACTTCTAGTCGAAAATTAACTGACACATTCACACCTCTGAGTGCCACAGAAGTGGGTTTGTTTGCATCAGATTTGCTTTCTCTTTCTAGAAATTTTTTTTTCATGCGACTTATAGCTGGTTTTTAAATAAATCTAAAATATTTCGCAGGGATAATGACGGCTCGAGTAACGATCTTTGTTTGAATCAGGACACTGCATAATATTGAATGTTTAGCCCTTTTGAAATGTTAGTCTTGATTTAACAAAGTTCCAAAAAAAATATGGAGAATTTTCTCAGCTCTTAAATTTAAACTATTTAACTATTTTCAAAAAAGTTACCTAAAAATGACTATAACTTGAAAACAGTGCACTTTATCAAAATTTCACTAAAGTTTTTTTGATTACAAATTCGATTTTACATCGAAAAATAAAGTTGAAAATTTTTGCGACCGATATTTCGATTTCTTGAAAAAAAAATCGGTATTGATTCAAAAACTCTTAACTCGGTCAAAGATTTATTGTCCGTTCTGGAGATTTCTGAAATGTTGGCATTTGATGTCCCCTAAAACATATAAAAAATAAAAAAAAAATAAAAATAGTGTTTCTTTGCAAACCAAGTTTTAGCGACAAAAAGTGAAATTAAAAATCACCAAAATTTGGTTTACCGTATATAATTTTTTTCAGTGTAGTCTTTATTCATATCTACAACTTTGTCGAAGACACCAAATCGATCAAAATATTCTTTCAAATGATACAGATTTTTGAATTTTCATATATAATTTTTGTATGGACAGCTGCCAAATGTGTACATGGAAAATTATATGGACAAACTATTGATGCAAAATAGCTTCTTTGGGCATACCGATGAGATGGATAAAAAACCGCAACTTTTGAGCTATAGGAAAGTATGGACACAAATTTTACTCGAAAATAGTTTTTGACTCAAATTTTTAATGTTCAATCGCAAAGTACTCTAACGATTTTCTGATAAAGTGCACGGTTTTCCCGATATAGCCACGTAAGGTTTAATTTTAACCAAAATAGTCCAGCTTTAAGTTTTTTTTTTAAATAGTGTCCATGATTCCTAAAAATATTGTTATCTTAAAGTTGAGAAAATTTCCAATAAAAAATTGCCTAAAAGACATTGAAGATTGCACGTTCAAAATCACTCAGTTTTCGTCAAAACCGATGGCTTCTTTGGCCATAAGGAAGACCCCCAAAAGGTTTGAGCCGAACAAAAAAAATATATAAAATGCACGAAATCGGCTTATTTCGTAGAGAATTGATCATGCCAAAAAAAAAACAAAAAAATTTCCGATCTTTTGAATTGTAATAATTTAAAAAAAAGCTCAATTTGAAAATTTCTTAGGGAAACAGTACATATCATTAAATAAAACTAATTACATTATTGCAGTTATGCTACTGTGATAACATTGCAAATTTTCAATGAATTTATGAAAATATTTTTTCCTTAGAGTTATACCTCTTTTCCAATCTGCGGCCCTAAACTTCAAATTTGTGAAAAATAAATTAAAATGCCTTCAATAGAGTCCAAAAACTCTATGTAAAGTTGTATGTACAACGGTAAAAACACAACTAAAAATCATTTCTGATCACTTTTTTTCATTTTTAAAATTAATTAATAATTAATGCAAATAATTAATAGTTAATAATAATTGGGTCCTAAAATGAAGCTTAGATTGCTGATGATTATTGTTAACCGCGATAAAGCTTACTTTTCTGAGTAGAATGACCCTTTGCACGACCACAAAGAGTTTAAAATGGATTTTTAAATCAATTTTGAAAAATTATCCTCGCGGTCCTTCTTGACAGAAAAGCTCCTACTTGACAGCTTGTTCCGAGGGGACCATAGTTGATCCATCAAAAAAATGTTGTCTTGTAAATATTTTTTTTTTGCGTTAAAATGAAAAAAAAGTGATCAGAAATGGTTTTTAATCGTGTTTTTTACCATTGTACATAAAAATTGACATAGGGCTTTAGTACCCAATTAATGCAAAAAAAAATGACAAGACAACATTTTTTAGATGAATCAACTATGGTCCCTTTGGAACGAGCTGTCAAGTAGGAGCTTTTCTGTCAAGAAGGTCCGCAAAGTATTTTTGCCTTCCTCACCTTACACGGTGGGTAAGAAGGGGATTATTATGCAACTTGCATGCACCACCGGAAATTCTTTCTGGAGGTTGTTGGGGGGACTATTCTGAGTCAGATAAATCAACTCCCACAATATTCTGTCGGTGAAAACTGTTTTATCTCGATTTGAAGTAAAAAAATCTAATATATCACCTAAAAAATCAAAATTACGTCTAAAAACTCGGTCTATCTCTGGACAAAGATGAAAATGTGGATCTGTCCTACACGCCAATGATGTTTAAAATAAACGCTTCAGTGACCAAAGTGACTGAAAAATCTACATTTTTGAAAAACATGATTTATACGGGTTAAATCTCATTCAAAATTCGAATGCAAAACGCCAGCTCCTGGTAAGTTCAATCAAACTCATATTTGGAATTTGAGCTCAGTATGCCCACCGTAACCAGCCCCTTAATGACTGCCAAATGATAATTTTTGTTACATCCTCCTGAGTATGATCATAGTAGGGGAAATCTACCCTTTCCAATCAAACACCTATCTTCGTCATATGGAGAGTTTGATGCTCGATTGAAGCTCCAAAAATACTATTTGGGCTATAAACTTACCAGCAACAGCACCGCCTCGAGTAAGCACGCAAATGTATGCCACTTACTGGCCAAAAAGATCACATTTAATGCACTTTTGATCATAATTTGTATTTTGCGAGACCACTTCTCATCATTTTGTTGGCACACACAGTGACACACACGAGAATCCCTCAAACGCTTAATGAATATCGCCAAAATTAACTTTTCACTTTCGCTTACTTTTTCACGGCGCTTAAGATATGGAATTGCTTCCAACTACCGGCAACATGTTCTTTTGATCATTAGTAAGGCACTCACTTGATGAATAATCCCGAAAAATGTAAGAAATTAGCAAGCGCCATCAAAAAAACAAACGCGCCAAGTCGTTTGACGTTTCAATTTTCACTTTGCATTCCAATCGAAGGCTGAAGAAAACCGAGCGAGAGACGAAGGCAAAAAAGAACAAGGGCTGGCCGTCAACACCACCAGCAACACAGCCAGCGATGCCAGGAAACTTTCCCTATAAATGCCACTTTTCGTGAGTGTTCGTTTGAACTGTCAGCGCAAATGGCAACACTCGACAGAGTGTTGGAAGAAAAAAGAACTAAGCCGATATTAGAAAAATGGGCGTGGCCCAATGCATTCGCCTCGATTAGAATACCCTTGGGATTTTTTTTTTGTTAAATGCTTGGTAAAGAAATAGGGGAACTATACCCTTTTTCAGCCTATTTCTATTATCGGCCTATCAGCACTTTGATCATGAATTACAGCTTATATAAAGTGTTTTTGACTGTTCCAAAGTAATAAATAGCTCAAATAAAAGTGAGCAAGCAACTCTCCATTGTTGAAACATCTGAAAATGTTGATTTAATAGCAGAAACGGCAAAAGTGATGAGAATTGGTCGAACGGCTTAGTGTGATTAAAATGGGTATATTTCCCCTAGAATAACTTTTAGTGAAAGTGAAAATAAACAGAAATGTTCACAAAAACTTGCTCTACTCGTTGGTGTACTTGGTTTTAGTAAAATTCAAGGGAGACTCTAGATTATCCAGCATCATTCAAACACGACCGCTTATTGATTAAAATGGGTAGATTTCCCCTAGCTGTTTATAACAGGAATGAGTTATCGAAGAATTTTGAAAATTGGCAGAAATTTTCCCACTAAAATAGACATAACTTTACTGTAAATGGATAAAATGTCATACTTTTTTCTGCAAAATTGTTCTTCATTTCGTTTGCAACAATGCTACAACACTAGTTTTTCAATTCAGACATGCCAGTTTATTTACCAGAGCAAATTGAAAATATCTTTTAGAAATAACATTATTTTACACCTCCTGATGACGCTGGGACTCAAGTAATGGATCGATTTAAGGTGTACTATGTCAGGGTCCGGTGGTTTAGTGGTTAGCGTGGTAGTCTCTAAACCCCAGTATGGCCTGGGTTCAATCCCAGACGGACCCGGTGGCATTTTTCGAGACGAGATTTGCCTGACCACGCCTTCTATCGGATGCGGAAGTAAAACGTCGGTCCATTTGCGTAAAAGAGGTTTTGGGTGACTCATAATAACCTTCGGACGCCTAGAAATGAGCAGAAACTTGCAACAGGGACCACAAAAGACCCGGGGGTCGTTAAAGTGGAATACTTTGCTTTTTTTATGTCAGGAATATATTTTGTGAACTAAAAATTGATATCTAGATGAAAATGTGCATCTTTGTCCAGAGATAGACCGAGTTTTTAGACGTATTTTTGATTTTTTAGGTGATATATTAGATTTTTTTTACTTCAAATCGAGATAAAATCAGTTTTCACCGACAGAATATTTTGGGAGTTGATTTTTTCTGACTCAGAATAGTCCCCCTAACAATCTCCAGAAAGAATTTCCGAGGTGCTTGCAAGTTGCATAATAATACCCTTCTTACCCACCGTGCTTACTGAGGAAAGGCTATAAAATCACTCGAAAAATGAACTTCTTAGTTAGACCTCCTAGACCTACCTTCATTTGTACATATCGACTCAGAATCACCAGCTGAGCAAATGTCTATGTGTTTGGCTGTATGTAGACATGTGTACCAAATCAATGTCACTGGAATATCTTGTCACAGGCTCAACCGATTTTGGCCGGAATGGTTTTAATTGATCCGTCTTAACGTCCCCTAAGTTGCTATTTAAATTCATGCAGTTTTATCATGTATGTAAAAAGTTATGTTAAAAAACTGTTTCATATAAAATTAAAATTATGGTTAAAAGGGTGGTTTTTTCATGAAACCCTCACATGTTATATATTTTTAGAAAGCATATGAGAAGACCTTTCTTGTGGATTAAGAATTTTCAAGATCTGACTTACCTACATTCTACCAATGTATTCCAAATAGTTTACAATCCATGCTATATGTTTTTTAAATAAAAATGTATTTATATTAAAAATAAAAATAAATTTAAGTCAATTTTTTTTGTTCTCCGATATCTTGATATAAAATTTACATGACCCTAGGGCTGTTGCGAATATTTTTCAGAGTTTATGTCGTTCATTGTATACTCACTCTTGGCACCACTCAGTAAACATATCACGAATTCTTCCGTGACACCATCTCACTACTTCCCTTCAACTCAACAGTCACACCCCACTAGCCACCCTTAACCCGCTTCCGCGGCCACTTGCCTCACTTGTTCTCCTTCCAGAAACGTTCGCGCTCTTCCTCCAGCTCGTCGTCTTCGTCTTCTTCGTCCTCTTCCTCGTCATCCTCGTCGGGGTCTTCGGGCTCCTCCTCGGGCAGTTCCGATTCCGGAGATTCGAGCAGCAGCAGCTCCAGCTCCAGCAGCCGCGGCCACAACCGTCGCTCGAAGCAGCAGCATCGCTCTTCCTCCTCGAAAAAGTCGTCCAAGTCGAAGGTCAAGGTGGCCAGCACTCCGGAAAAGGCGAGCAAGTCGTCGAGCTCGAAGCAGAAGGTGGCCCCGAAGGTGATATCCTTGTCGCCATCGCCGGATCGTCGGTCGGAGTCCAAGCATGAGGTTTGTGGGATTTTGGGGTTTTGTTGGAGGTGGGTTGTTGAACTAATTTATGTGTGTTGGTTTTGTTGCAGAGTTCTTCGAAGGACAAGAAGAAAAGTCCGGAGAAGCGTCGCGATCGGAGCAGTTCGCGCGATCGTTACGAAAGCAGCAGCAAGCGCAAGGACAAAGAGCATCGCAGTCGGAGCGATCGCGAGTACCGGGAGAAGGATCGTTCTTCGAAGCACGACCGCGATGATCGTCGCAGCGATCGGGACAAGCGTGACAAGTACTCGAGTAGCTCGAGCAGCCGGTACAAGGACGATCGCCGGACGGACAAGTACGAGCGAAGCCGCGACCACAAGCGTGACTACGACAGCAAGGATCGTCGCTACCGGCGGTCCTCGTCGCGTGACCGCAAGCGCAAATCCAGTCCGGAACGTAGCAGCCGGAGGAGGTCGCGCTCGAGGAGCAAGTCTCCAGCGGCGATGCCACCGGCCAAGCCGCACTACATGCCGAATCCCCCGGGAGTCGGGCTTCTGCCAACGCCGTTGATGCCGATTCCAACGGGCCCACTTCCCCTCATCAACCCAACCGCGCATATTCAACCGCTGATGAGCCTAAACCTAGGTCCCGTCGAGTTGCCAACGAGACCCGGCACGACCATCGGAGGTGGCCTTCCGATCGACGCGACCACCGCCGCTCTCTCGCGCAGTTCCCTCATCCGAAGCAACGTTAAAGCGGCCCAACTCGAAAAGATGGGCATCGACGTGCTGCAGCAAAGCAAGAAGGCCACCGAATCGGTCCCCCTTCCCTCGTACTACAACCCGGGCGTGGTCAACCCCGTGCGCTACGCCGACCAGGTCCAGAAGCGGAAGCTCCTCTGGAGCCACAAAACCCCCGAAAGCAAGGACGTCTCCTCCAACATCAGCAAGTGGGAACAGGCCAAATTCTCCCAGGACAAGGACGGCAAGGTGGCCTCCAAGTTTCTGCGCCTCATGGGCGTCAAGGACGGCCAAAAGGGACCGGGGGAGGCCACAAAATCCGACACCGCGACAAGCAGCGCTGGCGGCGCCGCTGCCTCCGCCTCCAGCTCCTCCGCCTCCGGTGGGGACAGTATTAAAAAGCAGGAGGAACTCTTCTCCACGATGGAGCAGCAGTACGAGGTGGCCCGGCAGGTGACGCACACGATGCGGGGCGTTGGGTTGGGTTTCAGTTCGCAGCCGCGGACGTTCTAGAGACGCGGGAGCGCAAGGAAATATGCAGGTAGAAATTGTTTGAGTAGCGAGCGAGCGAGATTCACAACTGATTTCGGTTTTGGCGCAAGATTGATAGTTTGTATCGTTAGTTTCGTGTGAAATACGTGCGCGCTGATGCACTTCTTGCGTGGAATCTTACACGTTGCAGGTGTAACGAGGGGGCGCAGGAAACGGTCGAAATTAATAAATAATAATATTATATGGTATGAATAAGCAGATTGTGTTGGTATGCTTATGAAAATATCCGAAAGCCTTCATCAAATTCAATTACCTATATAAATATGTTTTTCTTTCTTTTTTTGTTACTCAGTTTTCAATTTAATCAATATAACTTCGATGGTAACATTTCAAAAGGCATCATGTACATTTTGACACTTTCTGGGTTATTGCATATTCTGAAAGTACTCCTAATAAGCTACCTCTCCACCAAAAATGAGCAAAAGTTACTTCAGTAAAGTCTGTTTAATCATGATTTTAAATAAAGTAACATAAACAAAATCTCTGCCATCACCAGTGCCTGTTTATATAGCTCTGTCACCCTGTCAAACAAAAGGCTGCATGAACCTCGTGACGAAAAAAAAGCAACATGAACAAAGCGCCATGTACATTCGGCGAAGAAAAACGAATCATAACAAAGCACCCCCCTCAATGACAGCAGGGCGATATCGACGTTGGTGATTTCAAAAGGAGTTATGTTTGTTTTACTCAAATAAAATTACGGAAATGATGTTTTATTGAATTTGGATGAATGATTTCAATAAAAGCAACGTTTTTCATCGTTTGTTATTATTAGAACATCTTATTTTGCTTTTATATTAAAATGGGAATTGAAAATGGGTGCTCATCATTCAAAGGCGTTTTTCTCAAAACGCATGGTTTGTACATGATGCTTTTTGAAATGTTGGCGTCGACTTGTTACAGTTTTGAATTCACATTTAAAATAAATTCATGAAACTCCAGAGTGAGTTGTGTCCTATCCCTCGCTTGCTCCAGCTCAAAATCCAGAATCCGGGAATCAGTGCAGTGAATAAGATTTCCATGTTGCATAATTCGTTTCTCCATACAAGTCTCCAAACAAATTGGGAGGCTGTCCATAAAAAATGATATGCAAATATTCTCAAAATCTGTATTTTGAGAAGGGATTTTCTGATCGATTTGGTGTCTTCGGGAAAGTGGTACCGTCATCTAGGGTGAATCGGGACTACAGTCTGAATATGGACAGCAGTGTTTAGAGCACTTAAAGATTTTAAATTTGGAAATGGATGTACACATTTTGTTGGTCTAAGTCTGTTCTATCCGAAACGAACCAGAAAAAATCAAAATATTGTCAAAATCAATTTTCCTGTTTTTTAACCTTTGCATGGCAATATCTCAGCAACTAAGGGTCGTATCAATAAAGTTTAATAAAGCAAAATATAGAGAATTTTCTCAGCTTATTAAAAATATTTTTTCAATGGTGGGCAAACATGGTCACTAGTTTTAAAAATATTAACCTTCGACTATTTTCAACAAAAAGTTAGCTAGAAATGGCTATAACTTGAAAACATTATCAAAAATACACTAAAGTACTTTTTGATTGCAAATTCGATTTTACATTGAAAAATGAAGTTGAAAAATTTCTGCGACCAACATTTTGATTTTTTTTTTTTTTAAATCAGTATTGATTCAAAAAATCATAACTCGGTCAAAGGTTGTTTGCCCATTCTGGAAATTTCTGAAAAGTTGGCATTTGAAGTCCTCTAAAAAATGTCAAAAAATAAAAGAAATTAAAAATAGTGTTTTTTTGCAAATCAAGTTTTAGTGACAAAAAGTGAAATTAAAAATCACCCATTTTTTTACAAGTTTCAGTCGGATTAAAAAATACAAAAAATAAAATTCTAAAAAAAGACCTATTTCGTAGAGAACTGCTCATGTGTTTAAATGGGAAGAAAAGTCGTAAGAGCAATGTCGAACCGCCCCCTTCAAATGTTGCGCCAGAAGTGATCCGGATTGTTTTGAAATTGATAAACTAACAAAAGTTAACTTTTATTTTTTAATATAACTCCATAAATTTTTATTTCTTTAAATATCAATTTTCTTTGTAAAGATTTGATTGATTGTAAATTATTTTGAGAGCATTGATTAATGTTTATTTTAGCTTTTATGGAACATGTTTAAGCTTGCTTTGAAATTGCTTTAAAAAGTTTTGGAAAATAAAATTAAATTATTGATAGAATCTAGAGAACCATTTGTTCAAAGTAAAAATAACAAACTTTTTCACATTCAAAGCAAATACTTTTATATTTATTTTATACTTCAATTGCAGGCCAAGGATTGATACCTAAGAGCATGCAATGGCACTGACCTTGTTGCGTGCTCTTCGGTTGACGTCCACGTAAGGAACATCCTGGAAGGAGCGCAACTACCTACATCCGTAGTTCTGTTAGATCATCCGAATTATCTTGATCAGAACAGTATAGCTCTGGTTCCTTGCAAGTGTCCTATTTTCTTACCTCCACGTTGGCTTGGTTTTCATGATGACCTAGCTGGTGGCCTGTGGAAACGGATCGTAAACCTTTGATTACCGCGGGTCAGAGTCGAGACGGCTAAAAGAAAGGGGCGCGACAATGTGGGAAAGGGAAGTAATTTGTGATTGTAGACGGTATTGTTTTGATTCGCAGTATGTTGAGTCAACTGCTGTGGATGTACCTGAAACATCGCACAACGGGGTTTTTCTTCTCTTCATTCTCAGCTACCACATATCTTCTATTTTTATTTTGCTCTTCTGATTCCCAATTCTTCACTGATTATTCTATTTAATATCCAACATTTGATTTTAATTTTACTAACTTTTGATTCTCTTATCTCTCAAAGCTTTTCCACTCTTTTCTATCAATTGATACTGCTGTAACAAACTTTGTTTTGTTTTTTTTTTCCTTAAAAATATACTTTTCCTTAATGTACTACTAATATCAAGTCTATTTATCATTCGCCTAATCTTTTTTGAGTTTATTGCGAATTTATTTATTTGAATAATTCTTTATCTGTCCTATAAATTATCATTACTATATTCTAAGCTTGTTTTGTATATCTATTTATTAACTATTGTCTAATTTTACATCTAATACATCTAGCTTCTCATTTTTATGCTTCAAAATACGCTCATCATTCTCTTACTATTGATACTTGATTTTTATAAAATAAATTCTCTTTTACTGTCTATTGTTTTCAATCTTCACCCTTTTTTCAAACAAGTGAGGTTTGAGCCCTTACTCAATTTATGGAATGGTTAAAGGATTAACACAAATATTACTATTGTATTTTTGGTAAACTTTTATAACATGCTTAGGACCAAAATTTGTAACAAAACACCGCGACAAAAGAAATAGCAACAGATAAACAGACTCAACAATAGGGAAGATTTCAGGAGAAAACAATACACAGTAAATAACAATAAGTTTTGAATTCAAACTAAAAATAAAACAGTTTTTGCTTTAATGAAAGTTGATAGGCACACTATAAATGGTTAGGCGCTTATACTTACATCAAACCCTACGTAATGTACCACCCCGGCCGAGTTAAAATGCGTAACCGGAAAAGAAGGTGTGCATGCCTGGCACGAACACTCAAAGCGTGTTCTAGCGTGCTGCTCGTACTGACTCAGAGCAAGGGTGAGATGTAGGTGTAAGGGCAGTGCGTGTTCGTCGGGAACCTAGTGCATAAGATCGGTCAAGGCTCGTTCTTACACTGAAAATTGCGAATTGCGAATTTTATACTTCAATTAAGATTGGAACTTTAAATGTAGTTTTGTATGTTTTTCCCCACCCTTAAGGGGGTAGATTTCTACATTGTAGAAATTCACAAAATTGCATGGTACAGAAAATATATTAAATTCACTAAACAAACGAATGTTTCATGAAGATATTTCATGATTAAGCAGAGTAAGATATTTATGCTAAAAAATTTGCCATGCGCAAATCGAACTGTCAAACTTTGTGAGCGTTTTCCTCACACAGAGTTGTTTTACGGACGCAACAATATCTCAATATGGGATGGGCTGAATTTGAGGTGAAGAGTCGTAAGACATATCCCGTGTGCATGACGAAGTCCGAATTTTAATTTTTGCATTAAAAAAAAGAGATAAAAAACTGGAGTTTTTGTAGAGGAAAAATAAATATTTGAATATTTTGCTAAAATATACTTTTTGGACTTCATATATCTCGGCATTGATGCAACCAAATGTCTCCAAATGTGTTTTGTTAATAGATGAAAATGTATATTTTAATGCCCTGATAATAGATTTAAAAAAAAGTTTCAGACAACCTCTGCAGACATGTTTGCCGATTTACATGTATGTAACCCCTTAATTTATGAGAATGAATATTGCCAAACAAGGTAAAAATTACACGTTTTTAAATTAAGTTTATAACTTGGTTTATAATTTGAAATTTAGTTCAAAATTCATAACCTACCCTAATAATTCATTAGCTTATATTTTGCCAAGCACTTTTTCACGGTAAAAATAACACATAAGAACTTTTTCATACTAAGAACACACACATCGAAAATTTTGAATACCGCAATCGCAGCAACCAGGGCAAATAGTTGGTACCAAAATTTTGACAATTTTTGCCAATTTTAATTTTTTTGAAATTTTTAATTTTTTTGAAATTTTTAAATTTTTTGAAATTTATGAAAACTCTGAAATTTTTTTAAATTTTTGAAATTTTTGAAATTTTTAAAAATTTTGAAATCTTTGAAATTTTTGAATTTTTTAAAAATTTTGAAATTTCTGAAATTTTTGAAATTTTAGAAATTTTTAAAAATTTTGAAATTTCTGAAATTTTTGAAATTTTTGAAATTTTTGAATTTTTTGAAAATTTTGAAATTTTTAAAATTTTTGAAATTTTTAAAATTTTTGAAATTTTTAAAATTTTTGAAATTTTTGATTTTTTTTAAATTTTTGGAATTTTTGGAATTTTTAAATTTTTTTAAAATTTTTTTAAAATTTAAATTTTTGAAATATTAAAAAATTTCCACATTTCAAAAATCTGAAATTTTTAAAAATTTTGAAATTGAAGAAATTTTTCCAAATTATAGAATTGTTGAAAATTGAAATTTTAAAAATTTTTGAAATCTAAGAAATTTTTTAGAAATTTCTAAATTTTTTTTTTTAATTTTCAAAGTTTTTATTTTTTTTATGAAATTTTAAAAAAATTTTAGGTTTATAAAATTTTGTAAATTTTGAAGTTTTAAAAATTTTACAATTCTTTAAAATTTAAAAAAAAATTTCTATTTTTTTTAATTTTCGAAATTTAAAAAAAAATGAAATTTTGAAACTGAAATTTATCAAAGTATCACATTCTTAAAATAAAGCAGAACAATTGTTTTCAATGTTTTTATACATTTATTTCATACAATGCAAAAATGGATTACAGAAATAAAATACATTTCATTAATAACAAATCTCCAGTCTTCAAACAAAGGCCCCTCCGTCAGTATCGTCCAGTCCAGTCCAGAAATTAAGCATCTGAAATGGCAAAACGATACATTTGTAATTATTTGTAATAAATTATTTGTTAACGATCTCAAAACTTACTTTACTAATCCATCCAATATTCATCGCATTTAATCATCATCGTCATCGTCATCAATCGTCATCATTAATTGCTAAAAACGCTCCTAACAAGAAACAGCTCATGAAACGAGAAAAAACATTAAACAATTCAAACAAAAACAAGCAAGCAAATAACCGCGCAACACATCGAACCACAAAACAAATGGCGCAAATACATCGATAATTTGGAATACCGCAATCGCAGCAACCAGGGCAAAGAGTTCGTTCCAAAATTTTGACAGGTGTAACACCAAAAATATTTTATTTGTTTTGAATTTTGTGGAGACAGTTCCGGGACCGTTGTCGGGGGATCTTTTACCAAAAGCGAGTACAGGATCGGAATTGAAGATTCCGACGCTGTGAACTCTTTAACCTGGGCTAAATCTGAAAATTGAACGGATTTTTTAGAATTTTGACGTTCCGGAACTCCCACCGAAGTGTCTGAAATGGACAAATTAATTTTGCGAACATAACGTTCTCTGCGCGGTTTTGAAAATTCAACTGAATCGATTACCGTTGATTCCGCAACCGGATCCACCGGTCTTTCGGAATTTTTCAAAGAATCGTCGTTTAAATTTTGCTCCGTAACCGGTGGATCCGGTATCGGAACAACGGAAATCACATCGATTTGGCCCTCGATTCCCCTTGAAATGGTCAAATTAGTTAGAGAAGAATTTTGATCTACGAGCGGTTCCGGAATCGGAACCGCCGTAGCATTGTCCAAAGAATTATTTAAAGGAATTTCAATTACCACCGGGGCTTCCAGAACCGGATCCGCCGGTTCAACGGAATGGTCAAAACAAAAGCCAGTTAAATTTTGTTCCGAAACCGGCGGATCCGGTTCCGGAGTTCCCCCCGCCAAGTCATTTCCCCCGTCAACCCGTCCGCCACCCGCAACCCGGTCAACGTACGTTTCGTCCACTGGAATCTCCGGAGTGGCCTCTTTCGCGGCCGCAGCGGCCTTCCGCCCAGTTCGGCGAGACATCTTGGCGCCCATTTCTCCGGCTATCTGAAATGAGAGAGAGAGAGAGAAATTAGTAAGAGCGTCCAACCTCACCAACGTCCCAAGCGGGTATGGCTGAACAAGGGGTCTGCACTTGACCATCTAAACTTTCAGTCTGTTATTTTCTCGTAACAATGGCTACCCTGGTTACGGTCGGGGTCGGGCCTTGGTGATCGTTGTTGGTGTTTGGTGGGCTACTGCGATCAACGATTGGTTTTTTTCGGATGGTTGTCAACCCGGGTAAACAATCGAGCAAAATCGAGAGACGTAAGTTAAAGAGAAAATATTTATTATAACGGGTTATTAATGTACTAATTTTCTCCCTTCTCTTCCAAAGGTCCGCCAGCACGGCGTCGATTACTACAGGTTCTCGACGGACCGGGAAGAGCGCAACCGGCAGCGAGAAGGAGAACCTGCTTGCCACCCGAGACCGCATCATAGTGCGGCCAAAGAGCTGTACGACGCGGCGGAGGAACGGGAACGCGCCAAGGCGGAAGCTAAGGCGAAAAGGTAGCGCGAAAAGGACGAACGAAGGTGGAATGGAAGATATTTTCCTGCACGAGGAGCTCCCATCCCGGGCGCTTTAAACGCAGAGACGGCGGAAAAACGACCCAATCTAAAGCAGCATCGAGTGCCGATACGGATTACGGAATGAGCTTAGCGAGGATGAAGAGGAAAAGGTAGAAGAAGTTCAGCGTGGAAAGGGCGTTGAAATTGCCCCACCACTAACTTTCGATTATTACGGGCCGACGACGGATAAAGGGGCAAAAAGCGCCGCGTAAGCCACCAGTTTCGAAAACTACCCTCGAGGCGTCCATTGAGCCGGGGCTGAAGTTTATGCGGAATCAATCGGACGTAAAACAGGTGGACCTCGAATGCGGATTACTAGTGAGAGATAGCTCCGGGTGTAAATAAGTTGGAATGAAATATACAGAATTATAAGTTTGGATTTATTTTGTTTTCATCTTTTTGTCTTAAAACCCCGAAAACACTAAACGAAACATCTCCAATTGTGTGTTTTATCCAAGTTATAGCTTCCTACCCTTGTTGAACTGCAGGCTTCTTGGGAGGGCGCCGGTATTGACTAATAAAATAGGAGTCTTCAGGGGATAAACAGTGAACGGCTGGTTGGCTCCTACTGATTTTTTGTATTCATTGGTTGCATGTTATTTGCGGCTTTTTCAGTTAATAAAATAGATCAAACGATTATGTGGTTTGAAGTTGTCCGACGTTTCGGCTCGGGCTTGGACCTTTTTCAAGGGAGACTAGGATTTTTAATTGGTTGAAACACTTTAAAATACACATAAAAACAAACAAAGGGGTGGACATTAGGGTGGTCCAAATCCGGGCTTTCTCGGGGCTACTCCCTGAAATCAAAGATTGACCCATCACTAGGCTGAATTCCAAATTTAAGATCATTCTGTCCACGGGAGCCCCTCCCTCTAAACGCTTGAAGTTTGTATGGGAAAAATTGCCCAAATGTATGGAACAAAGCAACTGTATTAGTTTTTTACCCCTCGAGGGCGCAATAACCGTCCAATCTATGTCAATTCACAGATGTAGAACCTTCATTAAGTTTTGAAAAACTTTTCCAAAGACATATATTTTATGGTTTTTTTTGCTGATAAAATAATTAGCTTCTACCAACAGACTTTTTGTCAAGATTATACAGACAACGCCTATGAGGAAAACGGCATCCTTCTACAAGGCTTTTTCGTGGCGATCAGACCCGACCATTTGAGGTTATGTAAATTCAGACCATTTTTTAAACTGCTTGTAATTTTAGATAGGTAAGTCAGATCTTGAAAATTCTTAATACACAAGAAAGGTCATTTCAGAAACTTTCTAAAAATATGTAATAAAATATGCTCAGCTGATGATTCTGAGTCGATGTGTATAAATGACGGTTGGTCTAGGAGGTCTAATTTAAAAGTTCATTTTTCGAATGATTATAGCCTTTCCGTCGCAAGGTGAGGAAGGGAAAAACTGAAACAGTTGAGCAACTCTCTGAGATTTCGGTCATTCGATTTTTTTTTGTATTTTTTAATCCGGCTGAAACTTTTTTGGTGCCTTCGGTATGCCCAAAGAACCCCTTTTGCATCATTAGTTTGTCCATATAATTTTCCATACAAATTTGGCAGCTGTCCATACAAAAATGATTTGTGAAAATTCAAAAATCTGTATCTTTTGAAGGAATTTTTTGATCAATTTGGTGTCTTCGGCAAAGTTGTAGGTATGGATACGGACTACACTGAAAAAATTATACACGGTAACAATTTTTTTGGTAATTTTTAATTTCACTTTTTGTCAATAAAACTTGATTTGCAAAAAAACACTATTTTTATTTATTTTTTATTTTTTGATATGTTTTAGAGGACATAAAATGCCAACTTTTCAGAAATTTCCAGAATGGGCAAAAAATCATTGACCGAGTTATGATTTTTTGAATCAATACAGATTTTTTCAAAAAATCGAAATATTGGTCGCAAAAAATTTCCAACTTCATTATTCGATGTAAAATTGAATTTGCAATCAAAAAGTACTTTTGTGAATTTTTGATAAAGTGCACCATTTTCAAGTTATAACCATTTTTAGGTAACCTTTTTGAAAATAGTCGCAGTTGCTTTATTTTGCTTTATTGAACTTTGTTGATACGACGCATAGTTGCTGAGATATTGCCATGCAAAGGTTAAAAAACAGGAAAATTGATGTTTTCTAAGTCTCACCCAAACAACCCACCATTTTCTAATGTCGATATCGATATAAAAGTGTCAAACAAAAAAGTCTTTGATTTTTAAATTTTAGATTTTTTTTAAAAGTATCTGCGTTTTTTTTCCATATTTTAATATTTATATTTTAAATTTTTTAAATTTATTTTTTTAGATTTTTAATTTTTTTTTTTCAGAAAATCAGATAACAATTGTAGTGGATTTCCCGCTGTTTTTCTTTCAACTCTGTAATTCAACTTCTTGTTTGACGTTTCTTTTTTTTAATACTCCGTACTAGAATTAAGGGACTACTCACAAAACATTTTTTTATCAGTCTTAAAAAAGTCCTGAAAGGGAGTTTCTTTCAAATAAAATAGACTTGAACGCAGCATGGTTTCAATTGCATCGCATTGTATAGTTATCAATATTCAATATTGCTTCAACCAAGTCGCATTTCGACACGTAATAACAGAAAGAAGAAGAAAAAAAAACATAACTTATCAATAACATTAATTGTTAATCGTAATTAATCGGTGACAAAAACTAGTGTAAAGTAACGAGAAATAAACAAGAATAAGTATATCTAACCAATATCTAACAGCTCTCTCATCTGTAACATACTTTCGCATTCTCTCTTCCGAACAAAAAAATAGCATTTTTCCAACAGTTAATATCAAATAAAATACATTATGACTGACTACAACACGCGGCACCATTCGCGCAGTACATGATGACAATATAGATTAGCAGTGAATCGTATAAGCATTTTTTTAACTACCACGTAAAAGCCCAATTTGACTACTCGCAACTTTTTTTATTCTTTGAATTTCGATCCTTATCTTGCGTTTTTTTTTTGTTGTAATTTAATTTCTGTTTAATTTGAATCTACTCTAATCTTTTACTAAACGATCTTTGTTGCTATAAAGTGGAATGTCGCTTTATTTTATTCGTTTCTTTCCCCCTCCATTTTCAGACATCCTCTCCAGCGCACGTTCTCTTTGATTTTGTTAAATTGGTAATTTTTTTTATCTAATCGAGTTTTTTCTTCTTCTTAATTTTCTTATCGCATTAATAAAGCTAATGTTTTGCTAGAATTTACAAAAAAATAATAAAGATAAAGAAAGACGATTGAAAGCACAAAACCTCAGCGCGCGAGCGTGTGCCTTCTTACTATGGTTGTATAATATATTAAGCCTTTTTTTTGTTCTCTCGAGCAAAGCAGAATGTATTTTTTTTTTGTATTTGATTTTCGTTTTTTACTAACATGTACACGGTATAGAGTGTAAGGAATTTGTTTGATTCACAATGATTGTTTGCGACGTTTGCGTGCGCACAGATACACATACAGACGAAGAAAAAAAACAGAAGGAAACAGGAAATGAGAGCTGAATTTGATTCAGCTCTACAACACAGTTATAATACACATTGAGAAGAAGGAGGTTTGCCCCACTCCGTTCGGTTTCGGGTCTTTTGGTCGCCTTTCAATCTCGTAGTAACCAAGTGGCACGCTCTTTCCTGGGACCCGTGGCCACACTTACCTGTTTGACGAAAGTGACAAATTGTTGAAGATTTTTCCTGTGAAGAGAAAGGAAAAGGTTTATTGGAATAGAAAATAAATTTTGAGAAAAATACAAATTTATAATATAAATTCGGAGTGGAATTGGCAAGGATAAACTGAGCAATTCTCTCAGATTTCGGTCATTCGATATTTATTTGTATTTTTCAATCCGACTGAAACTTTTTTGGTGCCTTCGGTATGCCCAAAGAAGCCATTTTGCATCATTAGTTTGTCCATATAATTTTCCATACAAATTTGGCAGCTGTCCATACAAAAATGATATGTGAAAATTCAAAATTCTGTATCTTTTGAAGGAATTTTTTGATCGATTTGGTGTCTTCGGCAAAGTTGTAGGTATGGATATGGACTACACTGGAAAAAAATGATGGACGGTAAAAATTTTTTGGTGATTTTTTATTTAGCTTTTTGTCATTAAAACTTGATTTGCAAAAAAACACTATTTTTTTATATATATGTTTTAGAGGACATCAAATGCCAACTTTTCAGAAAAATTGGTCGCAAAAATTTTTTAACTTCATTTTTCGATGTAAAATTAAATTTGCAATCAAAAAGTACTTTAGTGAAATTTTGATAAAGTGCACCGTTTTCAAGTTAAATCCATTTTTAGGTGACTTTTTTGAAAATAGTCACAGTTTTTAATTTTTTTAAATTAGTGCACATGTTTGCCCACTTTTGAAAAAAATATTTTTGAAAAGCTGAGAAAAATCCTCTATATTTTGCTTTTTCAAATTTTAATGATACGACCCTTAGACCATTAGTTGCTGAGATATCGACATTGGAAAATGGTGTGTTGTTTGGGTGGGACTTAAAAAACATCAATTTTCCTGTTTTTAAACCTTTGCATGGCAATATCTCAGCAACTAAGGGTCGTATCATTAAAATTCGAAAAAGCAAAATATAGAGAATTTTCTCAGCTTTTCAAAAATGTTTTTTTCAAAAGTGGGCAAACATGTGCACTAATTTAAAAAAATTAAAAACTGCGACTATTTTCAAAAAAGTCACCTAAAAATGGATTTAACTTGAAAACGGCGCACTTTATCAAAATTTCACTAAAGTACTTTTTGATTGCAAATTTGATTTTACATCGAAAAATTAAATTGAAAAATTTTTGCGACCAACATTTCGATTTTTTGAAAAAAATCAGTATTGATTCAAAAATTCATAATTCGCTAAAAGATTTTTTGCACAACCTGGAAATTTCTGAAAAGTTGGCATTTAATGTCCTCTAAAACATATCAAAAAATAAAAAATTAAAAATAGTGTTTTTTTTTGCAAATCAAGTTTTAGTGACAAAAAGTTAAATAAAAAATCAACATTTTTTTACCGTGCATCATTTTTTTTCAGTGTAGTCCATATCCATACCTACAACTTTGCCGAAGACACCAAATCGATCAAAAAATTCCTTCAAAAGATACAGATTTTTGAATATTCATACATCAATTTTCTATGGCCAGCTGCCAAATTTGTATGGAAAATTATATGGACAAACTAATGATGCAAAATGGCTTCTTTGGGCATACCGAAGGCACCAAAAAAGTTTCAATCGGATTAAAAAAACATAAATTAAAATTTAAGAAAAAAGACCGATTTCGTAGAGAATTGCTCAACTTGTAAAAACTGTTTTTATATTTTCCAAAATCCCTAGATTTTTGAACATTTTTTTGCATATAATTTTTTTGAATTATTAACTTTTAATGTATTTTTTTTATTTCAGAATTTTTGCCTATATTTTATTTATTTTTTACAATTTTTCCAGCCTGTAATCAGCTAAAATCACCGTCTCCTAGCGAAGCAAAAAGAAAGGATTTCTAAATTTTTCAAATCTTGATTAAGGGGTTACATACATGTAGAAAATCACAAAATTTCATGTTTCAGAAAATTTATTCAATCCACTTAAAATATGATTTTCAATCACTCCTGAAAGTTTCATGAAGATATTCCATGATTAAACTGAGTAAGAGATGATATACGCTCAAAATTTTGCCATGCGCAAAGCGAACTGTCAAACTTTGTGAGCGTTTTTCTCTAAACGCCGAGTTGATTTACGAGTGCCATGATGTCTCGAGATGGGATAGACCAAACTGGCTGAAATTTGAGGTGAAGACTTGCAAGACATATTTCGTGTGCATGACGAAGGCCGATTTGAAATTTTCCATTTTTAAAAAATACAAAAATCAAAAACTGACGATTTTTTATATGCAAAACACAGAAATATTTTAATCTTTTTTTCAAATATTTTTTTCGAAAATCGGGCTTCGTCATGCACACAGGACCGGTTTAACGAGGCTTCACCAAAATGTTGAGCCGATTTGGTCAAAGCAGTGTTGAGATATCGTGGCAACCGTTTTTTGAAACTGCTAACTTCAAATATCTATATCTCGGCAATTATACAACCAAATGTCTTCAAATTTATTTTGATAATAGTTGAAAATATTTATTTTATTGCCCTTAAAACAGATTTAAAAAAAGTTTAAGTGTGCGCTCAAACCAACCTCTGAATTTTTTGCCGATTTACATGTATGTAACCCCTTAATCATTTTTTTAATCTTTATTTTTTTCAGATTTAAAAATTATTTGAATTTTGAAATTTTCATTTTCCGAGCTGATTTTTAAGTGATTCTATTTTTGAATACAGTACTGACTTGATAATACGAAGCTCCGATTATCTCAAGTTTGATTATCCTAAGGTTTGTATAAGAATAACAATAATGAGTTGAAACATGAACAAAAACAAAGCTTTTTTATTTTTCTTTTTTTTTTACTTTTAACATAAAATTCGAGTTCTGAAACCCCCCCCCCCCCCCTTCAAAATTGGCCCGAAAAATCAGGGGGCAAAAAAATATTTTTAAAATAAACTTCAAAATTTCAATGAAAATTCAAGTGCAACCAACTGAAATCAAATTAAAATACATTCTCCTGCGTTTAAAATCGTTTTTAGCATGTTTGGGTTTATTAAAAAATCTTAGGATTTTTTGAAAATTTTCGATGCAAAATCTTTTTTTTCGATACAATTTTTGTTCTTGTCAGATCTTAGATTTTTTTTTTTAACTAATGATTGCAAAACAACTGAACTAGTGTAAAATGCATTTTTAAACACTTTTTTCACTTAAATGTGAAGACTATGGTTTTTTATTTAAATTTTTATATTTTTTTTTTGAAACGCGACTAAAAGAAGGGCTGTGAAAATTGGGAGAAGAGATTTTAATTGTGATAATTGTAGTCGTTGAGAACTGAAAGTTTGATATTTTTGCAACCATGCCTATCGGGCCCCAACGATGTTATTTTTGACCAAAAAAATGGGGAAAAAATGTTGAAATTGTCAAAATCGATTAGTAAAATTGGTCAAAATGTGAAAGCAAAATTATTACGGTTTTGTTATTTTTCAGGAATTTCTATTTTTTTTTTTCAAACAACAAACAATACCATCAAAAAACCTAGTCGAATTATTTTAATAGAACTTTTGAACAAATTTTTATGGAAACTTGAATGGAGAAAGCACTAAGGCCAAATAGCTTCTTTGGAAATAAAAAATGGATGAAAAAGTTTCAGTCATATAAAAATACGAAAAATAAAATCCGTTTTTTTTTCAAAGGATTTATAATTTATAATTAAAAACTTTTGAAGTTTATTTTCACAGCCAGTCTTATTGCGTTATTTTTATCTGCAAAGACGATTCGTTGAAGTAAATTGTGTTTAAATTAGTTTATTGTACCAAAAAAAAAACTTGTGTTATTCTAAATTTGTAAATTCAAGCAAATTCGAGACTTTTGTTGATGTTAAATAAAAAAACCCTCAAATCAACTCACCAAACGTGGCCGCCCCGAGGCCCCGCACCGGCGCCGACAGCGCCGGTGCCAACTTCTACATGAGCGTGCACAGCTTCTTCAGCTCGTTGTCGCTCTCCTCGAACTCGGCCAGATGCTCCGTCGGCACCTGGCGGCCCTCCACCTTGGGCAGGTACGGCTCGTAGTCGAGGTCACGCCGCTCGTAAAACAGCAGGTACGCCGTACTGGGGTCGATCTTTGGCCGCGTCGGAATCTCCCGGCAGGAGCTGTCGTTGTAGCAGTACCACGAGCCGTTCGGGTTGGCCGCGTACGAGATGTAGTGGCCGCCGTTCAGCATGCCCGAGTGACACTGTGTGTCGGGAAGGGTCGTTAGTGAGATTTTGGTTGGATATGCATTTTGGTCAGGGAGTAACTTACCACTGCGGCGTACAGTTGATACTTTAGATCGAACGCGTCGCGTTCCGGTTTGAGGTGATGGTTGTGAAAGTCCGTAAACTGTCCGTCGATGACCGGCGTCTTGGTCAGGCTGGACGAAACGAGTCGCTTGCGTTGGGCTTTCGTTTTGGCGCTCATCCGTGACTTGGCTTTGCTCGGACTTTCGTCGCCCACTTCCTGTCGCGCCCAGGCCACCGGATGCGTTCCGGCGATGGCCGGCGTAATACTATTCAACTCAGCTGTCCTGCCGTTGCTGCTGCCCTCGTCCTCGTAATCATCGTCCTCTTCTTCACCATCTTCTCCCTCACCATTTCCGCCACTCTCGATCGTCCCCGTGATGGACGAGATGGACACCTCGTCGCTGACCTCGTCGATCATGGACATTTCCCGGTCAAACTCGAGAAACTCGTCGTGACAGTCGTGGTTGAGGCCGTGAGGACCACCACCTTCGAGCAGCTCCTTGTGTCGAAGGATCGTTTCCTGCGGAACCGACGCCAGATACGGCGTTGGGTCGAAGTCTTCGTACGGGAAGTTGACGACCTTTTGCGACTTGACCCACTTGTTGTTCACAAAGTTGAACCGCTTCAGGTGGACAATCTGGGAGGGAAATTCGAAAGGGTTAACATTCGTTGACGACAGCCAACCAATCCTAAGACCTACCAAAATCGGTGGCAACTTCCAAATCTGCAGCTTCTTCGTCGCCGGCTTCTTCTGCTTGCAGTGCGAACAGTGGTAGTACTGTTCCAGCTTTTCCTCGGAGGTGAACGCCCGCAGACAGTGGTCCAGGTCGACCGGTTCCGTTTGCTGCCTCCGGCAGATGGCCACCGACTCGTGCTCGGTCCATAGCTAAAATAGGAGAATTGTTCAAATCAACCGTTTCAACCAAATTTTTGCTACAAGATCCTCACCCTCTCCCGGGTACTCTGGTACCGCAAGTGCAGCGCCGTCGGGTCCCAATCGATGGCAATCTGGATGCTGGTCGTGTTGATGGACCGACTGAGCGAGGGCGTCGGCGAAGACTGCTGCTGCAGCTGGGGCGCTGGGACTACTCCGTCCAGCGACGACGTCGTCGAGCTGCCGTACGTTTTCCGCCGGAAGGTGGGCGTTTGTTCTCGCGAGGACAGATTCGGCGTTGAGTTGTTACCTGAATCAGACAATTATTAAGAAAACGCATCCAAAAGGAAATTCTCTGTAAGGGAAACTCACTTGACGAGTGGCCCGAGTAGATCAGGCCCTGCAGCAGTGGTTCGTCGTTGCAGGGGATTTCGCAGCCCCGGCAGAACCGGGACCACGGGCAGAGGGCGCAGATCCGACCACCGCTGGCGACCGCTCGTAGCGTGAACGGGAAGTCATACCCTAAGCTATCATCACTGAAAAAAATAAAAAATAGTTTAGTGTTGGTTTTATTTCTAATTGTTTTGGTTGTTTTTTTTTGTAGTTAATTGTTACTTAAAAAACCTGTGATGCATAAAAATTTTACCTTTAACGTTTGCAAATTGAATTGATTGTGAAATTGACCATTTTAGTATGGTTAAGGTGACAACTAGGGTAACGATGAAAATAATCCACATTGGGAATACCTCCTGACTCAATTCCTCAGGCAAAAATAATTAACTGTGCAAATTTTGAGCCAAATCGGCTAAGTTTCAGGAGTCACTATTGATCGCTGAAGTTTGAAAACCCAAAATTGTTCAAGTGTGAGATTCTTGTAGGAAATTCAATTCTCTACAAATTTGTCGACTTCGGTTAATCGAATCATCGAATCGATTTTCCCGACTTTTCCAGATCCTAAAAAAAAACGACATTTCTTACATAAAGAATGAATTCAAATCAAAAACTGTTTATAAAAAGTAAATGTCAACCATTCAAAAATACAAAAAAGAAAGCATTAATTATTCAGATCAGTGAGAAAACTTTCAGAAATAACTAAAAGCCTAAAAAAAATTTTTTTTAACAAGTTACATAAAGTTTCTGTAATTTGCTTTTATAACTGGACATGAAATGGGTCAACAAAGAGTTTAAAATAAATGAATTTTTAATTTAATTCATAATTTTATTATTTTTCATGGAAGAATTAATGCCAAGTTGCCAGTATTTATTAAATTGAATTACCAAGAAAAATCCAATAAAATAAGACTCTATTTTTTACCGCTCACTTTATGCAAAATATTTAAAAATTCGTCAAACACGTAACAAATTCATGAACTAAATGATTACATAATTAAAAATCAGACTACGCTATCATTGCAGCATTGCGTTTAACACCTCATTTTATAAATAAATATTATTTGGTTTTATCTTTCCACAGCCGGCTGTCTAAGATTAAACCATTTCATTAAAAATTTAACAACAGTTAAACGGGAAATGTCTCATCCGCAGCAACCGATTGTTTGCCTTGAGAATAAAATATAATACCTTTCAACAAACACTATGATTTTGGGTCGCATCATCATCTTCTATGATGCATCCTGACCAAACACCCTATCCTACTAACAAGTTTTCAGGTTCCTGGCGCTCGTGGGGTGTAAGCACAGAGTAAATCAGCTGCCCTAGTAGCAACCCTCGCTAACTAACATTCCCGTCCCTTAAAATCGAGATCTACAAACTGACATGGCGGGCGCCGTTGGTGGCCAATGACTGTTACCTATTCGCAACTGATCTTGTTCTGGAAATCATGGTGTTTTATCTTTTCAGTGCATTCATACATGCTGTTGATAAGGGAAATACCAGTTGATAGTCGAAGCCTATAATCAGTAGTGCCGAAAGGATATAACGGTTCTGTTCAGCAACGGAGAAGGACAACCATGGGTGGTCTCTCATGCTCGTGTTCATGCAATATTTAAAAATTCGTCAAACATATTTGAAATAACACATGCGTACATTTCCTAAATTTTTTGCGGTTTATGCAAAAAAGAGTATATTTTTTTATTCAGAACGAAAAACATGTGTATATTATTTGATATTTAAGTTGTTCCGATACATGGAGTTCTAGCACTATCTTTAGTAATTTATCCACATTTAAATTTGTTTTAAGGAATCAAATATAGTGGAATTTCTCGTTGTCGATATTGAAGGGACGGTCGAGAGCGGGACTTATCAAATTATAGAACGAAAAATCAAAGCAATCTTTTTGAAGGGACTGAAAAAATTATTGACAGCTGGAGCAATATTGATATCGAAAAGATCGACAGCCAGAGAGCCCACTGTGTATTTAAAATGGCTAAATGAATTTAACTTAACATTTGAAAATATTTAACCCAAAAAAAATGTTGCAAAACTAAAGTTAAATTAATTGTACTTAAATATTTAAGCATTCTACTTTTCAGCATCCATTTCAGTGCTGAAAAGTAGAACTTTTCAACACTCGTGTCGAAAATTATCACTTTTCGAAACTTTTATTTTTAGTAAAGAAATGTAGGCCTTTTCGTCATGCGAGAATGACAGGAAAAGTAATAAGTTTCAAAACGGACACCCTGGGTTAAGTGAATCGAAAGTTTAATCAAAATTTACTAAATTTTTTCATAAAAACAAGTTTAGTTGGCACGAAAACAATTTTTGCAGCGCGGTAAAAAAAAACAAATTTACTTAGAAACTTGTTTTACGGACTTCTCGTCGGTAAATATCGGAATTCCACAGTTTTATTCAATTTTATTCAATTTTTTTTTATTTTTAGCAAAAGGGGAAAAAACTTGAATTTAAATTTGCAATGACCTAAGTTTGTATTGCAATCTGGAGCGTTTGGCATACCGTACCACGCATCCTTCCTCCGTTATAGATTCAGTGAAATTTGATATATTATTTAATCCTCTCTGCGGTAAACACAACGCAGTAGGGCTGGCCGCGATATTTTTGTAACGCACTTTCGTGTGTTCCCAGATGTACTGCAATTGGGTACCAAATCCCTATATGCAACGGTAAAAAACACGACTAAAAACCATTTCTGATCACTTTTTTTATTTTAATGCAAAAAGTTTTTTTTAAAAGAAAACATTTTTTCGATGGATTAACTATGGTCCCCTTGGAACGAGCTGTCAAGTAGGAGCTTTTCTGTCAAGAAGGACCGCGAGGTTAATTTTTCAAAATTGATTTAAAAATCAATTTTAAACTCTTTGCGGTCGTACAAAGAGTCATTGTACTCAGAAAAATAAGCTTTATCGCTGTAAACAATAATATCAGCAATCTAAGCTTTATTTTAGGACCTAATTATTTGAATTGACAAGAAAACAAGAAAAGACTTTTTGATTTTGGTTTGCAACTTGAATCAATAAAACAAAATACTAATTTTAAACTATATACACACTAAATCAGGGACGCAATACTCGGTAAAAAATTTACCGAAATTACTCTGTAAAAATCAAACTTTACTAAGCTGTCAGTTGAATTTAGGAAATATACAGAGTTACGGTAAAAAAAATCGCTGAAAGCTCAGTAAAGTCTCTCAGTTGTATGTCATTTTGTAGCTTTCATTTTTGCCTTCCACACTGCCTTGACTCATTGAGATGAGGAAAGGCTATAAAATCACTCGAAATATGAACTTCTTAATTCGACCTCGTAGACCCACCTTCACGTATACCTATCGACTCAGAATCAAATTCTGAACAAATGTCTGTGCGTGTGTCTGGATGTGAGTCCGTGCACCGAAAAATATGCCCACGATTATCTCCGGACTGGCTGAACCGATTTGGACCGTTTTGGTCTCATTCGATCCGTCTTGGAGTCCCACAAGACCCTAGTTAATATTATGAAGTTTAGAAAAGTACTTCAAAAGTCATGCTAAAAAAACGATTTTTGCTATGCTTCGGAAGATTGTAAAAAGGGTGGTTTTTGTAAGAAAACCCGTCATGCTATATATTGTTAGAAATGTATTTGAAAGACCTTTCCAACGCCTTCAAAAGATTGAAGGTCTGACAACCCCATCAAAAGTTATGAGCACTTAAGTGTTATTTATACACTTTTTTTGGCCGGATCTTAAATATCTTGATGAAAAAGGTCTATCATGCGACCCATCGTTGGATAGGTAAACAAAAGACCTTTCTAACGAGCCCAAAAGATTGAAGATTTGACAACCCTATCAAAAGTTATAAGTACTTTAGTGTTTTTAATACACTTTTTTTTAGGCCGGATCTCAGATATTGATAAAAATAAGTATTATTTATACACTTTTTTGAGGCTGTGTAGTGCATTCACTTTATGAATGCGAGGAAGGCACCAACCACCTAAAGGTGGATTAAGTAACGTTTTTTTTTATTTGGTCGCTGTTGTCGGCTGTTCCTGAGTACCTTCAGAGAAAAAGTAATTTAAAACTATAAATTGTAACAAAATGTCGCTCTCGTCGAAGCTTCATCTTCTGAGCCGTTTTAGAAGGAGCTGGTTTAGGTCGTCATTTTTGATATTGTTAAAAAATCAAGAAATAATATGTTATTATGTTATTGTGAATGTAAGTGTGTACAGTAGTTGTTCGGTAACTGGGCTGCTTTTTAACTGGGCGCTCGGTAACTGGGCTATAGCCCACTTAAAATGCAGACAAACGTCAAAAAACATGAGCAAACCCAAATCCCCGGGGTTCAAAGAATGCAAAAATCAAGTGTCATAAATAAAAAAAAATGTTTTTCAGTTTTTGTGAAATTTCAAGTAACAATTAAAGGAAATATGAAAAATAAGCTCTGCATACAAATTTGAGTAACTTTTACGAACAAGTACTGTAGTTAAAAAGTGTCCTTACCAGTCCGTGGCATGATTCGATTGGTCCGGTGGCGTCGGCGGCAGCGGACTCAGCAGTCGGGCCACCTGCAGCCATACCGAGCAGTACAGCTCCTTGTTGGTGACGCCGTCGTAGCACGGAATCAACAGCGGCACCCCGAACAGCCCGGGCCGGGACTTGTGGTGCGACAGAAAGTACGTGTCCTGCCGGCTGAGCTTCCGATGCACGGCAATCAGATAGTTGGCGGGACTTTTGGACGTTGGCGGGTAGATTCCGCCCCCACTTCCGGCGCTCGGCGGTCGCTTAATTGCACTTTGATTGAACGAATCCCGGTGGTTGTGGTGAAGGTGGTGGTTGAAGGAACCGCTGTCCCCGGGCCCTGTGCCGTGGCCATTATACATAATATCACAATCGCTACAGGAGGCGGCGTCCTGCTCGTCCACGTTCCAGCCGCCGTTCTCGACTACGGCCACGTTGTTGTTGTTCAGCAGCTGCTGGTTGGTGCTGGTCGCGGTTGGCACCGCCGGTTGCTTCCGGTTCCGTTCGGGGGCCAAACCGGCGTACTGAGTAGCGGCCGATTCACTAAAGATGAATGTGCTGTCCGGGCTGGCACTGATTTCGGGAATGTTCTGTAACGTTTCCTGGACGGGTTAGTGTGGTTCGGGGGCGGCGAGGGGATTAATGTAAGGTTTAGTTTAATTTAATGTTACTTTAGTATTTTGTGGCTTGAGAAGCCAGTTCTAGTGCAACTTTTTAGCTTAGAGGCGAAATGCCCCCAAATGTTTGGTAAGAGTTTTATGCTTCATTAATACAAAGCTAAAAAAAGTGGAAATGTATTAAAAATTACAGCGAATGTGAGTAATAACTTTGAAAAAATGTGTCGTTATGTTAAAGTTTATTTCGTTTAAAAAAGTTAGTTTTTAAGCCAAAGTTTAAATTCTACTAAAAATAAAAAATAAATTCAAAAAAATTTGCTGGATCAAGAAACGAACATAGAAACAGTGTGATTCAACATAATGTTACAGCTTTCTCCTTAAAAATAAAAATAATACAGTAAAACAAGTTAGGCAGCGGAGCTAATAAAACCATAAAAAACGAACTACACTACTAATCTACTTGTTTATATCTAAAGCTAAATATTTTTAGAGGAAGTTTCACAGATAGAGCCAATTCCAAATCCAATACCGACTACAAAACAAAACGTATTTAAAAAAAATAATAGTACAAACCTCTCTAATAATATTTAACAAACGAGCTGTTAGATGGGTGCTTTCAATTTGGATTATTTGAATATTTTTCATTAAAAATTTATATCTTTAAGATTATATGGGGTGAGCACACGCCTCTGCGATATTCACGTCAAAAGTATCTATTTATCGTCTTTTAAAATTATCGGTTTTTGAAAAATATTATGTATGGATTTTCAACAGACCTGACCTGACCTTACAGGCGGACAGCTTTAAAAAAACTTATATTTGTAGTTTGTATACCCCGTAGGTTTGACAATGTCAAACTAAAAAGTGATAAATTGTCACTTTTCAAACGGCACCCACGCACACTATCAAAACATAATATGATAGTGTTGCGCCTTGTAATAGGGGTTTCAAACCAACGTTGGTTTAGTGTAACAACCTGGAAATAAATTCTCTTCCGAGAGATATATATTTTGTAAATAAACCGATATTCCATTTTCTAGACACCTTTTCATGGAGTTTCGTGCACTAAGTGCATCTCCAGCGCGGGTTGCAAACATCGAAGCAAATCAAATTTGCATTCGACGTCAACCCCACCGCGGTACCTGTCGCGGTAGCAAATTTGCTCTCAGTTCTTCGGGATTTTACTTTGCTACCCGCTATTCTGTTGGTTTGCTACTGCGGCAAATGGAATTTTGCACGGAAAAGTGAATCATGCACGGAAAAAAATTATTATTTTTTTCATTATGCATGAAAAAAAGATTAAAAAAATTACAAAATTTAATAAAAAAAAAATAAAAAATCTAAAAATAAAAAAAATAAAAAATCTAAAAATAAAAAAAATAAAGAAAATTAAAAAAAAAATTAAAAAAATCATAAGATTAAAAAAATAAAAAAATTGAAAAAAAATTAAAAAATATAAAAAAATCTAAAAAAAATTAAAAAAATTAAGAAATTTAAAAAAAATAAAAAAAATAAAAAAATAAAAGAAAATAAATAAATTGAAAAATGACAAAATTTTGAAAAATAAAAAATTAAAGAAAATTTAAAAAAAATTAAAAAAATTTTAAAAAATATAAATAATTGAAAAAAATTAAAGGAAATTAAAAAAAAATTGAAAAGTTAAAAAAAGTTAAAAAAAAATTAAAAAGATTAAAATAAAAATAAAACTTAGGCCGTTGCAAATATTTTACAAAGTTTATGTTGCCCCCCTTCAAAATCGGTTGACCGAGCCACGTAGCCCAGTGGTAACACTTCCGCTTCGTAAGCGGTAGATCGGGGTTCAAATCCCGGCTCGGACCAACACAACTGGTGATCTTTTCCCTTCTGGAATCGATTGCTTAGTAAAGAGAAGGTAGTGTATCGTCACAAACTGGACCTTATCACGACACCTTAGGGAGGCGACCTATGGAATGTTAACATTAACCTTAACATGTTAACATTAAGTTGAGAATGAAACTGCCACTGAATCCGCTTTGTAAATGTCGGCCCCGATACTCTTCAAGGGTGTTCCTCTCAGGAACTGGGAAAGATTTACTTTTTTTTACTTCAAAATCGGTCCGAAAAATCAGGGGGCAGAAAAAATATATTTTTTTTTTTCAAAAACTTCAAATTTTCCTGCGTTTAAAACCATATTTAGCATGTCTACGATCGATCAAAAATATTTTTATTTTTTGTAATATTTGTACAGCACTGCAAAAAAAAAATTCGACGAAAAAAATAATCTCTTCAATACTTGGATATTTTGAAACTAATGATTGCAAAACAACTGGGCAGGTGTAAAATGCATTTTTAAACACTTTTTACATTCAAATGATTAGACCATGGCTTGTTTTTTGAATTTTATATATTTTTTTATTTATAAAAAATAAAAAAAAATAAAAAATAAAAAGAAATTAAAAAATTGGAATTTTTTTAAAAAAGTAGATAAAAAAAATTAAAAAAATTTAAGAGATTATTTTTTTAACTTTAAAACAAATTAAAAAATAAAAAAAGGGAAAAAAGTTAAAAAAATAAAAAAAAAACATAAAAAAACTTAAAAAATAAAAAAAAAATAAAAAAAAAAATTAAGAGTTAAAAAATTAAAAACTTAAAAAAAATAAAAAACATGAAAAATATTTAAAAAAAAATGGAAAAATAAAAAAAAGATTGAAAAAAATGAAAAAAAGAAGTTAAAAAAAAAGAAAAAAAATGAGAATTGAAAAAAAAATAAAAAATTTAAAGAAATATAAAAAAAAATCAAATTATTTAAAAAATTGGAAAAAAATAAAAAATATATTAGAAGATTGAAAAAATAAAAAAAGAAGTTGAAAAAAATTTTAAAAAAGAATTAGCCATTTAAATTAAAAAAAAAACAACAAAAATTAAGCTTTTTAAACGCATTTTAGAATTGTTGTATTTTTGAGTTTTAAAATTTTTAAATTTTTGAATTTTTAAATAATACAAAAATCTTCGAGACACGCATTCAAAACTTTGCCCCCGGCATGCCAGTACTTGTCGGGTATCAGAAAATGAGTACCCGACAGGTACCGACACATAATTTGATTTGCACCCCAGCGCTGGAGATGCCCTAAACTTTGTTTTTGCAATTTATAGTTTACACTTTGGCAGTTACAGAGTTTCTCAAAAAGTGTGTCAAGAATGCTGGAAAGCTTTTACACATGAACAAGAAAATTAAGCCATTTTCCAGTGACTCATCCCTGGAGTCCCTACCGGTGAAATGGTAACCCTGTGCAGCTTAATATTCTTGGGCAAACAAAGTTTTCTGTAATGGAATACCAGCTTTAAGTTAAAAAAAATGTCTCAAAAATGTGTTTACAGTAAAACTGTGTTGATAAAGAAGCATTAATATTTAAAGGTGTAAATTTACCTCTTTATTATGTGATTTTACAATGTTTTTGAGAACAAGTGAAATTATACATAAAATTATGTAAATTTACACACTGCTGTCACAACGTTTGTTCCCATTCCCAGAAGAAATATTACCATGTTTTTTGTTTGGTTAAATTGTTGGCCAAAACCGTTATGAGATAGAAATTCGATGCCAAAAAAGCTTTTAGGTATTTAAACATTCAAAAAATAATAATTTTATATGAAAGTTTTAAAATTACTTCTATCTCCAATGACTTAGATATAAAAAATATGGCAAAATCTTTTCCAAATTAAGCGAAGTTGTTCAGACCATGGACTCCAAAAAACAAAAAGCAAAAAATGTGCAGGGCCGAAAAGGATTCAAAAACAGTGTCGCTAGATCTAACCATCCACAAATTTTCCAGCTATTTTTGAAACAATGTTTGGCTAGTTTGTTCCAGTTTTGCCTTCCTCACCTTACTGAGGAAAGGCTATAAAATCACTCGAAAAACGAAATTCTTAATTTGACTTCCTAGACCCACCTTCATATATACCTATCGACTCAGAATCAAATTCTGAGCAAATGTCTGTGTGTGTGGTGGGATGTTGATCAAAAAAATTTGCACTGGATTATCTCGGTATTGGCTTGACCGATTTGGACCGTTTTGGTCTCATTCGATCCGTCTTGGGGTCCCATAAGTCGCTATTGAAAATTATAAAGTTTATTTAAGTACTTCAAAAGTTACGTTAAAAAAACGATTTAAACAAAAGTCCGGAAGATTGTAAAAAGGGTGGTTTTTGTAAGAAACCCCGTCATGTTATACATTTTTAGAAAGGTATTCGAAAGACCTTTCCAACGAGCTCAAGAGATTGCGGATCTGACACCCCTATCAAAAGTTATAAACACGTAAGTGTTATTTATGAACTTTTTAGAGGCCGGATCTCATATATTTGGATGAAAACGTTGTCCGGATCTATCATGCGACCTGTCGTTGAATAAGTAATCAAAAGACCTTTCTAACGAGTTCAAGAGATTGCAGATCTGGCAACCCTATCAAAAGTTATAAGGACTTAAGTGTTATTTATGAACTTTTTAGAGGCCGGATCTCAGATATTTCGATGAAAACGTTGTCTGGATCTATCATGCGACCTGTCGTTGGATAGGTAATCAAAATACATTTCTAACGAGTTCAAGAGATTGCAGATCTGGCAACCCTATCAAAAGTTACAAACACTTAAGTATTATTTATGAAATTTTTAGAGGCCGGATCGCATTTATTTCGATGAAAACGTTGTCCGGATCTATCATGCGACCTGTCGTTGCATAGGTAATTAAAAGACCTTTCCAATGATTTCAAAAGATTGAAGATCTAACAACCCAATCAAAAGTTATAAGCACATAAAAGCCCTGAATTATGAAGATCTGATTATCCAACCTGATGGTATGAATAATGAATCATAGAACACTGAAAGGTCCGTCTTTTTGTATTTATTTTGGATAGCATTTCACTCTGAATGTGAGGAAGGCACCAACCACCTAAAGGTGGATTAAGTAACGTTTTTCGCTATATTATCAATCAAATCAAACCTACATTGAGTCGATTTTGGACGGTGGAGGAGTGCGCACGCCTTGCAGAATTATTGGTGTTTCGAGCGTCATTTTTTTCAGTGATTAGTGTTAATTGTGTTGTCCGCTTCAATTTAGTGCATTAATTAAGATTACATTAACTGTTTTGTCATTTTAAAAGCCCTTCCTATATCGTCGTTGATCAGAAGGCACGGCGTCGGGTAAATTGTGCATAATTTTTTCGAATTATGTGTTAAATTTTACGGTGAAAAGGTAAGTTCTATAAAATCGTTTATTGAAAGACACGCTGGCATTTAGGATAGAAAATTAGTGCGCTAGCCACGGGGACGCCCAGACTAGTTTCATTTCCATCTCTTCCATTTTCGTTGTATCGCTGTTAAGATTCGATTGTGAGTAGCGGGACCCCGCGGTTACTCTTCATCTTGTTTTTCGGAGCCTTTTATTTGATATTTTATTTTTCATAAGGACCAAAGAAGCATCGTTGATCGGAAGGCACGCCGCCGGTTTTGTTCGTTTATGTTATTGTTTTAATTTCATCACAATCGTTTACGGCGTTTACGCGGTATCCTGTTTTCTTTTCGTTCAAATTCGTTGATCGTAATAATTTATTCCAAATGGTAGTTTTTAGTATAAACTCAACAAACTATCCATTTTATGAAGAGTAAAATTTTGTTGGACTATTTTACAGAAAACATCTTCATTCATTCAAAGAATTTAATTTTAAACAAAAAACCATACATTTTCATATTCAATTCTTTGGTTTTATACAGAATCATATACCTACTGAACAACAAATTCAAAAATCTCGGCTCGTTCTCGAACGAAAGATCGACAAGTCGTCAAGTCAAAGCTTCAACGCCAGCACATTTACGCTTGCGCGTTTTACGCTGCGCGAGAAAGTGTATTTTTTAAGCTCATTGTAATAAATCGACAAATCCGACGACTGATGGAGTAGAAAAATGGAATCAAGATTGAGCGAACACGATCCTTCGCAACAGCATCAAAGCTAGAAAGGCACAGCGTCGAAATGCAAAATCAACTCCGACAAACTAAGTTTCCAACGAAAAAGCACCCATCTAAACCGTCAGCTGCGCAACTAAACGCTAGTAATTATATTAAAGTGCTACTTGCTAACTTATATACACAACCATACCTTGAAGCACAACATATTCGGGGGCATGCAGAGTGTGTTGCCAAAGCACCGGCTTACCTTCGATGCCGTCGTCGCCGTCGCCGTCGCCGATGTCCGCCGATTGTTACCCTGGCCTACCGTCTTGGCCTGTTGACGGCTACTGCCCGTCATTGCCACCGTCGGATCGTCCACGGTGGCCGTCGAGGCGGATGACGACGACGACGAGATGGTCGTGATGGCCGAGCAGGTCGTTAGCTGATTCGGCTCTAGTGATGGTAGTAGAAGAGCTTTTTTATGGCAGATTGTTGGTGTTGAGGGGGACATACACGAGAGGGCGAGGGTGAAGATGGAGAGATGTTGGCGAGAGAGAGAAAATAGAGATGGATGACGAGAAACAAAAAAACAGTTGAATTAATTCAATGCACAAACACAAACACAGTGAGTGTGAGTTGATGGTGTGGTACACTTAGGAAGACGGACGGAAGATCATCCTGGAGGCGGGTACCGTACCTGGCGTCCGTTGGATGTCCTTGAGGCCCTTCTCGATGTTGATGGCCAGTTCGGAGCCGGCCCGGGATCGCGCCAGGACGTTGTCGAACTTGGGCAGTTCGTACACGTACAGCGGCGAGCAGGCCGTGCTCGGTTTGATCTTCTGCTCGTTGGGCAGAATGCAGCGGATCTGCGAGTTGGACAGTTCACAGATGAGCAGCAGTTCCGGCTCGAGGCCGCACATTTCGCCGAGCGCCTTCTTCAGATCCCAATACTTTTGCTCCGAGTTGAGCCGCAGGCCGTACTTGACCGGGACGGAACCGTCCAGGAGGGAGACTGGAATGATAAATATGGTTTAGAGAGATTGAAGGATCAATACAAGCTACTTTAACTTACCCAACACCTCGCAGTACGTGTAATTTTCGACGGGGAGCGGCAAGCTGAGCAAACTGAACGGATCGAACCGCACCGAGTCGCGGCCACACCCGGAGCACGTCACCTTGGACTTGAGCTGGCCGTAGAACAGATCGACGATAATACTTTGGTTGCGGGCGTGGTGCTGGCTCCATGCTTCGGCCGCCACCACGACGTCGGCCCGGCCGTCCGAGTCCTTCAGCTCGCTGTACGGCTTCTCCATGACGCGGTTCAGATCTTCGTGCAGCGAGTCGAGCAGCCAGTCGAGCAGTTCCTGCGAGTCGTGCTGGCCACCGCCGGAGAACTGGGGCGCGTGCTTGGTGACGCAGAATCGCAGCTTGAGCGGGGCTATCGAGCGTTGAGAGGCGGTCCAGACTTCGCGGAGGAGTTCCGCGTAACGCATCGCGAGTTGGCCTTTGGTTCCCAGCTTGTTGTTGACGTTCAGTTCGTAGAGGTGCATCCGCTTGGCAAAGTACTGCGCGAGAGGTTGCGTGTTGAACAGGACTTGCAGCGCGGCGTTCATGAAGCAGGTATTGCCGAGATTGTGGAGTCCGGTGGCGCCAGGGGGATGTTGCGAGTGGATTGAGGAGACGGTTCCGCGGCGTTCCAGGTTGGTGTGGCTGTTGCTGTGGGCAATCGTGAGCGATCCCAGCTCCTCTGGCCAGGTAAGATCTTTGTTTCGTATTTCCAGCAGCAGCTGATCGTTGTCCGCGATGGACAGCTCCTGCAGCGTGAGGATGTCTTCTTCCAGCAGGTAGGGGAACTCGGTGACACCGGTCGGGGTGGGGACCAGGTGCCACAACCGGATGTCTTCGACCCTGAGTTTCAGTCTTTGGCAGAGAAATTCGGCCACTTGTTTGACGGTGGCCAGTCGGCTGAAGGCTGCCGTGTAGGCGAGATATTTCTTGGGTGGTTGCAGCACCGAGGACACCGTCGGGTAGCCCTGTCCGGCGGAGGTCAACGCACCGTAACCTCCCGAGATGCTTCCCCAGGTACTGTTTGATTGTTGCTGTTGCTGCTGTTGGGCGGGTGGATTCTGATGGCGCAATATCCTCAAGTTCAACGGGTACAACTCCAGCTCGACTTCCGCCGAACTCAACGGTTGAATCACCTGCCTCGGCAGCGGAAGCGGTCCATCGTACCACTGCGATAAAGCCTTCCACAGCGAGTCCGGAACGAGCTCAAAGTCTCGATGCTGAACCAGCGTCAAATCCCGCTTCAGCCGTCCTCCTTCACCGGTCAGCGTTGGTATTTGCTTGTACATGACCGGCGCTATCAAGTTGCCGTTATCAATCACTCCCGGCGGTCCACCCGGTTGCCTTCCGCACGATATTCCACTGCTCCCGGAGCCCAGACTAGACGAATCACCTCCCGTGTTCAGCAAATCTCCCATGCTCTCGGTCGAGTTCGAGGTAAAACTCTCGTCACAAATGACCGCTTCATCCACCCCGGGCATCCCGGATCCACCAACGGCATTACTCCGACTATTCGCATAACTGGACGCCACCTTACAGTGAACGCACGACGAAGTCACCGAAGGTTGCGTGTACTGCTGCCAGTGCTGCCACCAATCCGACGACACCAAATACCAAAACTGGCCCACTTTGTAGCCCCGCCGAACCTCCCGCGCCAACCAACCCCGCACAATGTCCCCCTCCAGGTGTTTACACTGCGGCCTCAACCCCAGCACAATATGACACACTTCAAACAGCAGATCCAAAAAAGGTTGCACCAAGTTCCGGCTGCTCTCGATACTCCAAATCAGGAAATCTTCCTGCGTAAACTTAAACTCCGGCACCGGATCCGGAACGTCCAACTTCGCCCCATCACCGCCACTCCCATCCAACGCTCTCCTATACAACTCCTCCATGACCTGCCCACTGGTAACGCTCTTGTAACACGCCGCGTTCGTCTCTTTGGCCACAAACAACAAAATGTCCACCATTTTCCCAACCTCCCCGTAGTTCAACACCCCGTCCCTATCGATATCAAACACCTTGAAGCAAAACTTGCTCCGCTCAACGTTCGGCCCCCGACACGCCGCACTAACCCCACAGCACAACTCCTTAAAGTCAATGTGTCCATCGTGGTTCTCATCGAACGCCAAAAACACACCCCCCAGCGCCGCCTTCGGAACCGGTGGACTAATCAGCGGCCCCAGCGACTCCAGATCCAGCTGCCCCGTCAACGCCAACCCCTTCAACAGCCAAAACACCTTCTCCAACACGCCAATGTCCTGCTCCTCCAGGTGCGTAACCCCCGCCAAACTCTGGTAGAACGTGGGCGTCTCCAGCTCCGAGCTCAAATTCACGCACGCGTCCTGCAGCAGCCACTTGGACAGCACCGTGGCGCCCTTGTAGATCTGAATCCACGACTTGAACTGCTCGAACGTGACGCGATCGTTCGGACCGAACAGCGCCACCGTGTACTTGGCGGTGCCGGGCAGGCTGTTGCTCTTGTTTGTGGTGCCGGTGGTGGCGGGGGCATTTTGGTACGTGGTTTCGATTTGGATGGCCTTCTGGAAGTCTTGCTTCAGGATGTGCGTGCCGGACTCGTTGCAGTACAGCGTCCAGAGGAATCTGAAAGGGGGAGAGGGGGAATCAGGGCAGGATTAGTGATGATCAGGGATGGAATAATCGCGAAAAAATCAATTTCGCTTGCGAACTTTCTTCACCCTCGAAAGCGAGAGGAGGCAAATCACGCAAAAGAAAATCGCTCCCGAAATTCTCCAAGAAAATCAACCTGCTGATGATTTTTTGTGAATTTCTTTGTCAGCAATAATATTTATTTCACGTTGTTTATTCACATTGCCCATCTACAGAATGTGACAAGTATTTTTTCGACGTGTGACGTTACACTTGCAAGTGTAGTAGTAAGAAAGATGTTCCACCGAATAATCAAGATGATGATTTTTTTAGATTCTTTTACCGATCATTCGTGCGCGAGAGAGGAGAGCCATGCTCCCTTCGGATTTTTTCTCTAGTTGAACATCCAAAGATTTTCTTTTGATGATGATTATTCCATCACTGGTGATGATCTTAAAAACCTTAAAACATTTAGTGTGACCAGTTTAAATATTAGTGTGGCTTGAAGTTGTATGGGAAAATTTCAGAATGCACTAACTTAAGGGGCTACATACATGAATAAAAATATTTTTGTGTTTTTCATATAAAAAATCGTCAGTTTTTGATTTTTGTATTTTTAAAAAACGCAAAATTTCAAAATCGGGCTTCGTCATGCACACGGAATAGTTTTTGAGAGTCTTCACCCCGAAATCCAGCCAATTTGGTAAATCCCATCTCGAGATATCGTGGCACCCGTAAATCAACTCAGTGTTTCGAGAAAAACGCTCAGAAAATTTGACAGTCCGCTTTGCGCACGGCAAAATGTTGAGCTGAAAATCGTCTCTAACTCAGTTTAATCATGTAATATCTTCATGAAAGTTTCAGGAGAGATTGAAAATCATCATTTTAGTGGATTCAATAAATTGTCTGTAATATGAAATTTTGTGATTTTCTACATGTATGTAACCCCTTAATCAGAACAGCCATTTTCCGGTTCCATTTGGGCCCCCAAACGACCCCCCCAAATTGGGGCGCGATTGGGTTTGAGTCGGCTTTCCGCAAAGCGATTCAAATTTTTATGGGAAAACTCTCTTTGACTTTGATATTTATAATTTTAATATTTCACTTAATTTAAAAACTATACAACTATACGAATCATCAAAAATTTTGTATTTTCGAATAAATACGGTATTTTGCGAAAATCTGAGTTTTTCATTTAAAAAACTGTTAAAATACATTTAAAATTTCGAATCGTTTGATACCCATATTGCGAATTATAAAAAATAGTATTTTCGAGTAAATACGGTATTTTGTGAAAATTTTAGTATTTCATTCAAAAAACTCTAAAACAGTGATTATGCATGCAAAATGTCTAATCGTTTGCAAATTATAAAAATTTGAGTTAATTAATACGGTATTTTGTGATTTTTTTTTTGGTATTTATACTTTGAAACTCACCAGAATATCAAAAAATATTTACTAACAGGAAGCTTGAAAAATCAAGAGAATTTGGTTGGTTATAGTCAATTTTTGAAATAAATTAAATATAAGTTATCGTCCATTATCGTCGATAAAATTATCGCCGATAGAATTATCGAAATAACGATAATTTAATCGTTAACAATCTCGGTACAGTCCTATTTTGCTTCTGAAAAAAAAATACAGAGTTTTTAAAAAAGGATAGAAAAATCGTGTCAAAGCAACAAAAAGTTGAATTTTGGAAGGTTGAAAATTTGATAGGTTTTTTTTTGAGTCAGTTTACCCGAAAAATGTGTAAACATGTCAACCTGATAAAAATTCACCAGAAACTGACGAAATTTATCAGTTCCTGATGTAATATTATACTTTTGCCTTTCTTACTTAAGAAAGGTATAGGGTTTGCTTTTGGCTCCGACTCAAAATTAGGCTTCGTTATCAAATCATTTCTCGAGAAATATTCATTCGAAAAATTTGCGAAAAATCATGGACGATCGATTTTCGACGCCCGATCGAATGACAATGACAGAATTGGTCTATCTCAAATATCCAAATTTTGGGGATCAATTTACCGTACAGCACGCGTGACGTCCGTGTGTGGTAAAAAAGTGCTCAATTTTGTGGTAGGGGGTTTCTCAGAGCCCACATTATGGATTCAAGCTCTCTTGGGCGCATTCGAAAGGGGATGTGCTGAACCTGAACCAGTTCCATACCAAATTTGAATTTATCATTTTTTTAAGGGACTCGGAGTATATTTTCGCCTGATCAGGTGGTTTTCAAATGAAAATTCGGTCGAAAATTGAAATCGTTTATTTATCCAAAAAATTGCATTTTTCGAGCCCTACATCCTCCCAAATTTTCATCCATGTCGGTAATGTGGTTCTTGATTTACAACTGTTGGACTAATTTACTGTGAGGGGAAAAAACCCCTAAATAAGGTGAAAGCCAGTTTTTCACGAAATTCCAAAACTGTTCCTTTGACATTTTATCTATTTTTTTTTTCTCCATATCATAATCTAGACCATAATTAAAGTTCTGAAACAAATTTGACCTAATTCGAATTTACCGTTCAGATTTTATAAAATGTCCATTTTTGCCTTTCTTACTAAAGAAAGGTATAGGGTTTGCTTTTGGCTCCGACTCAAAATTAAGCTTCGTTATCAAATTATTTCTCGAGAAATACCCATTCGAAAAATCTGCAAAAAAAAATCATGGACGATCGATTTCCGTCGCCTCGTCGCGAGTTGTCAAGTTGAGCTTCACATGCAGACGCGAGTAATGCTGGCGCGTATAGAGTTTTGATACTAGATAACACCCTTTTTGTACAAGTTGCCCTATCGATTGCTCGTTCATCGTCATGATTATCTATGCTAAGCTTCAGTGAACGCAAAACGACGCAAGCATTTATCCGTTCTGAAGTCTCATGCTCTTTCTTTTGCCTTTCTTTTTTTCTTGCTCATTCTCTGATCGATCTCTGAGCGAACGAATTTCTGGTGAGCGTCCAAGCTTCCCATGCACCAGTGACAACGCACATCGCGGGTTTGGTTTTCTAGCTTCGGTACGAGCCCATTTGTGTGTTAGTATGTTGGTTCATCGTACCAGCGCACCAAGACACGCGTCGGCTCGTCGCAATGAACCCCCAGCGTTTGTCGTAGTGAAGTCTCACCGAGCGCTCAGTCGCTTCCCAATCCCAAAAACGCCTAAATGCATACTACATAATTTTCTGGCTTGCTTATTAAAAGCTCACAATTTTGCCTAACGCCTAAATGTCAGTTTAGTGAATTCCAGTAGACGTTTTAAAGGTTTCAAGAACTTTTAAGCGGCTTTACCGTTACATCGTTTACAACACGACAAAATCTCGGGTGTGGAATCACTTTCTGCCAGCCATTTTGTAATCACTTTAACGCTCGGAATTACATATTTTGTTTTCTCGTTTATTCGTTTTCTCGTTTAATTCGAAAAAACTCAGAGAATACGAACGATTTATCGATAGCCACAAAACATTACGAACATCGCAAATTGTGAGCTAATTCTCTGACTCAAAAATAAGTTGTTCTGATTTTGAAAATCGAAAATGCTTGTGTTCGAGTACAGCTTACACCCGGCTATGGTGAATGGGGCAAAAACAGCGCTTTTCAGTAATTTAAAAAATCAGGTTGATTTTTGAATTGATTCATGAATGGACCATTCTTTATTTTGCTATTTCTTTGAAAACAAAAATAAATAAAATAACAGCCGTTATCTTCCTTTTGTAAGAAAGGCATTAAATTAAATTAAATTAAATTCATTAACATCGGACCATTAGTTCGCGAGTTACCTTTAAAAATATTATAACTTGAAACGGTGCATTTTTTTTTATTTACCTGAAGTATATACTTATAAAAATAAGTAAAAAAAAGGTTGACCAACTTTTATATTTTCTTGACAAATCTCTATTTTTTCAAAAAATCATAACTTGCGAGTGTTGTAAAAACATACAATTTTCCGTAGCGAAATACTCAGCAAAAAGTATAATAATAATGTCGTCTCTATCACGTGTTGACAGAATCCAGTGTGACATTCTCTTTTCCTCTCTCATTCCGTCATTAACAATCATCCCCCTCAAAAGAGCGTAGCCATAAAAGTATAAAAAAATGCCAACTTAGTTGAACAGGATGTTGTGCGTGGTTGGTTTCCAATTCCTGTCTTGCGTTCTTTCATTGTGGTTTTCTGAGAAAACAAAAGAATATTCGGTGAGAGAAAGAAAGTGGAAAGAGAATGCTCTTGCTCTTGATATAAAGAAAGAGCTATACCCCCTGATTTTTGGTACAGGAATTATCAAATGATAGTTTTTTCTATCACTCATTCATAACACTGTAAATTGTCAAAATATTTTTTGCCTATACATAAACTTTGAAAAATATTTACAACGACCGAAGATGGAAATGTTTAAAAAAGTTTGGGAAATAAACTTTTAGTGACAAAAAGTGATTTCAAATCAATCAAAAAAAATCGGTGTAGTCCTCATTAAAAACTGCAAAATTGCTTAACACACCGAATAGAGAAAAAAAACCCTTCAGAAGAAACAGATTTTTCAAGTCTAAAATAATAAACTTATAATACAGTCATCCCACATATTCGGAACGGTTTCCAGATCGGCCAATGTTCAAAAAATCATAGCAAATCGATAAATTGTGGGAAGCACAATAACATCCCACAATTATGAAACAGGCCATTTGGAGGCAGTGTTTTGCTGCTCTGGACAAAATAGTCTTGGAATGAAGTTTTTTGTTCAAAAAGTACTACTTTTACTAGTGAAATAGCAAGAGCATATCCAAATGAAGGTTCTAAAAATAGAAAGATCGGCAGAAAAGCTACTTTTGGCATGCTATTGACAAATAATCATAAAAGTGTTCCGAATTTGTGGATGTTCCGAATATGTGGGATGACTGTAGTTTACAGTTAAATTTTTTATGAATAACAGTGTAAATCTTGTATAAGCTACAATACTAGTAGGTAATAATCTGTTAATTTGGGTAAATTTGTTCGTGAGAAAATGGCGTAATGAGTGGAAGATTTTATCATTAACCCAAAATGGGGACATTTACCCTAACAGAGCATTAACTAGGAATTAATTCCACAAAATGAAATTATAGGTTTTAATTGATATCAAATTCAAGTGAAGCTCTCCTTCTCGCTCCCATTCATCAAACTGTAAAACTGGCAGTGATTTCCATACCCACACTAATTCCAACAGCAGCAGTGGCAGAGAGACCTACTGTCGCGACCCGTTCGGAAATCGTAAACATAATTAGCAATGTTTGCCCAGCAGTTTATCATCCGGCTTTTGTAAGGGGCCAAGGGGAGAAATCCAGAAACGGAATATTTTCACCCTCGCAAATTTCGCACACATACACACACTTATATCGAGACAGTCTGATTTTAGTATCTCGGGGTAAACAATCTGTATTCGACACAAAAATAGCAACTTTTGAATTCTTGCTCTTGGAAAGCTTTGCATGAAAAAGCTTTTCTGTATCTTGAGAAGGGTATTTCTGATCAATTTGGTGTCTTTGGTAAAGTTGTATCCAGTTTCTATTTAGAAATCTTTTAAAAATTATGTATAGTGCAAAAAGGAACCTTTTTACAATAAAAATGTCTTCAAATTTTCAAATTAAGCCTAACATTTGAAAAATCCAAAAATATATCTTTGTTGAATGGATTAGAAAAGAGGTGTTAAAGCTCACAAAACTAAATACCAACCTGATCTTCTCGTCCTGCGTGCCCTTGGTGAGCAGAACAAGCCCGCACAGTAGCTCCTTGAAGGCGATTCCTTTCGGGGTACCGCCACATGCTGCATACAGCCAATCGGCCACCACCGTCGGAACTCCGTCGCCGAGCACGTCCTGCACGAAGGCACTCTTGCTGAGCGCGGTCCCACTCGTTCCGGCCGACCTCTTGAACGCATCCTTTATCCGCCGAAGCTCAAAGTCCGTTACTGAAAAAAGAAAGAAGCAAAAAAAATAAAAACACTTGTAAGTAGCTGCCAGTTCGATGTAGTCGATGTCTGTCTGGCCAAAAGAACACAATCTTATCGGTTATGCCGGGCGTTTGTGTGAGTGTGTACGAGGGGGTGGACCGACTTATCTACCTGCAGGAGTTGGGCCCCGGGCGCTCTTGTTATCAAAGAAATTGCCATCCAAATAGCCCGGTGCGAAGTGTGCACTGAAAGGTACGATGACTATCCGTATTTAGGTGAAGGTAATGATCTGCCGACAAGCGGGGAGCTGATAGTGCAAGAGAATTGCCGAACAAACAACAAACAATCAAGCAGTCGTGGTCGTACTATGCTGTCGCAGGTGCGGTATTAACTTAATTGATTTTTTTTCTGATCTGATCGGATCGAAACTGTGATAAACAAACTGTCTTCATCTTGAGATCTAAAACCGAAAAGCCACAATGTAATTGATTTTACGTTTAATTTTTTTTGTATCCGATTTTTTTCCAAAAAAAGTTTCAAAAAGATTGACGATAGGACAAAAAGTTGTTAGGAAAAAGCACCTGAAAGAATAATAACAAGAAAATTTTACGTTTCAGGAGTATATCCAAATTCCATGAGAAGTACCAAATCACATCGAACTTTTGATTGTTAATCTCTCATCAATTACACGAAAGAGGGATGCATCGCCAAAACGCGATACAGTTAACTTCAGGGGTTACATACATGTAAATCGGCAACTTATTAAAATCACACAAAATTTTAGTGAACCCGGATATTTTTTAGAAAAAAGATAAAAATATTTTTGGGATTTTCTTATAAAAAATCGTAATTTTTGTATTTTTTTATTTTATTAACAATTTAATTTCGGGCTTCGCCATGCACACGGGATGTGTCTTGAGAGCAGGGCTTGCGAAATTTCGACTTTGTTTGTGATAGCTGACAGAGCACTCCAATCGTCTTCACCACGACAACCTGATTTTTACATTCTGCTTTCGTTCGTTTCACACACAAAGGAATGGTGGTGGTGGTTAATTTATTTCAGGCAGCTTTAACAATATTTGTCATTCGCTGCCTTAACACAAAGGAATGAGTGCTACGCAAAGTCACTCACACAATCATTGACTTCCCTCCAGGAGAAAAATCGCCTAGAGAGCGGTCGTTTGACATTCTACCGAGATTCCGATCATCTCTCCAATGATAGCAATCATATGATTTCTGTCACCACGCAGCATTCACTAGAAAGAGAGAGACAAAAACGAGAGAAAGAGAAAGAGCACGTTGTCTCGTTCAGGCGGCTGCTTGAGTGGTGCTCATTTTTCGTTCGTTTCGTCTTCGTGTTTACGTTCACTGACCGTCGCCAAGCAATGACAGTCATGATAGGCGTTGTGTGTCAGCGATCAAATATCGTTTTCGGAAATGATCGCTGACAGAAAGTTCTATCAAATATCGAGCAGTCCCGTTCAGTGATAGATCCCTTTTCAAGCATTGACTTGAGAGTCTTCACCCCATATTTCAGCCAATTTGGTCCATCCAATCTCGAGATATCGTGGCACAAGTAAATCAAGCCAATGTTTCGAGAAAAATGCTCAGTAAGTTTGACAGTTACACATTCAATTTCTCACGAAAACAGCATGATTCGAAAAAAATTTCTCCGATCTGACTCAAAAATTTTCTGGGGGTTCCTTGGCCGAAATAATTAGACCTGTATTTTACTGTTTGCTCGGCCATTAGGGTGACCTACGCAGTATTAGGGTGGTTCAAAAATAGCCAAAATCGACGATTTTGGCAAAAGTAAATAAAAAATCAAAACTCTGCTCCATTTCAATCGATTTAAGTTGTCTTGGACACCTGAACATTTGAAAAGGTCGTACGAAAACTTAAAACGCTGTTTGAAGGTCTACGTCTGAAAGTATTTCTGTCGGATTCCTTGGAAAATTTTACACGATAAATTAAAAAAAAATTAGGGGAAAGTGGGGCAAGTGTAACAAGATAAGGAAAACCTCGTTATAACCAATTAAAAAGTTAAAAAATCTGTCGGATTTTATTATAATCTTCTTATTCTAGGTCTTGACTAAGCCTTTGTAAGAACAAGTTTTTAAAACATCCTGTTTTTTAATGTAAAAAATTGATTTCAAAATTGTTGATTTTCTGTATGTTCTACTAAACTAGTGGGGCAAGACGAACCACCCGCTGGGGCAAGAGGAACAATGCATGAAAAACATGTTAATTTGCTAACAATTTAACTGTTATCACTTAGATACATCAGATTAGAATGTATTTGAAAGGTTTCTTCCATTTTTAGATTAAATAATAATATTTTACTAAAAAATTTATCGTTTTTACAAAAAAATATACCTTGGATGATAAACAGTTAATTTTCAAAATATCACTATATTTTGTATGGACAACTTTTTTAACAATTGTTTATCAGTTTTTAAGTACTTTCATGTATTTATTTCCATATAAAATATGTTGTTGCAGCAATTCGTATTTTTTCCATACTAAAAATCCATATGGTACACTTGCCCCACCTGAACAAAGTTTTTTAAAAGCTCTCAACAAAAATAATCAAAAGTTAAATCATACTTTATAATAGGTGCATGTCATTGGTAGGGACACTACTGATCTAGGAAAAATAGCATTTTGATAAAATGAGCCTTAAAACGAACCCTAAGCCTTATTTTGTACTTTACAAATATTATAAGAAAACAAAGATTAACTAAATAACTTAATTAAATCTTATGCCCCGTGGCGTTTACGTCGTTTTGGCGGTTATGTGGTAGTAGAATCAGCTAATTGCATTGCTAGCAACAATTCCTCATACTGGAAATAATCAAAATTGAACAAAATTACGGCCGTACGAGCGATTGTTCCTCTTACCCCATATGATCGTCTTGCCCCACCTTCCCCTAAGTCGTTATTACATGATTCCGAAATACGATTTTTTGAAAATAAAGACTGAGTTTTTCGACGCGCCGCGCGCTATGGACGGCAAAATGACAAAAACGGTTAAAAAAAATTAAAATTTGTGTGATGAGCTATACTTTTTTGGGAAACAAAAGTTACGTCTTTCTATAACGGAAATCGCCAAATTTGAGCTCTTTCTGACCTAATTGCTTGAAATTTGTATGGGAAAAATCGTCCAAATTTATAGAGAAAAGCAACTGTTTTACTTTTTTACCTGTGGAAGGCGCCATAGTTATCCGATTCTCACAATTTCTGAGATGTAGTACCTTTATTAAATTTAGAAAAACTTCTCTCAAGACAAAAGTTAAAATTTTGAGTTTAGCCTAGTGATGGACCGACCTTTAATAATTTCAGGTGATTGCCATGAGAAATACTGGATTTGGACCACCCTAGTTTATGATGCATTTTTCCAATAGTTTTTTGATTCAATTTCTGGCTTGTAATGTAATCATACTTGTTATTTGTGAAGCTTGAGTGATGGTATTTGTATTGATCATACGATAAAATACATCATTCTTCTCATCTCTGCTTAATGTTTTTTTTAATTTATGTTGATTTTCTCATATAAAAAAAACTCATAGTAAAAAAACAATAATTTTAAAGCCCTTTTAATCTTCGAACTGTTGTTCATAACGGGCCCTTTCTAAATGCAATTTCGAAGTGCCCATCATGTGAAAGGTAATTAAATTAAGAAATTTTTGAGAAAGGCACAATTCATTTCAGGAAATTGGGCATATCTCTGCTTATATTGAACAAAAACTGATACTTTTTTATGGAACTTGTTCAAAAAACTGTTCAGCAACTAATGGTCCGATTTTCAATGTTAAAACATGAAACATTCGTGAAATTTTCCGATCTTTTCAAAAACAATATTTTCATTTTTTTTTAAATCAAGACTAACATTTCAAAAAGGCGTAATATTGAATGTTTGGCCCTTTTGAAATGTAAGTATTGATTTGAAAATGTTGAAAATATTGTTTTCGGATAGATCGGAATTCATAATTTCACGAATGTTTCATAATTTAACATTGTAAATCGGACCATTAGTTGCTGAGATATCGACGTTAGAAAATGGTGCGTTGTTTGGGTGAGACTTAGAAAACATCAATTTTCCTGTTTTTTAACCTTTGCATGGCAATATCTCAGCAACTAAAGGTCACATCAACAAACTTCAAAAGTGCAAAATATAGAGAATTTTCTAAGCTTTTCAAAAATATTTTTTCCAAAAGTGGGCAAACCGTTTTTTGTGCACTAATTTAAAAAAAATGGAAAACCGCGACTATTTTCAAAAAAGTTACCTAAAAATGGCTATAACTTGAAAACGGTGCACATTATGAAATTTTCACTAAAGTACTTATTGATTGCAAATTTGATTTTACATCGAACAATGAAGTTGAAAAATTTTTGCGACCGATATTTCAAATTTTTGAAAAAAAAGCAGTATTGATTCGAAAATTCATAACTTGATCAAAGATTTTTTGCACAACCTGGGAATTTCTGAAAAGTTGGCATTTTATGTCCCCTAAAACACATTAAAAAAAATTAAAAATAGTGTTTTTTGCAAATCATGTTTTAGTGACAAAAAGTTAAATAAAAAATCACCAATTTTTTTCAACCTTGTATCATTTTTTTTACTGTAGTCCTTATCCATACCTACAACCAATGCTTGAAAAGGGATCGATCACTGAACGGGATTGCTCGATATTCGATAGAACTTTCTGTCAGCGATCATTTCCCAAAACGATATTTGATCGCTGACACACAACGCCTATCATGACCGTCATTGCTTGGCGACGGTCGGTGAACGTAAACACGAAGACGAAACGAACGAAAAATGAGCACCACTCAAGCAGCCGCCTGAACGAGACAACGTGCTCTTTCTCTTTCTCTCGTTTTTGTCTCTCTCTTCCTAGTGTATGCTGCGTGGTGACAGAAATCATATGATTGCTATCATTGGAGAGATGATCGGAATCTCGGTAGAATGTCAAACGACCGCTCTCTAGGCGATTTTCTCCTGGAGGGAAGTCAATGATTGTGTGAGTGACTTTGCGTAGCACTCATTCCTTTGTGTGTGAAACGAACGAAAGCAGAATGTAGAAATCAGGTTGTCGTGGTGAAGACGATTGGAGTGCTCTGTCAGCTATCACAAAAAAAAGTCGAAATTTCGCAAGCCCTGCCTACAACTTTGCCGAAGACACCAAATCGATCAAAAAATTCCTTCAAAAGATACAGATTTTTGAATTTTCATAAATCATTTTTGTATGGACAGCTGCCAAATTTGTATGGAAATTTTTATGGACAAACTAATGATGCAAAATGGCTTCTTTGGGCATACCGAAGGCACCAAAAAAGTTTCAGCCGGATTAAAAAATACAAAAATTAAAATTCAACAAAAGATCGATTTCGTAGAGAACTGCTCATGGACAACTTGATGAAGCATGTTTTAAGGCATAAGGAATGGACGACCAATGTTTATTTTTTTTTTAAGGTTGCGAAATGTCCTGCATAGAAAAAAAATTCTTCATAAAAATTTATTTTTAAGTGAAAAAAGTGCAATTGAGAACTTTCCATTGACATTGCTACTCTTCAAACAGATTCTTGATCTTCCGTTCCTCGATAGTAGCTTAAATATGGAATTCCTAAAAAAAAATGGAGAGTCGAATGCGTTATGAAAACGTGAAAAGGTGACCTTAATCGATAAAATTTCGCACAATTTTGAAACATAAAAGTTTAACAAGATTGATCAAACGTCAACATACCTATCACATGTTTTGCAATAACAAAACACACAACCCACAAGAAGAACATCGTTTTATTATATCAGAGAGTCGGTGCGCGTTATCTCGCAATGACTCCGGAGACCCAGGTAAGTAGAGTAGAGTAGTAGCCAACAACCTTCGATAAGTGGCCGACGGCGCGGCGGTCGGTCGGTGGTCAAAACAAACATCGTGCCGTGGGCGTCACGTTTCGGTCATTTGATGTGATCGTTTTACGATAGCGGTCCAGTCACATCCACAACACCGATACAAGTTATGTGTCAACTTGTATTGGTGTTTATGGAAATTGCTCATAATTGCGACGCAAATTTAGATTGTTTGTTTGTTCTGTTTTCGGACAATTTCGAGCAATACACCATCGATAAATATTTACCTTAACTGATATCGAAAATTGGCGAATTTATCCAAGAGATAGCATAACCTTAGAAGGAAGGAATGTTTGTGCAAAATTTTGCTTGAGATAAGAGATAATTTCAACCTCAGAAGAAGCGGCTATCTTCAGTTCAATCCCTAATACAATAGAGGCTGAAATTGCCCTCTCCTGATAAGCCAATGTGGCCAATCTAGGAGATAAACATGAAAGGCGAAACCCAACCGAACCAGCAAACGGTAGTACTGTGTGCGTGTACTCATGATGAGGAATGATAATGAACCTCTAATTCATGCTGAAGGTTTGCTGAAGTAGATTGGGTCAAATATCTTTAAGATTATGTTACGACATTTGTCATCCCTCAAAACAAACAATCCAACTACGAAACAATAGTTTCGAGTGGTTCCAGTCATGTTTTTCCACAGTTTCAATTCTTCCCCGAACTTGTAAATTGTTATCAATTTATAAAAACGACCATAACCAACATTGTAGCAATACCTCACCCCCAAGTGGTCGAAGTATATTTTCCTGATTGTTTCTGAATCACCCAGATAGTACCTACAGTAAGTAATTCGTTCAACTTTTCCTCCCTCCTCCGTACGGCTTATGGCTGTCGTCGGGCAATCAATACGGGTAGTTGGGGAAAAGATAAAGCTTCTCGAAGGTCGTCGATAGATTTTACTCGCGCGAAGTGATGATTCATCACTGTGATTGAATCACGAATCTGCGCTTAAATTGTGGCAAAATTAGCAAACATTCTTGGACATTCCGCGCGCCAAAACAGTCCCATTGGCCATCGTTTTAGTTATTTGCATGTCCCAGAACAGCAGCGCGCTAGGGATATTGATATTGCGGTACGCATAAAAAACAACGACCGCCACTACAACCATCAGAATGACGCAGCGCGTTCGCTGAATAGAATATAAACAGAAGAAAAAAGCAGCTCGCGTAAAGTGCGAAAAACTAGATTCATAAACAACCTTAACTTACATTATTACTATACCGACTACTACACTGAGTGTGTACACACAGCAAGGGTCGTTTTCCCCAATGGTACTCTCGGTTAGCAGTGTGGTATTAGTTTAGTATGGCTGGATCAGGTTCAGGGGTTGATAATGTTTACTAGCGAAGCGATTGAGTGGATATTTATGGGCAGAAAAAGCAAGGAAGTACAAATTGCTCATTTTGTATTCTTTTATTTTTGTCACATTGTCATGTGATGTCAGTTTAATTCTGTCAGAGAGTAATATCAAGAATAATATACAACATCTAACTTCAAATGTTTGAGTAATTCTACCTTTACTTGCCTGATCAATTGACTAATCACTTCAAAATAAGCATCTTTCGTTTCCCACTTAGAGCTGAATTGTATGGGTGTAATGTGCCTAAATCTTGAATATGAGCTGGAAGACTTCCATCATTGCCATGATTTTTAGTTAAAAGATATATCGCTATCAATATTTTGAAATAAAAATCCTTCAACAAGTTGTTCAGATTAGTACCCTACATATGTTGATACATTTTGGTAACAATTAGCCCATTTCTTGTAAAGTTATGGAAATATAGAACGTCAATGATTGTACCACAAAGACATATATTTCTGGAGATTTTTTTTTTGAAAAGGTCAAATTAACCAAATTTCCTGTTTTTAGCTTTTTGGGTGTTTTTGAAACCGCCTTGAGTCAGGGGTACACCCAAAAAGCGAAAACTTAAAATTTGGTTTATTGGACATTTTCAAAAAAAAAAAACTCCAGATTTTTTTAAACACGTTTGATTTAGATAAAAAAAATCCAAGAAGGCAACTACCGGCACATGCTGTTATATTTTGGAACAAAAATTCGTTAATTTGAAGTCAATGAAGAGCATTTTAGAGTGACGATCAATTTTCTTCGAAAAATTATTAACGGCTCCACCTTAAACATAAACTCGAGCATCCCAAGCCAACCCGAGCAGCCGGAAATAACAAGGGAATAACAATTTTTGATATTTGAAAAAACTAGACCAATAACATTATATGTTGTTTATAACCAGATTTGTTATTCGTCGTTATGACGTTTTTGTTATTTGATTGTTATTGAAATAACAGACTAATAACATTTTCGGTTATTCTTCGAACAAATTTTTGTTATTTCTTTTTTGTTATTTTAACAACTAATCCGTTCATCCCAATAACAGTTCTGGAGTGGAGGTATTCTTCCATAGCAAAAAATGTTTTTCCAATGTTGTTTTGGCTTACAACCAATAACAAATTTTGTTATGAGCATGAGCATGAGCATGAGCATGGTTGACTGCCAATGAGCTGCTACTCCGTTATTGACAGATCAGCTGAAGTTAAACAATGAATCAAAAATGATCAGTGGGAGCCAACCATCCGTTCACTGTTTAACCCCTGAAGACCCGACTTTATTAGTCAATACCGGCGCCCTCCCAAGAAGCCTGCAGTTCAACGAAAGGGAGGAATATTAGTCCGATAGTTGAAGTTGCAGACTCACCAAGCACATAGTTTTTCGCTATATACTTGTTGATACCGCTTGAGACCGTTGAATCCACAGCATCTCCTTCAAGCATCACGTGATTATTTTTTTTGTTGGGTTAGTGGGATAAGGTATTAGCTTTTCGATGCCTCCCGAGCTACGACGCTATGGGGAGGACTTTCATAACAGACCCGTCGGCGAGCCTTCCGAGCAACGATGCTATGGGAAGGTCTTTCTAATTAGCACACCAAAACACTCGCGCACAGGTATTTAAATACTGAATAAATGTAATTTTTCATCACGATTACCCAGACGACATTGATGATAAAGGAAGGACTTTTCTACAGTCATTTACAGTAATACTTAAACTTATTTTAATGCAACAATTCACACGACGTCGTGCCTCCCGATCAACGATGATGTAGGAAGGACTTGAGCAAGCCAATCAGGATGAAACACGAAATAAAATTCTTTTCTTTTCACACACAATGCCACATAATTGACCGCGCGTCACCACCCAACTAATTGAACTGATTTTCTTCTGCTTGTGGGCAAGCCAATCAGGATGAAACACGAAATAAAATTCTTTTCTTTTCACACACAATGCCACATAATTGACCGCGCGTCACCACCCTACTAATTGAACTCACCAATAACAAATTTTGTTATGATAACATAAACTGTTATTCGTTTTCGTTTTACGGAGCAAGGTGGGGGACGCGGCCTCAAGTCAATCCAAGTCCGGTTTCTTGTGGAAAAAAGGGTAGAGGCCGAACTAGTATTGCATACAAAATGAACACCACCGGAAGATATAGGGGATCGGGAGGGGGAAGGTGAAAGAAAATTAGTGTAGATGTGAGAAGTAAGAACTTGGATGACTTGAGCAGTTACGGTAATCTAAGTTTAACACTGAATAAAAGAAATCTGAAATTATGATCCAAAGTAAATTATGAGTTAATTAAATAAGAAAATGTAACTAATCGCAGATTTATACAAAGAAAACCTATGATGTATTTCAAGTTTGAAGGAAATTAAAAAAAAAATACTGGAAAACAAAAGATGAAAACTAACTTGTCTAGGGAATATAAATCTTGAGCACTTTTTTCTGGGCCCCGTCTTGTCGCGTCCGTCAGTTGTCTTGTCGTACATTACAGCTAGAAGCAGATCTGCTAATGAAATAGTACACTCCGACCAGTTCAACTGATCATTTAAGTCCAATTATTCATTTACGGAAAACTAATTAACTTGAATCAACAACCTAAACTAAACTGTCTTAAAGTAACTTGAATCTCAAATCCCCGAAATTTTAATTGCAAAGCCAAACATTCCTTCACCTTGTTTTTAAACCTGACTTACGAAACTATTGGCACTACGCCCCCCGGGGCATGGCCTTCCTCTAACGTGGGATTTCTGCTCCAGCACCTCTGACGAGACAGGAGAAACCGGGACCGACGTTTTACTTCACCATCCGATAGAAGCTCAGTGGATAAGGCGGGAATCGAACCCGCGTCTCATAGCATCATCGGGATCGGCAGCCGAAGCCGCTACCCCTGCGCCACGAGACCCACCACTTTTTTAAACCTGACTTGCCGCTTCCAAAACCAATAACCAATAAATGAACAGTTCATACTTTACAAGTTGAATACTCTTCATCAAGAAGACTATTTTGTGCCTTCCATTTCATTAGGGCACAGAAGCTCTGCAAACAAGAGTGTATCCCTATCATACCTAATATAAACTGTGATTTGAGTGAAAGAGATGAACTCCTGTTCACAAAACCCTTGTGTCCCTTTGAAATGTTAGGCTCCATTTGATCGTCGAAACTCCAGTAAATCCTCGATTCGCAACATTGGTCGATACAACCATAATCCATACCACCAAAAATTAGTTCAACAGATTAACGAAATTTGTCTGATATCATTCCATTATTGATTGATCGAGACTCTATAGATGTTTTGACAATTCCGAATGGTTAGTACACAGTAAAAAAAAACATGGTAAAATTACATCTAAAAAGGGGTACATCTTTTATGTCAGAAAAAAGCTTTAATTTTACCTCTAATAATGTGTAAATTTACATCTGGCAGACGCTAGAAAAAAAAAATATCTGTAATCCTTAAAAAATATCAAACTGGCGATAGTTATATCTAGCTTACTAAGTCCGCGCCCCAACCCGCACGGCCAACTCGCCGCTGTGAAAACTTGATGATCAAAGCCGATGTACCTCTATGTTCACAGTAAAAAATAATGTAAATTTGGAAGCTGTAATTTTGGAAGGTTGAATATTACCTCTTTTACGATGTAATTTTACCTCAATTTAGACTGAAAAAGTGGCATTACACCAGAAAAATGGTAAAATTACACATTTCCAGAGGTAAAATTACACCTTTTTTCTGACATAAAAGATGTACCCCTTCCCAGATGTAATATTACCATGATTTTTTTTTTCTGTGTACCGTATATGCAGTAAATACAGTATACAATGTACGGAACACATAGAGGTACATTGGCTTTGATCGTCTGGTTTTCACAGCGGCGAGTTGGCCGTGTGGGTTGGGGCGCGGACTTAGTAAGCTAGATATAACTATCGCCGGATTGATATTTTTTTTATTTTTTTTAGGATTACAGATATTTTTTCCTAGCGTCTGCCAGATGTAAATTTACACATTATTAGAGGTAAAATTAAAGCTTTTTTCTGACATAAAAGATGTACCCCTTTTTAGATGTAATTTTACCATGTTTTTTTTTTTACTGTGTATATCACTTAAATTGTAATCAGAGATTCTGATAGCATCACTTAACTCGTTTACACAGAACTGTCGGCCGGAATTATTAAACAATCTAAAGTTACAAAAAAAAACTAGCTATTCTGAGTGCCTTGCAAAAAACTTATTTATTAAAATACCAGATCCTAACCTAACATCATTAAGATAAGAAAAAAATAAATTATTTAATATAATCCCACAATGCCTAGAAGAGACCTCTCTTACTGTTGTGCGTAAGCGTTGCTTTGCTTTATGAATTTCTACCTAAGCTAACGATGTATCAAAAAGATTTAAACCTGTTCCTATACTAGATTTTATAAACAAGAATATTGAGATGCAAATAAAAAAATCAATTTCTTGCAATTTTATTTACTACAAAAGTTGTGATTTCTATCAAGACAAGTATATAAATATAAAATAAATGTGTGATATATATCAACTTCGGAAACCATCTTTGCAAATAGCCCAGGAACGACGGCAACGTGTGGCTCCATCTCCAGGGGTTATGATAACATAAACTGTTATTAAACCCTTATGCAAAAATGGATTTTTCAAGAAGATTCCATAATACCTTCTGTTATTTTAAAACAGTATTTGTTATTGAAATGGCATGAATTTTGTTATTACCGTCTGCCCGGGAAGTGCATTTTCTATACGATTTTTAGTATGGGTTAAATCACTCTTTTCAGTTCAAATCAAATCAAATTATTATCCTACAGCATTGCCTTGGCGTTCTCGATTGCGAGATTCCTACTCGAAACTAGGTGTCCGAAGGCTTGATTGTTGAGGCAATTGCAAACCTCTTTTTACACCTTAGCTTCCATCCACCCCGGGATTCGAACTGACGACCTTTGGATTGTTAGTCCAACGGCCTACAAGCGACTCCACCGAGGCAGGACCCAGGGAGACGACTCCTGCACCTGACCTGGACTGAGCTAACGACCTAACCACTAGGTTAGACCGGGACCAACATTTACTTCCTTGTCCGACGGAAGGCGTGATCAGACAAATCTCGTCTCAAAATTTGCCACCGGGACCTTCTGGGATCAAACCCAGGACGACTGGTGAGAGGCAACCACGCTTACCCCTACACCACGGTCCCTCTTTTCAGTTATGGCATTTATTTTTTTGTTGGCTAATTTTGCGATTAATGTTGATCTTGCGAACATTTCGGTATGCAGTCCAGATTCGAATATGTAAAGTTTGATTATTCGAAGGTTTGTCTGGTTTGTAGGGTTTGTATGTTTGTATGTATGCTCGAAAATCAATAAGAACACAACGAAAAAATAATTGTTTGTGATTCGTATATCCGAAGTGCAAAATTGTAATCAACATTTTCTGATCAAGCACGATCAGAGGAAATATACTCATTTTAATTAAGCGATCGTGTTTGAATGATGCTGGATAATAGAAAGCGCAGTTCTCTCAGATTTCGGTCATTCGATTTTTTTTGTATTATTTAATCCGACTGAAACTTTTTTGGTGCCTTCAATATTCCCAAAGAAGCCATTTTGCATCATTAGTTTGTCCATATAATTTTCCATACAAATTTGGCAGCTGGCCATACAAAAACGATGTATGAAAATTCAAAAATTTGTATCTTTTGAAGGATTTTTTTGGATCTATTTGGTGTCTTTGGCAAAGTTGTAGGTAAGGATATAGACTACAAAAAAAGATACACGGTAAAAAAATTGTGATTTTTTATTTAACCTTTTGTCACTAAAACTTGATTTGCAAAAAAACACTATTTTTTTATATGTTTTAGAGGACATTAAATGCCAACTTTTCAGAAATTTCCAGGTTGTGCAAAAAATCTTTGACCGAGTTATGAATTTTTCAACCAATACTGATTTTTTCAAAAAATCGAAATATTGGTCGCAAAAAATTTTCAACTTCATTTTTCGATGTAAAATCAAATTTGCAATCAAAAAGTACTGTAGGTTCAAGTTAATGCCATTTTTAGGTAACTTTTTTTGAAAGTAGTGTCAGTTTTTCATTTTTTTTTAATTAGTCCACATGTTTGCCCACTTTTGAAAAATATATTTCTGTAAAGCTGAGAAAATTCTCAATATTTTGCTTTTTTGAACCCTATTGATACGACCCTTAGTTGCTGAGATTTTACCATGCAAGTGTTTAAAAACAGGAAAATTGATTTTTTTCTAAGTCTCATCCGAACAACCCACCGTTTTCTAATGTCTATATCTCAGCAGCTAATGGTCCGATTTATGTTAATGTTAAAATATATGAAACATTCATAAATTTTTCCGATGTTTTCGAAAAAAATATTTTCAAAATTTTTAAACCAAGAATGATATTTCAAAAGGGCGTAATATTGAAAACTTGGAGGGTACGTTCATCTATCGATAGTTAACAGAAATCCCAAGTTTGGTGCTAATTGGACCATCCCTCTATTTTTGGCACCGTCCTCTTTATTGACGATTTTCTAAAAAACTTTTCTTTAATTTAATCATAACTTTGCAAAATTCAGTTTTGACCAACTCCTTATATTTTTATTTGTTTATTTTATCGCCCTCGTGTTCCTCGGACAAAAAGCGCAAAATCAAACTTTTTTCAGTAAAATCGCTGTATCTCGCCAATAGTTCATTTTATTTTGAGGTCTACATTTATTATTAAGTAAAATTGTCCGAGGAACACGATGGCGATAAAATAAAACAAATAAAAATATAAGGAATTGGTCAAAACTGAATTTTAATGCTCAAAACGTTAAAATATAATATTAGTGGGCATTAAAGGGTTAAAATATTATTTTTGTCGAATTCCTTGGACAATTTTCTATAAAATGCAACATGTAGAAAGTCTTTTGCTCAAGTATTTGCAATGTAATGATTAAAAAAAAAGTTTTTAGAAAATCGTCAAAAAAGAGGGCGGTGCCAAAAATAGAGGGATGGTCCAATCCGTTTGGTCCAAATCGGTGAAGGTCGAGTCCAAAAGTGTACTCAGTTGACCTGGAATGATCCATATACAGATTTTCGAAAATTCACGTACCATTTTTGTATGGACAGTTGCCAAAGTTGTTAGAAGCCTTATACGGGCAAATTAAAGGCACAAAATTGTATTTTTTGGACATAACAAACTTTTAAGTGATTAAATGCAGACAAACTCTTACTTGGTCTACTGCATTCTTCTTCGATTTAAGGGATACAATGCGATTACACTGTTTTAATATTAAGAGTCGACTTACACTTAACCCCTCCTGGTCAATATCAGATGCAGTCTTGTAATTTTACCACCCCCTTCTCCAACAACAAGGGACAGACAAAGATTATTGACGAAAATAGGAGGGTCAGGTTTGGGTGGGTGTTCCTCTCTTACATCCAACTAGAACAACCGTAGTGTACAAACACAAAGACTTTGCTTCTTACCTCGCTTGACGGCATCCTCGTAGCTGATGCAGCACGGCTTCGAATCCTTTGCTCCCATTTTTTTTTGTTGCTCTTCTTCTTTTTGGTCTTGGAGGTAGCTTTTTCTTCCCACTAGATGTCCTTGCCGTCTGAAGACGCGTTCTTCTTCTCCGCGTTGAACTTGTTGTTGTTCTTCGTGAAAAAACACACACACACAGTTCAGCAGGTCTCCAGCTCCATTCACGGGGATGTCCTCCTCGGCGAGTGGTATTTCTGCTGAGTCACTACGTCACTATTGCTGCTGCTCTTCGGGTGCAGCTCACCATGTTCGTATCATCTTTTACATCTGTTCAGGACCGCGCACAGTTTAGTTACTTTGTGTGACACACTACAGCGAGATATATTAGTTGGTGTGTAGTGTGTTTTATTAGCTGGTCGCGGCGTCGAAGCACAACAACAACACGGTGACGCAAGTGGCACCCATTATTATCATCACTATATTAGTTTGTGAAGTTTTTCATGTTTGTTTGCTTTTTCTTCTTGTCTTCCTGTCTGGAGAATAAGATATCGACACTTTGTTTAGCAGAGTTTGCAATCACCGCCACCCATTGAGGTTTCCGTTACGGGGTTGTGTTGTTCCCTGGCCGCGATTTCGCGATTAATGTGGTCAGTTCTGAGGTTGATTTATATATTTGCACTAGAGACTGGGATTAACATGACAATGTCATGGAAAACGTACATTTGATACCCAAAACACAAAAAATATGTTACTTTAGTGAAAATCCAAAATTAACAAAAATTACTTACAGGTAGAGGGTGACGAGCGGGAATTCCCGGGAAATTGAGCATTTTTGGACCTCTCGATTCCCGAAAAATTCGGTCGAGCCTCCCGGGAAATTTTATACTTATAAATATCAAAGCAAAATTATATAAACTCATCAGAATATTATTTAAAAACTCTAAATTGATTAGAACATTGGAAGTTCGATGTTCGATGTCCAAATTAGAATAAACCAATGCTTCTCTGATCTTCTTATTCAGAAAGTTTTAACTTATCAAAATACCAACAACTATAATTGAGAGAAGCCAAAAAAATTGTACCTCAAAATTTATCTTGAAGCATACTTAGGAGTTGCACTCCAGAAATGAATTCTAAAGTTTTTTTAAAATTATATTGATTTATTATTTATAAGGAGGAAAAGCTGTTTCAAAATAAGTTCAATTTCCATATCCTCTCTCGAGCATTGCAATCCAAATCATCTTTTTTTTTAATTCTAAGCCCCTAGGGTGATTTCGATGTAATTAAATGTCACTTAATTGATTGAAAAGAAACAATATTATTAAATTTCCTTTTAAATTATTGCCACTATTGGCATAGAAAAGGGTCCAAATTCAACCAAATTCAACTCTCGATTCCCGGGAAATTGAAAATCTCGAGAATCGTCACCCTCTAGGGACCATCCATAAACTACGTGGACACTTTAGGAGGGGGGGGCAGATTCCCAAAAAAGTGTCCACGTGGTTTATGGATGGTCCCCTACTTACAGTTGAGCATAAAATTAATCTACTACACTTTTCTGTAGGCATTTGTACACTCGATTAGAAACATTTCTCAAAAGATTATTCATCAAAACAATGATTTTTGGGAAAGAGGGTATGCAATTCAATCAGAAAATTTCTAAAACTTTAAAAAAAACTTAATAATTTTTGACCTGGGTGATGAATAGAGAGAATGCGTAACGTGATTTTCGAATGATCCCACTTTGTTTAGATCTACAAAGTGTTCAAGCACAAGCATGGCTTTTTTCTTATTGGTAAATGAGTTGTTTTTAAATTAGTAGTATGTATTTTACTTTGTCTAGTTTTTGACATTTTTTGCTAGAAATTTGTCGCGTTTCGATCGGTTAGAAGAGATTTTTCTTTTTTACGGGTGACGAAGAACTGCAGCGAGAGCGTCAATCTTCGAAGTCGCAGATAAATTCCCATGCTGATTTTGGAATCATGCAGCTCTTCTTGGTCCAGCGAAAAAACATCGCTAATTCTACCGAAGCTGATCCAACAAGCAGAGAAGATTATCACTAAACCAGGGTTTCAAACGGAATCAAACAATAAAGACAGTTTTTTGATGGATACAACCGCATCAACTCTATAAACAACTTCCATTAATAATTAGCAAAAAAATGACGATCTCGCCTTCAACTTTCTTAAGATTTCTTGACTCAAAGCCCTCAAAAGCCACACATTTTTCATTGTAGCAAAAAAAAAACAATTTTTAATGATCAATAACAATACTCTATACTTTTGGTGAACAGTAAAATGGTTCCACTTTGACAGTTAAAAATTGAGGCCGTTGCGAACTATTCTAGCACCCAGTTTTTGACAAAGAACTTCAAAAATTTTTAACGAAGCGGAAAGGTTACGTGACGAATTTGCCCTTCTATTGATGAACGCTGGTTGGTTGAACTAACGTTTCCCAATCACTCGATCGAGAGACGTGAGAATAATGTAGGGGAACATGAATGACAGCCTAAATAAAGTGTTTTTGACTATGACTAAAGTAAAAAATAGCCCAAATTAAAGTGAGTAAGCAAAATGTTGATTCAATAGCGGAAAACGGCAAAAGTGATGAGAATTGATCGAACGACTTAGTGTGATTAAAATGGGTATATTTCCCTTATCTTTGAAAACATTGAAATAGCACGATTATGCACCATTCTAATCAGAAATTTGCCAGAATTTCAACAAGCATCTTGCCAAGTTTTTTGTCATACTAGTCATGTCTAACCACCTGCACCACCGTGCATCAGGATTTTTTGGTATTATAATAAGTATTGATATCATTTGAACCATAAATCAAAACATTAAAAATAGAAAAAAAACGATTTTTTTTCTGGGACCATCCATAAACCACGAGGGCACAGTGGTCGGAAACGCAAATTTAGCAGGAATAATTTATTTCCGCTTCAGGGATGCATTTTCGAGCTTCGGTGTCTAAGAAGCATTTGTTAAAAATGAAATTTTACATTTTTTGGTCAGAACGATATTAGGGTGGTCCAACAATTACTAATATTTTCAAAAACTATCTTCGCTTCTAGATGAGATAGAGGTATACTTTCTTCAACAGTATTGTAGTACTAGCCATTTCAAACAACTTTGTCGAAGACACCAAATCTCTATCTCTTAATCTGATCATTCTACAGCATTTTATATGAAAAACAGTAGGGTGGCCCATCAATAAAGTGTTTTTATTGCGTATCTTTTTTGTATTATTTTTGGCAATTTTGGTGTCTTCGGGACATATTTAGAGCATAAAAATACGCGTCTTTTGAACTGTCAACGAAGTCGCTAGGTCATTTTGGTAAAAAGTTACAGCGTTTTTAAAGTTTTTAATAGGCCTTTTTCAAATGTTTGTATCTTTTCGAGGGGGACACAAAAAAATACGCTCCGCGGTGCATCTGAAAGCTCAAAACTTCTTCTTTAATATGAATATAACTTCTCAAAAGGTTTTTTCTTAAACTCAAGTTACAGCGATTTAAAAATGGTCATTTTATGAGATTTTGTACCATGCTCTATGAGGAAATTTACATGAATATCGCATTAATCAGTATCAAAACTGCTCTCAGTGAGCTCAAATGCAGGTAAAATGCAGGACAAACGTGGTCGAACCTGGTTTTATTGCAACTAAGGTGGTCTTAGATGAACTAGGGTGGTTCATATTCGTTCACTCTTATTTTTTTTAAATCGCATAGAAAGAAAAATTAAAGAAAAAAAACAGTTGAAATTTAAATGCATAACCTGTTTTAAATAGTTGACGGAGATTTTAAAAAATAGTTTCAGGGAAAAATGCACACTTTAGAAATTGATCTTAGAAGTTGATTGAAGTTGATTTCCGCGTATTTTTATGCTCTAAATATGTCCTGAAGACACCAAAAATGCCAAAAATAATACAAAAAAGATACGCAATAACACTTTTTTGATGGGCCACCCTACTGCTTTTCATATAAAATGCTGTAGAATGATCAGATTAAGAGATAGAGATTTGGTGTCTTCGACAAAGTTGTTTGAAATGGCTAGTACTACAATACTGTTGAAGAAAGTATACCTCTATTTCATCTAGAAGCGAAGATAGTTTTTGAAAATATTAGTAATTGTTGGACCACCCTAATATCATTTTGACCAAAGGATGTAGAATTTCATTTTTAACAAATGCTTCTTAGACACCGAAGCTCGAAAATGCATCCCTGAAGCGGAAATAAATTATTCCTGTTAAATTTGCGTTTCCGACCACTGTGGAGGGGAAGGGGGGTTTCGCCTTTGCTAGTGCTGAAGCCTTAATCTTGATTATGAGAAAAAAAATTTGAACAACCCTAGCCAAATATGTCAACAACTAGTTTATTTAACATTATTCAGACGTGCTAATTTAATTCAGAGCAGCCCATACTTTCAGTAAAGTCAATGTTTGCATTTTACCACGAACATTGAATGTTTTTAAATCTATCGAAATTTTATGTCTGATTTTATGTAAACAGTGATGTTGAGTTACGCTCGTTTCGAATGTTATTTGCTGTTATTATAGTTTTATTTAAAATCGCTAGCAAGTTCGGTCATATCTCGGATTTCGTTCCACTTTAAGGGGTTACATTAGGATGTAACAAAAATGACTTTTTGGCGGGCATTCGAGGGTTTGTTCCGGTGGACGTATTGAGCTCAAATCCAAAATATGAGCTTAATTGGGTGTAACAGGAGCTGGCGCTTTGCATTTGAATTATAAATGGGATTTAACCCAGCCCCGGCAAAAAAGATATGCGTCACGCCTAGCGACGCCCTAGACGCCATTTTATTTTCCTGGGGTCAATTTTTTGAAAAAAAAAATACCAAAATTTGAAGGTCTGTACCGAGCTCCAGAGTGCTCCAAACTTTAATGTTATGTATACCAAAAGATGCGAATGGATCTGGCCTACGCGCCAATGATGTTGAAAATAAACGCTTTAGTGGCCAAAATGCCTCAAGAAGCGACATTTTTGAAAAATCTTTTTTTTAAGGGATAAATCCCATTTAAAATTTAAATGCGCAAAGAGTAGAGCAACTTTTTGTGAACATTTCTGTTTATTTTCACTTTAACTAAAAGTTATTCTATTCTTTTTACGAGCATTTGAAAAAAATATTTCCAAAATGTATTCTTATCAAACGAATGCATTAGGCCGCGCCTATTTTCATATTTTCAGCTTAGTTTTTTTTTACTTCCAGCGCTCTTTTGGGTCTGCTTAGTGCTGCCAAAATTGATGAAATTTTAAGCGAACACTCACGGAACGCTACTTTATAGAGAAAATTTCCTAGCATCACTGGCTCACTCCAACAGGCGCTGCTGGTGGTTTTGGTGGCCACTCTTTGTTCTTTATTTGCCTTCGCTTCTCGCTCGTTTTTCTTCAGCCTTCGATTGGAATGGGTCGTAACGTCAAAAGACTTAGCGCGTTTGTTTTTTTGATGGCGCTTGCTAATTATTTACATGTTTCGGGATTATTTTCAAGTTCAAGTTTCAAGTTAATTTTGTCAATAGTTAAAACATATATTTTAATGTCCTAAAAACAAAACCCGACCTCTGACATTTTTGTCGATTTACATGTATGTAATAACCTTTTATTTGATATTTGACTCACAATGTATTTGAAAACCATTCAAAAGTTGTTTTACAATATTATAGTTTTTTCTTTTGTTTTTCTTACAAAAAAGAAAGGTTTAAGATTAGCATTTGGAATTGACAGTACAGTCCAGACTCGATTATCCGAAGGCCTTGGCAAAATTTCACTTCGGATAATTGAATCACGAAAAAATAAATGTTTTTTTTTTTTGTTATCTTATTTTTAATTGTCGAGCTTGAGTGTGACCTCTAAACTACTTTAAAGGGATTTAGAATCCGAGATGGTGCACGCAGAAAAATAAGGCATATTTGAATCAACAAAAGTCAAAGTAGTTATGTCACAGACATAACCGGAATGGCGTAGACTACGTAAAGTTTTGATATGTGAATCATTTCTTAATTTTGATGAATTAGCTAGACACTTGAAATACATTAACGGAATAAGATCGTGAATGCGATCGGTAAATTCAGTCGGACCGTGTACGTACCGGTTGTTGAAACAGAATTTATATACGATTCGAATTGACTTTTACTAGAAAGAGATGGCAAATCTAATGCGAACAAAACCGCAGCTACCATGTAAACATACTTTGAATGTGTTGATAAATCTTTGACTAGACAACATCGAATGGAGGAAGGAAAGAGAAGAACGAAAAACGATTTTTTCGCGAACCGAGTGAATGTTTGGTAGCAGAATAAGGGGGAGGGCAGCCTCAGAAAGCTGTGCAATCCGTCACCCCCGAAGTAAATCGTGTCAATTCAATTAGAGGGAAGGAAGATATAAGCGTTTGACGGATGACGCAGTATTCCAGGGCCTTCGGCCCGGGTTTTTAGGAGTTGGGGGCGAGCAGCCTCAGAAAGCTGTGCAGACCGTCGCCCCGAAAACCAAAATTTGTTCCTGAAATATAAACTGTAATTATTCATTGCGCTGCCTCGCCCCGGGTGGGACGAGGGATGGGAAGTGAGGGAACTCCGAAGAGTTGGAAAGTTTAACAACTAGAATATGGAAGTTTCACAACCACGGCTTGACCCACGAGAGGCAACTTTTCGGCGAGAAGGAGCAAGCGCGCGCCCCATCTTGTTGCTGAGCGCGCGTTCTTATATATGATTCCGGTCTGCTACTTCCCCTCCTTTTTCGCGACCGACACTCGGTCGCGTTGCTCGGATGATTTTCCCCTCAAAATAGGTACTTGACATTCCCGTCCGTGAGTGGGAAGCGCTCATTTTGCTTGCAAAATCTCTGCTTTTTGAAAACATTTTAAAACATTCAATTGTTTCAATAGTAAAACTATTTTGCCAACAATGAAAGTTTTATAGCAAATTGCTGAATAATTTTCGAATCGAATGGAACCAAAATCGTGCCGATTCGATTTGAGGGAAGGAAGATATAAGCGATTGACGGATGACGCAATATTCCAGGGCCTTCGGCCCGGGTTTTTTGGAATGACACCCCAGTACCTTCGACAAAGACGTAAGTCTACGTCAAAACATTTTGTTGATTTGAAAATCAAGATTTTTGTTGAATCAACGCTAAACGTCAATGCAACTTTTTCAAAAGAACAACAGATTTTTGTGGAATTGAGAAAATTCAAGGTTTGTTTCAACGCGAAATCGGCGTTGATTATATTCAACAAAAATTTTGATGAAACAAACCTTGTACAGGCTAATTCTACAAAACATTTTTCTGTGTGTGGTTAAAATGGCGGTTTTGAAGCATTGAAAATATACATTTTCTAATTTAATAGGTATTCAACAATTCAAAATCGACTTAAATTGGGCTGCTGAACTTAAATTTGATGTTAAAAGTAAGAAAATGAAAAAATAAGGAAAACTAATTCGTGATTCGATTATCCAAAGTCTCATACAAACCTTCGGATAATCGAACTTCGGATAATCGAGTCCGGACTGTATCATCAATCTTCGTTGTTCCAATATTTCTTAGCATTGGTGTCTACCCGTAGTTGCTACTCTGTTATTGACCAAGACCCCAAGAATTGCTCCGTGGACCACAGATGAAGAGTAGGAACCAATCATCACCACTTTGCAACTTTCAAATGTCCCTATCATGCTAGCCAATCACAGCGCCGGCCACGACCAGTGGTAAGACACGGGGAAGTGGATGGGAATTTTAGTCCAATACTTGAGTGATGAAGACCGCTAAATCGGCTGCGTCTTCGACAAAGTATCACGTGAGGTTTGAGGGTGTTAGTAAGATGGATGTGAAGCCAGGATTCACCGTGGTAAGTGATGCGGCCGGTCAAATCTATTTATGGTTCTTAATTCTTCGTATGTTCTTGGATTCATTTAGGAAGCTTTCCAATTCGGTTCACCATGTTTTTTTGTGGTGAATTCCTTGTCGTGTTGAAAGTTCAAAAGTTCTTCGTTGTTCCAATATTTCTTCGTGAAAAACACATCGGATATATCTTCAAAAAAAAAAATCATGGACGATTGATTTTCGATACCCTATCGATTGAGGATGACAGAACTTTTCTATCTTGAATCCGCGATTTTTGAGAATTGATTTGCCGTACAGATCACGTGATGTGGTAAAAACGTACTGATTTTTTTTGTAGAGGAATTCTGAGAGTCCGTAATACCGATCTCAGTTCTTTTGACACAATTGGGTCCTAAAATGAAGCTTAGATTGCTGATATTATTGTTTACAGCGATAAAGCTTATTTTTCTGAGTACAATGACCCTTTGTACGACCACAAAGAATTAAAAATTGATTTTTAAATCAATTTTGAAAAATTAACCTCGCGGTCCTTCTTGACAGAAGAGCTTCTACTTGACAGCTCGTTCCAAGGGGACCATAGTTGATCCATCGAAAAAATGTTGTCTTGTCAAAAAAAATTTTTGCATTAAAATGAAAAATAGTGATCAGAAATGGTTTTTAATCGTGTTTTTTACCGTTGTACATAAAAATTGGCATAGGACTTTAGTACCCAATTGAAAAGTTATATGCTGAACCCGCTGAACCTGAACCAGTTCAAGACATTTTTTTTTTATTTTATCCTTCACGGATTTGTTGGTGAGAGTTATAGGTACTGATAAATTTATTGCTATTTTCAAATTTCTTTAAAACAAACAAGTCCAATAAAAAAAAGTTAGGATGAATTGAAAAAGAAGAGGTTTTTGCCGTTCAGTGGTTTTATATGAGTTTCTAACTCATCAAAAACTTCTGAAAATCTGAATCGACTAATGTTAACGTCAATATACAATCGCATTTTTAATCTTCTATTATTATACTAAATAATTCCTCTACAGTTTTTGTTATACCAAACATCCATATCGGCTGAGTGTACGGATTTTAGATTAGTAAGAGTTAGTAGCATTCACTTGCATTCTAAGTGTTTTTTTTTTTCGTTTTATTTTAGGTGCATTTTATGACTAGAAATGCATTTAGATCAATTTAAATATCCCGGATACATACATAGGTAGAGCAAACAAACTTTTTTTTGTGTGTTATTTAAGATTAAACTCCCACAAGCGTTTTCGTTTTCGTTTTCGTTTTACGGAGCAAGGTGGGGGACGCGGCCTCAAGTCAGTCCAAGTCCGGTTTCTTGTGGAAAAAAGGGTAGTGGCCGAACTAGTATTGCATACCAAATGAACACCACCGGAAGATATAGGGATCGGGAGGGGAGGTGAAAGAAAATTAGTGTTTATGTGAGTAGTAAGAACTTGGATGATTTGAGCAGTTACGGTAATCTAAGTTTAACACTGAATAAAGAAAATCTGAAATTGTGATTCAAAGTAAGAAGGCCCGGAATAAATTAAATTATTAGTTAATTAAATAAGAAAATGTAACTAATCGGAGATCTATACAAAAGAAACCTATGATGTATTCCAAATTTAAAGGAAATAAAAATACTAGAGAAAAAAGATGAAAACTAACTGCCGATCTGTCACGTCCGTCAATAGTCTTGTCGTACATTACAACTAGAAACAGATCTGCCAATGAAATGTTACACTTCGTTCAAATCAACTAATCATTTAAGTCCAATTATTCATCTACGGAAAACTATCTAACTTTAATCAACAACCTAAACTAAACTGTCTGAAAGTAAATTTAATCTCAAATCCCCGAATGTTTTATTATAACGCCAAATAAGGTAAAGGATCTTGTTTTTAAACCAGTCTTGCCGCTTCCAAAAACCAATAAACATAAATGAACAGTTCATAAGTTGAACACTAGTAATTAAGACGACTATTTCATGCCATTCATTTCATTAGGGCATAGAGCTTTGCAAACAAGAGTGCATCTCTATTATACCTTATGTAAACTGTCATTTGAGTGAAGGAGACACACTCCTGTTCACAAAACCCATGCGCCCTTTTGAAATGTTAGGCTTCATTTGATCGTCAAGGCTCCAGTAGACCCTCGATTCGCAACAATGGTCGATACAACCATAATCCGAAAACCGTTAGTTCAACAGATTAACGAATTTTGTCCGATATCATCGCACTATTGATTGACCGAGACTCTATGGAAATTTTGACATATCAAAATGATACGTAATAATTTTTTTTTTTAAATAAATTTCAAAATCTATTCTATCCTACAATGCCTAGAAGAGGCCTCTGTTTCTGTTGTGAGTAAGCGCTGGTTTCAGAGTTCATTTTTCAATTTAAAAGGGGTGGGAGACGACTAATTTGCTTCATGAACTCCTACTCGGCTTTGGGACCACCTCTTAAGACACTGATGGCTCCTAGCTAGGAATTAAACCTAGACACAGCGTCGAGGCCCGCTTCGCATGGCAAAAATGTTGGCTGGGGGGAAGTGATATTATCACGAAATTTTATTTTAAAGCCAACATTGCTAACGGCGTCGAGGTCCTTACTCATGCCCAAGGAAGATTAAACTCCCACAAGCGTTTTAAAGTTAAATAACCCGACATCCCTTCTCTTTGTTGGTTCCCCGAAAAAAGTTGTTTGATGGTTAAAGCAAATGTTTCAGCACATATTGTGCTGAATGTTCAAGAAGTGTTAAAAAGTAGTTTTACTAAAAACAACATCGATTCAAATTTCGTCTGCCTGTGTGGATCAATCGTACCGCGCACTGGACTCACAATCCAGAGGTTGCCGGTTCGAATCCCGGGGCGGACGCAAAAAATTCTAAGTGTAAATATAGGTATTCGGTGCCCTCTCCCCGTGCCCATACCTTCACACTTAGGAGACCCGGGAGGCGGAGTCTTGTCGCAAAAAGAACGATACACGCCTGTGGACCCGTTGACGAAACCGCAAGGTTTAAGAGGGCCACATTATAAGGTGTTACGTCGATTCCGTTTTCAAATTTTGTATATTCTAAAAGCCCTCATAAAACTGAGAACACATCGAAAAAAAAACTAGGCGGGACAGGTTGCGGGGTACGGGAGGTCACTCTTTATCATCGCTACCGCAGCAGCGACGGGCGACCAAGTACGAGCGCAAAAAAAAGAGCGTGAAAGAGACTGAACTACGGCGACGAACGGCAACGACGACGACACCACGGAAAAGGGGGTACACAACACAGACCACCAAGCGGAATCAGGTGATTATGCCTATACAAGTTACAAATTTCATCCAGAAGCACTGTCCATGGTTCTGCGGGAACCTACTCCTCCGGGATTTCTCAGTTTCACACCGCGGGGGTTCTTCCTGATAAGACTCTCTGGAACTGCTCCTCGGTGTGTGGTTTTGGAACTGGGACACCTGCCCAACTCTCACCCCCAGAAAGAGAACGGAAACTGTGGAATTTCCAGAGGGGGGACGACGACCACCTTCCCTCCCACTTTCCCTTCTCCTACTGCTCCAGATTGTGGTGATTCTCGCGACACAATCAATTCCGCGACGACGACGTGTAAGCCATTGTGGCCACCGCACAACTCTTCGCACAGACGTACACACACACACAATTCTTGCGACGGAATTTCGATTTTTCACCCAGTTGCTTCCGTCGGACCAAAACACTTGGCACAGGTTCCCGTTTTTCACCACCCCTCCCTGCTCGGCTGCGCTCCAGCAACGGTGGAAAATTACATTTTTGAAACCTTCGCAGAAAGAACGAACCCGGACGAACAGAAAAAGAAAAAATTCCACTATCAGGTTATTTCGCTTGCCTTCTTTTCCTTTCTTCACAGAGACGGAATAATGCACTTTGCGCTCGCCCCAATCCTTCAACACTGCTTCTCTCTCCGCGGACTTTTTTTCAAACACACACACCTTCTTCGCGACTTGTACGACGGACGACGACGGGACTTCTGACAGTTTGCGCTAAGCGGGCTGGCGATTTTCCCGTTCGTTTTTGCCCTGTTTCTGTCTCGCTTGCGCGAGTGTGTACCGTTCCAGTTTTGCCGTGTTTCTCTTCTCCACTTTTGACACTACCAGCAAGTGTTGTTGTTGTTGTTGTTGGCTGATTAGGTGGTGACATCACACGCAGGCATAGACAAGAAGAGTTTTAAGCAGTTATATTTCTACTGTTAAAATTCTTCTGAATCGTTTTCTTGGATTAAAAAAAAATGTTATTCAACGAAACGAAAGCCAACAAATACAACAACCATGGAGTCAGCTGATTTCATACGATTTCTGATCCCAAAACATCTTGGCAAATTTTTCATGAATGCTTTATCCACCTGTCTGTGGCTGTCATTTTTGTTTTTGTTTCCCCGTCTTTCGCTCGACTCCCCCTCCCCCACCACAACCACCCAGTTGTGGTGAATTTCGAGACGACCACGGGTTTTGCCTGACAGGTAAGGTAGAGCGAAAATCTGGCTGCAGGCTGAAGGTGCTTGGCAGAATGGACACTGCGAGAAAAAGTGTTTAGTCAGTTTTCTATTCTTATACTGCTCCTGATCGCATAAATTTACGGCAACGTTTCAAAAGGCATCATGTACATTTTGACACTTTCTGTGTTATTGCATATTCTGAAAGTACTCCTAATAAGCTACCTCTCTACCAAAAATGAGCAAAAGTTACATCAGTAAAGTCTATTTAATATTGATTTTTAATAATGTAACATAAACAAAAAAATCTCTGGCATCAGCAGTGCCTGTTTATATAGCTTTGTCAACCTGTCAAATCATAAAAAAAACTTCTCTTCGACTTGCAAAAAGCTCCATGTACATTCGGCGAAGAAAAACGAATCATAACAAAGCTTCCCCTCCAATGACAACAAGGTGATAAAGACGTTTGTGATTTAAAAAGAATTTATGTTTGTATGTAATATAATGTAATATAATGACGGAAATAATGTTCAAGTACCGTCATCTGGGGTGAACCGGGACTACAGTCTGAATAGGGACAGCAGTGTTTAGAGCACTTAAAGGTTTTAAATTTGGAAATGGATGTACACATTTTGTTGGTCTGAGTCTGTTCTATCCGAAACCAACCAGAAAAATCAAAATATTATGCTCTAACATGGTTAAAACTGCTGTCCCAATTCGCCCCATGTGTCCCAATTCGCCCCAGTTGACGGTATCAATAATTGCATCATTTTTCATCGTTTGTTATCATCAGAACATCTTCTTTTGCTTTTATATAAAAATGGGAATAGGGCCCTAAAGCCTAAGGGTTAAGCACTTCGAGTATACCGCATACTGTGTATGGCAGCGTACCATACGTACCATACTGCAGTTCACTGGATTCGAGGCGTTACGTTTCCAAGCTTCTTGACAGTTGTTGCCGTATCAACAAACTCAAGAGGAAATTTTGAAATTTAGAATTCTTGTTGCTGCCTTCGCACTGTTTCCAGAGTTTTTCATTCCGTTTTCATTGAACTTCTAAAGAAAGTAAGATTATTTTCATGCAAGTATTGCAGGTCGCATAGAATTTGCAAAGGTATGTTTGCGCCTCGCCTCGAAACGAGTTGTGGTGAAGGGAAGGTTTTATTTTAAAATTGATTCAAAAATCTATTTTAAATCCTTTGCGGTCGTACAAAGAGTCATTGTACTCCAAAAATTAAGCTTTATCGTTGTGAACAATTATAACAAAAATTTAGGCTTGATTTTAGTACCCAATTATGCGTAGAAGTTCAACGATGAGACAAACAGACTTGGTGTTGTTTTCAATGATTTTCTGAACGAAGTACTAGATTTTATGTGTTTTTCTGAAAGTATACGTAAAACTAATCTTAAAAATGGTAAAAAGTTAGAATCGTCCAAAACTGACATGATACAATTATGCGTAAAGCGGTATACGCACTTCGGAAGGAACCGGTCGAGAAAAAAATCAAATGGGCAGCAGCGGCAGCCCAAGCAAGTCAGAGAGGGTGAAGAAAAGCCCCAAGAAATCGCTCCCTCTCCTTTGTTCTGCTGTTCGTAAAGCTGTTTCTTGACCCCTTTCCTTCCGATCTGCATACTAGCCTTAAAACAGCAAATAAAAATCGCATTTCTTTTTGTTTTCGTCAAATCTTACATTTTTTGAAAACTAATTATTGCAAAACAGGTGAACTAGTGTGAAATGCATTTAAAACACTTATTTCATTGAAATCAAGGGGTAGGACAGAGAGTTATATTGAGAAAGTCTGAATAATTTTGAGTAACATTGAGCCACTCAAAGTTTTTCAATACTCCCAAACGACGTAACGAATTTTGACACTGACATTTAGCACAAGAGACGACTGACTTTGACAGACACAAAAACCAAGCCTGATCAGAAACAACGTGGAGCGTAAAAAATTCGGCATTTCACACACGAAATATTTTGTTTTGCGCTGAGCAGCTGCAGGACGTCTCCGGATCGTCATCTGGAGGAGGATGATCTAAATGTGTGTAGGGCGCTAGTGGATTAGTATAAAATCAAGTTCCCCGTACTGTCCCGCGACTACTGGCAGCCGTTTTCGATCTTCACTTGTGATACGTACCACAAGCTTGTAAAACCCACAAATCAAATTGCTGTAGTCCGAGTCGAAAGATCGTGCCATTATGTGCAATGGTTGCAAAGGCCTGCATTTACGAGATGAATCGCCACGCGATCTGACGATGTTCGCGTGTTGAAGCATTTTAAGGGTCTTAAAAGCACGCCTGTTTCGTCTCTGTTCCGCCTCCTCATCCTGGACGATAACATCAGGATGGAGGCCCACGCCGTCGCCCGCGTGACAATAAACGCTCTTCGAACCGGCATCACCGAGACGATCGCCAAAACTATGAAAATCCATACGGCCAGAAAGTTTATTCAGCGGAACGGTTCGTGGGCGATTCGGAACATGGTTTCAAATCAGTGTGACACGTTCCTAAGTCACGGCGCCAAGAACCTGCTCAACCAGGCCATCGGCCGCCAAAGGTATCGAAACCGACCGCATTAAAAAAACCAAGCAAAAATAAACACTTTTATTTATTAGTTTTGTTTGACTCCTTTGAAAATAGCTGAATTCAAGTACCCGCAGGAAATAAACGGAAGTCGTCTTCTGGTTCACTCAAGAGAACAGTCCTCGCGGTCGCTAGTATCGAATGTTGATTGGTGGCCTTTGCGGCTACCACGCAAAGAGGATTGGGTGGGACCCGGAAGACGATAGCGGCATCACCAGACTCGATAGACTTTGGATGATCCTTGGTGGACTTGCGGTGTGGCAAGCCAGCACTGGGATGTATACGTTGGAGATTTAACCGGGGTGGTTCAGCACGATGACCTGGGCGGTAAGTTCTTTGAGTCGGCGACGTACCACAACGCACTCCTCGACAGACACGTTCTTGACGTTGTTTCCGGACACGGCCTCCGGCATGGCTTTTTGGTGCATTTCGACGGACTTGACCGGGGCGAATACGATGGCGATATCGAACTTGTTCACACCGGTTTCCGTTCCCTTGCCACCGATTTTGTTGACGTCCTTTAGGTGCAGATGCATGGGCTTGTCGGTGGGGCGGGTCGGCGTCAGGATGCCATCCATAGTCACAAACAGGCACTTGCCGTCAGCTTTGCCCTCTTGCGCTCGATGGCCCATCCCTTGAACTAGTAAATCTTGCTAGACGGTTCCCACATGTTGTCTCCGTGCCATCCGGAGATGGGCATGATAGCGACGGCGGCCGGGTTGTTGCCGATCTTCTTGATATAGGACGACACTTCCATCTTGATTTTCTCGAAACGGGCCTCGTACGATTCCATCTTGTTGACATCGACGATCAGTTGTTTGACACCGGGGGGTAAAGACGAGCAGGGCATTCTCTTGAGCCTTGAATTCACCGGTACAGGCGGAATAGATTGTTCCGGGTTTCGTTGAATGATGACTATGGAAAGTTTAGCAGCATCGTGGCGTGAAAATATTTCTAACTAAACTGTAAACACGCTTTTCTGTCAAGCTCTGTCAAACACAGGTTTATTCACAAATTCCGCAACTCGGTGAAAAAAAAAAAATCATGGGTAAGATTGAGTAACTCTGAGTAACTTTGAGCCACAATGAGTAATTTTGTGAAATTGAGTCACTCTGTTACTCTGTGTCTTACCCCTTGATTGAAATGGTGATAATATGGCTCGTTATTTAATTTTTATTATTTTTTATAAGGCTTTCTAGGCCCAGTGAAAAAAATATAATTTAACTCAAAAATGACGAACTCCTCGTCACAGTGTCCTGATGCAAACAATGATCGAGCTGTAGCTGTCACAGCCCTGCGAAGTATGTTGTCTGACATATCGGGCAGCCAGTCAAAAAAACCAGCTAGAAGTCGCCTGACAAAAAACTTTTGCTAGAAAGAGATAGGAAACCTGATGCAAACAAACGTCCAGCTGTCATGTAAACATATTGTGGTTTCGGAAATAAATCGAATTTTTGCGGCGACTTATCTGACACTACGATTTGCAAACTTATCAACTCTAATTCTTAGTGTAACATGTTGTGTTGAACGCGAGGATAAACGTCACTGAAAAATATTTTGTCGCTCTGGCACCAAATCGAAACGAGCGATTTCCACTCTCGCCGCACCTTTTCTCTCCGCCTTTTTCTGTCAAGCTTAATAGCATCAGAGCTTGTGTGATGCCGTTGGAGATTTTGGATGATGATGTTAACCATTTCTGGAGGTAAAAATAGTGCATATTTTATTTTGTTTTTCATTAAATAAACAAAAAAAGTTGGTTCATCCACCGACATAAATTTTCGTCAATCAAAACAATATGAGGAATCACAACAAATTTGGTTTACACACTGATCAAGTAATACCAAATTAACCTTGACAGAAAAAGGCGGAGAGAAAAAGTGCGGCGAGAGTGGAAATCGCTCGATTCGGTTTAGTGCCAGAGCGACAATACTTTGAATGTGTTGGTAAATTTGTGACTAGAAAGCCTTATATATATGAAGGTAACGCTTGTAATGGTACAAGGGTACTGTCAAACCAATTTTGTAATGCACGTTCACGTCAAGTCATTCTTGAGCTCATGTCGAAAAAAAAAATTCTTGCTTCGCTAATCTCAGCAACAACAACAAAATCAGGTGAAATAGCGTAGCCCACTGATTCCCAAAATATGTTTGCCCAGGGCCAACTTCCATACAACAATGGTGGGGCTCACCGCCATTCTAGAAACTCGTCAGGCTCCACTACACACACAAAAATATTACGGTAATGACAAAAGTAGCTTACTTTTGAATTAAAAAGTTGTTAAAATTTGCTACATTAAAAGTTTTTTTCTTATTTTAAAAATGAAAAGTTTTACTGCTACAGTTTTTGAAAATCTCATTTCTCACTAATTTAAAAGCGAGGGGCGCGAAACTGGCCTTAATATATTTAATTTGCGCATTTAATGTATTAAGGAATTAAATTCCTCTTGTCAACGAACATTTGACAGCGCCCAACCTGCTTTGTCGAAAACATTGATTTGTTTGCGTCTCCTTCCTGTCAAGTCTTCCTGTCGAACTTGCGCAGGTTTCGAAATACTCAACCCGCATCAACAAGGAGGTCATCGAGCTGAGGGCAAGTGCGTCGAGAAACTGATCGCTTCCGGCCGCGAGAAGCTGTCCTCGATGTCGTTCGGTGGTGCTGTGTCTGCCGCTGCCGCCGAGCGGAAGGAAGAGGATAGTAGATGAAAGAGTCCGAGGACGACATGAGCTGAGTTTCATTAAATAAGGGAATTCCCCGTGGCCACATCGCCGGATGGCTGCACTGGCGTTTTGCTCCCGGAGACGGAAGAAGGGCACTGTTCTAGCAGTGGTTCCGGAAGTGTTTCTACGAAATGCAAAAAGAAGGAAAATGCTAATAGCACATATACAAAAAAGTGCAATAATGATTTATTTCGTTTTCGTTGTTGGAATTGAAACAATAAATAAAGAATAATCTGCTTGTGTTTATGCTTCCCACGATCGGCACGATCGCAGGTCCATCGAAGTTTCCGCCTGTCCGTTTTAACTGGGTTCGGTTGCTTCGACAGAGGCTCCCGAATGCGCGACAGCCGCAAGTACCGGTTCGACCTTCGACGAACTTCTTAACTCGGGTTCCATCTCGGCGGCGGTTGCTTTGTTCTTTTCGAAGAATTCCGGCTTGACAGGTCCTTCCTCCGCTACTTCTGGAGAATGTTCGGTTCGCAAAGCAGGTGGGGATTTTAAACCAGATAAATCAGCTGCGGTGGCTACTACAACTTTGGTTGGTGCGTCGCTTGGCGGGGGAAAGGTTTTGTTGCCGCTGCTCCTGGAACTTGCGCGATAATACGATGGATTTTGAGTCCGCTCGACGACTACTCTAGCTCGGGCGGTCGAAGTAGACGGCGACTGGTTGGTAGGACTGCTTGTGATGACAATCTGGCCGACGCTGCTGGCTTGGACGAGTTGTGCCGATCGGACCAGGGTTGGTGAGTGGGTCGGGGATCGTGGCCCGTTTGTCAAATGCTGCTAATATCTGAAACTGAGAGTATAATAGATTCTGATACTGACCCACCGTTGAGGGACAACATACCTTTAGATCGTCTAAAGTACTTTGCCGGCCCGCTATCAGTCTCGTCCGCCGCATCCGGCAGCATCTTATGATTGCCCTTGTAGAAGGCACACGCTGAAACCTCCAGCGCCGAGTCGTCACAATGAACAAATCACGTTCAGGGTTTTATTCTCCGGCACGGGCAGCGCCTGCTTGTAGCAGTGAAGGGCGGTCGCAGTCGTTTCTTCACGTCAAGTCTCCTGAATCCTCCACCAAGCATTGACGATAGCGAACATCGGTCGGTAATGGTAATCAAATACAACCAAATCGAATGGCACGAGTTGTCAGCATTTGGACCCGGTGTCGCAGAAGAACGTGGCACCGTTGTTGCCACCGGACACGAGGACACTTTACGGGCCAGCCACTTTCTTTTTGAAGATAAAAATAAAAATATTCCTCCAAAAACAACAACAATCACACGAGATGTCGAACTGTCAAACGTCGTCGGCAAACCAATGTGATGTAAAGAGAGGTGGCGATGTTATGATCGTAAACAAAAGTTAATTCGTTAATTCCTGCAGTTAATTAATTAAATATATTTAATTTTTTACTATTGTCACGCCCCTCGCGCGAACTTTTAAACCATCGAACGATCTTTTTAAATTTAGAGTAATTCTTCTTTGTGTGTAGTGGGGCCTAGTATCCACTTTGCAAACACTGGCGTAGCCCGTCGTCATTTCATTTTCTTTATCCTCACGTACGCAGCCAAAGCAACTCGGTTATCATATTCACCACCCCATTCCGTCCATTCCCCCGGCGAGCGCTCGCTCGCCCTCCAAAACTCACCACACCTGACACGACACGAAACGTCAAACCGAGAGTTCAAAGGAAAAGCGCAGCGGAGAAGCGAAAAAATCCCAAGTCGTCCGTCGCGTATCGTGTCAAATTCGTCGAGAAGCAGTCCTCGTCTCATCAGCCATCATTTTCGGACCTGGGGCTGGTGTCGTCGTCGTCGTCGCGAAACAAAAAAAAAAGTGGAAGAGAAAGGGGCCTCGTAGCAAATTCGTCGTCGTCTTATCGTGTCGTGTGTCGCGTTGGAATTGGTGTATTTTTCGTTTTCGTTTGGTTTTCTTTTCTGAAGTTCTGGAAGAGGACGGTTCCACGGGCAGACCTTTGAACTCGGAGCCAGTCGCCACCCCGTTGCTGCCATCCCCTCGAGGGGAAAGGAGTTTCGAAACAAGCAAGAGCAAGGAGATTTGGGTAGTTTCGGGCAGTGTCTCCCTGCGGAATCGATCCTCGGGACAAGGGCAACAGTGACAGGCACAGCAAAATCAGCCATCCGGAGCTCCGTGGAAGAAGCAAATTTACAGTTTACAAATCTACCACAAAGAGCGAGTGAGAGAGCGAGGGACGACACAGCAAGGAGGGGCTGCTCAAAGCAAAAAGACAGAAAGGAAAAAAAAAACCTGTCACAAGGAACGACCCCGCAATGGCGAAAACGTACGATTACCTGTTCAAGCTGCTGCTGATTGGCGATTCCGGTGTCGGCAAGACGTGCATCCTGTTTCGGTTCTCCGAGGATGCGTTCAACACGACCTTCATCAGCACCATCGGTGAGTCATTCCTTGCTTCAAGCGAGAGAAACAACGAAACTGTTGCTCCGGAACCGTTTTTTTGTCGTCTTTTTGCTAGCCTTCTTCTGTTTTTTGGGAGGACGAGCAGTGTGTTGGGGGGGAACCTTGAAGACTTTTTGGCTAGACTGCGCGGGGGCAGGGAAAGTGCGTCGTCGTCGTCGCAATCAACCTGCCAGCGCCAACACAGAGAGACCACTCCACCAACAACAACAGCAGCAGCAATTCAATGTCTCTATTAGGTTGATTAATTTCTCTTTTATATCATCGAGCGAGCGGGCGAGCTCAACCAGAAGTAAGCTCAGCTGCTTCATTTGACGAATTGCGCCGAGATTGAAGCTAGCCCGAATTTGATCGGGATTCCGCTTTAAGAACGCCGCGCCACAGCTGATTGACTTCTAGGAATTTTGATGTCATTGTGGTGGGGCAGCGACGACGATGACGATACCGTGTGAGTAATCAACCACTCAGTCAGCAGTATCGACGGGGTTGGTTGGTGCTGCTAGCTTACAGGGAACTCTCTTATCGGTGGGCAATAGGGCACGATGAAGACGGTCTAGCAGCTAGACCAAGGGGTTTCTGAAATGTTTTGGAGTTGTGAATCCACACTTTCTATACATAACTTCTTTTGAGGGTTTCAACCCGAGTGTGGAACCCAGTAGTAAGTGAAGACGTTAATCCGGCAAAAAATTAATCCAGAGAAAATCGAGAGACAATGTCAAACAAACAAAGACAATTTGATTAAATTTTGTTCAAATTTTGGTTTTTGAATTGTGTGCGTGTTGAGGTGGCTCGATTGGACGAAAACTCGAGCAGCCAGGAACATTTTTTATATAAGGTAAAACACATTTTCATCTCTGATTATTGTAATTGTAATTGTAATTTGTGCGTTTATTTATAACAATAACCTGTTAGTTTACAACTTTTTATCATTATTTTTTATTATTTTTGAACATTTCAACCATTTTTGCGATTAATGTAACCCTTGGACCTTTTCAAAAAAAAAAAAAAAAACTCAGGTAATATCTTTTTAAAGATTTTTTATTTGTAGAAAGTAAAAGTAAAGTAATTGTTTTTTTTTAGTTTGTCTGCTTTTTAACTGTCCAGTTATCGATAGCCTAGTTAAAAAAAGCCCAGTAAAAACACTCATTTACTAATCAAGTACTGAGATTATTTTAACGCCGTCATATTGGCCGCAGTCTTGGATTAAATATTTTTATATCACTTTAGAGCAGTGTTTCTCAACCAATGGGGGATTTTTCCCTGCGGAAAAAAAATGTCCATTGTTTGGGAAGTTTTTGCAGAAAAAAAGACTTAGGTATGTCATTGACAAAAACATTGATCGAGAAGTCGTGCTCGTTCGGCAACAGCGACAACAACAACAAAATCAACATATGAGCAATTCTCTACCAAAACCGGAAATGGTCATCATTGTTATCCGAGCATTCGTTGGTGAAGGTTGTCTGAATCAACATGACTCGTCGCGTCCCGGCGCAAAACGCCGGCAATATTGCCCTACCTGCGGCTCAAGCAGGCAAAAAAGTGGGAATTTCCAAAAGGAAGGTTGAGGCCTCAACTGATGGACAAAAACCGGGGATTTCCAAAAGGAAGGTGCTTTTGGAAGTGACATCGAACAGCAAAAAGACGAAAAAGAGCGACGGTACTGTACCGATGGATGAGGAGGAGGAGAACTCTTCATCGCACGAGGAGCAGCTTTTGAAGAACAACAAGTTCGCTGGACTGCCTGACGAGGACCAGGTAGCGGAAGCAAAGGAGAATGAAGTGAAACAGCGAAAGGAGAAACTGCCTCCTTTTTTTGTACGGCAATCAGCAGCAACGATCGACTTTCGTGCGGGGCTGGTTGAACTCATCAAGTCTGGGAAAGTCCAAGGCAACATTCGTCTGTGTCAGGACGGATTTAAGGTGCTGGTGCAATCCAGGCAGCACTATCAACTGGTCAAGGATTACTTGACCGAAAACGAGGCGGAGTACTTTACCCATGATGTCGTCATGGATAAGCCGTACAAAATCGTCGTCAGAGGTCTGTACGACATGCCAGTGGAGGAATTAGCTGCCGAGCTAAAAGTTTTGAAACTGGATGTGTTGGCCGTGCACAAAATGAGCCGACGCAACAAAGACATCAAGTACCGTGACCAGCTCTACCTGCTGCATTTGGCTAAGGGATCGACGACGCTTCCTGAGCTGAAGGCAATCCGAGCGGTTTTCAACATTATCGTGTCGTGGGAGCGATACCGACCAGTGCACCGTGACGTCACACAATGCTTCAACTGCCTGGGTTTCGGGCACGGAGGTAAGAACTGCCACCTGAAGCGTCGTTGCGCCAAATGTGGTACCGATGCGCACATCACATCCCAGTGCATCCAAGATTCGCTGGTGAAGTGCCTCAACTGCAACGGTGAGCACTCGTCAACCGACCGAAAGTGCCCCAAGAGAGCTGAGTTCGTGAAAATTCGGCAGCAAGCATCGACGAAGAATCAGCCTCAGCGTCGTAGAACTCCTCCAGCCCTGGTGGAGCAAAATTTTCCACCTCTTCAACCGCGACGCCAGGTCCCGAACTTGGCACCGTTGCCGTTGGATCCCAGGAAGAGAGCTGAGATGAATCATCCACGGCCGGGTTCCAGCCAGGAGCCGAGACCGCCACCACCGGGCTTCAGCCAGGAGCCAAGACCAACCCAAGAACCAGCAGTTGAGGAAAATGGTAATGATCTTTACACCTCAACCGAACTCCTCAATATTTTCAAACAGATGTCCGCTGCACTGCGTGGATGCAAAACCAAGACCCAGCAGATTGAAGTGCTGACCTCGTTCGTCATCCAGTATGGATCGTAGGTCCCTCAAGCTGCTGAATTGGAACGCTTGCTCCATTAGGAGGAAGAACTTAGAGCTGGTGGATTTTCTTCGCGAGAAGGAGATCGACGTAGCTGCCATCACGGAAACTCATCTGAAGCCCGGTGAAAAAGTTTATCTGCAAAACTACAAGATCGCGACGCAGCTCGATAGGACCACCTCTGGAGGAGGAGGTGTGCTTGTCGCTGTTCATCGTGATCTCAAGCCACGCCGGCTGCCACACTTTAAGCTGGACATCATCGAGGCCGTTGGAGTGGAAATTCCCACTTCGGTTGGCCCAGTACTCTTCATTGCTGCATACTGTCCACGTCAGGTGAATGCCAGAGATGGTTCAGCAGCAAAACTGAAGAGCGATATCCAGAAGCTGACACGGCGGAGCGCAAAGTACATCATCGCTGGTGACCTCAACGCGAAGCATGAAGTTTGGGGCAACAGCAGGAGGAATCGGAACGGAGTGATTCTGCACAACGATCTGCAAAACGGATACTACAACGTTGTGAGTCCGGATCGTCCAACGAGGGTGGCTCGGTCTGGGAATCACTCAATCATCGACTTCTTCATTACCAATATGGCTGAGAACGTGGCTCATCCTGAGGTGTTTGAAGAGTTGAGTTCTGATCACTATCCGGTGGTTGTGGAGGTTGGAGCTTCCGTTACTCCGCAGCGGCAACCAACCCGGAAAGATTACCACAACGTTGACTGGCAGCAGTTTCAGCAAGTGGTCGACAGCAACATCGACTATGATCAACACCGGAAACTTCTGCTGATATTGATCGTTCGCTGGAGGTGATCCAGCAGGCTATCAACCAAGCAGAGGCTGCCAACGTTCGGGAGGTTCCTGTTAATTTTAAGGTAACTGATATTGACGTAGATACTAAACACTTGATTAGACTTAGGAATGTTTATAGGAGACAATATCAACGGACTGGGGACTATGACAAAAGATTTCAGTGAACAATTTGAACAAAATCATACAAGACCGACTTGACAATATCAGAAATCAAGAATTTTCAAAACATGTAAGCCAGCTTGGGAATTATTCAAAACCATTTTGGAAACTTTCAAAAGTTCTTAAAAACAAACCAAAGCCTATTCCTCCTCTTATTGTTGAGGATTCTCCTTTGATTACATCCGAGGAAAAGGCAAATGCACTTGGGCTTCATTTTGTTAGTTCACATAATCTTGGCGCTTCCATGACCAGCCGTAAAGAAACATCAGTTGCCAATAGTATTTCAACAATCAATGACTCTACCTTTGAATTTCCTGCAGATTCCCATGTTTCTGGTGAGGAAGTCAAAGTTGCAGTTAAACAAATGAAAAATATGAAAGCTCCAGGCTTTGATAACATTTTAATCTAGTGTTGAAAAAACAGAGTGATCAGTTCTTTCAACATCTAGCCAATATTTTCAATAAATGTTTGCAACTTGGTTACTTCCCCACCAATTGGAAACTGGGCAAAGTCATACCAATTTTGAAGCCTCAAAAGATCCAACATCGCCAACAAGTTATCGTCCCATTAGTCTTTTGAGTAGTCTGTCCAAACTCTTTGAGAAGGTCATCTATTCAAGGCTTTTGGATTTTACCAACGATAATAATATAATTTTGAATGAGCAGTTTGGCTTCCGAAAGGGACATAATACTGCTCATCAGCTTACGAGAGTAACTAAAATCATCAAGCAGAACAAGCTTGAGTCTAAATCAACTGCTATGGCTTTGTTGGATGTTGAGAAGGCTTTTGACAATGTTTGGCATGATGGTTTGATACATAAACTGTATTTATACGGTTTTCCAATGTATCTTATCAAAATTATCCAGCACTATCTTTCGGAGAGATCGTTCAGGGTTTTTCTGAATGGGATTGCTTCTGGATTATTCAACATTGATGCTGGGGTTCCCCAAGGAAGTATTCTTGGCCCACTTCTGTACAATATTTTTACATCTGATTTGCCTACTCTTCCTGGTAATGGTGTGTTGTCACTTTTGCTGATGACACTGCCGTTATTTATAAGGGTAAAATAACCAGATATTTAGTTGGCCGTCTTCAGAAGGGTCTTGACGTTCTTTCCGAATACTTTGGCGACTGGAAAATTCGCATAAATGCAGCCAAAACTCAAACCATCATTTTTCCACTTTCCAAATCGGCCCGATTTGTCCCAAAGGATGATGTTTTGATTAAAATGAATGATGTTTCAATACCCTGGTCAAAGGAAGTTGTCTATTTAGGTCTCATACTTGACTCGAAACTATTGTTTCGGCAGCATGTAGATAAAATATTGAACAAGTGCAGCATTCTCATCAGGTGTTTGTATCCTTTAATTAACAGAAAATCAAAGCTATCTTTGAAAAATAAGTTAGCAGTTTACAAACAAATAATTTACCCCGTTATTGAGTATGCAGTACCTGTTTGGGAGTGTTGCGCTAGAACTCATAAATTGAAGCTCCAGCGTGTCCAAAACAAGGTACTCAAAATGGTTTTGAATGTTCCTGGCTGGACAAGATCAAGTGAGGTTCATGAATTAGCAGAAGTAAAAATGTTGGATCAGAAGATTCAAGAGAAATGTTTGAAATTCAGGGAAAAATGTGCTATTTCTGAATACCCCTTGATTCAAGGATTGGTTTAGTTTATTGTAAGTTTAAGTTAGTTTTAGGTTAGGTTATGTTTTCTTAATTTTTTTCCTCATTGTACCTAGTGTTACAAAAATGATAAATCATATACTTTTAAAGTTAAGAAAATGAACAGTGTTTAAATCACGAAAAGCAAACTAAAGCTGAAGAGCTACAGCTGACCACTTATTATGTAAACCAAATGTAATTATTATAAGAAAGATTCAATAAAGTATATTTAATTCAAAAAAAAAAAAAAAAAACCGGAAATGGATTTTATTTGTATTTTTTTATTTGGCTCAAACTTTGTGGGGGCCTTCCCTATGACCAAATAAGCTATTTTGTGTCATTGGTTCACCCATACAAGTCTCCATACAATTTTGGCTGCTGTCCATACAAAAATGGTATGTAAATATTCAAACAGCTGTAACTTTTGAGTGAATTTTCTGATCAATTTGGTGTCTTCGGTAAAGTTGTAGGTATTGTTGAGGACTTTTGAGAAAAAATAGGTACACGGAAAAAATTTTTTTTGCAGATTTTTTTATCAACTTTTTTTCACTAAAACTCAATTTCCCAAAATACGTATTTTTTGATTTTCGAGATTTTTTGATATGTTCTAGGGGACAAAAATCCGCAACTTTTGAGCCATAGAGAAACATGGTCAAAAAATCTGCCGCCGAGTTATGAATTTTTGAAAAAATAGTGATTTTTGGAAAAAATCAAAGTTTCATGCAAAAACAAGTTTGACATTATTTTTAATGCAAACTTGAATTTGCAATCGAAAAGTACTTTACAGATTTTTTGATAAAGGGCTCCGTTTTCAAGATATAGCCACCGAAAGTTTGATTTTAGCGAAATATTTGCAGTTTTTCAATTTTTAAAAATAGTGGCCATGAGTGACCATTTCCAAAAATATTTTTTTTGAAAAGTTCAGAAAATTTGCTATAAAATTGTCTAAGAGACAATGAAGATTGGACCTCGGGTTTCTGAGATAGAGCCGCTTTAAGAAAAAGAAGCACGAAAATTGAAGTTTTCTAAGTCTCATCAAAACAACCCACCATTTTCTAATGACGATATCTCAGCAACTAATGGTCCGATTTTCAATGTTAATACATGAAATATTCGTGAAATTTTCCGATCTTTTCGAAAAAATACTTTGAAAATTTTTAGATCAAGACTAGCGTTTTAAATGGGCGTAATTTTTTGGCCCTTTTAAAATGTTAGTCTTGATTTAAAAGTTTTCAAAATATTTTTTTCGAAAAGATCGGAAAATTTCACGAATGTTTCATGTATTCACATTGAAAATCGGACCATTAGTTGCTGAGATATCGTCATTAGAAAATGGTAGGTTATTTTGGTGAGACTTAGAAAACTCCAATTTTCGTGTTTTTTTTCTTAAAGCGGCTCTATCTCAGCAACCCGAGGTCCAATCTTCAATGTGGCGGACAAATGACTGAGATGAAATATTGAAAAAAAAATGCATTTTTAAATTGAATAGGTAATGAACTACTCAAAAGTGACTAAAATTAAGTCGCAGAACACAAATTTGATGTTAAGTAAGAAAATAAAAAAATGCAATTTTTTTTTGTTCATGATTCGATTATCCGAAGTCTCATATAAACCTTCTGATAATTGAGTCTGGACTGTATACAATTCTTACTGTAAAACATTTGGTGGAATTTCAAAAATCTGTTTTAGTAGTATTTTATAAGATGATTTTTGGCTTTTTCAGTCAAACAAATAATTAAGGTCAAATTGCTATGAAACTTTGTGTTTGTGTTTTTAAACCAGATTTGAGTACTTTTGTATAATTTTTAAATGCAAGATATATTTGGTATTTAAAATATTTTTATATAGTTATTTGGGAATCTTTTAACAGATAAATGCCTATCATATCCAACATTTGAAAAAAATATGTTTCAAGGTCCAATAAACCAAATTTTCATTTTTTTTTTGCTTTTTAGATGTTTTTGAAACCACCTTGAATCAGGGGTATTAAAAAACACCCAAAAAGCAAAAACTGAAAATGAAAACTGAACCAAAACAAAAAAAACTACAGAATTGTAATTTAAATGTTGAATAAAATTTTCAGATATTTTAAAATTACAATACTTTCAGGGTTCTACTGCAAAATAGTCATTTCAATACAAACAGTCACTTTTATGTGGATACTACACCAACACAAAACTTGAGTTTTTGTTGGGTTTAATTTAATTTTCATCTGAAAAAAATTCAAAAGAAAAAGACAACCACACCGTCTTTGCAGACTGAATACTAATATTAAACGGGACAAACATTGAACGAAAAGCTCCAAGAGGATGAGGCGGGAATCGAACCTGCGCCCCATAGCAACTTAGGGATTTGCAGCCGAAGCCGCTAACCACCGCGCCACGAGGCTCCCTAACAAATTTTGGAAAATTTAAATTTAGGAAAAAATAAATTTTGGAATGTTGAAAATTTGGTTGGTTGAATATCACTAATTTTTTGAGTGATATTACTCAAAAAATGTTTAAAAGTGTGAACCTGATGAATATTCATCAGAAACTGATGAAAATTCACCAATTCCTGATGTTATACAACACATTTTGTTACACAAAATCTGTCACCATTTCCTGATGAATATTACCATAAATTTTTCTGTGTGCCGATTTTTTAAATATATCGCACTTTTTCTGCACTGCTGCCAAAGTGTATAAAGTTTTGTATGGACCAGCCCTCTGTCACGACGGCCATGTTTATGAAACCTAAATGTTCGACGCGAACATGAAGACAACAAAGAAGATGAAGATCGCATTTGCTGTCAAAATTTGAAAATAAACAAACCTTACCACGCGGCATAATTTCATAATGTTGAAATGATTTCCATGAAAAAATAACGACACGGGACGGATTTCCACACAAGTTCCCGAAGGACCCTATCCGCCAGAGACTATGGATAAATGCCCCGCGAAATTGCGATAAAGACGGTTTTGCAAGTTAGAAGTTCAGATTTGTTCGAACCACGTCGCGATGAACTTCTTGTGATTCCACAAAAGATCGGATTCTACACAAGCACGCGATTCCTCCGATTCCCTGTGCGAGTCGACAGCGGGATTGGGCCAGTCCTCGGAGAAGGTTATCGAAGGATGCTCGGAAAGACCAGCTCCGCCACAATCACCGGAATCACGGTTGTTTCTACACTTGGTCGGTTACTTCCTGCCGGAGATTGCAGCGAGTTGTTCGGAAGGATCAACAGCGGAACTTGGCCAGTCCCCGGTCCAGTACTACCCGGCAAATCTTCCCGGTCAATCGGAAGCAACAGTTCTCACCTTTTTCCGTAACGCACACACAAAAAGTGATATTTCTTGAAGATTTGGTGTAAACAAACAGACAACACCAACACTGCTACACTCACAGAGCCCACGCAGCAGTATTAGTGAAGAGCCCACGATAAACAACGTGGGTCACGTCACTAATACTACTACGTGGGCTCTTCGAGGTTTTGGTGACTGTCAAACGTTCTAGCCATTTACAGTGGTGCCAGAGGGTTGGTATGGACTGATGATGCACATTATTTTGGTACTATAATACAAAAATAAATTCCAAGAAATTCCCTAGGCTTTGTCATAATGAGTGTCATAGGTTTGATGCTTGTTTGGCAAAGAGTATGATTTGATTCGATGTGGAATTAAAATCGAAGTGTTCAGTATATTGCTGAAGCTTCCATTTTTACACATGGACACCACTTCATGCTGCGAGAACCCACTTTGGCGTAGTCTCAGGGCTTAATCGATGGCCGGTAAGCTGTCATCGAGACAAGGAGGTTCTTTGATAGTGGAAGTATCACATTTGTACAATGAACCGCTACATATGTGATTTTTCCCTATCTTAATGTGGGTGTCAGGTTAGGATGCGGGTTTAAAAAAATAGTGATTGTAGAATTTAGGATTTTAACTATAAATATCAACTTTTTATACTTTGCCTTTAGTTATTTAGGGACAAAATTAGTAACAGTGAATTTAGTAATTCTATCAGAATCGGTGATTTTCATTCAAGTAGCATAAAAACCATTCTAATTTGTCAAAATTTTCATAGAGTCTCGATCAATCAATAGTGAAATGATATCGGACTAAATTCGTTGATCTGTTGAACTAACGGTTGTCGGATTATGATTGTATCGACCATTGTTGCGAATCGAGGATCTACTGGAATTCTGACGAACAAATGGTCGTCTCTTTTTCAATTCACGACTTGTAAAATATCAACTGTTATTTTTTTTTTGTTTTTTTAAAAGAAGCCAGACAGGTTTTAAAAGAAACGTTTTTTTTGTTAATAATTAAAATGTCGAGGATTTGAGATAAGAGTAGCTTTCAGATAGGTTGCTTTAAATCTTGTATTCAATTCAAGTTAGGTAGTTATCCGCAAATGAATATTAGGACTTATATGAATAATTGAACATTTTGGACTTATGAATAACACACAACTGTGCATTTATTCTAGAGTCAGATCCATACAGCGTCAGTGTTTATTTGGTCGAAGTGTACTAATTAATTGGCAGATCTGGTTCTAGTTGTAATGTACGACAAGACTACTGACGGACGTGACAGGACGAGGGCCCAGTTTAGAGGTTTCGACATCGACGATGTGCGGCTGGATCACCCTCCCAAAAAAAAAAATAATAATAATACAAAAATAAATTCCAAGAAATTGCTTATTCTTGAAAGAATCGTTCTTCTTGAATTTATAAAAGCTTTTTCAAAGAAAACTGAAGAGCATTTGCATAAATGTTCTACCCATTTGCATTGTAAATGCTATTTCCTGCTTTCCAGTAATAATTTATGTTATTCTCAAATTTAATACAAAACGATTTTTTAATTATTTAAAAATGGAAAAATGGTGGAAGATGAAAAATCACAAGCATTATGGAAATTAGGGGCTTGGATTGAATACCTATAAAAACGGCTTCGTTTACAACTCGTTTACAAAGCTTTCTTGAAAAATAAAAATATTGAACCAAATGAATACGTTATGTTTGCGTTCAAATAGTATTTTGATACTAACGTCAGTCTATTGAAAAAAAAAACATTGTAATTTGATTTAAAAGTATATGGAAAAATTTCTTCTTACCTCGGGAGAAAGCCGAGAAATTGAAAATCCAAATCTGCTGGCCACCCTGCAGTAAAAGTTTTAATTTTCAAAACAAGAAAAATACTATTAATGTAGCGAATTTTAACCACTTTTTAATTCAAAAGTAAGTAACTTTTGTCATTACAGTAATATTTTTTTGTATGCAAAAAAGCAATCCACTTTAACGACCCCCAGGTCTTTTGTGGGCTCTGTTGCAAGTTTCTGCTCATTTCTAGGCATCCGAAGGTTATGTGTGTTGAGTCACCCAAAACCTCTTTTACGCAAATGGACCGACGTTTTACTTCCCCATCCGATAGAAGGCCAGGAGGATAAGGCGGGAATCGAACCCGCGCCCCACAGCGTCTTGGGGATCGGCAGCCGAAGCCGCTAACCACCGCGGCCACGAGGCCCTCTTTTTGTATGCAGCATTACTTATTTTTCCGTTTTCACATTTGAAGGTGTTTAAGGTAAAGCTGGCAAAAACTTAACATGTATAAATGTTTTTCGGAAGATAGAAGTTCAGAAAAATTCATTTGAATATCCACATATAATTTCAAACTTAGGCAGTGCTTGAAAATATTTTACATAATTTTAATTTTTTGTGTGAAAATCTTTTTTGAGATTGTGTTGATCATGGACAGTAATTTATTTTCATTTGGAAGAGATTTTGTTTTGATTTTTAATTGTTTATGTTTTCCTTTATACATGAAGATTCAAATGAATTTGAGCTTTTAAAAATTAATTTTTTTTTACTGTAAACTTAGAACCTTAAAAGTGGTTGTTGTTTAGTGGTCGCTGTTGAAAGTGGAAGCTTGTATGAGAATGTTTGGTCATGAGATTGTCATTTGGATGCGACCGTCCGTTAATGCACACGAAGTTGACCCGAGAGAACGTCGAGCTCAATTATTTGAATGCAGTCTTTGGCCAAGTGATTGAAATATCGGTAAAATTCAAACGGAAGAGCTCTGCGCGATTGAAAGATGTCATGACTGTGTGATTTAACGTCAATTTAACGCTCTAAAATTCTGGCGAAGGGTGCATAGCGATCCGAGTTGACCCTATTTATCTTTATTAGAGAATTTTAAAAAGTCATATTTGCATGAAAAGATTTTTTTTCGCAAACTTAACTTTCTACAGCGACTTTTAATCATTAACCGATTTGGCTCAAATTTGGCACAGATGCTTAATTTTGCTTAAGGGGTTACATACATGTAGAAAATCACAAAATTTCATATTACAGAAAATTTGTTAAATTAACTTAAAAGATGATTTTCAAACACTCCCGAAAGTTTCATTAAGGTATTTCATGATTTAACTGAGTAAGAGACGATTTAAGCTCAGATTTTTGCCATGCGCAAACAAACTGTCTAACTTTCTGAGCGTTTTTCTCTGAACACCAAGTAAATTTACGGGTGCCATGATATCTCGAGATGGGACGGACCAAATTGGCTGAAATTTTGGGTAAAAACTCCCAAGACATATTCCGTGTGCATGACGAAGACCGATTTTGAAATTTTGAATTTTCAAAAAATACAAAAAATCAAAAACTTGCGATTTTTTATATGAAAAACAGAAAAATATTTTTATCTTTTTTTAAAATAAACTTTTTGAAAATCGGCCTTCGTCATGCACACGAGACCGGTTTAACGAGTCTTCACCAAAATTTTGAGCCGATTTGGTCGAAGCAATGTTGAGATATCGTGGCACCCGTTTTTGAAACTGCTAACTTCAGATAGCTATATCTCGGCAAAGCTACAACCAAATGTCTTCAATTTTGTTTTGTTAATAGGGTATATTACCCTATTTTGGACCTAGTACCTATTTTGGACCTATTTTTATTAATCGAGGTAGTTCAGGCTTTTAAAGTACGAATTCACTGAATCCAACCAACAGAAAGTGTAAGCAGGATCGTTTTGTAGCTTACCTCTTCCAAAAATGTTAACATTTCGGATTATTTCCGCTTTTTCAGCCACTTTTTCCAATGCCATTCGTATTTCCTACCATTTTCCTAGCACATAGATTAGGTCCAAAAATTCCAGCCTCGTTGCTTATCAGATTTGGCTCGCGACACCTTGATGATTTTTTCTGTTTTGCACTGACACCAAGCAATTTCGTCCGGATTCCGAGCAATGTAACTGTTGTTTATTTAATTCTTTTTTGTTTTTCATCACCAAACCATTGAAATAACTATTCTATTATCGAAAAAACACAATTCAAAATATTTTTTCAAATCAGCCGCGTTGGATCAGTTTTTGGACCTACTTTGCCGTCGGTTCAAGGCTATCACCAACAAATGTATAACAAGGTGTTGCCAGTTTAGTTTATCAATTTATTTCGATATTTCATTGAAATTCATTGATAATTTTTAATTTAATATTTTGAATTGAATTTCTTTACTGTAATTATTTGAAAGAGTTTTAAAAAGCAAATGATTAACAGAAACAACGAAAATATGTTTTTAAACGATAAAAATGCAAATTGATGATAGAGATTTAGATGATTGTTAGGACCGATTGCAAAGTATCCCAAAATTTAAACTGATGTTGATTTATTTTTGTCGTAACATCATTATCACCAATTTAGCTGCATATATTTTTAATTGTTGCTTCAAAAAATGCAAACTTCTACCCTGTTGGAATTGAAGGGAAAACGATTGAAAAACCTAAAGGGTCTAGTTCATTTAATCGTCAGCTGTCACCGTGACAGGAGCTGTCAACATTGCTTACGAGTGGTTTTTGAAAAAGTCGTATGAATTAAATTTAAAAAATCTTGAGTTTGTTTTAGAAAGATCCTAAGCGCTAGTTATAAACAATTCAATTTTTCGATCAGCTCTCGATCAATTTACGAATTATAAATAAAAAATGCACAACTTCAAAATGCTCTTTACTGAAAAACAAACAAAATTTGGTTTGATTCAGAGAAAAAAAATCAAATAAGTGTCGGAGATCGTGATGGCTGTTACGACGTATTGCATACTAATCAGAGAAATATTCATATGGAAAAAACAATTACCGTGTCAATCATGTTAGAAACACAATTGAACCAGCTAGAAAAATAAAAATCATCGAAAATGTTAACTTTGTGAATTTTATGATTTGAGACATATCTGATTACCGTAAATTTGGGTGACTTTGTTAGGTTTGAGATTTTTCCGCAAAATGAAGAGTACAAATTAAATACGTACGGAATGGTATGGAATCATACTGACCGTGGTAGAGAAGTGCTCAAAGTACCTCATGAAGAACTTTTCATGAAATTTTTAAAAGTTTAAAAAGTTAGTTAACAATAATTAAGAAAATGTTGATAAATAGCATTATTTTAATCTTCTCGAAGTGTCATGATTTTCTCAATGAACATAATTTTGAATCATAAAACGGAATGCATTTTCGGATTCTTCAGACAATCTTCTACTAGGAAAAGGTAAAATAAGTTTGTGAATAATAAGTCTTATTGAATATTATTTGTTTTTGCAAGATAATTTAAAAAATTTCCTAATATAAGGCATTTTTAGTAAAACAAATTGCATATAAAATGTGAAGATTTTGGATTTGTTCTTTGAATTCAGTTAAACATGTAATATAAATCTATAATTTAATAAACAAAACTATGAATACAAAGAGACGAGTTGTCGACTCGAGAGTCGAGAACAGAACACTGATGAAGACTGCAGGTAGTAGACGAAATACGTATCTGTCAAGATATTAAAAATATATAGCGGAATTAAAAGGAACAACTCGTCTCTTTGTATACACAGTAATGCATTCTGCTAAAACGCTCAACCAAACCACAAACAAAACTAGTTTCAACGAATTTCAGGTAAAGTTCTGAATTTTTAACAATTTTACCTAAAAGCTTATAAACTTAGTTAACTAAATATTGACATAAACGATTTTCTTAAAAATTATATCAGCAACCTAAGTGATGGTAATTTCGAAGTAAAAATAATATTTGAACACTTCAAATCTGCTTTTAACAAAACAAACTATGACTATCAAAGGCCCCTGGTATTCAAACAAAGATTTTTTCAAATATTACATTGTTTTCAAAAGTGCAACATGTAGTTAAACTTTTTGTCAAGCAACTGTAAAGTTTACCATGACAGATGAGAAAGTTTCACACCAAGCTACAAGCTATTATCTCCCTTTAAAATTTCTTGATTGTTTAATAATATTTGAACTTAAGCTCTGCGTAAAATTTAGAACCTTTTTTCATTGTAACTTGTTATGTATTGTGTATGTATCTCTGTCATTCATTTCATTTTAAGTTAAGGTGTTTTATTGCGACTAATAACGGGTTGTCTTATATGTTCTAATGCTTGAACAATTAGGTCGTAAGAATACGCAAATTGTAAATAGGACAGAGACCTGCTAAAGAAGCGTGAGTTTCCATTCAATATAAAAAAAAGACACGTTTTCAAATTCAAATCCATTGTTTTGTCATAACTATTTAATTTCTGGAATAGATATTTTCCAAATTATAATCGTGGATAGGCCCTTTGGTTTATCAAACCGAGTTTCTGTAAGTGTGCGTGTTGCCGCCGCACGCCGCAATTCGAGTTGTCCAAATTTCAACCAATCAGAGTGTAGGTCCAAAATAGGTTCAGCGATGTCTCCAAAATACATTCAATAAGTCCAAAAAGCATCCAAAAAATGTTTTACTCGAAATGCTTATTACAATGAAATGGTTAAATTATTTCCAAATTTCAACTTTGTTAAGCATAAAATAAGGCACAAAACAATCCTGAAACGAGCCAAATTAGTTAGACCGTTGATGAAAACAATGCGAAATATGTTGACGCTTTGCATAGTAGGTCCAAAATAGGGCCATATACCCTAGATGAAAATTAATATTTTAATGCCCTGAAAACAGATTTTAAAAAAAGTTCAAGTGTGAGCATGAGCATAAGCATGGTTGACTGCCAATGAGCTGCTACTCCGTTATTGACAGATCAGCTGAAGTTAAACAATGAATCAAAAATGATCAGTGGGAGCCAACCATCCGTTCACTGTTTAACCTCTGAAGATCCTTACTTTATTAGTCAATACCGGCGCCCTCCCAAGAAGCCTGCAGTTCAACGAAAGGGAGGAATGTTAGTCCGATAGTTGAAGTTGCAGACTCATCAAGCACACAGTTTTTCGCTATATACTTGTTGATACCGCTTGAGACCGTTGAATCCACAGCATCTCCTTCAAGCATCACGTGATTATTTTTTTTGGGTTAGTAGGATAAGGTATTGTCTTTTCGATGCCTCCCGAGCTACGATGCTATGGGGAGGACTTTCATAACAGACCCGTCGGCGAGCCTTCCGAGCAACGATGCAATGGGAAGGTCTTTTTGGTTAACACACAAAGTCACTCACACACAATTATTTCACTCCACTATTAATTAATCCAAAATGTCAGTGCGTCTTTCGATCATTATATAGAAATGGCTTTTTCACCATAAAAAATAAAACCTTATTCAAAACATTATACACAATTTACCCGACGCCGTGCCTTCCGATCAACGATGATATAGGAAGGGCTTTGAAAATCACAAAACAATTAATTAAGATCTCAAAAAAAAATCACAAAAAAAATCACAAAAAAACACCAATTACTCAACAAAATATACGCTCAAGACACAAATAATTCAGTAAGTCATGCTATTATTCGATCACCACCCCTAACGAACAGCGACACAAAAGCACACAAAAAAAAATAACCTGCATAATCACGATTTCGCGTCCCCACTTCCAGCGCACCAATGATGCTATTATTCGATTACCACAATCACTCACTCCATACGAATCACAGAGACACAAAAGAAATGAAAATGAGCATGCAAAAACAAGACAACGCGTCCCCGTGGTCAGCGCACTAATCAGATTTTAAAAAAAGTTCAAGTGTGTGCTCAAACCCACCTCTGACATTTTTGCCGATTTACATGTATGTAACCACTTAAGGAACCGAAACAGCTTGTATCCCTAAATTCTATTTTTGGGTCACCCTAGTTACCACTTTAATAAACCTTTAACTTAACATAGACCCCATTTTTAAGTTATATTTAATAATTATATCATCAATTTTAATTCAAAGTAATATTTTTTATAGCGAGAATTTTTTACTTTACCGTTGCTAAGATAAACGAGAAATATCGTTTTCCTAGCGACAATAAAAAACGTTCAATTTTCAAATGACGAAATCTCGGCAATTGTGGACCGCTTTTCAAGGTACATAATATTTATCAAAATATTGGAGATCCGACTCAAAAATTTGTATAATTTCGCATGACTTTTTATAGTGTTGTCAAATTTCACTCATTTTTGCTCATCAGATTCAAATAGCTTTTTATATATTTCTAACATGACGAGTTTTCTTTCAAATACCAGCTATTTAATAATCCTCCGAAATTTAACCAAGATCGTTTTTTGTTAAGTACGTTACTTGAGTTGATAGTTTTCGCATTGGCCGAAACATTCGAGCTGGCACTGTTGAGGTTATCTTAAAACACACCTTTTTTCACCTCGATCTGAATTGTATGTTTGTAAAACCTTTTTTAACAACTATAATTAAACTTTGCGATTTTCAATACCAAGCTATGAGGTCCGAAACTGTTTCGAAATTCATTTAGCAAATGCCAAAGTAAAATTGATGGAACAACTTCTCTAGTGACTACGACTCGGTCGATTTACGCAGTGCACTACTTGCAATTTCCAAAGGTCACTCAACTAACTATAACTCGTCCACCAGCTGTTCGACTAGCATTAATTTGTATACCTACTTGGGATTTGGAATAGATTTCCCACCCGGCCAAAGTAAAGTAGCCTATAAGGTACACGCACAGCATTCCATTGCACTCGTGTGCCAACCTTTGCCAACTTCATCTTCTCTCGTCGAGGATATTAATAAATCTCCGATCGCGCGCCCCACCACAAACACAATGAGAACGTTTTGGTTTCCTTGTTTTGGTCCCGCGCCATGTGCAGCAAGCAAGCAAGAATTTTGCACAATTTGTACCTTGTTGTTGCTATTTATGAGGCTATTTATTCCTGTGCGCTGAAAGATGAATTTGATGAATGTGGCAAATACAGCCAGAAATAGAATAAACTCACGAGATCGAGCTATTCTTCTCTCATTGACCGTATCTCATAAATGTGTCCTGCTCGTCTGGTAAAGCACTTAATGTTTCCTTTCTCTCTTTTATTCTTTCAGGAATCGACTTCAAAATCCGGACAATCGAGCTGGATGGCAAGAAGATCAAATTGCAGATTTGGTAAGTGGCTTCAATTGTTAACCCTAAACGTAAACCCTAATCGCTTCTCCTCTCTCCCCCTCCCCCCAGGGACACGGCCGGCCAGGAGCGCTTCCGGACGATCACGACCGCGTACTACCGGGGCGCGATGGGCATCATGCTGGTGTACGACATCACGCAGGAAAAGTCGTTCGAGAACATCAAGAACTGGATCCGGAACATCGAGGAGAACGCGTCCGCCGACGTCGAGAAGATGCTGCTCGGCAACAAGTGCGAGCTGAACGAGAAGCGCCAGGTTGGTTGCGACCGAGCGGTTGAAAGTGAGGTGCGATCGTGCTAATTGACGCTTTCTTTTGTTTGTTTTTAAGGTGACCCGGGACCGAGGTGAACAGCTGGCGGTCGAGTACGGGATCAAGTTTATGGAAACGTCGGCGAAGGCGAGCATCAACGTGGACGAGGCATTCTTCACGCTCGCCCGAGACATCAAGTGTAAAATGGAGAAGCGAATGGTTAGTATCTTTGTATACCAGGGCGTTGGAGCCGAAAACAAGCTGGGTATGGGTTTCAAAGCGTTGGGCAAGATGTGGGATCGTGTGATGGATTGGACGTGGATCTTCGACGGTTCTCTGGCAAGACAGCGGGTCCTCTCCAGAGACGTGGAACTGTAAGTCTCTCAACGTTGGGGCACACGCCGATGACAAAAACGCTTTCTACGATCTTCTTAACGGCGAGTACATGAAATGTCCAAAACACGACGTCAAGATTGTTATCGGTGGCTTAAACGTCCAAGTTGGCTCCGAGGAGAAGTTCAAACCGGTTATTGGGAAGTTCAGCGCCCACCAGCAGATAAACGTAAACGGCTTACTTCCAGCACATCCTTCTCTTTAAGTACACCTGAAGATCACTAAACGACACGGAGACATAAATCGACCACGTTCTCATCGATGGTCGGCACTTCTCGGACATAATCGACGTCAGAGCCTACCGTTAGGTTGCTACCCGGTACGCGCGGAAACTCGAAGCTCGTGAGCCCGTCCATGTCTCTGCAGCCATTAACGAAGTGGCATCGGGCACCATCGGGGTTCGTGGACCGAGCTCGACAGAACGGCTGGTTCGACGAAGAATGTCACGCAATTTTGGTCCGCAAGAAAGCCTCGCGAGACGAGTGGCTGTGGGAACAAGGCGACGTACAAACAGCAACCAATCTCTTCCAGGTTAAAAAGCCAGGACATGGAACAGCTCTGTCGCTTCTACGAAACGCGCAGGTTCTACAAGATGTTCAGAAAAGCTCGGAATGGTATCGGTGCGGAACTCACCAAGATGGACCCGGACAAGCTGGCGTTCTTTTTGCACCGGCTGATAGTAAAGATCTGCGACACAGAACAGCTACCGGAGGAGTGATAAGAAGGAGTTATATGCCCGATCTACAAGAAGAGGCACAAGTTGGAATGTGACAACAACCGAGCCAATACTTTTTTCAATGCGGCCTACAAAGCTTTGTCTCAGACCATCTTCTGTGATTTGTTGAAGCGAGCAAAGGATTTCGTAGAGACGTACCAAGCTGGTTTCGGCAAATCCTCTAAAAATGACTCGTGTATCAGATCTCGACGCACCAGCTTTACATCTATTTCAAAACCACATACGACTCGATCGATCGTGAATAGCTTAGACATGGACATTTTTGGCAGAACGTTCAAGGAGGTGACTGGAAGGTACACTGAATTGAAACGGGAAGCGGAGAAGATAGTGAATGTGGCGAAGACGAAGTGTCCGCTGGCAAGAGGAACCGAGTCTCTTAGGACTAGCATAGTACCGAGCGTGACGATCGATGGAGACGAGCTCGAGGTGGTGGAGTAGTTTGTGTACCTCGGATCGTTGGTGACATCGGACAAAAGCTGCAGACCCAAAGGTATGGGAAACCTAACTCGGCGTACAAAGTGGCACCATGGGGGTTATGAGACGTGGGCGATGCTTGAGGAGGACCTGTGAGCGCTCAAGGTTTTTGAACGGCGAGTGCTTAGGACGATCTTTGGCGACGTACCTGAGAACAATGTATGGAGGAGAAGGATGAATCTAGGTGCGAGGTAACTGGACCAAGTGAAGGATGATCTACAAATTGTGAGAGTTCCGCAGCGGAATTTGATAGTAGCACCCCAGGACCAAGTTCAGTGACAGCACATCTGCAGACAGCTCATGACCTGAGAGTTATGCGAGCAGTAAAAGTCAACTGAATATAAATCTTCTGCAAGTAACCTTCTTACTGACGAAGTTTGTCACATCCGTGCGTAGTATGGTCATAGGCAAATCCAATTTATCAATACTAGATTAGATTAGATGGGTTTCCCATGTTGATAGGTTGATGATTTCGCAAATCAACTTTTCATTGTATTATTTGCTTGAAATTCTGTCCATCGATTCCTTATGTCTAAATAAGCCATTTTGCATTATTAGTTTCTTTATAAGTGACCATTCATAAACCACGTGGACACTTAAGGGGAGATGGGTATGGCAATTGTCAACTGTCCACGAATAGGGGGGGGGGGAGGGGTAGGTTGAGATTTTCAAAAAAGTGTCCACGTGGTTTATGGACGGTTCCATACAAGTCTCCATACAAATTTGAGAGCTATCCAGTGTCCATAGACAAATGCTATGAAAACATTCGAAAATCTGTATTTTCGGCTTTAACGTCTTTCATTTCAAAAAGGCATAAATCATGATTCAGCCCGATTAAAATGTAAGTCTTGATTTTTAAAATCTAAAAAAAAATCAAAAAGTTTAGAAATCCATCTATTGAAAATTATAAAGTTTAGTAAAGTACTTCAAAAGTTATGCTAAAAAACGATTCTAACAAAAGACCGGAAGATTGTAAAAAGGGTGGTATTTGTAAGAAACCATGTCATGTTATACATTTTTAGAAAAGTACTCAAAAGAACTTTCCAACGAGTTCAAAAGTTTAAAGATCTGACAACCCTATCAAAAGTTATGCGCACTTAAGTGTTATTTATGCACTTTTTAGAGGCCGGATCTCAGATATTTTGATGACAACGTTGTCTAGATCTATCATGCGACCTGTCGATGGATAAGTGATCAATAGACCTTCCCAACGAGTTCAAAAGATTGAAGATCTGACAACCCTATCAAAAGTTATAAGCACTTAAGTGTTATTTATGCACTTTTTAGTGGCCGGATCCCAGATATTTTGATAAAAACGTTGTCTGGATCTATCATGCGACCTGTCGTTGGATAGGTAATCAAAAGACCTTTCCAACGAGTTCAGTAGATTGCAGATCTGACAACCCTATCAAAAGTTATAAGCGCATAAGTGCCCAGAATTATGAAGATCTGACTACCCAATCTGATGGTATGAATAATGAATCAAGTTGATAGAACACTGAAAGGTCCGCCCTTTTGTATCTAGTTTGGATAGTATTACCCGCTGAATGTGAGGAAGGCACCAACCACCTAAGGGTGGATTAAGTGACGTTTTTTTTATTTTCGATTGAATAAAGGTTTAAGTGGATAGAACCTGAAAAACGCATATTTGTTAATTTCCTTTCGTCGCACTATTAAAAAAAAAAACAAAAGTAAAAAAACAATTTTGTTGAAAAATTTAACCTTTAGATTTTTTGTGCGCATTTTTGATACTTTCCAAAAAAATTTCCCTTACAAACTTCACAAGTGAGTTTCAATGGGTAAATGTTAACCGATTTTGCTGATATTTGGTCCTGAGTCCTAAAATAGCTCAAGAAAAAAATACAACTTGTGGAGCGAGGTTTTGAATAAAAGTCCCATATTTTGGGCACCCTAATGGACAGCCAACCAATTTGTATGAAGATAAGAGATCATGGACAAAGAGATCAAAATTTTTTTTAATATAAATTCTAGAGAACTGTTAAGAACGGGAGTAGAAAGCATAAAAGTGTTTGATTCAAGTCTACATGGTTTAAAATGCAACCTCTAGAAAAAGGAACATAAAAAAACTTCGTAAACATTGAAAAAAACATGCTTTTTGCTTTCCTTATCTTACTGAGGAAAGGCTATACAATCCTTGGAAAATGAATTTCTACTCAGGACCAAAATCTGAGCAAAAGTGGGATGTTGAACAAAATAATTGCACCACATTGTCTCAACCGATTTTGCCCATGTCCCACAAAGTCGCTATTGAAAATTATCACGTTTAGTTTAGTAAAACGGGTGGTTTTTGTAAGATAACCTGTTATGTTATACATTTTCAGAGACATTAACTTTGTTTGAAAAATTTGTTTTTCTTTATTTTGGCTCTTTTGTAAAATCCTACAGTTCCTTCCTTGACTTGACGAAAAGTACACACTACAAGTTATCGTATCCAATGTTGATTATACACTTTTTCGAAGATATGTTGATAAAAAAAGTTCAAGATGGTATGTCAGAGACATAACCGAAAGACATAGGACCAAACAATTTGAATGTGTTTTTGGATTGCTAGTGATATCTGGAATAAGATTATTTTATTTTGTTTCATAGATTTGTCGACAAAATTGTCATAAATGTTCTCCCAAGGTGAACCTTCCATGAGGGCACCGGCCACTCCAGGTTGTGGCCACTACGGTCGAAATGTCAATTTTCATGTTCAGTATCAAAAACCATGAATTTTGATATCCATATTGCCACAACTCGTATGGTTCTGTTTAAGACCCTCCAGGCCCCGGGGAAACCTGCTTTGAGATCACCGGTCACTCAGGGTTGTGGCCACTACTGTCGGAATGTCAATTTTAATGTACCGTATCAAAAACCATGAATTTTGATACCCATATTGCCACAACTCGTATGGTTCTGTAAAAAGTCCTCCGGGCCCCGAGGGAACCTTCTTTGAGGGCACCGGCCACTCCAGGTTGTGGCCACTACTGTCGAAATGGCCATTATGTTCAGTATCAAAAACCATGAGTTTTGATACCCATATTGCCACAACTCGTATGTTTCTGTAAATGTCCCCCCAGGCCCCGAGGGAACCTTCTTCGAGGGCACCGGCCACTCCAGCTTTTTTTTCACCACTGTCGAATTGACCATTTTTCATGAGAACCGCCGCATCATAGCGACTTCCACGCCGTCCGCTTCGCTCGAATTTCCTCCTTCTGCTGCCGGTGGTTCTTCCTTCTGGTTGCTGGTCCTCTTCTTCTATTGGCCGCTGCTGCTGCTGCTCCGCGCCGGCCCGACGTGCACAGTTCGAGTGCTCGTTCCAATGTGACTTGCTTTTGCGAAATTTTCTGCTTAAATAGCGGCACAGCCGGAGAACGGCACAAAAGGGGCGCGGTCTCGAATGCCTACGCTCGCTCTGATTGGGCATCTGTCCGATTTGTACTGAAAAATTACTCATTTTGATTGCATGTTTTAAGTGCTTTAACTATGTTTAGTCAGACTATCTATGTAGTTAAACAATAGCTGAAGTCTTCCTCTTTCGATTGGTGGTCCAACCATCTGGATTGATTCACAGGGAAAAAAGATATAAGCGTTCAAAATGTCCCCTTTTTTAACGCTTAAAAGTGACGCTTTGGATCGAATTTCTGAACTGGCCCCCCAATATAGTAAGTAGAGACATAGTCCTATGTCAAAAATCAAAAGACTCTTCGAATAAGTACCTACAATAGAAAATTCTGCCAAGCCTATCAAAAGTATATTGATATGAGAAAGGCATCAACCGCCTTAAAGGGGATTAAGCAATGCTTTTTTTATTTGATCTATAGCTAAACCAGACATTTTTTTCCTCTCTATTTCCAGGAAGCGAACAATCCTCCCAAGGGCGGACACCAGCTGAAAGCGTCAGAGCAACCCCGGAAGGCACCCAGTTGGTTATCCAAGTGCAATCTGTTTTGACCTTGTAATAGTCCTATTAATTATTGTAACTTTTTTATATAACATACTAAATAATAACTGTAATAATATATACTGTGTAGAACGGCTAAGCGCGAGACGGGGACAAACCGAACCAGGGCCGACAACAAGAGTGGCACATATTATTATGATTGGAAACGGAGGGTTGAAGTGTTGACTTCACACACAACACGGAAGAAATTTACATTCAATTGATGGAACTTTTTTTGAAGCCGAAAGTAACTCCCTCCAGGACATCGTTCACAAACAGACACAAAAACGCAGGAAAACAAAAATCGCGCGCGGTACGGTTTTTAATTTATTTACACATTATAAAGTGAAAGCGAAAATCTAATCCACTAGAAGACACAGACAACACACATAGAAACGGGCGACCACCGGAACTAGAGGTCGTTAAAAAAAAGAAATACTTATGATGTAAACCGACACCAGAACGAACACCCACTGAGGTCTAAAACCGAACCCCACTCTTCCTCCTTCCGCCACACTACTCCACTCCATTCGATTAGGGATGTCCAACTAGAAGTGCACTAATTTGAAAGCCCCCTTCCGCTCAAACCCCAAATCCATCCCTTCCGGTGCTAATTGTCGAGTAATACAACTTCACCACACACACTCACTCTCGGTCCACCCAAACACTTTCCACCCCACCCCCGGAAACCGGAAGACCGCGCCGCGCCGCGGTGGTTTGCAGAACGCAGGTTTGGACAGGGTAAAGAACACATTCATGCAGGCACTCCTTCACCACACCACTCACGCAAACAAAATGGTCGCGCGCGCTCACCTTGGACATCAATAGGCGTATTATAATAGGCGATGAAAACGTACATTCTCAAGTATAAAACAAGAAAAAAAAGTAATAAGGTAAAATTAAAAGAAAGAAAAATAAAACGAAGAAGGTTCGTTCGACGGACGCGGACGCGGGAAATTTCACAGAATTGCAAAAGTGTAACACAAGGAAACAAAAAAAAGGGTGAAACTCATTTCAATTGTCGTAACTATTATGTGGTTAAATGGAGACAAACAAAAAAAAAAACAGTTAGAAACAAGGTTTTGAAATAATCATGAAGATTTTTCTTCGTATGCAAAATACAAACTGGTTGGTGTTGTTTTATTTGATTTGAAAGAAAACAGTTTCCAGAAAGATCACTGCGAGAACTAAAGGAGCTATTAGACTATCACTAACAACGCTAAGACTCAGTCGCCCACAGATCGTCCGAAAAATTGTATGTGATGCACAATGCTTGAAAAGGTCTCTGTCACTGAACGGGACTGCTCGATATTTGAATGAACTTTCTGTCAGCAACCATTTCCGAAACCGAAATTTGATCGCTGACACACAGCTCCTATCATGATCGTCTTTGCTTGTCGATGAGCGTAAACACAAAGACGAAACGAAAGAAAAATGAGCACCTACCACTCAAGCAGCCGCCCGAACGAGACAACGAGCTTTTTCTCTCGTTTTTCGTCTCTCTCTCTTCCTTGCGTTTGCTGCATGGTGACAGAGGCCATTTGAATGCGATCCTGGGAGAGATGCTTTGAAGCTCGATAGAATGTCAAACGACCGTTCTCTGAACGAATTTATTTCCAGAGGGAAGTCAATGATTATGTGAGTGACTTTGCGTAGTACTCATTCGTTTGTGTGTGTGTAAAGAACGAAAGTACACAGCAAAATTTGGATTGCCATTTCAGTAAAATAATTAACAAAATGCGATTCAGTAATCATCACTTTTGCTAAAATTCGGTAATGAACAAAAATATTGCTGAAAAATCAGTAACTGCATATCTGTTAAACTGAAATGTCACTTATGACTTATTGTTTGGATGCTGCCGAGAGAAAATCCTCTTTCATACATGTTGTGTTTTTTAATGTTGTATTGTGATCTTTAGAAACCAAGGTAAGAAAAATGTTAATAACAAATGCCTCGTTGCTAACCACCTTTTTTAGGTTTAGACGATTGATGAAATAAATGTATAAATAACAGTACTGGAAACATTTTCAATGACAAGCAAAATCAAATTTCGATAACTGAAATACCAGCAACGATTGCTGAATCTTCAGCAAATGATCTGTCAAACTGCCACAAGAAAATTACTGAATTTTCAGCAACATAATTTCGTGCTTTCCATTTCATTATGGCACAAAACTTTTGTAAACAAGAGTGTATCCCTCTCACACCTTATGCAAACTGTCATTTGAGTGAATGGGATACACTATTGTTTACAAAAAATGTGTGCCCTTTTGAAATGTTAGGCTCCATTCGACGTTTCTTTTGCTGAAATTTCAGTTGTTTTGACAACCATTTTACTGAAATTTTAGTAAATCATCTGTCAAAGTGACAAATATCAGTTAACTGAGAATTCAGTAAAATCTAAATTACTGAATCGTTTAATAAAATTTCAGTAGATGAAAAATCAGTAAAACTTTACTGAATTTCAGTGAAAAAAAAATTGGTGTGTAGAATGTCAGCAATCAGGTTGTCGCGTCTTTACCACGTGGAGTGTTCTGTCACCTATTACAAACAAGGTTGTTAGTCGATAAAATTATCGTCGACAATATTATCGTCTAACGGTAACGATAATGGTTATCGTTCTCGTCATTTCGATAATTCTATCGGTGGTTATCTTATCGCCGATAATGGACGATAACTCATTTTTAAAATTGTTCTAAAATGATTAAATTCAATCATATCATGTTATATTTTCAATGATTTCATTAAGAATATGTTATTTGAAATTGTATGAAGTTTTAAAGTATGAAACACAATAACGTGTTTTTTCGAAAGTAGTCAAATTTATATAATTAGCAATATGGGTATAAAACGAAGCGAAATGTTGTATACGTTTTCTGTATTAGAGATTTTTTTTGTTGGAAAATATAATTTTCACAAAACACCGCATTTTCCGAAAATACTAAAATTATCAAAATTTGCAATATGGATATAAAAGCGAAGCAAATTTTTGTATGATTTATCAACTTATTTAAGTTTTTTTTAGAAAATACAAAAAAAAAATCAAAAATATGTACCGTGTTTTTTCGAAAATACAAAAAATTTCAAATTTGCAATATGATCATCAAACGAAGCAAAATTTTGTATACGTTTTCATTTTATAAGAGTTTTTTTTTGTTGGAAACTAAAATTTTTACAGCATTTTGAATGTTTTAGTATTTTTTGAAAAGTTCATTTAAAAAAAAACTGGTAAAAAGTTAAAAAGCATTTGATACTTATGTTTCAAATTATGAAAATATGAGAAAATTTTAGTACTTTTCAAAAAAGAAAAATTTCGCTTCTCATTTTGCAAATTTTAAAAATTTGATTATTTTCGAAAAAATACGGTATTTTTGGAAAATTTTAGTTTTTAACAAAAGAAAACTCTAATAAAGTTAAAAGCATACCCATATTTGGATACTTTCGATAAAATACAGTATTTTGTGAACATTCATACAACAACAACAGTATTCATATTTTAAAACTTATTACATTTTCAAAATATATATTCTTAGTGAAGCATTAAAAATGTAACATGATGTGGTTGAATTAGGTCGACTTCGCAATTCGCAATTCGCAATTTTCAGTGTAAGAACGGGCCTTGACCGATCTTATGCACTATGTTCCCGACGAACACGCACTGCCCTTACACCTACATCTCACCCTTGCTCTGAGTCAGTACGAGCAGCACGCTAGAACACGCTTTGAGTGTTCGTGCCAGGCATGCACACCTTCTTTTCCGGTTACGCATTTTAACTCGGCCGGGGGTGGTACATTACGTAGGGTTTGATGTAAGTATAAGCGCCTAACCGTTTAAAGTGTGCCTATTAACTTTCATTAAAGCAAAAACTGTTATATTTTTAGTTTGAATTTAAAAACTAATTGTTATTTACTGTGTATTGTTCTCTCCTGAAATCTTCCCTATTGTTGAGTCGTGTTAATCTGTTGCTATTTCTTCTGTCGCGGTGTTTTGTTACAATATTTTGGTCCTAAGCATTTTAGAAAAGTTTTTCAAATGTACAATAGTAATATTTGTGTTAATTCTTTGATCATTCCAAAAATTGAGTAAGGGCTCGAACCTCATTTGTTTGAAGAAAAGGGTGAAGATTGAAAACAATGGACAGTGAAAGAAATATACTATGTAAAGAATCAATAATAAAAGAAAGATAGTAATTTATGAAGTAGATAAAGAAATTAACAATAGTTAATAAATAGAGGTAACAAACAAGCATAGATTTATTGAGGGCAACTTACAGGGAAGATGAGAAATTATTCAAATAGATAAATAAAGAAAGGCACAAAATTAACATCGCTGCCAAATTAAGGGAAAGAAGACAGTTTGTTACAGCAGCATCAATTAATAAAATAGAGTGAAAAAGCGTTGAGAAATAAGAGAATCAAATAAGTAAAATCGAAATCAAATGGAGGATAGTAAACAGAAGCCGCGTTAGCAAATCAGTGAAACAAAATAAACAGAAGGTAGGTGGTAGCTGAGAATGAAGAGAAGAGAAACCCCGTTGTGCGATGTTACAGGTACATCCACAGCAGTTGACTCAACATACTGCGAATCAAAACAATACCGTCTACAATCACAAATTACTTCCCTTTCCCACATTGACGCGCCCCTTTCTTTTAGCCGTCTCTACTCTGACCCTCGCTAGTCAAAGGTTTACGAGTCGTTTCCACAGGCCACCAGCTAGGTTACACTTTGTCATCATGATGACGAAACCAAGCCAACGTGGAGGTAAGAAAATAGGACACTTGCAAGGAACCAGAGCTATACTGTCTTGATCAAGAATGATCTAACAGGACTACGGACGTAGTCAGTGACGCTCCTTCCAGGATGTTCCTCGCCTGAGCGTCAACTGATGAGGTATCATCAGCATGATTCGCCCTTGGCCTGCATCATGATGTGGTTGAATTAGGTCGACTTAGAAAGATTTTAAAAATGAGTTATCGTTCATTTTCGGCGATAAGATTAAATCCGATGGTTTGAAACCAACTGTTGTCAAACGAACGGTTACTTTTTGATTTGACACCTCTTTTACACAGAGTTCACTCACTCAATCAAACTTTTGTTGTGATTTAAAGTTGTACTTTTATCACTAGAATCATTTAACTTTACTACTGTGTAATTTGACTTTTACTACAGTAATTCTTATTATAATAAAAATTAAGGTCATAAGTGCAGTGCTTCTGGGGACGCGCAGTCCTGTTTTTTCGTGATAATTTTCGTCTCTTTTGTGTGGCTGTTTGTGTTCAGATTATGTTCCACCAGTGCAAGCGGATGGTTGTTTAAGTGAAGAAAAAAATCAGGATTGTGCCTGCAAGAATGCTGAGTGAAGGGACGCGTTGGTTGGGGGACAAACAAACAAATCAGGATTGTGAGATGGATTTTTGCGGTGTTCGTTTTGTGCTGTATTCGGGATCGTGAAAATCAGGAGTGAGTCGCGCTGTAGTTATAAAACAAGATCGATCTTGAAAATTATTCATATTAATCGGTAAGTTATTGTGTGCTTCAAACCCTCTTGTTGAAAAGACCTTCCCATAGCTCCGTAGCTCGGAGGGCTCGACGTCGGTTGTTTGTGTGTTAAGCCCTCTCCATAGCATCGTAGCTCGAGAGGCAACGAAAATCAATACCTTATCTAGCAAACAGAAAGAAGATCGGAAGACACTTGATGGTTGAGTTCTTCGCGTCTATTCCGTAACAAATTCATGAACTAAATGATTATATAATTAAAAATCAGACTACGCTATCATTGCAGCATTGCGTTTAACACCTCATTTTATAAATAAATATTATTTGGTTTTATCTTTCCACAGCCACCCAAATGGCGGCCTTTAGCATCCCCCTGCTTTTTAGTTTGAATTTGATCATCCAACGGGGTACAAACTAAAAAAGTGACCAACCACCGGGGGTTGAGTGTATTTCCTTCATACCTGCTTGATGCAAGTTCGTCTCATATGTAATTTCGTCAATTTTGAGTTAATGTTGCAGTTTGGTTGAAAATAAAAAAAATAAAATAAATGTACTTTGTTGATTAAAACTGGAATAATTCCAGTTTTTCTTTCGCGAAAACTCACGCTACCTTATGGGACGGACTAGATTTGAGGGGCAGTGTATAAAGAATCAAGAAGGATTTCGAAGAATTGAATGCAGTTAAGTTTGCAGAAAGCTATTTTATTAAAAATCTTCTGAAAAGTCACGAAATATCGATTCATCTTACACACAATTATTGCTCGCTAAACATAAGCAGAACACGGCACATAAATAGTCTTTGGGGGTAGAAAAACCTTACACTAGTTAAAATGGTTCCATATTTTGGACAAATCTTCTCTCTCTCTGTCACACGGATCAGTCAGTATGGAATGTTCATGCATAAATACCTTCGCACTCTCCGTCTCCGTCAGCACCAGGCCACCTTCTTCCTGCCGAACCTCGGCACAGCCAAAATTGCCTGCTCGTCCGGCTGCTTGTCGCCAATCTGCTTCTGCCTGTCCAGCTTCAGATCCGTCAAGCTCAGATCGTCAAACGGAAAGATGCTGCTAAAGGTCGAACTACGGTGCGAGTTTCGCGTCGAGGGTCGACTGTCCGGTTTGGATGCGGGGTCGTCAACGAGAAGCTCCCGGATTTGGTTGGACGAGCCGACGACGAACGTTTCGTTGGATTTCTCCGTCATGAGTTCTTTGAGCTGGTTGTTGGCACCTTCGATCGATCGGATGTGTGTCTCGCGGATGTCGATGAGGTCGCGCTGGCGCTGAATACAGCCGGCGAGTTTGGCTTCGAAGTCGGCGATGCGATCTTCAAGGAGGCAGCGGAGTTGCTGCTCTCGGACGAGGGCTTCCTCGTTCCACTTGTCCTCCCACTTGGAGAGGTTGTGCTTGGCCTCGGACTCGTACATGTTCTCGATGGTCATTTGCTGGTCAATTTCCAGATCGTACTGCAGTTGGAACTTTTTGCGCAGGTAGTTAATGCCGTCGTTGGACTCGGGGTTGTCGATCGCGATTCGCTGCAGCAGCTGCAGGTCGTGCTTGAGATCGTTCCGGACCGCTTCGGACCGCTCGCGGAGCAGCATCTTGATGCGTCGCAGGTTGTGCATGGCCACGATGCGATCGCGCCGTCGATCGTTGTAGATGTACAGCTGTTCGGCTTCCTTTTCGAACTCTTCCTTCTTGGTTCGCAAGCGCAACTCGTACATCTTAAGCTCGTTCACCTCTTGCTCGCGAGCCTTGAGTTCCTTCATGTGCAGTTCCTGGTGGCTTCTCAACTCCTTAATTTGTTGCTCCCTCATGCGGCTCTTCTCGAGCAGGACCTCCTCGTGCTTTCTTGCTTCTTCCTGGATACGAATTTCGCGCTCCTGGTTCTCCTTGCGTTCCTTCTCACTTTGCAGCGTCATCTCAACCTGGCGATCGAGCCAGTTCAGCTTCGCCATCGCTTGGTGAGTGTTCTTTGAGTCTAGGATGACCGTGTCGCGGTCGTAGCCCATGCGCCACTTGGTGTACAAACTTGCTTCCAGATCCATGCGGCGTTTCGCTTCTTCAACGTCGTTCAACCGAGATCGGACACCCTCCAGCAGTTCCGTCGGAATTGGCTTCGGTTTAGGGCGGTTCTTCTCTGTAAAGCAAAGATTCCACCTTCAACATCCACAGATGACCCAACTAACCCAAAAGTTCTTACCCTTCAGTTCCTGTTGAAAGTCGTCCTTTTCCTGCTGTAGTCGAACGCGTTCCCGCTCGCGCCGTTCCTGGGCGGCCACTTCACGCTTTTCCGCCTCCTCGCGTGCTTTCTGCGCTTCCTCGGCCTGCCGGTAAAACTGCGGTGAGTTCCACGAGTCGAAGCGTGACGTTATGCGGCTCCACTGGTCGTAGTACCGCTCGACGGCGGCCGACTTTTGGATCTTGATCTGGTCGGCCTCGCGGCGCTTTGCGAGCGCAGCCTGCAGTTTGGCGCTTTTCATGGCTGAGGAAAAGAGGAAAACAAAAGTTAAGTCCACCTCTTATCATTGCTGCTCGAATGGCATGTCGACGAAATGTTAGCTTTCGATTGCATCGAAATCGTTATGACCAATTAGGTCATCCTTAAATAAACACCAACTGCCAGAAAAAAATCACACGCTATCGGAAAATATCGAAGCCACTTGAAACAAAACATCCGTTTTAATCAGGGCTCACTTCCTTCTGACGACCAATTATATCAATTATTTTGAAGCAAACAAATGATAGTGAAAAATCACACCGTGCATGAATCAGACTGTCTTTTGCTAGAGTTTCCAAACAAGTTCGGTTGAAACAAATGTTCAACCTTCCATTCATGCTACAACTACATTTGTTCACTCTCCACCTAATGCATTCATTCATGTTTTTCGTGATTATCTTCTTTCCCATGGGCATAACCGTGTGAGCGCAGCATCGTAGTATATGGGGAATCCCCAAAAGCTCGAAAGCACGCCCCGGTGGCGGCAGGATTTTGATATATTTGCTTGAGTGATTGTGCTTTATTTACGGACGACGAACCGTCTGGCCGAACGCTTGATGCCTTACTCAGAGAAGATTAACATTAATCACGAATACCTGAATGTAGAAAAAAAAAAAAGAATCTTAAAGCTAATGTTTGTCATGAAAAAAGTTGATAATGATCAAGACAAAAAGTTTTTTTTTACATATTTTAAAGGTGATTCTCTTTAATTTACAACTTGTATTGCAATCTGTATCCTTGGTCAACTTTGCAAACGAACTTTGAAAGTGGTTTAAAATTATAAAAATAAACTGGTTGAATGATTTCGAAGAATTTGTCGTTTCTTATAATTTGGTTCTTGCCAATTTGTATGCACTGAACATTAAATTATGTGTAATAAATTAAAAATAAATATGCAAAAACAGTAAACTAAGAAAAACGAAAGGTTAGTTTGACCCATCCATAAGGCTACGTATTGGATATTTTTGTTTTTTTTTTTCTGAAAGAGCACACGATTTTGAACAAAACTGCATCAATAACTCAAAAGTGTTGAAGATGCATATGAGACATTAACGCAACATACAAATTTCTGCATTTTTGTATGACTCAATCTCACCCCCAGACCCAATGTCACCCCTGATGACGGTAATGATAATGTTTTGTTGAACTCAACATAGCCTACAAATGCTCAAGCCCGATTTAGGAAAAAATCTCTTTCTAACATTTTTACATAAAACTTCGTCTCAATCATTTCAATCCTGCACTTAAAAAACACAAAATCTAAACTTAATGTGAAATCCTTTATTGTCTTGTCGAATGGATAAGTGCGGTGCTTCCGGGGACGCGCAGTCCTGTATTTTCGTGATAATTTTTGTCTCTTTTGTGTCGCTGTTTGTGTGCATGGGGTGATTGGTCATAATAATTGAATACCGTAAACTGGGGTCAATCGGGACACATGGGGCGAATTGGGACAGCAGTTTTAACCATGTAGGAGCACAATATTTTGATTTTTCTGGTTGGTTTCGGTTAGAACAGACTCAGGCCAACAAAATGTGTACATCCTTTTCCAAATTTAAAAACTTTAAGTGCTCTAAAAACTGCTGTCCCTATTCAGACTGTAGTCCCGATTCACCCCAGATTACGGTAATGCCATCATAAGTGCAGTGCTTCTGAGGACGCGCAGTCCTGATTTTCCGCGATAATTTTCGTCGTAAATGATCGTAATAATTTATTCTAACTGGCAGTTTTAGTATAAACTCATCAAATTATCGATTTTATGAAGAGTAAAGCGTCATTTATTTACTATTTTTGAAATTTGTTCGCGTTATCTAAATTGTAAAAACAGTAAAAATATACTGATAAGTCCAGCCCATAGCACTACTGCTCGGCTGGCACGCGTGTGATAAAAAAAAATTTAAATAATCAATTATCGATCTTTCCGCAGCCGGCGGCCCAAGATTTAAAATGTTCAACCGATAAACAAAATGCTCATGGCCACATCACTGCCACTCGTGAATCCTGACCTCATACCCATCTACTAACCCCCTCAAAACTCATGTGATACTTTGTCGGAGATGCAGTCGTTTGGGCGGTCTCTATCACTCAAGTATCGGACTAACATTCCCATCCACTTCCCCGTGACCCTACCACTGGTCGTGGCCGGCGCCGGTATTGATCAGCGGGTGGGCACCTATGCCAGGGGCGTCTAAAGTATGGCCCGCGAGGTCATTTTTTGTGGCCCGCGGACCCATTTTGAATGATCATGTAAAATGGCCCTTTGACGCATCTTCAAGTGATTTTATAATTCCTAGAAATTAAAGTTGAGTTTATGCCTATTTTGTGAACCTTTTGCCTTTCTTACAAAAGAAAGGTTTAAGGTTTGCTTTTGGGAAAACGCTTTTCTCAGAAATCCTAAAAAAATCGTGCACGGCGAGGAATCGTCCGAGGAAAAAATCTTATTACATACTAAATTGAAGGTTTAGATGCGCTCTTTCGATTGAATTTTGGTCCGAAACCCGGAACTCAAAGTCTGATTTTTGAGAGCTCTTTTTCTGAAATACATGAGCGATGTCTGTATCCGCTCCTAAAAATTTGTGTCTTCCATCATTGGAAAACCGCTCGTAAAACCCACAATTTTTATAAGTCAGATTTGTAGCCGTGGGGTCGGAGACGAACATTTTATTTTTCGATTCACAATTTTCGACCAATAAATGTGGTCAAAGCCATTTTTAGAGGTATTTTATGGACAATTTTACAGATAACACTATCAAATTAAAAGAATTCAGTTTCTAATCTAATCTAATCTAACCCTAGCGCAGCCAGTCTTTCGAGGGCATCCTGGAAAATGCCTTAGGTTGATTAACGCCTAGCATCCTCTTGTCATTATTAACAATTGCAGTGCCCAATGCAATAAATTGCTTTGAAACATCACAAACGTTAAAGCGGCCAGGCCAACTGCGTAAAGTTTACCGCAAAGATGATTCTTTGAATTGGATTGAGTTTGAACACGAATGTTCAAACAACAACACATTTCTGAATCGACAGGGGAGGAAGAAACGTGGGGATCCCCCGCTCACGTTCCTGTTTGTAGGAGCAATAAATCGTTGGGAGCCACCAGCTAAGAAGTTTTGGTGCTCCGGGACCCTCGAGGATGGGACACTGTATTTCCACAAATGCCCTGGACACTATTTGCCGTGGTTATAGCGCCACAACTCGCTCACTGTTGGTGACAGAAAGAACATTAATAAAACTCTTATAAACACAAGATTTCAATTGATGGGATGACAAGATCATCTCACAAAGACCCAGTGCATATTAAATATGAAATGGTTTATTTTGATTAGGTACATTATCGGATTGATCTCACCAAATTAAACCAGCCCTCTGAGAAATGTAACGCCTCGATCAGTCTGATGGCTGATTAAAAAAAGGCTGATGTAAGGTCGATTAGGGCGTTAAATTTCTCAGTTGAAGCTGCCGCATCTCAAAAAATTAATCACGAAAAAACAGGACTGCGCGTCCCAAGAAGCACTGCACTTTTTCAAATTAAAAGAATTCAGTTTCAAACAAAAATCCACTGGAAAACATGCGCCATAAACTGCTTGGGCCCAAAATTTGAAGCTTTTCCAAAATGTAATTCCAGAGATATAGCCATATTATTGTTTATCGTCTTATTTTTACCCTAATTTTCCCATTAAATTTTTGGTTTTATACGAAATCATATGTGATAAAAATTTATCTTATCGTAATTATCTATCGTAACACATTCAAATGAGGTTAAAAACGGTAAATTATTTCAATATTTTCATCAAATATTAATTGAAATTTTCTAAAATTGAAGGAATATTTATTTTCAAATCCTTAAGCAACTATTTATAATTAAGATTGCTCATAATTTGAAAAGATTACACACTTTTACAAAGTTTGTGTCACCCCTTCTAAAACATATTTAAAAATTAAATTAAAAACATAAATTCAAATACAACTTTAAAACATTCATTATATTTGTGAAATCATGATTGTTGAGGCACCAAAATTGCAATGAAAAGCAGATGAATAATATTTATGCTGGTGTTTATTTTTTAATTTTCTGATTTTAGTAAAATTTAACCAATTGATTGGAGGCTCTTTTGTAAAAAACTGTTTATTTTTTTTTGTTTTCTAATATTTTGTTTTTTGTTAGTTTTATAGATTGAAATTTAAAAAAAACATGTTTTTGCCTTTCTTACTAAAGAAAGGTTTTGGTTTTACTTTATGGCTGGACGTCATTTTCATCTTCGTAAATAAGACGATACAGCATGAATATTAATCGGAAAAATCGCCAAAAAATCACACTGCATTGATTTTCGACGCTCTATCGGTTCATCTTGACAGAACTCGTCTATCTCCAACCCTCGAATTTTGAGAAAATAAATTCTGTGGAGATCGAGTGATGTTCGTATGTGGTAAAATTTTGCCAAATTTTGTGTCGCGCCGTTCTCAGCTTCCCTGAATCCGATTTTGATTCTTCTGAATGCAGATGAAAGCTAGTGTGCTGAACCTGGGCGAGTTGCCGCTCAAATTTCGAAATATCCATCTGTTTTCGGATGTTGACAGACTTTTCAACAAAATACACAGTTTTCAAATGAACATATGGTCAAAATTTTTCATTTTCATATCTTTTATTTATCTCAAAAATTGCATTTTTCGAGCTCTACAACCTCCCAAATTTTCATCCAGATCCATAATCTGGTTCTGGAGTTAGAGCCGTTTGATTAACCTACCATAAGAAAAAAAATCCCTAAAAAAAGGTGAAAGCCCACCTGGTGACCTTCGCCAACATTTTTCGTTTCTAATTTTATCTGAAATTTCTTACTAAACGATCAAATTTTTACTAAAATATTATTTTTTTATCTAAAAATGAAAGAAACGTTTCAAATACATTCTAATCTGATGTATCTACGTGATAACAGTTCAATTGTTAGCAAATTAACATGTTGTTTCAAGCATTGTTCCTCTTGCCCCAACGGGTTGTTCGTCTTGCCCCACTAGTTGAGTACACAGAAAAAAAAAAGTTGAATTTTGGATTGTTGAAAATTTGGTAGGTTGAATATTACCTCTTTTGTTGAGTAATATTACATTAAAAAAATGTGTAAAAATGTGAACCTGATGAATATTCTTCAAAAACTGATGAAAATTCATCATTTTCTGGGGTAAAATTCATAATTTTTTTTCTGTGTAGAACATAGGGAAAATCAAAAAAAAGGAGCGGCCGTGGCTGACTGGTTACGGTGTTCGCTTTGTAAGCGAATGGTTCTGGGTTCGATGCCCATCTGCTCCCAACGAGAAAGTTTAGAACACATAAATTTGAAATAATGAATATGAACGAAAAATCAAAGTCGCTCGAGGCGGGGTTCGATCCTCCGTCCTTTGGATTGGTAAGCAAAAATGCTAACCACTAGGCCATGACGACTTGGTGAGTGTGGACTGGAATTAGGAATACTGTTACAGAGAGCGAGTTGTGGCGCTATAACCACGGCAAAAAGTGTCCAGGGCATTCGTGGAAATACAATGTCCCATCCCAGAGGGTCATGGAGTACCAAACCTTCTTAGCATGGTGCTCCCAACGAATACAACCAAATCTCGGAGCGTATGGTGGTGTGTCCCCACGCTTCTTCCTCCCTGTCGACTCAGAATTGTGTTGTTGTTCGAACACTTAGTGCTCAAACTCAACCCAATTACGAGTCATCTCTGCGATATGGCTTTACGCAGTAGGCCTGGCCGCTTTAACGCTTGTGATGTTTCAATGCATTCTAATGCAATGGCGCACTACAAATGTTAATAAATGACAAGAAGAGTGCTAGGCGTCATCTAACCTAAGGCACTCTCCAGGATCCCTTCGAAAGATTGGCTGCGCTAGGGTCTGATTAGATTAGATTAGATAGAACGTAGGGAAAATCAAAAAATTTAAAATCAATTCTTTACATAAAAAAACAGGATTTTTTTTAAAACTTGTTCTATCAAAGTCTCAGTCAAGACCTGAAATAAGATGATTATAAAAAATCCAACAGATTTTTTTAACGTTTTTAATTTGTTATAACGAGCATTTCCTTAGCTTGTTACACTTGCCCTAATTTCCCCTATTCGAAATCCTCGGGAAATTCAACGTAAACTTGAGGTGTTTTTGTCTGCTCTTCAACTTTGTAGAACATAGTTAAACTCTAAAATATAACCCTGGAAAGATACAAAAAATACATAATTTTTAAATAAAAAACTTTGTTTGAAATGAAAAAAATACCCTTCTGGGTTATTTCAGATTCGAAAAGTACATTAAAGAACTCATAAAATGTTTGCCACTTGAGTAACGGGAAATGGCAGCGATTTTAAAACTATGTTTTAACTTTTTTGAAGAAAAATACGTTTTTACACAAAAGTCCCTCTGCCACCAAATTTCTATATCATCATCTTTTCAGGCTGCACATTATTGAAAAACGTGTCTTAGTAAAAATCCAGAAAAATGAAAGGGGTCGTACCGCCCCACCGTAACTGCTATGTGAGTTGGAGTTCGATAATTGCCAAAGTGACGATAATTATTGAAAAGTTTTGATGAACGATCGACTGGAGGTTCAGAAGATTTAACTTTAAGTTTGCTACAAATTCCTAGTTCTAATTGAATTCCAAATGATCTCGTTTTTTTCCTGCAAGTTCATCCCTCATTCATCACTCCATCCACACTTCTAGCGCCACCGTCTTATTTGTCCTGACAACACAACTGTGTGGTCTCAAGTGGGGCCATCAAGAATCCCGCGACGCATCGTTCAAGTGACCGTATAAATACGCGTGAGCTTTCACCCTGTCGCTTCATTTCCGATTCGCGCTTCAGCAGCGCAAAACACCACTGGCGGTCCACGTGTGTGCGCGTAATTTGTCTCTGTAAATCGCTAAAAAAAAGTACCTCCCCACAGCCGGTTGATAAAGTAACCTCAACCTCAGTCAATCGAGAAGGCGCGCGCGCGCCGACTTTGCCAAACAATTGAGGCATTTTTTTTTCGTTAGTCTGTCTAAATTTTGTTCAGTGTTTGAACAGACTGGAGAGCGCGTGGATCGTTACAAAGTTTGCTCTTGAAGCCTTGCTTGGAATCAACAGTGTTGTCAACAGTTTGAAGTTGTTTGGTGTTTAGTTTGCGAATCGAGGACCCCCGCCGGACTGTGGAAAGAGAGTCGGCGCTTCTTCAAAAGAATTCGAATCACCTGCAGTTCAACCCGTTGAGCAGTTCATCGGCCAAGCCGACTGGTTATTGATAAGTCGGTGCCTCAGACAGTGGCCATGACAGTGATTTGGGCGCAAAAGTTTGGGGGCTTTTGACGAGATAGCGCAGCGTGGCGCGACGAATTTGTCATAGTGAATCAGGTTTTTGCGGGGAATGTCACACGAGTGGCACTAGTGCTGTTTGAAGTTTTGAAGGTGACACAGTTCATACCACCATGGTTATCACCACGAGAAGAAGGACAAGTGTTTTGGCGGTTGTAGTACTGCAAGTTCTGGGCACGTGGGATGGAGCGATGGCATGCTGTGAGTATTATTGGAATTAAATTAAACAGAAGTTGTGAAAATTGCAAAATCAAAAATTTCTAATTTTCTAATCCTAAATGTCTTCATTAATCCTCAACTGCCCAATTTTCTCTACATTTTTTTTATTTTTCCCATCTTCAATATAATTCTTAACCGAATAAAACGATTTCATAAAATTTAAATTTTTATATATTTTTTTATTTGGCTGAAGCATTTATATGAACAAAGAAAGCATTTTGCATCATAAGTTCGTTCATACAAGACTGTTTGCAATTTTGGCAGCTAATTTTTCAAATATATATATTTTGTTATAAAGACTTAAATTCCTAAAACCCGTTTTTTATGTTTTAGTGAACCAGAAATGGAAACTTTTAACCTACAAAAAATTACCAAAAAATGTCTTAAGGGTACACAACAATTAAGGAAGCTGATGTCTTCTTATTCCAAAATTGCGTTTTAAAAAAAGTCAAACTTTGATTTAAATAACTTTGTAGACAGTACATTAGGGGATGAATCAAATATTATACCGAAAGTTCCCGTAGTTTCGAAGATACTTAAAAGTGTGTATCAGGTATCTTAATGCAAAAAGCTCTGATTGATGTGCACCGTTAAAGATACAAATTTATGAAACAATCGCGTTTAAAAAAAAATAATTTCAACGGCAATTTTTAAAGGCAAACCCAAATTTTCATTCAAAAAGATAGGTCGTGGATAGGCGTCCCAAGCGGTCCCCAAGTGGTGTGAAAAAGTTTATTTCTACAGTAAATTTTCAAAAACAATCTATGAGCCATGGGTTTCTTATGCAGATAGGACCTTTTGATGCTCAATTCGAAGGCTAAAAATTTTGATCTTTGATCACATCTATAACCTCTGGAAAAATAGTTGTTGCAACTTCATGGTGAAATTACTACATTTTCCTGTTGTTCTCGAAGACACAACGGCCTACTTTTCACACCATAAACAAAAAAATCGAAAAATAATTCGCTTAAAAGTTTCACTTTTCAGTACTCAAAAGAATGCTATAAAGTTGGACTTTTCAGTACCTGTAATGATTTGCAATATAATTTTGATTTGAACGCGTAGACATTTGACTTTGACTCACAAATCTTCTTTTTTCAACTTGTGGCATAAACTGCTATAACACAGTTTGAAAAATAATAATTATTTTTCTTCAAAAAAGCTTAAATTTGAACAATAGAAAAAAACAATGATTAGAGCTAAATTAAAATCAAGCAATCATCATTAGATCAATTGTTTTAACAAAAAAGGGTTTGTCATCGAAATTTCATAAAAATTTAAAATATTTCTAAACGAACCTTAAAATTCTGAATATGATTATTTATGCAGAAAAATGAATTTAAGATTGTTTTCAATTCATTAAACTTCTTTGTTTTTCAAAATTTGTTTTTGCCTTTCTTACTATTTAAATATTTTTATTGTACCCGATTTTACGGATCAATTTTGAAGGGTGGAGAGAAGGCGAAAGGCGATAGAAAATGCCTTCACACCTAATTTTGTGAGTTTATAAGTATGTTTTTCCGACAAAACTTCAACTTTTTGCAATTTAAAAATACTCCGTGGGGGAAAAGCATCCCTGCAAAAAGTATTTTTAAACTGGTGAGAAAATTGCCTACACTTGTTTTATTCATCTAATTTATGTTTGCCTTTTGAAATTTAAAATTAAAAAAAAAAGTTTTTTCATTCTCGCAATATCGAGGAAACTATTGGTTTGATTTTATTACACAGAGTGACCAGTCCGGAGTTTTTTTTTGTGTAAAATCAAAATATCCTACACTAATAGTCCTAAATCTTTCTGCATTTTTAAAGAGTCATAAAAAAGAGAAATCATGGAATCAATTTTTTGTGCACCTTTTTCAGATTAGTTCTAAGCATAAACCTAACACTTTGCCGAAAACACCAAATTGATTACACAGAAAAAAATATGATGGTAATATTCATCAGGAAATGGTGACAGATTTTGTGTCAAAAAAATGATTAATTTTACCCCAGAAAATGATGAATTTTCATCAGTTTTTGACGAATATTCATCACGTTCACATTTTTACACATTTTTATGTAATATTACTCAAAAGAGGTAATATTCAATCTACCAAATTTTCAACATTCCAAAATTCAACTTTTGTTTCTGTGTAGAAAATACATTTTCATGATACAGATTTTTGAATATTCACATGCCCATTGTGTATGCTCAGCCACAATATTGTATGAACAATAGATTATTTTTTTTGCATGGACACAGTTTTTTCGACAAAGTACACAGCAAATAATCCGATGGTAAAATCGCCTGCAAAAGCATGCACATCACCTTCGTCAAAAAACCCAGCACAAACAGTAAGGACTGGCGCCTTAGCCCACTCGGCCATCAGACCGATGTATAGCTGTAAGGGTAAACGCATATATGAGCTTGACATTTCGGTTAAGTAGGTTTCCCATACTGATGGGCTACATATTTCAGGGTGTAAAATCACATAAAATTGCATAAAATAATGCAATATCTATTTCACACCCACGCCTTTTACATGCAGCTGGATTACTACTTTTTCAGCTGGGTAGAGAATTACACTCCAATTTCACTTATTTGCTATCACCGAACCTGAATTTGGTGTTAACTGATCAAGTAATAAAAAAAACGTTTTTTTTCGTGATTATCCAAACTTCGAGTCTGGACTGTTTTTGAAATTTTTTGAAACATATCTGACCTATATACGTAATATTAGCTGCTTTGTACAACGAAATTATTGTTCTTCGTCAATCGTTGCAAAGATAACAATAAACAAGGGAAATGCTTGAACTCATAGGGGACCATCCATAAACCACGTGGACACTTTTTTGGGAATCGGTTACCCCCCCCCCCCCCTCGTGGACAATTGTCCATACAAAAAAAAAACTTTTTGTATGGATCGTGGACAACCGCCATACCCCCTCTAAAGTGTCCACGTGGTTTATGGATGGTCCCTAGGTATGACGTTCGGCCCAAATAACTAAGGGATGGATGCTCCTATATTTGTCTCAATATTGATTTTTGATGCTTATATAAGTACTTTCAAATTAATTTGTAATTTTTTCTCCGACAAAATCAACTTTTTCGACCAGTGCAGAATGTATGCAATTGAGAAATTAAATTTATAGATCGACACAAAAAATCACCTAGTGATGTACAAGGGTTTCCAGAAGCGTTAATTACTTGCCAGTCTGCCAATTAATTACTCAAATTACTGGTCCAAAATTATTAATTACATAAATTACTTAATTACTTTTCACTACGATAGAAAACATTTAATTTAAATTTAAGTATTAATTTCTACGGTTCTAAACTAAATTATTTATAAATAGCTCATTCGCTAGCTCTTTCAAAAATTATAGCACATTTTTAGGAAAAGCATAAAAAATTAATCAATTCTAATGTAGTTCTTGCAAAAAAATACATATTTTATTAATTATTTAAAAAAAATTAATAGATTTCGGATTTACAAAAAAAAAAAAACACTGGGAAATATATCATGGCGTTGCTATTTGTTGTTAATCAGCTTCGATAAACAACATGATAAAAATGAATTTTAGGAGAGTTTTAGGAGAGAACTATGGTGAATAAGGCCTTATAAATACAGAACCAGTCTTTTTAATCTTTGTTATTCACTCTTATTTAAAATTAATAAAATACTGTTATAATAGATTATTTTAAAAGGCTGGTATGCAGATCGGAAGGAAAGGGGTCAAGAAACAGCTTTACGAACGGCAGAACAAAGGAGAGGGAGCGATTTCTTGGGGCTTTTCTTCACCCTCTCTGACTTGCTTGCGCTGCCGCTGCTGTCCATTTGATTTTTGACCGGTTCCTTCCGAAGTGCGTAAACCGCTAAATAGTAAATAGTTTCGTTGAAGAAGTACAATTTATAAAAATCATTTTCTTTAATTACTCAAAATTTACTTACATTACATACTTACATTAAGTTACCTTATTACCATGAATTACTAAGTAATTTAATAATTACTTAATTACCAGCTAAAAATCAAAGTAATTATTAATTACTTGCCAGTCTGAGGCCTTGCTGGAAACCCTTGGTGATGTACACTAATTACCCGTTGACGATAGGAAACTGATTGCACCATTAAACTCACCTATAAAAGTCAATATCAGATGCAACTCTATGCGGTGATTTTTCCATTGAAAATGCCTCGGACTTAATGATGAAAACATCACTAGGCTTCACAGTGGGTATCAACCACGTAGAGAAAGAACAAAATAAAAAGAGATCGAAAAACAACAACCTGAAATGATTGCTGCTGCCACTCAAAAAAAAAAAAAAAAACACTGCGGGGATTTTTTTTTGTTCGGTTGAGCAAATGTTATCATGTCAGCTGAGGGCTCATCAATAAGTGCCGTCATAAATGGGTTTAAAGCTTGAATTTGGCGTAATTTGTGAACAACCCTCTAGCGTCCAGATTGCTAATCGAAAAAATCACCCAACCTGCAGTAGGTCATTTGCGTAAAAATCGGGCGTCTACCTTGGATGAGCCTCATGGTAAATAAAACTCCATGAAGGAACGAGTCGGCATAAAGTTCTCACCGACGACGGCGGCAGTGGCACTTTGCGCGTTGTCCACGCTGGTCGCGATTGTTGATTCAGTGCCGCGAGTCTGCCAACAAGTTGGTGAGTTTAATTCAAAGATTGATATTAAGATAGTGCGGCGCACACGGTAGCCCGTTTAGTGTGTTTGTATGAACACGATTTAAGATAGCCGCGTGATAAGTGGACGACACTTGGAAGGTGAATAGTTCCGGTACTTTGTAGAAAATTGAACGATGACTAGGCTAATTGCTACAGATCATTGGGATTGGGAAGCACCTTGGCGATTGATGTGGAATTGTGATTAAAGAGTGAAATTAAAAGGGTTGAGTAAACATGGAGACAATGCTATGCCATTAGTGAGAACAAATCTAAAACAAATTGTTTAAGCTTGGCTGGAAAAAGGTATTTTGATGCAAATGCTTAGAAACTGAAAATTTGTATAAATCTCCATAAAAGTGATAATTTTATAAAATACTACGTTGATTTACAACGTTCATGCCAACATTTAAAAAAAACTCCTATAAAAATACCGATTCTTCCGACAATAGCAATGTTTTGATTTGGCTGAAATTTTGTGAGTTCTTCTTTGTCTTTGACCAAAAAAGCAAAATTTTCTTCATTATTTCTTCCATACAAATCTACATACATCTAAAAAACGAACTTTTTGATCGATTTTGTATCTTCGGCAAAATTGATGGGAATAATTCAAGAAAAAAAGGTCTAAAAATCTTTCTTTCAATTTTAACATCTTTGTTTGATTGTTAACCACCCAAATTTTGTTTCGTAAATTTTTATTTTCCCCGTGTTTTGAGCAACTTTTGTTTTACGAAAAACTTTACTTCTCTTGTTTTATGTTTTTCTTGTTTCATTTTTTGTATTCTAATTTGCATTTATCTTTTTAGTTTATTTTTGTTTTTGGTAGTATTTGGCCTATTCTACCACTTCCTTTCTGTTCATTTTGCCTATCTTATTTTTTCAATTTTTTGCTTGTTTTTCGCATTTTGTGCTATAAAATTGCACCATTAAAATAGGAAATGTTAGTAAAAACACAGCCAAAGTTGACCCCTAAAAAATGACATTTTTAAAAACATTGGCAAAGTCACACAAGACAAGAAAAACTTCCAACCCATAAATTTTCTAAAATTTTGAGAGTTCTTCTTTCCAATGCTTTTTAATGATCAAAAATTGGTTGAAAAATGGATTTTTGGCGATTTTTTAAATCGAAGCCCGTCTTAAGGCAGTAGTGGGTTGTAGAGGGTTAAATTACTGAAAATAACATCTTTTGAGTTACAAAACAAGATAGTCAAAATTCACTTGAGTTTTAGGCTGGTTCAAATCCTAAAATAGTTGTTTTAAATTTTGTAATTCTCTTCCACTAAATAATTTAATAAATCACGAAGTGTCTAAAGAAAAGTAATTGCAAATGGGAAAGACTCGGGCACAGAGTTACCCAGAGAGACCTTTCTTCGGACTGGTCATTTTATTTGGAACCAAATGCCAAATGCCAGTGTTTACTCTGGGTTAATCTATGATTCGAGTGACTTTTGTCTTGGTTGAAAATAAAGATAGTTCACATTTAGGGTGTTTAACAAAATCCAACTTTTCAAGATTTTTTTGGGTCCAGAAAGTTGTGGCATGCTAATTAATGTTATTTTATGACACCAGCTCAAAGCTTCTTAGAGCAAATTTACCCAAAGCATCTGAACATACCTTCAAATATCAATTTTTCGAACGTAGCAGTCAGGGTTAAGCTTTAGAGAAAAGTTATGTTTGAAGAAACACTTTTTAAGCAACCAATTTCGTTTTAGAAAATTTTAATTTGGATTTATTCGTCAAAAGTTGCTGTCTATTTATGAGACACAAATATACTTTTTACGAATTCAAATATTTTAAAAAGCGACCTTTTTGGGAAATCTCCAACCTCGAATTTCAATATCCATTTCACTCCAGTTTCCTTTATGGGTATCGAAAAATGGACCTCGGATTCGTGATCAGGGACCAAAACTACCCCTTAGAGCAAAGTTTCACGCAAATCGAAGAGGGGTCGGGGCAACTGCTGTGTGAGTTCATTCTCCGCCAACTCACACAGCAGTTGCCCCGACCCCTCTTCGATTTGCGTGAAACTTTGCTCTAAGGGGTATTCTTGGTCCCTGATCACGAATCCGAGGTCCATTTTTCGATATCACGTGACGGTGGGGCGGTACCACCCCTTTCATTTTCTGGTTTTTTACTAAGACACGTTTTTCAGTGATTTGTAGCTCGCAACCGTGAAGAGATAGAAATTTGGTGTCAAAGGGACTTTTGGGTAAAATTAGACGCCCGATTTGGCGTACTCAAAATTCCGAAAAAAACGTATTTTTCATCAAAAAAAAGTTAAAAAATAGTTTTAAAATCGCTGCCATTTCCCGTTACTCAACTGTCAAAAATCGTGACATATGTCATTTTATGGGAAATTTAATGTACTTTTCGAATTTGAAATAATCCAGAAGGGTCAAATTTTCATTTAGAACAAAATTTTTTATTTTAAAATTACGTGTTTTTTCTAACTTTGCTGGGTTACATTTTAGAATTTAACAATGTTCTACAAAGTTGTAGAGCAGACAAAATTTTTTTTTTGATATATAGACCTAAGGGGTTTGCATGTATTCTTCACGAGCTATCAGAAGTTTACAAAAAAGTTTTTTGAAAAAGTTATGATTTTGACCATTTTTGATCAGCTTTTCGAATTTTTAACCCCAAAAACTCAATCGTGTGCTTTTGAAAGTTTTTTTTTTTTGACGATTGTTGTGACTCGTGCATTGCAAGAATCAGAATTTTTTTTCAAAAAAAAAAAAAAAAAAATTGTGATGAATGAGTGTATCCGGTTTGTTTTTTTTTTTATTTTCGAAAAATCCCCGCATACAAGCAGTGCACAAGCCACAACAATCGTCCAAGGGGTCACGCAAATCGAAGAGGGGTCGGGGCAACTTTTTCCGATTTCGTGTGAGTTGGTGGAGAATTACCCTTATCGTACAGGGATCATATTTGGCATGAGTTCTTCTAATGCATAAACAAATACCGTCATCTGGGTCGAATCGGGACTACAGTCTGAATAGGGACAGCAGTGTTTAGAGCACTCAATGTTTTAAGTTCGGATATGGATGTACACATTTTGTTGGTTTGAGTCTGTTCTATACGAAACCAACCAGAAAAATCAAAATATTGTGCTCTAACATGGTTAAACTGCTGTCCCCATTCGCCCCATATGTCTCAATACGCCCCAGTTGACGGTACACAAAATTTGACATCAAATCATGGCACCTTCATACGCACTTTTTAATAAACAAACCATAAATTGAAAAATGCTTCTGAAAATCACATTTAATAATATTTAATTTTCAGACCATTTTTTTATTTTACTCAAACATATTTGTTTGCATTTAATCCCAAATTGGATAAGAGTCGAGGGACGTTGGTCCTGAAAAATAATTTTATATTCAGAAGAATTGAACAATCAATAAATAAAGATAAAATCAAGACTCTTCCTTACAAAACACCCCTTCATTCTTCACCTTCCAGCGATGCCAACAGTGCCGTACGTCTCACGCGACGTCTGGAGTGCCAACCCACCCCGGTCGGTGGACAAATTCCCGGGTCCGATTCCGTTCGTGATCATCCACCACACGTACGAACCGGCAGCCTGCTACACCCCTGCCGATTGCTGCAAGGCCATGCAGGCGATACAGCGCTTCCACCAGCAGGATCGAGGCTGGAACGACATCGGCTATAGCTTCGTGGTCGGAGGCGACGGCCGGATCTACCAGGGCCGGGGCTTCAACGTGGTCGGTGCCCACGCCCCACGGTACAACGACAAAAGTGTCGGAATTTGTCTGATTGGGGATTGGAGGGGTGAGTTTGATGCTTTCAGCGAAACATGTGGGAATAGCTAATGGAAATTACGTTAAATTTGCAGTGGATCTTCCTCCGGAAAACATGCTGGCGGCCGTACAAACGCTTATCGATTATGGTGTGCGGATGAACATCATTGCTAGCAATTACACCCTGATTGGGCACCGCCAGACGAGGCCAACGGAGTGTCCCGGCGATCGGTTGTTCAAGGAGATTCAAACGTGGGCCCACTTTTCACCGATGATGGACGTGGTTGATCCGAACAGTATTCCAACGTAGACTGAATTGCGATAAGGTTTGAGAGTGTAGAGATACTATTTATATGTTTTAAAGTACATTATTTGTGTTTTATTTGAGAAATCATCACAAACCGTTCGCTGGGATGACATTTGGTCTGGGGGTGAGATTGGGTCGTACACGTAATCATTACAAAATAGGGAGAAGAGCGATTACGTCTACATCTCGGAACGCGTCTTGTCCCCCAAGTCCTGCCAAGACTTTTATTTTTGTAAAATGTCCTGAGAATCGATTGGAGAGAGTTTCATCCTAGGTGGCCCATGGGGAACCAAGATATGGCCGGATTTTCACCATTAAAAAAGGTAAGATGCATGTCAAACTTCACGATTTTTCAAAACTAGTGCACAAGAAGCGTTTTTATATATTTTGTGGTCTATTTCCCGGTACATACCACGCCTGATAACAACAAACGTAAAAGAGACAAAAACAAATATTTTTGGAGTTACTGCCCTGTTTTGCTGTATGCCTTCGATACAAAATTATTTTAAATTAAATGACCATGTGTCTTATTGATTAACCGATCAATTCATGTGCTCAAAAGTATAACATTTTTGCTCATGTATCGAAAACAATTACTACTACTTTTCCGATTTTTTTTTATTTTAGTAGAGAAAAATTGTCCGCTTCGTCATTTGAGAATAACAGGAAAAATAAGAAGTTCCAAGACGGAATTGCAAAAAAATATTTTTTCACAAGATCGTCTATTCAAACAGCTTTCCATACAAAAATGCTTTCAAATCGATTTGGGTTTTTCGTCAAATTTGTAGTTCTTGATAAAAGTAGGGAGAAAAAGAGAAAATAGATACACTCTTCAGATTTTTTTTTCACTTTTTAAACAAAAATATAATTATGTTACATACCATCTTTAAAAAACATAACATTGTTTAGATTACAAAAAAAAATCTTGAAATCTTGAGCTCAAGAATTAACTGGTTTTTTGTCAAGAAGATATCCAAAATTCACCTGGCAGTTCTGTCATTAAAAAAAAAACATTTTTCATGAACTTCAAAAACAAAATCAACATAACAATTTTAATAAATTTTTAACACCTAAAATTATTTTTTTTATCAAAAAGTCCTATCCAGCTTCCATTATTCAGAAGATAAACTTAAACATAAGTTTTAATGTTTTGTTTATTGGAGTAAAAACATACAGTATGTAAAAAAAGTATTTACACCCCTTGGGCACTGTGCACATTTTGTGATGAAACATGTAAAAAATTTAAAGTTTGACAGGAACCTAGTACTACGTTTTGTTCAGAAACTCATGCCAAACATTTTGCTACAAAAGCTCATGAAAAGATGATATAATATAACAAATACTAAAAAAGGTGCAAAAAGTTTGTACACCTTTCGAAAAATTAACATAAATAATGTTATTTGTTGACAAATCACCATAAATCCAGTATCCCAACTCCAAATAGGCATCCTTGACTGATTAAAAAAATAATTTGGATTGAATATAAAGTTTACTAACTTCTTAGTTTAAAAGTTTATATAACTCTGGAAATTCTATATAAAACTTATCTAAACTTAATTTTGCAAACTTTTAATTCAAATAAATGTCAATATATTACCATAGAATTGCTAAATAAACATTTTGGAGTGGGTATAACACCGTTTTGGGGGTATTTGTATCTATAGAATAGATTTTTCGTTGGAATTTCGTACCAACCCGGAATTACGTCGTAGGAAAATCCGCCGGCATCCGAACCGGTCCACGATTCACAAGTCAACCTATGTGGAATCGGAAAGGGCATAAAATTTCCGATCTTTTGATACCCATACATCTAGGTTTTCTTTAAAACCTACGTTTTTAAATACCTGGGCAAAAGTAAGTTTGATCCACGAGAACAAAAATTACGAAATTCCATACATTTTTGGCAGGTTGCTCAAACGAAACCATAACAACGTTTTTGCTTAGGTATTTAAAAACGTGGGTTTTATAGAAAACCTGGATGTATGGGTATCAAAAGATCGGAAATTTTATGCCCTTTCTGATGCCACATAGGTTGACTTGTGAACCGGTTCGAATGCCGGCGGATTTTCCGACGACGTAATTCCGGGTTGGTACGAAATTCCAACGAAAAATCTATTCTATCGATACAAATACCCCCAAAACGGTGTTATACCCACTCCAAAATGTTTATTTAGCAATTCTATGGTAATATATTGACATTTATTTGAATTAAAAGTTTGCAAAATTAAGTTTAGATAAGTTTTATATAGAATTTCCAGAGTTATATAAACTTTTATACTAAGTAGTTAGTAAACTTTATATTCAATCCAAATTATTTTTAGTCAGTCAAGGATGCCTATTTGGAGTTGGGAGACTGGATTTATGGTGATTTGTCAACAAATAACATTATTTATGTTAATTTTTCGAAAGGTGTACAAACTTTTTTTGCACCTTTTTTATTTTCGTAATAGTATTTGTTATATAACTTTTTATAGAAAACATCTTTTCATGAGCTTTTTGTAGCAAAATGTTTGGCATGAGTTTCTGAACAAAACGTAGTACTAGGTTCCTATCAAACTTTAAATTTTTTACATGTTTCATCACAAAATGTGCACAGTGCCCAAGGGGTGTAAATACTTTTTTTACATACTGTATTAAGGATTTATGGACAGTTCTCTCAGATTTCGATCATTCGATTTTTTTGTATTTTTTAATCCGAATGAAACTTTTTTCGTGCCTTGGGAATGCCCAAAGAAGCCATTTTTCATCATTAGTTTGTCCATATAATTTGCCATACAAATTTGGCAGCTGTCCATACAAAAACGATATATGAAAATTCAAAAATCTGTATCTTTTGAAGGAATTTTTTGATCGATTTGGTGTCTTCGGCAAAGTTGTGATATGGATATGGACTACACTGAAAAAAATGATACACGGTAAAAAAATGTGATTTTTTATTTAACATTTTGTCACTAAAACTTGATTTGCAAAAAAACACTATTTTCTTTTTTTTTTTTTGATACGTATTAGAGGACATAAAATGCCAACTTTTCAGAAATTTCCAGGTTGTGCAAAAAATCTTTGATCGAGTTAAGAATTTTTGAATCAATACAGATTAAAAAAAAATCGAAATATTGGTCACAAAAATTTTTCCACTTCATTTTTCGATGTAAAATCAAATTTGCAATCAAAAAGTACTTTAGTGAAATTTTGATAGAGTGCACCGTTTTCAAGTTAAATCCATTTTTAGGTAACTTTTTTGAAAATAGTCGCAGTTTTTTTTTATTAGCGCACATGTTTGCCCACCATTGAAAATAACATTTTTGAAAAGCTGAGAAAATTCTCTATATTTTGCTTTTTTGAACTTTGTTGATACGACCCTTAGTTGCTGAGATATTGCCATGCAATGATTTAAAAACAGGAAAATTGATGTTTTCTAAGCCTCACCCAAACAACCCACTATTGTCTAATATCAATATCTCAGCAACTATTGGTCCGATTTTCAATGTTAAAATATGAAACATTCGTGAAATTTTCCGATCCTGTCAAAAAAAAAAAATAAAAAAATTTAAAGCAAGACTAACATTTTAAAAGAGCGTAATATTGAATGAGTTGCTAAGATATTTACAAAAAAAGAAAAATTCTTAGAACAAATTTGAATTTCTTACTACCAAACGGACAGCGCCATTTATGAAAAATTTTGGCCCGTCCGGTAATCCATTTTCATGTTTTTAAACCTTTGCATGGCAATATCTCAGCAACTAAAGGTCGTTTCAACAAAGTTCAAAATCGAAAAATATAGAGAATTTTCTCAGCATTTCAAAAAAAAATTTTTCAAAGGTGGGCAAACATGTGCACTAATTTGAAAAAAAAAAAAATAGAAAACTGCGACTATTTTCAAAAAAGTCACCTGAAAATGGATTTAACTTGATAATATTTCAATAAAGTACTTTTTGACTGCAATTTTGATTTTACATCGAAAACTGAAGTGGAAAAAATTTTGCGAGAAATATTTCGATTTTTTTTGAAAAAAATCAGTATTGATTCAAAAATTCATAACACGGTCAATGATTTTTTGCACAACCCGAAAATTTCTGAAAAGTTGGCATTTGATGTCTCCTAAAACATATCAGAAAATGAAAAAAAATAGTGTTTTTTTTGCAAATCAAGTTTTAGTGATAAAAAGTGACATAAAAAATCATCAAAATTGTTTTTACCGTTGATCATTTTTTTCTAGTGTAGTCCGTATCCATACCTACAACTTTGCCGAAGACAGCAAATCGATCAAAAAATCCTTCAAAAGATACAGATTTTTGAATTTTCATAAATCGTTTTTGTATGGACAGCTGTCAAATTTGTATGGAAAATTATATGGACTAATGATGATGATGCAAAATGGCTTCTTTGGGCATTCCGAAGGCACCAAAAAAGTTTCATTCGGATTAAAAAATACAAAAATTAAAATTCTAAAAAAAAGACCGATTTCGGAGAGAATTGCTCTTTCGTTTCAAGGACAATCAAGCGCCACCATATTTTAACTTGATGAATTCAGTCAAACGCTACAAGAAACTTTTCAAAACAAATAATTGAATTAAATTTCAAATGATTTATCACGCTAAAGTTCATCTCAAAACCTGAATGAACCCAGTTAAAAAATTGCAACTTCTGCCTTGACCAATACAACCAAGACTTTGGGAAAAACCATCTGATCAACAGAACAACCACTGCGAGAAAAATGATGGTAGAATAAAAAAACAGCTCACAAACAAACATTGAATAAACAAACCTTTCCTCTCTCAAGTAGCTCACCACATCAACCAACACACACAGGAAAAACAGAGAAATCCGCTCACGCACAAAACCACACACGAGCAATTTCGTGACTGTGCACCGGGGGTCGTGAAAAACTGCAACAACATGTGTGTAGTTGTGTGTGCAAATCAAATTTCAGTAACCCTCAACAATCCATCTCCACATTTAGACGCGAACAAACTGTTCAAAAAGGTACCATGGAATTTAAACACTTTTCATGAACGCTTGTTTACGATTTTCAAAACTCATTATGGTCATGTGGTTTAACTTGTTTAAGGCTCTGCAAGGCATCATTCCCGATCAGCCATTCGGCGGCCATCACGATTTAGAATGTTTCAATCATTAAATTGTTTTCTTTGTGTTGTTTGTAGAAGCATTTTAAATATATTGACTTTTTTTCATTTCAATTGACTATTTATCAATTCAGAACCATCACAGTCATTGCCCTAAAAGTGAAAGACACCATCTACGACCTTAATGTGACGTTGTTAGTATGTATTTTAAAATATTTTTGGAAGGGGTGGAGGGATTTCAGTCTTTGTCTCACGATTTTTTTTTTGAATTGTGCTAAATTGAAAAAGTGATTTAAAAAATATGAAAACACAAAGCAAGTAAACTATAAGCAATAAACGAAATTCATTTAACAAAAGAAGATGAGTTTTCTCAATCTTTAAAAAAATCGAGCAAAATTTTGGCCAATGGAGAGTTAAGCGCGTGAATGAAACACGGTGGTCGAAATTTTTCGAAATCTGAAATTCGCAGCCGCGCGCGCATTTCACGCACACCACTTTGGGGTTGGGAAAACTCACGGAAAATTCACGAACCACTCGCGCACGGCAGGTTCAGTCCGTTCGTGGCAGCCAGTGGTTTCGCACGCGTGATTTTCCGTGATCGTGTGAAAAAGTAGACAGTGTGGTGTGTGGGGGAGAGAGAGAGTGAGGGAGGAAAAGTGGTTAGAATTTTCTCCCAAAAGTGGAATTTTGCATCGCAAGATTGACAAAGAGGGCGAAAAAAGGTGGAATTCAGAAGATTTATTGCTGCCAGAGGTCGAGCCGAGTGATGAAATTGTGGTAAAGGAAAATTCTTGAACGTGATTTGCCAGAGGCAAAGCAAGATGAAGCAGGATTAGAGGAAAATTCTCGTGAAAATAGGTCGACCATTTCGAAAAGAGAAGAAAAATGTCACCTGAGAAAAGGAAGAAAAAACGTGTTACACAGTGCTTAACGAAGATAAAAAAAGAGCAAGAAGAATTTACCGCAGACAGCAATAAAACTCAATTTGGGTTTCCGACAAGGCCTCGACCTAGTTTTATGAATCAAAAAAGACAAAACGAAAAACTTCAAACCTAGAATGAAATTGCAGAAGGCTAATTTTCCTCCATTTTCCGACATTTTAAATTTTTCGCTGTCCCACACACTGATCCAAATACGCACACACCGTTATTGCTTCGTTTCGGCCATCGTCGTCGTGACCATCGTGGCTGGATCGGACTCAAGTCCCGAGGCCGCGACTTCGACTAAATGACGTCATTTGACCGTTGCTTCTTGAACTTCTTTCCGATTGTTTTGCAAACTTTGATCGTGCGTCAAATTGCAGCAGTTCTTTTTTTCAGTGTGTGTGTGTTGTTGCGTCGAATGAAGGAATTTTCATCTCGCGCGGGGAAAGTCATTTGGAAATTGCCGAATTTTCCTCCATCTCGGGTGGGGAATAGAACTTTCCTCTCAATGCTAAATGCGAGAATCACTTTCGTCACATTAAAAAAAGAGACAGTTTATTAGAGCGCGCGCGGCGTGGGTGGAGTTTGAAATATTTTGACTCTCCTTCCCCTCCCCGGATGGTGCGGGTTCGCGGATCGAGGGTTTTGGGTTTAACCATGGGTTTTGTGGAGACAACATTGTTGAAACTGGTGGCGTTCGAATATCAATTTTAGAGATGTATTTATAGTGACATTTAGTACTTATTTTGGGATTGTATTTCGCTTTTCTCACTAAGGAAATGCTATACATTCACTGAAGAATGATCCTCTTCTGGCTAAATTTGCAGAACAGCAGTTTTATGGTCACAATCAGACCTCAAATCAACCCCCTAGATTTGGGAGCAATCTGACTTGAGTAGGGAAAAATGAACTTTGTTGTTATTTATGTTTTTGTTATTTTCATTTTGCTTCCAATTCAAAAACTGTTTGTAGGGTTGTTGTCCAAAGTTGTGCTAAAAAAACTACTTTGACTGTAGACCGGAAGATTGTACAAAGGGTAGTTTTGTAAGAAAATGCGTCATGTTATACATTTTTAGAAAGGTATTTAAAAGACCTTTCTAATGAGTACATAACATTCAAGATATGAAAACCTTATCAAAAGTTATTAGCAGGGTAATTCTCTACCAACTCACACGAAATCGGGAAAAGTTGCCCCGACCCCTCTTCGATTTGCGTGAAACTTTGTCCTAAGGGGTAAAAATTTGGTGTCATAGGGACTTTTATGTAAAATTAGACGCCCAATTTGATGGCGTACTCAGAATTCCGAAAAAACGTATTTTTCATCGAAAAAAACCACTAAAAAAGTTTAAAAAATTCTCCCATTTTCCGTTACACGACTGTAAAAGTTTTTAGAACTTGTCATTTTATGGGAAATTTAATGTATTATTCGAATCAACATTGACCCAGAAGGGTCATTTTTTCATTTAGAACAAAATTTTTCATTTAAAAATTTCGTGTTTTTTCTAACTTTGCAGGGTTATTTTTTAGAGTGTAAGAATGTTCTACAAAGTTGTAGAGCAGACATTTACAAAAAATTTAATATATAGACATAAGGGGTTTGCTTATAAACATCACGAGTTATCGCGGTTTTACGAAAAAAAGTTTTGAAAAAGTTACTTTTTGCGATTCTCTATGTTGAGCAATTCTCTACGAAATCGGTCTTTTTTCTTCAATTTTAATTTTTGTATTTTTTAATCCGACTGAAACTTTTTTGGTACCTTCGATATGCCCAAAGAAGCCATTTTGCATCATTAGTTTGTCCATATAATTTTCCATACAAATTTGGTAGCTGTCCATACAAAAATGATGAATGAAAATTCAAAAATCTGTATCTTTTGAAGGAATTTTTTGATCGATTTGGTGCCTTCGGCAAAGTTGTAGGCATGAATACGGAAAAAATGGAAAAAATTATACACGGTAAAAAAAATTGGTGGTTTTTTATTTCACTTTTTATCACTAAAAATTTGATTTGCAAAAAAACACTATTTTTATTTTTTTTTTATTTTTTGATATGTTTTAGAGGACATAAAATGCCATCTTTTCAGAAATTTCCAGGTTGTGCAAAAAATCATTGACCGAGTTATGAATTTTTTAATCAATACTGATTTTTTCAAAAAATCGAAATATTGGTCGCAAAAATTTTTCAACTTCATTTTTCGATGTCAAATCAAATTTGCAATCAAAAAGTACTTTTGTGAAATTTTGATAAAGTACACCGTTTTCAAGTTATAGCCATTTTTATGTAACTTTTTTCAAAATAGTCGCAGTTTTTTTATTTTTCTAAATTAGTGCACATGTTTGCTCACTTCTGAAAAAAATATTTTTGAAAAGCTGAGAAAATTCTCTTTATTTTGCTTCTTCGGACTTTGTTGATACGACCTTTAGTTGCTGAGATATTGCCATGCAATGGTTTAAAAACAGGAAAATTGATGTTTTCTAAGTCTCATCCAAACAGCCCAACATTTTTCAATGTCGATATCTCAGCAACCAATGGTCCGATTTTCAATGTCAAAGTATGAAACATTTGTGAAATTTTCCGATCTTTTCGAAAACAATATTTTCAATAATATTGAATATTTTGCCCTTTTGAAATGTTAGTCTTGATTTGAAAATTTTGAAAATATTGTTTTCGAAAAGATCGGAAAATTTCACAAATGTTTCACATTTTGACATTGATAATCGGACCATTAGTTGCTGAGATATCGACATTACAAAATGGTGGGTTGTTTGGGTGAAACATTTGCATTTCAATATCTCAGCAACTAAAGGTCGTATCATCAAAGTCCGAAGAAGCAAAATATAGGGAATTTTCTCAGCTTTTCAAAAATATTTTTTTCAAAGGTGGGCAAACATGTGCACTAATTTAAAAAAATGAAACACTGCGACTATTTTGAAAAAAGTTACATAAAAAAGCCTATAACTTGAAAACGGTGAACTTTATCAAAATTTCACTAAAGTACTTTTTGATTGCAAATTCAATTTTACATCGAAAAATAAAGTTGAAAATTTTTTGCGACCAAATTTCGATTTTTTGAAAAAATCAATATTGATTAAAAAATTCATAACTCGGTCAATGATTTTTTGCACAACCTGGAAATTTCTGAAAAGATGGAATTTTATGTCCTCTAAATCATATCAAAAAATAAAAAAATTCAAAATAGTGTTTTTTTGCAAATCAAGTTTTAGTGATAAAAAGTTAAATAAAAAAATCACCAATTTTTTTTTACCGCGTATAATTTTTTTTCAGTGTAGTCCGTATCCATACCTACAACTTTGCTGAAGACACCAAATTGATCAAAAAATTCCTTCAAAGGATACAGATTTTTGAATTTTCATACATCATTTTTGTATGGACAGCTGCCAAATTTGTATGGGAAATTAAATGGACAAACTAATGATGCAAAATGGCTTCTTTGGGCATACCGAAGGCACCAAAAAAGTTTCAGTCGGATTAAAAAATACATAAAAAATCGAATGACCGAAATCCTAGAGAACTGCTCTGTTTCGTCGTCCGTGTCTGTCGCGGGTGACCATGAACGGGCATGATCAACGACGAGCAACATTTTCAAAACTTTTTTTAGTAAAACCTAAATAATCATATTTTCGATTACCTATCACCTATCACCTTGTTCATTTAAACAGCTGAGATCGGGCTTCGAACAGTACATAAATATCGCTCAAGTAGTCTATACACTGGATAGGGTTAACAAATCTTAACATTTTAAAACTTTTTAGGTCTTTCGATAACCAATCCCAAAAAAAATGAGAATTTTATTTTTTGGAATTTTAAAAGTTTTAAACTAACTTAGCTACAAAAGTAGTTTATGCAACAAGTTGCAAAAAGAGGATTTTTTCATGCTCATGCTCAAGTTGCAAAAAGAGGAATTTTTCAGCATTTATCCAACGAGGTTCACCGAGTGCTAAAAAATCAAGTTTTGCAACGAGTGCCATACAACATTTTTAACAATTCCGAAAAACACCCATTGAGTGAAATTTTATGTAAAATTTTCATGTATTTTGTCAATAAGATAAGTGCAGTGTTTCTGGGGACGCGCAGTCCTGTTTTCTCGTGATAATTTTCGTCTCTTTTGTGTCGCTGTTTGTGTGCATGGGGTGATTGGTCATAATAATTGAATAATGCCTTCATAAGTGCAGTGCTTCTTGGGACGCACAGCCGGATTTTTCGCGATAATTTTCGTCGTGAATGATCGTAAAAAATTATTCCAACTTTCAAGTTTAGTATTAACTCATCAAACTATCGATTTTATGAAGAGTAAAGCCAGTCATTTATTTACTATTTTTGAAATTTGCTCGCGTTATCTAAATTGTAAAAACAGTAAAAATATACTGATAAGTCCAGCCCATAGCACTACTGCTCGGCTGGCACGCGTACGATAAAAATAAACCATTTTAAATAATCAATTATCTATCTTTCCGCAGCCGGCTGCCTAAGATTTAAAAAATCAACCGGTAAACAAAATGCTCATGGTCACATCACTGCCACTCGTGAATCCTGACCTCATACCCATCTACTAACCCCCTCAAAACTCATGTGATACTTTGTCGGAGAAGCAGTCGATTGGGCGGTCTCTATCACTCAAGTATCGGACTAACATTCCATCCACTTCCCCGTGACCCTACCACTGGTCGTGGCCGGCGCCGGTATTGATCAGCATGATAGGGGCCTATGAGAAGTTGCGAAGCGAGGAAAGATAGCACCCACTCATCTTCCACGGCTCGTGGATGTAACTTCTGGAGGTCCTGGTCAATAACGGAGTAGCAACTGCGGGTGGGCACCTATGCTTATGCTTAATTTTCATGTATTTTGTCAATAAATCGTTTGAATATAAAAAAAGTTGAAAAGTGTTACTTTTCGAAACAGGTGCTAAAAAGTTCAACTTTTCAGCACCCATTTCAGAACCAGATTTTTTGAAATTTTTTTTGGTGTTTTCTTGGTAGTTAAAAGTTTAAAACACGAAATAAAAAAAAATCAATGATAAAATATCAAAGTAATATTTTAACTAATTTATACAAATGTTGTAACAAGTCCAACTCAACCAAATAACCTATTTAAATCGTCTATGTTACTCTGTGTCCCTCTAGCAAAGGATAAATCTTCAGCGCACTCCTTTACCGCGTGTGTGGGACGACTCAGTCATATTTTTCAAGCTAAAACTAAAAGCAACAAAAGGTCAGCGGCATTGGAGAGTGTGTGGTGTCTGCTGATTTAGGTGACACAATGGTTGACAGGACCGAAATATTGTGTCGCCTGGTCAAGTTTGACGCAAGCAGCTTTAGAGCGGTACTCTGACTTTTTAGCTTTATGTAAATCTGTTGTATACCCTTCAATAAAGATGACATGAGCGCAAAAAAATGGTTACGAATTGGAACGAGTTCATTTGCGGCCTTCAGACTTTGGATACACAAGTATTATAAAAATAACTTGAAAAAAATAATTAAATGAAAACAACTTTTAGCAAAAAATCTAGTTCGAAAAAATTTCAAACCCCAAGATTTGAACTGAATTTCAAATTGCAGTAAAAAAAAGTGCCAAAATTAAACGCTGACCATTTAACGAAACTGACGTCGGCGCTGTTTTCACAAAGCAATGGCACGAAATGAGGTGCCGCCGCCGCCACCAAGCTGAATTCCGCGGGTCGTCCAGTGTGTGGCATGTGCGCACGAGCTCTGGAAATGGACACTCCAATGAGTGGGGCGCCGGGGAGAATTCCGGAAGGAAGGAAGGATGGCAATGAAAATAGCAACGGGAACAGAACACATTTATAAACAAACCGGACAACCACCGTTTAGTGCGCCAACAGGGCCGGGGTTCGGACGGCCAAGATTCCAAGTCCATAAAATTTATAATCACATCATTATTTTTAGTTTTTCGCCGACGGAGACGCCGTCGCGAAGCGACAATTTGGAACACAACAAGTGCAAGCCAACATGTGATTTGAGAAGCCTGGGAGGTGGTACGATTTTTCTATTTTGATAAAATTTAGAAGATTGGGCAAATAACTCAATGGTTTGAATTTGTAAAATTGCACATAGAAATATGGGCAAAATAAAGACTAGATTTTTTTAAATATATTTGAAATACACTTTTAAAAAATCACAGGAAATGGATTTTATTTGTATTTTTTGATTTGGCTCAAACTTTGTGGGGGCCTTCCCTATGACCAAAGAAGCTATTTTGTGTCATTGGTTCCCCATACAAGTCTCCATACAATTTAGGCAGCTGTCCATACAAAAATGGTACGTAAATATTCGAATATCTGTAACTTTTGAATGAATTTTCTGATCAATTTGGTGTCTTCGGCAAAGTTATAGGTATTGTTGAGGACTATTGAGAAAAAAAGGTACACAAAAAAAGCGAATTAACTGAATTTAAAAAAAAAATATTTTTAGAAATGGTCACTCATGGTCACTATTTTAAAAAATCGAAAAACTGCAAATATTTCGCTAAAATCATACTTTCGGTGGATTTATCTTGAAAACAGAGCCTTTTATGAAAAAATCTGTAAGATACTTTTCGATTGAAAATTCAATTTTACATAAAAAAATACGTCAAATTTGTTTTTGCATAAAATTTTGATTTTTTCCAAAAATCACAATTTTTTTCAAAATTTCATAACTCGGCGGCAGATTTTTTGACCATATTTCTCTATGGCTCAAAAGTTGCGGGTTTTTGTCCCCTAAAACACATAAAAAATCTCGAAAATCAAAAAATACGTATTTTGGGAAATTGAGTTTTTTTTCGATTTTTTCCGTGTACCTATTTTTTTTCTCATTAGTCCTTAACAGTGCCTACAACTTTGCTGAAGACACCAAATTGATCAGAAAATTAATTCAAAAGTTACAGATTTTTGAATATTTACGTACCATTTTTGTATGGACAGCTGCAAAAATTGTATAGAGACTTGTATGGGTGAACCAATGACACAAAATAGCTTCTTTGGTCATATGGAGGGCCCCCACAAAATTTGAGTCAAATCAAAATATATAAAAAATAAAAATGGTCGAAATCGGCCGATTTCGTAGAGAGTTGCTCACAGATCAATTGCAATCAATAAAAAAATATCATAAATTCATTGATTTTATGCAAATTTTCGGTAATAAGATAACTGTAATAATGTATAAAGCATTTTGTGTCTCTTTTTGCTCAAAAATGTTTAAAGCGTGGCTTGAAATTTCATTTTTTTTTTTGGCAGTCCGACAAGAAAAACCACGAAACTTGTATTTTCAAAATTAGTTCAAAATCCATTTTAAATTTTTCAACAGGTAAAAAGGGTTTTTTATAAGAAAAATAAGTCTGTTCGTTAAAAAGTTATCAATTTATTTCATGTTAAAAATTTAAATTTATGGCAAAAGTTTTTTTTTTTTGCAAAATCCTGAAATGCCTTGAAATTAAATGCTTTGCTTTAGAGAAGCCTTTTCTCAGTGATTTCTAAAATAAAAACTAGCTTAATCCACCCTTGTGGTTGGTGCCTTCCTCACTTTTTAACGGAAATGGATTGCACAAAAGATCCGGAAATAATTTATATACGAACTAATAATTCTTCGAAAACCAAGTGCGCAGCAAAGTTAGTCCAAATAAGATCCGGCCTCAAACAGTAGATGCATATCACTTAAGTGGTCATAACTTGAGACAGGGTTGCCAGATCATCAAACTTTTGAACCCGTTTGAAAGGTAATTCGAATACCTATCCGACAATAGGTTGGATAATGAATTCGGACATTGTTTTGATACAAATAAATGAGAACCGGCTTTAAAATAACACTTAAGTGGTCATAACTTGAGACAGGGTTGCCGGTTTGGCAACTGGAGACTGTTGAACTCGTTTCGAAGGTATTTTTATTACCTATCCAACGATGTAAGATATTTGGTATTTGAGTCGATTTCCGGACACTTATCTAACATCCGGATGCATACAAAAACACATTTTTATACATAACTTTTGAACTACTTATCGAAACTTTACAAAAATCAGTAAGTACGTATTGGGCTTTAAACCATATCAGCCAGTGTTGAGAAAACTGAGTGACATTATTGGTCACATACACACACAGGCATTTGTTCAGTTTTCGATTCTGAGTCGATAGATATACATGAAGGTGGGTCTACGAGCTTTCTGTCAAAAGTTCATTTTTAGAGCAGGATTATAGCCTTTCCTCAGTGAGGAAGGCAAAATTAATTCCCTTAATTCAAGTTTCTATTTTTCCAGCTGAATATTTGCTTTTCAAGCATAGAATACTCAGTGCATCCTGTCAAACCCCTTGTTACCTGTCTTTTTTGTATTTATGGTAACTCTTCAAAAAATATAATTATTCAAGAATTACACTAAGTTGTGTCTGAAATCTATAGGGCAAGTCCGATAAAAAATCGGTTGTATGAAAGTTGAAACAACTCAACAAAAATTTATTTAAAAAAACTAAGGTTAAGGGGAAACGGGAAGGTCCGCCATATTTATTCGACGACTCGAGTTTTTAAAAACAGTTTTAACCCTCTCATGCCTGATGGGTCATATATAACCCAAAAATCTAAAGTAGCCTATAATTCTCGTATGGTCTTCAGGATCATTTCCCCTCCATTAAGGCTCTGAAAGGCATCATTCCCGATCGGCCATTTGGTGGCCGTGTTTGTTTTAGAAAAAACATTCAAATATTGATTCAGAATATTTCCATCAAAAAATGGTTCTCTTTGTGTTGCTTGTAGAAGCAATTTACATACAGTGATTATTTTTTCATTTCAATTTACTATTTCTAGACCCTGAATTCAGAACCATCAGTGTCAGTCATTGCCCAAAACTGAAAGACATCATCTACCACCCTAATTTTTTTTAAATTCAGGTTTGAAAGGGTTAAAGAAAATGCCGTAATTTAAAAGTTTGTTGCAGACGAGAACAAGGACGATAGCAAGCAAACTGTCGGGTTCAGAATTATAATTAAGTTGCGTTTGGAATCCTACTCTCGTTTTTGAAAGCAGTTTTAAGAAAAACACCGTATCTTAGAAAGTTTTCTGTTTGGTAGACGGTAAAGAAGCCGTAAGCAAACAAAAGTTTAAAAATGGATTTAAGCCGCATAGAAGTTTTTTAAGTTCACCTTAACCCAACAAGAGTTGATATTGTCCTGAACAATGTTTTGTACACCATTTTTATATAGGAGACGGATATCATCATTCATCTTGGATTAAAATGCATCAAGATATAAAGGGTGTTTTTAAGCAACGGCGACCAACCTGTGAATTCCTACAAAAATAAGTGTTGTTGGCACTGGTTAAGCACATTTCAGCCAACGCAGGTGTTCCCGTTGCGCGGGGGTGCTAGCCGCCGCGCCGTATGGGACGACATATTTTCATCACGTTTGTCACTGTGGGACGGCACTTTTTTTTTCTTTTGTTTAACTCTTATTTTGATATACACTGAATCGCGGCGATATTTATAGCCGGCGACACCGGCATACACACCGCCCGCTCTCTCTCTCTCTCTCTCGAAACCGCGCTTTAAATATACTTTATTACAAATCACAAAACACGCTCGATCGCGTCATCATCGTCGTCGTCTTCACGACGATCGCTTTTGGTGACGGCGTCGTGATTTTCACGGCGTCCTTCGTATTCAGAAGCTGTGTGCCGGTCAGCCGGTCTGTGAGGACGGACGTGGTTAATCACCTGCAATGAGAGCAAAGAACGTCGGAAAAAGGGAAATTAGTCTTCTTATTGCTGTGTGAGAAGGCATGATTTATAAATTTGTTTGCGTTTTTTAAATAGAAAATAGGTGAATGCTGAATCAGCCGAAACAAGTGAATCATTAAAATTCTAGTGGAAAAGTAGTGTAAAACGTAGTTTAGTGTCTCCGTACCATGCCAGTGAATGGAAGCAATCGTCCACCTTGGTTAAAGGACAGAGTGGACTTGGTGAATAAGAACGTTCCGCCGGCGTGGGCGGCCCGTAAGAACTCACTCACTTCAACGCCATCGACTGCGGCGTCAGAATCCACAACGAAAGAGACTAAACCAGCGGCCAAAGCCGACTCCAACGAAGTCAAAACGGCTCCCATTCTGAAGAAACCGGCCGTTGCCAGTGCAACCCCGAAGGAAAATGGCGAAACTACAAAAACCGCCAAGCTCCAGTCCAAGGAGATCAAAGTTCCGATCGTGGTCCAGCAGAAGAAACCGGTGCCGCCACCCCTCACCAAACCGGAACCCATGATCAAGAACACCACGCCCAAGATGACGGTCCTCCGGGAACCGCCCAAACCCAAGCCGAAGGAACCCTCTCCCGAGTCAGAGTCCGAAGAGGAAGAAGAGGAAGTCGAAGAGGAGGAGGAAGAGGAAGAAGAAGAGGAGGAGGGAAGCACCGAATATGAAACGGAAACGGAATCCGAGGAGGAGGAAAAACCCGCTCCTCCTCCAGTGAAGAAACCCGAACCCCCAAAACGGGAACCATCGCCGCCCAAACCAAAACTCCCCGTCCAACTGAAGAAAGTGTCCCGCAGCCCCGACAAAACCGACACCGACAGCAAATCCTCCAAATCGGAAAAATCCTCCTCTCCCGAGCCGAAACCCTTCTTCAAGCCACCCCTCAAGAAGGTCATCCGACCGCCCTCGGAACCAAAGGAGCGCTCGACGTCCCCCGAGCCGAAGGGCTTCCGCGTTCAGCTGCGCAAGGTGCCGTCAAACTTGAAGGCCCCTCGCGTCAAGGAGAAGCTGCCCGAGGTGCAGCTCAAGAAGGTCGAAAAGCCCCTGCTCGAGGACATCCCCAAGAAGGAGGAAGCGTACCCGCACAAACCGTCCGCGCTGCGGTCCGAGAGCAGCAAGAGAAGTGAGTAGACCCGAGTGTTGATGTTTTTAGTGTGAGATAACTTTTATGAAAAGCCATGCGACTCCATGAATGTTTTGTCGGCGGAAAATGGAGACGCGCCGTAGTTTATGTCGAAATTTGGATCTTCTTGCATTATTTGAAAGCATTCCAAGAGGATATCCAGAATATGGCAAAAAGTTCCAAAAAACATTAACCTATTGATACTCAACAATGAAGTTTTTAAAGGTATTTTGGAAACAATGTATGGAGAAACACACATTTTGACTAATTTATCGACAGGAGGACCTTTTTATTTGACCTTTTTGAAATGTTAGTGCTGATTTTGATTGGGATCAGTGGTTTCCAAGATGTTTATCGCCGGTTGAAAAATGTTGGTCTATCGATCTCGGAATAACTATTACTGCGGGCATCAATAATTAGAGTCCACGCGCGTTGATACGACCGCAGAAAAATGGTCGCATGACAACCGCAGAACAAACTTTTGGCTGTTGTTAATTTGGCCGAGTTGACAGCCAAATTAACGCACTAGTGCACTTCTCAGAATTTTAAAATTTAGCATGCATTTAAAAAATTGCCCATTTACTACACTCAAACCCCGAAGGTTTGACACCAACTGTTGTCAAACGAACTTTTTAGTTTGACACCTCTTCTACAGATAGTTGCCGTGTAAAAAGTGACAGTTCACCGCAATTTAGTTTGACTTTGTCAACAAACAAAAAAGTTGCCAACCACCGGCGGTTGAGTGTATTTTTGAAACAGATTTGAAGCTCTGGGCGTTAGAGGATTTTTCATCTACTGCTTTTGGTAAACAACAACATAGGGTATTTTAACCATTAGTGGACCCCCTAGTAGAGCCGAATCACATTTTTCACAAATGTTCAATATTTATTACATAAATGGTTGACCGAAACTAAACAATAGATTTGTTTACAGTTGCTGATAAAACCACGCATGTTTATCTAAAAAAAAAGTTTTGTTCACGATTTATTATTATAAAATATCATTTCAAACTGCAGTTATGATGCTTCAGTTAAGTACAATTGCCTATAGTTTTGATTAATTATAATTTTTTTACGGCTTTAGCATTTTTGGTACTTGGAAACAGCTTTATTTATACTCATAATTGAAAAAAATATGCGTTTAGGTTGATAACAACAAGCATTTGTTTTATGTTTAAGAGAAACTTTTGCTTAAATACAAAGTTTTCTTCATTTTTGTAAGTTAAATTAACAGGGGCCACTTTTGGAAAAGTTAGGATTTCCGTTGTCCTATATTGGACCCCCCTTAATTTTTGCTCAAAAATGAGCAGTTCTTCGCTTTTTTTAGTAAAGTTCCTTAAAATTACATTATTTCGACTTGCTGAAGTTAAATAATCAGTGAAAAAATGATTGAATAGTTAATTCTATCATAAAATATAAATGCAGTTTTGTTGTGAAAATGCTAGTGGCCATGGCTGATTTCCGATGTCGAACTCAAAACACTTATTTTGGTAAAAAATGACAATTCAATATCAGTCAACATTGATTTAAATGATGCTGAACATGCCAAATAAAAGATATGTTGGCAACAACACGGGCAACAAAGGGGTCCACTAATGGATAACGTACTTTCGGAAGCGTTCTTTTATTACACAGTAAAAAAATTCTGTGTAAAATCGCATGCAAACCTGATTTTTTGTCTTCGGTACATGCTTTTTGTGTACACGTTTTCTCATACAATATAACATGCTTTTGCTCACAAAGGTGGTGTGCTTGCTTTTGCATGCGATTTTACCATCGGATTTTTTGCTGTGTACGTAACGCATTTTTTTATTTTGTCAAAACTTAACTTAACCGAAAATCGTTAAAATTTTACCAAATCCGTTCAAAAATCTATGTAATGTACTTCTGAAAATTTAAATTAAACAGGTTTTCCGAAAAAAAACCTTTCAAAGGGCAACGATTCCATCACTTCAAACAAAACAATGTCAATAGGCAAAAGAAGAAAGTGTAAATAAAAGTCTGTCCTGTTCGTTCCTAATCTTGTGCGAGCAGGATAAACTGTTGGTTTAAATATCGTCTATGGCCCATTTATATTATTTTGCTTGACTTGTATATTGAAACGTTGATCTTTAAGTATAGTCACTCACGGTCAAAGTCATGATGGTACTTTTCATAGATAATGTCAGTTTACCTTCAAAATATATCATCAAACCAGCTGAATGCCCGCACTGACAAACAAGCGTGCAAAACAGTGGGATGATCATAAATATTTCATTAGCGAATTAATTAAGTTTGTAAAAATATTAAACCGTCCCCGAGACATTTGCATCAACCAATTGCATTCCACCCTCGAAAAACCGACCGAACACGATAGCCTACAGTGTGATGGGGATGATCTCGTTGAAAAACAATTTGTTGATGATGCGTTTCTAGCTCGGACCATCATGAACCAAGGGAGTGGGCGACTTCTGATGGCGAAACAGACGACATCAATAGCAGTTCAGTTGCACTGTGTGTGTTTGTAATTGACTGATTTTTTTTAATCGCATTCTAAACTTAGTTTCTATGTGATAAAAACTCATAAGAAAATTATAAATGTCATATTAAAAATGAACACTTAAAGTACATTCATCTAATAAAAAAAAACTTTTACAAATAATAATTAAGAAGAAATCCACCAATAAAGAATTGAAAACTTACTACGGAAGTAGTCCCATCAGCTGCAAATTAAGAATGCGCGCGCAGGTGAAAATGAATGGCACATCAAAAACACGATTCACAGGCGGAAAACCACCACAATTTTCGCACTCAGACACACCACGAATACCCTCTAACGGCGGATACACATGTCTGGTGCTGTTGATGTTTACACTACACTTTCCTAACGACTTCTTTTTTTTTGCGCGCGATCGTTGTTTGGGTTTTGCTGTGTGAATACGGAATTTTCTCGGTTTTGTTTGTACTCACGTTATAATTCATCGCAATTATTGACTTAGAGTGACAGTTAGAACGTGTTTTTCGGAGTGTTTTGGGATTTTTTTGGATTAATATACTGCCGTTCTACGCATAATTGTCCCATGTCAGTTTTGGACGATTTTGACTTTATGCCATTTTTAAGTTCAGTCTGATGTGTACTTTAAGAAAAACACATAAAATCTGGTACTTTGTTCGGAAACTCATCAGAAACAACACCAAGTCTGTTTGTCCCATCGTTGAACTTCTACGCATAATTGTCCCACCAAGTATTTTCTTACACGGAATCATTGGTTTTACTAAGCATTATGTATTGTTTACCTGTTGTATAGCAAGAGAATCGCAAATAAGGGTGATATACTGCTAACTGGGGTGATTAGGGACACATAGGGCGAATAGGAACCCACGGGACAATTATGCGTAGAAACACAGAAATCGGTCGAAAAATTTCAATCGCGTTTTTCTCAGTTGCACTTTTTTGAACATGGGACAATTATGCGTAGAACGGCAGTATAGCAAGGTCAAACGCAAAAATGAGACTGACAACATTTACGGTTTCAACTTAGCTCATGAAAATTATTGTTTCATTTTTAGATTTTTTGTAAAACAAACTTTTTTTCGGGAAAGAAAATAAAAACAAATTATGAAAAAAATACGTATCCGTGACATGTTATGGTTTTGAAGACTTCAATTCAACAAAATAACATGGAAACGTACTCTTAAAGTTTAAGAAGTTTTCCTAGAATCAAAGAAGCCATTTTGCATTAGAGTAATTTTCTAGTATCTCGCATTTATTTCGAGATTTTGAAATTTGTATTTTATGATTTGGATTAAACTTTGTCAATGCTTTTTTATGTCAAAATAAGAAATTTCACACCATGGCAGTTCATAATACAGTCGACTCTCTGGCTGTCGATCTTCTCGATATCAATAATTCTCCATCTATCGATGAATTCTTCAGTCCCCTCAATCTGCATACTTCAATTGTCTCCATTCCTCGATATTTTCCCTTGCTTGAAGGATCTCTTCCTCGACGGTCCCTTGGGTTCTGTTTGCTTTAAAAATCTCTTCCGGTTGTCAATAATTTCACTTTCTCATGGCTTCAATAGACATTTTTCTTGGCGAAACGAAGCCTTGAAGGGTGTTTGACATTAGTTTGTTTTTGTTTGATGGACGTTGCCATGATTCTCTACCATAGCTGGGTATCAAGAAAAAAATATTTTCAATCGAGTCTTCATTTTGCATCATTCTGTAAACTGATGATTCTCTTCCTCGACGGTCCCTTGGATATTGACAACCAGATAGTCGACTGTATAAGATCAAGACATTTCAGAAAAATAAGTACACGGAAAAAAACTTATTTTTTATTTGACCTTTGTATGACTCAAAGTTGAATTCTCATAATTCATTTTTTTAAGATTTAAGAGTTTTTTACACCCCATGAGCACTATGCTCATATTGTGATGAAATACTACATACTACATTTTGTACAGAAACTCATGCCAAACATTTTGCTACAAAAAGCTCATGAAAAGATGATTTCCATAAAAAGCTATATAACAAATACTATAACAAAAATCAAAAAAGGTTGTACAACTTTTCAAAAATTAGCATAAATAAAGTTATTTGTTCACAAATCACCATAAATCCAGTCTCCCAACTCCAAGTAGGCATCCTTGACTGATTAAAAAATAATTTAGATTGAATATAAAGTTTGCAAACTACTTAGTATAAAAGTTTATATAACTCTGTAAATTATATATAAAACTTATCTAAACTTAATTTTTCAAAGTTTTAATTTAACTAAATGTCAATATATCACTATAGAATTGCTAAACAAGCATTTTTGAGAGGGTATGACACCGTTTTGGGGATCTTTGTATCGATAGAATAGAAAATAGAAAAATGGAATTTCGTACCAACCCGGAACCATCCCACTATTCACAAATCAACCTATGTGGCATTGGAAAGAGAATAAAATTTCCGATCTTTTGGTACCCAAAAATCTAGGTTTTCTATAAAACCCACGTTTTTAAATACCTGGGAAAAAAGGAAGTTTGATCCACGAGAACAAAAATTACAAAATTCCATACATTTTTGGCAGGTTGATCAAACGAAACCATAACAAAGTTTTTACCTACGGGACCTTAACAATCTTGTCCAACAAAAAAGAGTGAAATAATTAGATTTTTTTGCGACATTTAGCAAATTAACATTGAAAAATAATATAATTTGTAACGAAATCAATATTTTATACAAAATGAAAACAAAAACAAAAAAGTAGTATTTTTTAAAACTTTCACGGGAATTGGGTCCTAAAATGAAGCTTAGATTGCTGATATTATTGTTTACAGCGATAAAGCTTATTTTTCTGAGAACAATGACCCTTTGTACGACCACAAAGAGTTTTAAATTGATTTTTAAATCAATTTTGAAAAATTATCCTCGCGGTCCTTCTTGACAGAAAAGCTCCTACTTGACAGCTCGTTCCAAGGGGACCATAGTTGATCCATCGAAAAAATGTTGTCTTGTCAATTTTTTTTGCATTAAAATGAAAAAAAGTGATCAGAAATGGTTTTTAATCGTGTTTTTTACCGTTGTACATAAAAATTGACATAGGGCTTTAGTACCCAATTATCCATCCAAATAATTAAACATCGTTAAAATTCAACAGGACTCAGAAAAAATCTGTAAAGTTTTTAAAAGTTGATTTCAAAGCATTTGTTTTATTATTAATAAAACAAATCACGATTCTTTTAATTTCTTTTTAAATTAAACCTTTCAAAAAAATAGCAGTAAAATTGTTATTACAGCGAATGAAAATATTACAAAACTTAGTATGTTTCTTAAAACACTGAAAAATCTGAACAATTCTTCAAATGATTCATATCAAGCTTTTCAATTGAAAACTAATGAAATTTACTCAATTAGTCTGTATGGATGAAATATTTATTACTTTGTAATTTTGAAAAACAAACATGATTTGAGAAAATTGATAAATTTCACAAATTTCACGCCGACCACGAAATCATCAAAAATCACTAACCCTATGTTAGTAATTGAACAAGGGTATTCACTCACTTAATTCTACAGTAGTTCATAAGATTATATTTATTCCTATTTGAGTTAGATAAATCATTTTAAGAAAAATCGTTACAGCTTTACACAAACATAACATTTCACGGGATCTCGCGAAAAAAAAAACAAATTTCACGGATTTCACGCTATCCGCGAAATCGTGAAATTTCACTAACCCTACTAATGAATATTACTAAAATGTTTAGCAATACTGCTCCTCATGCTAAATAATGCATACGGAGTCACCTTTGTCAAACCTACTGTTTGAAATAGTATAAAAACTGGATGTAACTTTCATGAATTACAACTTAGGCATTTTTGTTAGGTAACAATATGTATTCCTTTCATTAAATTTTTTTTTTCATATTAAATTGACGTTTTCCCTATAGATTATGTCCCACGGAAAAGTTTAAAAATGCGATGAGCTATTTGCAAAATATGTTTAAAAAAATAAGTTTATTAAGACGGTCACCTCCTCCGGGGGTAAGACGGCCATCCGTTATTTAAAATTTTTATTAAATATAGGTTATATTTTTGAAGGTTTTTTAATTATTAATTATTAATAGTATGAAATCCTATCAAACTTTCCATAAAAATCGCTTATTTAATTTTGTTTACGTAATTTTGATTTACTTATTCTAATCGAAATACACAAACTAATTATTTGACATCCAATTCTAATTGTTTTGTTGTCAAAACTCACAGTTTCCACAAAGCCAAAATATTAAATTTGTGAAACAGCATTTTATCTTCACATTCTAACTTGATTTTTTCAACAAAAATAGTTATTCTGTTCAGAGAAGTCTGTTCAACCAATCATGTAGGTATTTGGGAGGATTTAGCAATGTTATTAAGTTAATTTATAGCACTGACTGTCTTACCCCACATGGGTGGCCGTCTTACCCCGCGTATTTCATATATATTCGATTTCAATTATTATTTTAAAATTGCTGGAAATTAAATATTAAAAATTGTGTTTTAGACCAACTAATTCATGTAATTTCTATAATGAATTACTAGTAGAACAATATGTACGTAATTTGAGATCAAAACAATCTGTTGTGTAAATTTTATGAAACTTCTCCCTTAGGGTACCCGTCTTACCCCCATCTCCCCTAGGTCTAGAACTACCAACAAAAATAAATAAAAACTAGGCAAGATAAATGCATATGAAAATACTATAAATGAAAGGAGAAAAACTTTAAAAAAAAAGTTGCACAAAATGGCCTCTTGAATAGGGGAAACATAAAAATTAAGCGAAAAATTGGGCCGTAGACCGATAGATAAATTTATGACATTTTTTCTTCAAAAAAATTATTTGCAAGGTTGGAATTTTATAATACTGACTAAATAAAAATACAAAAGTTAAAACGATGCTACCAGTCATTTGACATATTGTTTTTTTTTTACCTCAAAAGAGTTGTTCTTTCACGAACTAATCGCATCGTAATCCTACTGAATTTTATTCCACACTCTTTAAACTACTTCCAGTACCGCCACCACCACCGATGCCAAAGTCCAACATCCCACCGCCACCTCCACCACCGCCCAAGTTGGGCCCTCCGCCGGACTTCAAAAAGGACAACGTCTCCGACAAGCAGAAAGAGGTCATCGAAAAGCTCAAGTGAGTATGGCGAGTTTCCAAGTTGGCCCCTTAATGTCTCTCAATCGCTTATAAAGATTTTTTCTATTTATAAATTGTTCAATTTTATTTGTTATATTTTTATAAGAAAGGACGAAGCTGTTTATTGTTTGCTATTGCATGAAAGATTGTAAATAAATTTCGGTATACTGTTATTGGCTAATGTAAAAAGATGTCTCAGAAAACAGCTTGGTCACTAATTTCTTGTTTGTTACGATGTTAAAAGTTATTCATTGATTACAAAGATTTCCAGAAGATACAAACGGAAGTAAGTTGTACAAAAGTGCATGTACCGGAACTCCTCGTTGATCCTACCCCAGACTACCCAGACTTGACCCCTCTCTGCCCACGTTCGTCAAACTAACCACTAATGATGACCCCCAAATGCCTGTTTCGATTGCAGAAAACGACCACGCAGACGACCGGACTGGTCCGACATGATGAAAGAGGTGGAGCAGGGTAGAAAGCTACGTCACGTTCAATGCAATGATAGGTACTGACTTCCGAAGACCTTGTAAAGTTCTGCTTGTTGCACGTTGCTTGTCGCATAGGCTTCGCTTCTAGTTCAAGACATTTTACAAGGTATTAATGCGAATTGTTGTCGTATTAGGTCACAGCCGATCATACACTCCAAGTCCATCACCAAGGTCAAGGATCAGTTTATCTTCGAGACGGAGAAGGCAGGGGTCCACAACGTGTTGCTCAAGGAAATCAACGCCGGCGTCAAGTTGCGAACCGTCAAGTGTAACGACCGCAGCAAACCGAACCTCGAAGGTCTGCGCAAGTTCCGCCGCCAGATGACGCTGGAAGAGCAGCTCGCCAAGTCGGAGTCCCGAGCAAACCTGGAAGCCCCACCCCCAGACGAGGAGGAGGTCGACGAAATGGACGACATCGACAAGGTACGGGACGACCTCCAGAGTACAAAGCAGCTGCTGGCGATGGAACTGCGCAACAACGAAGCCCTGGAGCGGGAAAACAAACGGTTGGCCCAGCGCGTCTCTAACCTCGAGGCCGAGCTGTCCCGCGAGCGCTGGAACCCGATGGGCGGCGAGGAGAAGACCAACATTACCGGGGCGGACGCCGAGCTGATCAAGTCGCTGAAGGGCGAAGCGGTCGAGGCCCAGCGGCAGTCCAAGCAGCTCGAGGAAAAGTACCAAACCGTGGCCAAGGAGCTGGACACGGCCTACAAGCAGACCGAGGAGCAGAAGCGCAAGATTGCCGAGCTGGAGCGCCGGTTGCAGGTGGGTACACTGTTCACTGACGACACTCCGGGCACACAGAAATTACAGAAACACCATACAACAGAACAATTCGGCAAAATTGGGATTTCAGCTGTTCCTCTTTGGGAAGGTCTTTCAATTACTTTTGTGAAATTCGGGGCTGTAGAGTCCGCGTCGGAATCGGTTGATTCGAAGGAAAAAACACAGGATATGGGATTTAGAAGATGGGAATGGTTGATGCTCTACTTTTTTAAGAGGATAAGGGAAATTCTCCATGTCATGTTAAATGTTTTATTTGAACACAAGCGTCGCTGGTCCGAAGAGTGCATCCTAGAAGAATATGCGGTCAGTTGACGCCCCAAATTCTATCTTGTCAATATTAATGATTGTAGTACAGTTAAGCGGCCAGGCCTACAGCGTTGCAGTAACCGCAGAGAGGACTCTGTGAACGGATCACATTTGACAGAATCTATAGGGGAGGAAGGATGCGTGAACATACCGTACCGTTTTAGTGCTCATTTTTTGAAAATTTTAGACTTACGCATTTCACAGGGAAACAATCACTCAACTGTACAAAAGCTTTTAACACATCGTATTTAAGAGTATTTTTTAAACTGTTTCTGTTATAAATCTGGTATCCTATTCGCTACAGTTGATAACGGACGATGACTTCTATTTGAATGATCAAAAGGTAATTGCTGTGTGGACTTTTCCGTTGGTTTAGCATTTTGGTGTGGTAGAAAGCGAGATCTTTCGTGGGTTTGCTCCCGTGCTGAACTCTGCATAGAAGCAGATCAGTGCTGTATGTTGGTGTAGTTTTCCATTTTCGTAGTTGTTCTCTGTTTATTTTTACAACTTTTTGACGGAAATATCTCACCTTTCGCAGAGCATTTCGTCCGGCGGCCACGATAGCCACGCACCGCGCCGCTCCAGCGAGGCCGCCCAGAAGGAAAGCTCGCCGGAGCTGGCCGCCGACGAGGAGGAGGAAGAAGAGGAGGAGGAGGACGAGGAAAAGAAGGCCGAGAAGGCGGCCAAGAGGCTGAACCGCGAGGTCAACATGCTGTCGGCACGACTGATGAGGCTGAAGGAGAAGCAAGAGGAGAAGCACGCCGAACGGCAGGCGCTCAAGTACGCCATGAAGACGAACCAGTACGCGCTCAAGTGAGTAACTTTTTGGGGATGTTTAAAAATCTCCACTAATCAAACAAATCTCCTTCGCAGAAACGAACAGAAAAAGTACAAGAAGCTGCAGAAGGAGGTCGACAAGATGGCTGCAATGATGAAACTGGAGGACGAGGACGAGGACGGAGAGGAACCGAAGGAACCTCCGCCGGAGGAACCGGAAGAGGAAGAAGAGGAGGAGGAAGAGGAGTCTGAGGAGGAGACCGAGTCCGAGTCGGAGTCGGGCAGCGAGTGCGAGAGTGTCAACGAAGCTGAGGTTTGTCGAACAAAAAATCGTTCAAGATCAAAATAAGTTATTGAATTGTTACTTTTTTGTAGGACGCACCCGACGAGAAGAAGAAGGTCAATCTGGAACCCCGGGTTAAGCGGCACGAGGGTCGGCTGGCGTCGCTCAAGAAGGGCAACTACTTGCTGCAGGCCAACGTGGACCGGATCAAGGACGAAATCAACAAAATTAGGGAAATGTGCTGTACACTTCAATCAGACTTGGACTCAGTTATTGCAGATTTAGGATAGGAAAAACAATGTTTAGTTCATTTTTATTTGCTTTTCATATACACAATAATTACGCCTGAACATCGCTGATGAGTCTAGTTTATTTAATTAATAACTGTATTAAAAAGAGAATCTTGGCAATTGCCACTTTATAAACGGAATCGTGAACAATTCTTTGTCAGCACTCAAATGTTTTAATAATAATTAAAGGCCAATTTAAATAACAAGCAAAACCAAATTCACGCAAGCATAAAGTTTTGAAGGCCGGTTCTTTCGACGGGCGCCGCCAAACGCGCGAGAGTATTTATTTTTCTCTGTATTTTTGCAAAGCCAAAATAAAATATTTCAACATACCTGAATTGTGCAACGCTAGTTGATCGCTGGATCGATGTTTTAATTTTACACACAATATCACACGAAAATCCTTGTAAAAAATTCGCGAAACACGAACCGGACTTCTTTCTTGAGCTGCGAGGAAAGTCGCGAAAATGTTTGTTGTTATGATCCGATAAACAACCGAGTGCGGTCACAACAAAAAATGAGAACTCTAAAAGTGAGAACTGTCAAACGAAGTGTGCCCATGCAGCAAAAACGTGGGAGCAGATGAGAAATACACGATGCAATAATTTTGGTATTTTTTTTGAAAACGTTTACACGACGATAAATGAAATCAAGAAAAATAATGTAAAACAACCAAACGTTTGAAGTAAGTGTGTGCTTCTGTCAGATTTGAGTGAATTCCAGTCAGATCCGGGTGAACATTAGTCAGTTTCCATTGAATTCTGAGTTAAATTCACTCAAATCTGATAGAAGCCCCCTTTACTTATTTTTGAGTAAGTTCAATTTTGACGAAAACTGAGTGATGATTTTGAACGTGCGTGCAAGTTTCTGCTCAAACTTCTTTTGACTCCAAGGAACCTTTAACCCCAGGATTCGAATTGCCGACCTTTGTATTGCGAACCCAACCTCCAACCAGCGACTCCATTGGAGCAGGCTTGGTTTGGCGTGTTGTTTCACGCAAAAAAATCAGGCCTGTTTGAATCAACAATATTTTTTGTTGTTTTAATTTTACGATTTTTTGTTGAAATAACGCTCAAAACCAATTGAAACAACCCAAAATTTTGCGTTGAATTGACTCGATGTATTTTGTCAAACACTTATGAAATAACAACAAAATTATTGCGTTGATTCTACCAAAAAACGGCATTGAATCAATTTGGCTTTACACGTGCCCACCATCTGTCAAACATTTTTTTTTGTTAATTCGTCGACGGTGCGGTTCAGTCTAAAATGTCTGTTTTTCCGGGTTTTGCGTCTGTTCCGTTAACGCAATCTACCCATCCAAGGGCTGTTCGCTAAGCTTCAGCGGAATTTCGTAATATTTAATAAATTTATCCGTGGAATTCGTGGTAAGAAACCTTGTGAGAAACGGATGCAGCAGGAGCCAGAAATTACACCGCCTGTTACTCCCGCTGCGGATAATTTTCCCGGATTTGTCCAAACTCTCAGCGTAACTTGTTTGGTAAGAACTTCGGCATTCTATCTAAAATGACCTCGTTTTTAAACGCCCATTTTTACTCTTTTAGACCTCTGTGGAAAACAACCTCAATATGTTGGACGCCATTAGCCACACGACCCATTCAACCCGCGGATACAGTTTGTCGTTGATTCCTTCCGGGGTGACGACATTGGCATCAGATGCGGTTCAACCAAACTGCACACGAACCGATCGTGCTCGAGGTCGTGATTTATCGTTTGAAGGTGCAGAGTGATTTTTTTCTTCTTTTTTTTTAAATAAATAAAATTAAATGCAATGTTCCAACGATAATGAGCATTTTAATTTCAATTCAATGTTTTTGTGAATCAAATAAATTTTAGGTCTTATTTTGAAAAAAATGTCTGCCTTGTTTCAACAAAAACGTTACTTTGATTCAACAAAAATCTGATTTGAACACACTTTCTGTCAAATATTGATCAACAAGAATGAGGGTAGATCCAACAAAAAAATAGCTTTGAAACAACAAAACATCCCGATTTGAAACAACAAAATGCGAGAGTTGATTCAGTGCAATAATTTTGTTGATTATATTCAACAAAATATTTTGTTGAATCAAACCTCGTAAGGCTGATTCTACAAAACATTTTTCTGCGTGTTGTACTTATGGGCCGGTATGCTCTTCAAAAGAAAGGGGGTCAAGAAACAGCTTTACGAGCGATAGAACAAAAGAGAGGGAACGTTCTCTTGGGGCTTTCCATCACCCTCTCTGGTTTGCTTACGCTACCGCTGCTGCCCATTTGAAATTTTTCTTGACCTATTTCTTCCGAGGTGCATACCTTACATATACCAGGAAGACTCCTACATCTGGAATGCCTTACCGGCCTGACAACAAACAAGGCCGGGATCGACGTTTTATTTCCCCACCCGATGGAAGGCACGTGCAGATAGGAATCGAATAGATAAATCTGATCTTGCACTGTAACTGAAAATCGCACTTTGCTGAGTTCGTTTTCGCACTTTTTCATACGATTTTTTAAGTTCGACTGCGATTACACAAAAAAGTGTAATCGTAGTTGAACTGAAAAAATCGTATGAAAAAGTGCGAAAACGAACTCAGCAAAGTGTGATTATCAGTTGCAGTGTGGATGGCATCAAAGTAAAACAAAAATCATGAAATTATGTAGAAATTTTAAAACACAATGTTGTTTTTTTACTGTTCAAACCTTTGGATATAATTCCTTGGCAAATGGTTTTGTTTGCTGCTGCATGGGTTCTCATCTTTCGAGTTCTCATTTTCCTGTCAAAGGTGGAAAATTGGGGTGTATCCCATTTGGCATAATGCCGTTTGGCATTATGGTCATTTGGCAAAATGATATAAATTTTCAACATTAATTCAATATTGAAATTTCTAAAATGAAGACTATCTTGTGAAGACAGCTGTAATAATTTTCATTTCTTAAAGAAAAAAAATATTTTTTGGCAGCAGTTGCAAAAATGGCCATTATGTCTAATGATGTTATTCTTAGCGGCATTATGCCAAAAGGCTATATGCCAAGCGGGATACACCCGGAAAATCGCTGGACTGGGGTTGGAAAATCAAAAGGAAAATCGTCTGTGTCGTGTCTGCAAAGTTATGGCTGAAAATTCTCCAAATTTCATCGAGTTTTCGACTGAATAGTATTCAATAGCAAAGTTAATGTAGTTCAACAGAAATTGAAGTCGTTTTTGAATGTGAAAACCGTCTGTAGCTGCGTGGAAAAGCGTTTGGAAAATTGCTTCACCACCACCCCACCAAGAGAGTTCCAGTTCTCTTAGGTCGGTGAAGGATGCGCCACAAGAAGGGGTAAGATCGTAAGATTATGTTTTCGTCTTGTGGGTTTTTTTTTCTCTTGTTAAGTTGGAACAATTTATAATTGTTTCGTTCGTTTTTTGGGATGTACCTAAATTACGAGGTTTTGTTGATGTTTGAGGAAATGCATTGCTCAGTATTACGTAGTAGATTTTGTTCAAAGAATTTTAAGAACATTTTCCAAGAATTTCCAATGCAGATAGAACATTTATGGAAGGTACAGTTGAAAATTAGAGTTTCTATGGTCATATAAACTATGGAATTTTCTATTTATATAAGCCATTTTCAAATATTTAAAACTTTTCTTTAAAAAACATCCTCAAAGCAACCTGCAAATCACCTGACTACTGGACAAAAACACAAATCGAGCAGGTTCTGATCGACGACCGTTTCTTGTCGGAGTCAGGCGAATCGATTGGTACTGTCAACTGGGGCAAATCGGAACTTCAGTCTGAATAGGGACTGCAGTTTTGAGGAAAACGAGGCACTGTTTGTGTTGCTCTGGGTCTGTTCTACCCGAAGCCTGTAAAAATATCCAAGTATTGTGCAGTTAAAAGTCGGTACGACGACGAGTACCAACGGATTATCGCCAAGAAGAAGGCAGCATAAAACGACGAGAGGGAACGTGGAACGATACAAGCAGGCTCGGAATCAGCAGGTCGTGGTCAAGTAGCGCCAGCAATAAGACTGGGGTTGCGCGAAAATGGAGCAGCTATTACGATCTAACAAAACGCAGAAATTTTACGAGAAAGTGAAGCGTTCCCGCAAAGGCTTCGTGCAACGAGTCGAAGGTTGTGGTCCCATCTACAAAAAAGCCAATAAACCGGACTGCGGCCTTACCAGACATTCGACTTCGAGCAGCTGTGGTAGATTAAGCATAAGAACGGATTCCCGATCAAACTGAATCGGCTGATCAAGACTACTGGGGATGGTGTGATGTATCACGTGCGCATTTCAGGGGAGTTAGCGGAACTTTTTGGATCTGCTCGTGGGTTGTTCAATCTCCATTTAGTGAGTTTTTTATTCGAAGAGTGGTCCGCGACACGCGTGGCATAATTATGAACAAGCTGCTTGCTTTTGCCGATGACATCGACATAAACGTAGAACTTGTCTCGTCAGTTTCAAAGTGGCTTCATATTTTAGAAAAAAATGAAAATAGTTGTCAAGCATAACCCGGCTAATTGCTTCAGCCAACACGCTCCTAGCTATTAATTGCGATGACTAAATCAGTTACATTCCATTTAATTGCATTATTCTCTCTTCGCTTCTCGCATCTGCATTCCAGCAACATCCGGTTCGTCGCCACCGCCATGTCCTAGAAGAAACGGACTACGCCGTAGTCTGCTGGATGTCGTTTATCTCGAGCGATAGTTAGATTGTTTGCTCAGTTGAAGCGTGCACAATTCCAACAACAACCACAATGCCCGAACACCTGGAACTGCAACAACTGGTGGGGGGCGTCCTTCAGGGTGGCGTCCGGCACCACTCTCTGTCGTGGCTGACCTGTACGTGCCCCTACTTGGGGCTCATTCTGGCCACCGTGTCTTCGCTGTTCTTCTCGCTGTGCTCGGTGATTGTGAAGGGGCTGGTTGATATTAATCCGATTGAGTTGGCGACCTTTAGGTGAGATCTGATTGAAATCGAGAGGATTTTTTTAATTGTCGTTTTTTCTTGCTTTTAGATTCATCGGAGTCCTGCTGCCGTCGATCCCGATCGCCATCTACAAGGAGGAGAGTCTGTTCCCGCGAGGTAAGCGAATCATTCTGGTGCTGCGATGCTTCGTCGGTACGACCGGGCTCATGTTGAGCTTTTACGCCTTTCGGCACATGCCGCTGGCGGACGCGTCCGTTATCATCTTTTCGACGCCCGTCTTTGTGGCCCTTTTTGCGCGTCTTTTCCTGCGCGAGTCGTGCGGAATGTTCAATGTGATAACGATCGTGCTAACGCTCATCGGAGTGGTGCTCATTTCGAGGCCGTCGACGCTGTTTGGCGAGGGGGCGGCGAGTAGTATGGCCGACGAGCAGGTCGTCGAGACCAGCTACGATGTGTGGGGACCGGTGGCGGCCCTCTCGTCAACGCTGTTCAGCGCAAACGCTTACGTACTGCTGCGAGCCCTCAAAGGCCTGCACTACTCGGTGATCATGACCAACTTTGGTGCGTTCGCGTTGGTTTACACCCTCATCGTTTGCTACTATTTGGGAGCACTGTGTTGGCCACTGTGTGGTACCGATCGGCTCCTCGTAATCGCCCTGGCCCTGTTCAGCTTTGGAGGTCAAATCCTCCTCACGCTGGCGCTTCAGTTTGAGCAGGCCGGTCCCGTAGCGATCGCCCGCTCCGCCGACATTGTGTTTGCCTTCATCTGGCAGATCATGTTCTTCAAGGAGACGCCCACGCTCTACTCGGTGATGGGCGCACTGCTCGTCGTCAGCTCCGTGCTCCTCTCCGGGCTGCGAAAGTGGGCACTCGCCCTGCCCAGGGATTCGGATTTGAGGAAACGGTTAAAATTTCTGTTTCTAGAATAAGTCCCCTCCCTGTCCAACTCATACTAGTCTAAAGGAAAAAGCAGTGAGAAAATCACGAAACATCCACATAAACAAACCCACACACGTAAGAAGAAAAGAAAAAATCAAACTAATCGCTCTATCATATTTCTCAAGTCCGCGTTATCGTCTAAGGCTAGGGAATATTTTTCAATGGTAATCTTAATCTTACAAACAAGAAACACAAAAAAAAATCGCCTCGACATCAAGAGGGCGGTTTCCGATGGAATAAGAGAAAACTTTAAAGGAATTGTGGTTATTTTTTGCGAGAGAGAGAGAGAGAGAGAGAGAGAGAGAGATAAAAGGAGAAGTTTAGCTGATTGATCGCGTAGTGATATTACTAGTGTTCGTACATGTTGGGCAGTTTAGTATTTACATTTTTTTTTTCCTTTTCTTTGCCTTCCCTTTATGTCCTTTTCATCACAAAAACTCTCTTTTTAAAGCATTCAAACAAAAAAAAAAAAGATTACGAGAAATCGATGAAATAAAAAGCGCAACTGCTCCGTTATAAATTATATATGAATCTATATGAATCTACCCAAGTTTCAAAACTTCAAATTTAATTTTCAAAACCCATAAAATTTTGAATAATCTGATTTGAAGAAATTTTAAAGTTGACGCTTCAGTTTCATTAAGGTATGATAGATTTGGACTCCCCGAACACGCACAGAATTGAATTTTAGTAGGAAGGGACCATACATAAACAAAGTGGACAACTGAAGGGGGTTCGGCGATTGTTTTTATTTGTATGGAAATTGTCCACGATGGGGGGGGGGGGGGTTGAGAATTCCAAAAAAGTGTCCACGTGGTTTGTGGATGGTCCCGAATTCACTGCCAATAAATAAAATTGTAAATTTCTGGTATAATTGCTATGAAATCATCTTAAGCAACCATGAGTACCCTCTTATAAGCTTTTTACTACCCCCATAGATAAACTTGGGAGCGCATGGTTCTTTATGATTATTGCATAGAATTTATACCTGAAATTTACATTTTTTTTAATGGACGGGAAATAACTAAAATTCAATTCTGTCGATTGGTACGAATTCAGAGAACCCAAATCTATAGAAACCTTGAAAAAACTGAAGCATTTACTGACATCAACTTCAAAAAATTCGAGTTGTGTTATTGATAGAAGGCCAGGAGGATAAGTCGGGAATTGAACCCGCGCCTTACAGCAACTTAGAGATCGGCAGCCGAAGCCGCTAACCACCGCGCCACGAAGCCCTATTGAACAGATTGGTAAGGTTATTGAAATCTCAATCCTATGAGTAACACAATTTGGAAATCTGGCATCTCATCTCGAGATAAAATAACTTGCAAGATGAGAGTCATCTACAATATTTCAGACCTTTAAAACATTTCATACACTGCCCAACAGGTAAACAACAAAACACTTGAAAAACGATCTCATTTTAGTTGATTAGTGAAAATTCACGACGACCAATTGCAAAATAAGATAAATAAATCAAACTGAATAAATTATCCCCACTTCCCGCATCTTTTTAACAGTACCGAATGATTTCATTTCATGTTAAGATTCAAAAGTTAAAGTTTGGCTGAAATCCGTACAGTGAAATTTTTCTCAGTGAGCACAACTAAAGCTTATAGTTTTTTTTGTGTTTCAAAATTGAGTGAAAAATGCAACCGACTTTTAGATAGAATTTCACATGAATACTCAACTTGTGCCATTTGAGGAATAACATACTTTTAAAAGGGAATCAAACTTAAAAGTAAATACAAAAACATGCACTTTTCTTAAATTAGGCAGAAAAAAACAAGAGGAATTAAATAGCCAGCAGACAAACAGTCCAGAGGAGAACTTGTAAGCATAAATACTTCCCCCTTGTTCTAGTCACCAACTTATAATAGCTGATCTTTTTTTTTGCAATCCCTGATCTACAGATGGTCCAAAAAGGTCCAGTTACGTTACCAGAACGAAATCCATGTGATTAATTATTTTGTTGAAGCTTGAGTTTTTAATTGCCTAAATAGAATCACGTGAAAGCAGCCCGAAACCAATAGAGCGTGCCCACTAGAGAGAGAGTTTATTCCGTTGCAATTTCTTGTTAAGTGTGTTTAAGAGGGTACACAATGTATTATCGAAAAAAGAAAATAAAAATCTCAAAATAGAACAAGTCACGATGGTATGATATACTTGTAAAAGAACAAAACCAACCAACAAAAAAAAACTATGAATGCTTAGTCGGGATATGATGTAAATTGTAAACAAAACTTACCTTATATTAAAGTCAAATCTATCGAACATTACCACATGTTTGGTTTGTCCCAGAAAGTAATGAGAAACATTCCCTGCGAACTGCCAACACTTCGTTTTCTCTTGAATGATCGGATAATGTTGAGAATTATTTGAATTCATTTTATTTTTCCTAAATCTTTTTTTCTGAATGATGTACACAATCTTGTGATATCTTACAATTATGTAACAGGACTGCCAAACGGATGGTGGTTACAATGTATATATTATTGTTTTTGGTTTTATGTTTGTTATGTTTAATTCATTTTTCTTTAACCACGATTTTGTTTTATTTTTTATATTGATGCAAGGAATTTATATCGATTTTTCTGTGTTCGCATTATAAATGTCAACACTGTGTTATTTGATGAATTCTAACATCAACTTTCATTTAAAGTTGGTTTGAAAGCTGTAGTTAATGCCAAAGCAGTTAAAAAAAAATTACCAAAAATGTGAAACATTTCACTGAAATATTTCATACGCGTCCGAAGCACCGGGAAGGTAAAGCAGAAATTTATGGTTTTGATTCCTTTAATTTCTAGCAAATTTTTATATAAAATATCGATTGTTTTGATGTTAACAGTTTTTTGAGACCTTAAGAATGCCATTCACTAATATTTCAGTAAAAATGTGTGCGGTTCATAAGCAAATCGAGTGTCCAAATTTCGCATCAGTTTTTATCAGTGTCCTGGATTCGAAGCACAACAAGTCATTTTAATTTCAAAATTATGATGAAAACTTGTTAGAAAATACATGTTTTGCATGTATTTTCTTAAAACTTTATGCTTATGCAACATCCTGCTGATATCTCATTACCAACTTATTACACGATTTTTTGCTAGCTAAAACAAACATGATATGCTACTAAATGTCCGGATTTCGAATCATGACGTTATTAGTTTTTTCATTATTCAAACCGGGACAAAATATACTTGAATTCAGTATTGTTGGGCATGTTTTTTGAATATTGGGTCATTATCTTCGAATTTCGTGTAATGTTGCTTTAAGGGATAACTTATTTAGCACAAGGTTCTGTACGTGGTCAAATCGGGCGACTTTTTTTTTTTTCATAAAAATCCCTTTAACACCAAATTTTCCAAATCACCTGCAAATTATTGAAAAACACGTTTTTTTCGAATGTTCAAAAAATAGAAGGGGTTGTATCGCCCCTCCACCAAGAGATATTGAAAAATGGACCTCGGATTCCCAAAATTACCTCTTAGAACAAAGGTTCATACAAATCGAAGAGGAGTCGGGGCAACTGCTGTGTGATTTGGTGAAGAATTACTCATTTGCGGGTACGGGTACCGCCCATACCATACATTTCGATAGTAATAATACTTTTTTTTTGCAAATACTCAACATTTTCACAAAATTACGTATTTTCGAAAAACAAATACTGTAAAATGGGGTGACTTTGACAGACTTTGATAGGTTTGCGATTTTTCCGGAAAATGAAGAGTGCAATTAAAATATTTACGGAATAGTTTAGAATCATACTAACCGTGGTAGAGAAGTGTTCAAAGTACCTCAAGAAGAACCTTTCAGAAAATTTGAAAAAAAATAAATAAAAAGTTAACCATAGTTAGGAAAGTGTTGATGAATGTCATTATTTTGAACTTCTCAAAGTGTCATGATTTTCTCAATGAACATGATTGTGAATCAAAAAGGGAATGCATTTTCGGATTCTTTGGACAATTTTCCGCTAGGAGAAGGTTAAATAAGTTTGTAAATAATAAAAAAAATGTGTTTTTGAAACAGAATTCAAAAAAATCTACAAATTTATAGGCAATTTTAGTTGTACAAATTTCATGAAAAATGTGAAAACTTGTGATTCGTGCTTCGATTTCAGTATAAAATGCAAATAAAATCGATAATTTTATAAACAAAACTAGTTTTTTCAAATTTCAGGGAAAATTCCGACTTTTTAACAATTTTACCTAAAATTTATACGTATTTTATTAAAAAGCTTATAAACTACGTTAACTAAATATAATCTTTTTCTTTAAATCTATATCAGCTACTTTAGTGGTGGTACATTTAACGTACAAATAAATTTTGAAAATCTTAAATATGATTTTAACAAGAAAAACGTTACTTTATCCACCTTTAGGTGGTTGGTGCCTTCCTCTCATTTATAGTGATTTCAATCCCCCTAAAGTGTCCGCATGTTTATTGATCTCCCCTAACGTTCGCAGCACCTAAGAAGTCCTAATAAAAATAAGTGATGAGTAAAAAACAGACTGCCTACAGACTTTTTGTCAAGATTATACAGACACGGCTTTGAGGAAAATGGCATCCCTCTACACGGCTTTTTCGTGGCGATCAGACCCGACCAGTTGAGGTTATGTGAATTCAGACCATTTTTTTAAACTGGTTGTAACTTAAGATAGGTAAGTCAGATCTTGAAAATTCTTAATCCACAAGAAAGGTCTTCTCATATGCCTTCTAAAAATATATAACATGTGAGGGTTTCATGAAAAAACCACCCTTTTAATCATAATTTTAATTTAATATGAAACAGTTTTTTAACATAACTTTTTACATACATGATAAAACTGCATGAATTCAAATAGCAACTTAGGGGACGTTAAGACGGATTGATTAAAACCATTCCGGCCAAAATCGGTTAAGCCTGTGACGAGATATTCCAGTGACATTGATTTGGTACATATGTCTACATACAGCCAAACACACAGACATTTGCTCAGCTGGTGATTCTGAGTCGATATGTACAAATGAAGGTAGGTTTATGAGGTCTAATTAAAAAGTTCATTTTCCGAGTGATTTTATAGCCTTTCCTCAGTAAGGTGAGGAAGGCAAAACTATTTCTATTAAAGTCACCCCGGAATTTAAACTAAGAATTTTAAACGTAACTATTTCTCTAAACACTATTGAAAAAACTTTTTTTTTCCAAAATAGTGCACCGGCATTGTGTGGCCTATCCCAGTACATGTTTTAAAAATAATAATCTTGAAAAAAACCTTACCTGTTGGAAAATATTCCAACGGTTTACGGTACTCAAAGTTGTAGAATCAAAACGTCTGGATTCCTAATCAAAACTAGGTGTCCGAAGGCCTGATTGTTGATTGTCGAAACTTTGGATAATCTAATTACAAAAAAAATGTTACCTTATTTTTGTTGTTGTTGTGCTTAAGTTGTCATGTTTTTTGTTTTGTTGTTGTGCTTTTTGTTTTGTTGTGCTTTTTTTTCAAGTCCAAGATGGTAGTGATGAAATATTGAAAAAATGCATTGCAAAAAATGCAAATGTATTAAATTAAATTATCGGGAATTATTCGTACATTTCTGAAGTAATATTATTTTTTTGAAAGTACATAAAATTTCACAAAATTTGGTACCCATATTGTAAAAAATGAAATGTTTGTTGACTATTTTCTCTGAAATACATAGTTTTGTGAAAAACTTTAGAAAAAATATTATTACTTTCGAAATGTACCAAAATTCCCGAACAAAAATATTTCATTTAATGCTGTAGTTTTGTAAAAATATATTTATAAAACATATTTCACACTTTTTTTTACCGAATTCGGTAGTCGAAAAATCTCTAAACTTGAGATAGGTAAACCATCTGTCAAAATCAACAACATTTGACCGAAGAAGTTTTTACCGAATTCGGCAATTTTTAGTTTACCGAACTGTTCAGCAGTTGTAAACACGGTAAACTTCACCGAATTCGGAAAAAATAATCTAACTGTGTTCTATCGAAATTTATGAAAAATTGCCGATTATTTGATACCGATATTGCAAAAACTATTTTTGATAATACTTTTTCGGAAATGCATATTATTGTAAACAAATTGAATATTTTCAAAAATGTGTATTATTACAAACGAAATGTTTCAAAAATTCCCGATCATTTAATACCCACATCTGTGCTAAAATGTTGAGTATTTTTTCAAGTGTGTACCTTTGCATAACAAATATTTTAATGATAAAGTACCGAGCTTCTCCATTTCCAGAGTAAATTAAAAAAAAATCTTTTAAATGAATTGCATTGCCAATTCCTTTTCATCATATCCCAAAACATTTTAGGTAAATACATTCAAGTTTAACAATAAGTCTGTTACTGCAAACCATACACCAATGTTTTATCACAAAACTAACCTAATCCACCTATGTGATTTGAGCCTTCCTCACTCATTACCAACAGTAGCTGTACACACATTTCATCTATTTTTTAGATCCGGAATAAAAAAGTATATAAATATCACTTAAGTGGCCATATCTCGAGAAAGGGTTGCCAGATCTTCAATGTTTTGGACTCGTTGGAAAGGTTTTTTGATGACCTAACCAACGATTGGTAGGAAAGTGGATCCCAGTTTACATACATTTAAGTGTCCCCTCATTTTTCGGGCCAATTTTGAAGGCATTCCCCTGAGTTTAGAATCATTTTTAGCATGTTTGGGTTGATTTAAAATTTATTAGGATTTTTGAAAATTTTCGATTTTTATTATGGCAAAATTTATTTATTCGCCTTAATTTTTGAAAACTAATGATTTCAAATCAACTATTTTTTATTTAAAATGGCATATTTTTCCTTGTTACCATATAAAAAAACTTTTAAAGTATTTACTTTAACCTTTATTAGAAATATATTGGATTGCTTTTTACACATAGCCACTTGTTGGTTTAATAACAACTTTTTTTAGTCTTTGCATTGAAAACATTTTCCTGGACTTTACCAAAAGCTACACTTATCTAACATACGCGCATTCTCTAGCTTATTTTAATCTCTCCGACTAGTAACAAGTAAGGCACCAATGAAGTATTTCCCTCTTACAAGCAATAATTTCATTAACATTTTATATTCCTGTACTGCCGTTCTACGCATAATTGTCCCATGTTCAAAAAAGTGCAACTGAGAAAAACGCGATTGAAATTTTTTGACCGATTTTTGAGTTTCTACGCATAATTGTCCCGTGGGTTCCTATTCGCCATAAGTGTCCCTAATCGCCCCAGTTAGCAGTTTATCACTCTTGTTTGTGATCCTCTTGGTATACAACAGGTACACAAGAAATAATGCTTCATAAAACCAATGATTTCGTGTAAGAAAATACTTGGTGGGACAATTATGCGTAGAAGTTTAACGATGGGACAAACAGACTTGGTGTTGTTTTCAATGAGTTTCCGAACAAAGTACCAGATTTTATGTGTTTTTCTTAAAGTATACGTCAAACTAAACTTAAAAATGTCAAAAAGTCAAAATCGTCCAAAAATGACATGGGACAATTATGCGTAGAACGGCAGTGTAATCCTGCTGGATTGGACTAACGTAACGGACAATTTAACTATGGTTGGAAAAATCTATCAACTTTTTATCATCGATTTCTGGAATTACCAAGCTTGTCTATCTACTTCGCCTAGTAAGCTCGTCGCCACTCAGTTAAGCTTCCTCAGCACGGAATGAATTCGGACGTTGATTCGATTATCGAAATCGAAACTTTTGTAATTGAGCTGCGCGTACACCAGCAACCGCTTCGCTTCTTCCCTGGCCTCTCCTTCGTCTTCGTCATCATCCTCCTTTCGAAGCAACAACATGGCCAGCTCGTAGTGGGCGAACGCCGAAATGTGTACGTCCTGCTGAAGTTCTACCCCTTCGTCGGTCCGCGCTTCGATACAATCGCGAAACGCTCGAATCGCTTCCTCGTACCGTTTGAGGCAGACCAAAGCAGCTCCCAGGATCAACCGGCCGAGACCGATCGAGGGTTCGTTGAGTTCTTCCGGCGGCTTACCGCAGTCTTGCACGATCGCTTGCAGCGTCGCCTCGTGGCAGCTGTTCAGGGCGTTCCACATGAACAGCATCTCGTAGACCAGCAGACGCCAGTACAGAGGGTCGAACTTTTCCTGCTCCGTTTCCGCGCGTGGGATCTTCGAACACCGTCGGGCGATGTACTTCTCGATCTGGGACTCTTTCTGAGTGGATCGACTCAGCAGCTCGGTGATTTCCGTCCGCCAGCGGACCAGCTCGTCAAAGTAGCCGTGCGCGCCCTGGCAGATGACGGTGAGGTACGCGTAGAAACTCTTGGAGAAGAGACTGCAGCGTCTGGAACGGTAAAGGGTGATCGTGAGGGGTTTATGGATCTTGTACAAGCGTTGTCGATCGTACCTCAACTCCTTGAAGTTCTTCATAGCTTTGCCGTAGTCCAGTTGGATCAACCGACACCAGCCGATTTCGTGCAGACAAAGCAGCTTGATCTCGCGCTGAGCCGACGATCGGTACGCTACCTCGTACGCCTGAATCGCTTCCTTTATGTTGGACTGAAATCAGAATAATCGTTAGAATTTTACCGAAAGCAAGATCACCGACCCCACCTTTAACCGCTCGACCCTTCCCCTAAAGAACAGAAACAGCGAAGACTTGGCAAACTGATCGTTCGACTCGTCGATCAGCTCCTGCGCCGAGCAGATCTCGTGGTGCAAGTTCGACCCATCCAGCGCGAAAAACGGCGTCACGATCGTGTAGTACCACAGCAGGCCCAACGTGGACAGTGGCGCCCGCATGTCCGAGCTGATCCTCGAGTGCATCAAACAGGCCACTCCCATCGCTCGATCCCCCTCGAACCCCAGGAAGCTGATCAACTTGAGCAAACTGGGCGGAAGCAACGAGATGCTAAGCTGGAACACGCCGTAACCGAAGCTGACCGCGCCCATCAACCGCCGCACGTCGTCCGGATCGATTGGCCGGTCCTCGCATCCACCGGGCCCAACACCATCCCCTTCGTGGTTCACCGGTTCCGGCGGTGGCCTCGGTCGGAACCCGTTCAATCCGTTTCGCCCGCGAAGCTTCGTACTGAACCCCTCAAACTCAAGTCTCAAATTATCCCGGCAAGTCTTCGCTGCCATCTCGGCCGGCGTTGGCTCCCCATTGGAATCCCGTCGACTGGAGCTCTGCGAGCTCTGCTGGTTAAGATCGAATCCCTCAAACTGGGTGGTTAGGCTCCTTTTGACGCTGCCACAGCTGCCACCGGTGGTGGTGGTGCTACCGCTGCTGGGGTCTTCCGGTGGAGGTTCAGGTTTGTCCACGGTGCCGGTCTGATCGGTGCTTTGTGCGAAAAACAATGTGCGCGATCTGGAGATTTCCCGGCGAAGATCCTCGGTGCTGGGACGGGCGATGGCGAGGTGGATTCTGAAAAAGAAATTGTGCATTAGATTTCAATAACTTCTTCAAATGTCACGGTAAAACAGTTTTTGTAAGATTTCACACACCCGTTGGCGTGCCTTCCTAGCTGCGATGCTATGGAAAGGTGCAAGGGTTATGCGTGGTTAGTTATACCCAAGAATAATGACTCTTTCGAATTCATCTTAAAGCATCAAAATCGAATAATTTTTCACAAGGTTTTGAGTACTTTTGTTTTGACAAAATAGTGCAACTCGCAAATATATATTTTTTTAAATTTCGTGCGAAAATTCATGGATCTAGTAAAACTCTTAAATTATGCAACTAAAAATGTTTCCATGTTATTTTTTCCGTCGATTCCTAAATGATTAGAAATATTATAATTTTTTTTTTAAACTTCATCATCCCGGTACGAGAATCAAACTCACGATCTCTGGATTAGAAACCCAGTACGCCGCAAGTCGAAACCCATCCCCGACCGGTCAGTATTCCCAGTGAGCAGATTTACTCTTTGAAGGGATCTGACTTTGCCGAGCCAGACAGGAGTTGAACCCATCACCTCCTGCTTACAAGGCGAAACGCGTAACCTCACGGCCACGGTAGCTTGGCAATTCCCAAAAAAATCTCAAGTAACATTTTAGGCTTTATCGTAGCCGTCACAACCGCTATAAAACCTATCAGCCAAAACCAACATTAAAACCACTTAGTCGTAACGGCCTCCCCAGAACCCCGAAACCTCTCCAAACCGAAAAGGATCTCCACAAATAATTGTCACGCCCTATTTATAAAACCTTCATAGGAGTACGAGGCTTTACAACTGAATCTTAACAAACTTCTCAAAGCCTTAATAAAACCATTGTTAAAATCTATTCAGGAGTTGTGAAAAAATGACATTTCATACGTCTTCAAACGTCTTATGCCAAACCGGTTTTATTCTGGCAATAAATAAGTTTCAGTCTTCGCCAAAATGGCAATTGTGGAATAAATTACACTGATGGTAAATAAATTAATGTGAAAACTTATTTTTCGCATTAGGTGGTTCAATTTCAGATGCGGTTAAAATTTTATCGATGCAAGTGAGTGAGATAGAGCTAAAAAAATCAACTTTTATCGTCCGCCTTGTTAGACCTTGTTAAACCCCATTTAATCAGCTCATGCTTATTGGTTGCCGTAAATGCAGAAATAAAACTGTTAAGCCATAAAGATGGTACCATAAAACCCCAACAAAACTACACAGCAAATTTTTGATTTCGATAATGGAAATACCAGCAACGATTGCTGAATCTTCAGCAAATGATCGTCAAACTGACACAGAAAATTTCTGAATTTTCAGCAAAATAATTTGACGTTTCTTTTGCTGAAATTTCAGTTGTATTGACAACTTGTTTACTGAAATTTCAGTAAACTATCTGTCAAAGTGACAAATGTAAGATAACTGAGAATTCAAAAAGCAAAAAAAAAGCAAAGCAATCCACCCCCGGGTCTTTTGTGGTCTCTGTTGCAAGTTTCTGCTCATTTCTAGGCGTCCGAAGGTTATGTGTGGTGAGTCACCCAAAACCTCTTTTACGCAAATGGACCGACGTTTTAATTCCCCATCCGATAGAAGGCCAGGAGGATGAAGCGGGAATCGAACCCGCGCCCCATAGCAACTTAGGGATCGGCAGCCGAAGCCGCTAACCACCGCGCCACGAGGCCCTCTTAATTACTGAATCTTTTACTAAAATTTCAGTAGATGAAAATTCAGTTAAACTTTTTGAATTTCTACGAAAAAAAATGTGTGTAGGTCCGGAAAACTTACAAATAACGTAAAAAACTGTTGTAAAATTATAGTATTTCAGACAAAATCAATTACACATAGATTTATCGTTATCTCGAAAACTAGTGGTTCGATTTTCAAATTTAAAAAGTAAATTTTGGCGGAATTTACAATTTACAATAGACAAAAAAACTGTTTTATCACTTGAACTCCCAAACTCGAGAAAAGGGAAAATTTCCATATTTAATCCCCCTCCCTTTTCTCGAACTTAGGAGTCAAGTCTAACATTTGAACAACAAAAAAAAACAAACAAAAATATTGTTTCTGATGTACGGGCATCAAATGATACGAAAATGATCACCAAATTTCGTATTTTCTGAAAAACACTCAACATTTCAGTTTTTTACAATATGGGTATCAATTGAGCGGGTTTTTTATGCATTTAAATATTGCGCAATTCCCACTAACTTTTACTTGTGTGTGTGTGTGTGTGTGTGTGCAACCAACCAAACGGGACCACGCGGTCGCTTCTTACAAATTGAGTTGTTTCCATGTATTTTTAGATCTACATTCTATACATGCAAATAACTCGCATAGGCATTTGGAAGGTGTTAGCTCTGCCGAGCTTCGGTGACCCATTTCTACGCTGGCTAGCCGAGCGCGAGGTCCCTCCGCTTTTATCGACAAGCCCCGCCCTGAAGAACGTTTGCACCAATCGGGTTCAAACGTTATTTAGAACTTCCGAACCCTTGTCAAATGGACAAGGACCCAGCGCGTATATAGTTTGATAGTAACAGTATTCCTAATTCCAGACGTCGCTCACCAAGCCGTGATTGGCATAGTGGTTAGCATTTTTGCTTACCAATCCAAAGGACGGGGGATCGAACCCCGACTTGGGCGACTTTGATTTTTCGTTCATGTTCAGAGTTTCAAGATTAATATTTCCTATACATTCTCGTTGGGAGCAGATGGGAATCGAACCCAGGACCATGCGCTTAGAAAGCGAACACCGTAACCAGTCAGCCACGGCCGCTCACAATTCCCACTAACTTTTACTTCGCACTATATTATTGCTATCGATAGCTCTATTGCGACTTGCCAAACTGCCTTGGGTAATTTAAATTTTCCTAAAAAAAAGGAACAAAGCGAGCCGAGTTGCTGTCAATCGCACTTTTAAAGTGCTGCAAGCAGCGATGGAATAATCATCATCAAAAGAAAATCATTGGACATTCATCAAGAGAAAAAATCCGAAGGGAGCATGCTCTCTTCTCTCGCGCACGGTAAAAGGAATCTAAAAAAAATCATCTTCTTGATTATTCGGCGGAATATCTTTTACAATGCTACACTTGCAAGTGCAACGTTACACGTCGAAAAATGACCTGTCACATTTTGTAGATGGGCAATGTGTGTAAATAAAGTGAAATAAATAAATTTAAGTGGTGCTGACAAGGAAATTCAGAAAAAATCATCAGCAGATTGATTTTTTTGGAGAATTTCGGGAGCGAGTTTCTTCTGCGTGATTCGCCTCCTCTGTCTTTCGCGGGTGAAGAAAGTTCGCAAGCGAAATTGATTGTTTTGCGACTATTCCATCCCTGGCTGCAAGTTTTGTTTGGTGGAAACTGCGACTGGAAATGTAAATAAACAAAACGTGGTTGCCTAGTTTTTTGAACTCTTGTCGTCAAAAGTGTGGGCTAAATCCAAGTTACAGGGCAAAGATCAATAGTAATAATATTTTTTTGTGAAAAAAAACTAAAAAATTTCACAAAACTACGTATTTTCAGAAAATACTCAACATTTCAGTTTCTTACAATATGGGTATCACATGATCTGGATTTTTTAAAAGCACATGTAAAAAATCGCAATAAATCTTATTTCAGATTATTTATTAAATCCTTTCAAAAGATGATTTCCAATCACTCCTGGAAGTTTCATAAAAATATTTCATGATTTAAGTGAGTCGAAGACGATTTAACTTTAAAGTTTTGCCATGCGCAGAGGGAATCATCAAACTTTGTGAGCGTTTTTCTCAAAACACCAAGTTGATTTGCGGGTGCCACAATATCTCGAGATGGGATTGGCTTAAATTTAGAGTGAGGACTCTCAAGACATATCCCGTGTGCATGACGAAGCCCGATTTTGAAATTTATGTTTTTAAAAAATTACCAACATCAAAAACTGTTCATTTTTTATATGAAAAACAGAAAAATATGTTTATCTTTTTTTAATAAACTTTTTGAAAATCGGCCTTCGTCATGCACACGGGACCCGTTTAGTGAGTCTTCACAAACATTTTGAGCCGATTTGGTCAACGCAGTTGACCCGTTTTTAAATAGTTATATCTCGGCAATGGTACATGCAAATGTCTTCATATTTATTTTGTTTGTAGATGAAAATGTATATTTTAATGCCCTGAAAACAATTAAAAAAAAATTGCTCATACCAACCCTTGACATTTTTGACAATTTACATGTATGTAACCCCTTAATACATTTCGAAAGTCATAACACTAAAACAACTCTCGAAATTTTCACAAAACTACGTATTTTAAAAACAACACTAAAAATTTCAGTTTTGTACAAACAAAAATCAGATTATATGATACAAAAGTACGTAGTTCTGTGAAAATTTTAAGCATTTTAAAAAAAAAATTGTAATAGGTTTCAAATGTATGAAAAAATCCCGATCATTTGATACCCATATTTTAAAAACTAAAATTTAAAAAAATACGTAATTTTGTGATTTTTTTTTTGTATTTTAAAAAAATTGTGCAATAGCTTTCGAATGTATAAATAAATTCTGATCATTTGATACCTATATAGCAAAAACAATAATTTTGAGTATTTTTAGAGAAAAAAATTGATTTTCAAAAGACAAGCAAAATACGTATTTTTGTAAAAATTTTCATGTAATTATACAGCAATTCCATTTGAAAAGAGCCTAAACCAAAAAAAAAGTTCTCCGATCGGGCTCAAAATTTTTCTGGGGGTTCCTTGGCCAAAATAATTAGACCCGTATTTTTTTGTTTGGCCATTAGGGTGGCCTACATCGTGCTAGGGTGGTTCAAAAATGGCAATTTTCGTCATTTTCGCAAAAACCACTTTTTCTAAAATCATATCTCCGCGCCATTTCATTCGATTTTAGCTGTCTTAGACGCAAAGAAAGGTGATGAGTTTGGCTATTTGGGAAAAATAGTAAAGTTCCAAAAATCTAGCTTAACTATTGAAAAGTCGTATGAAAACTTAAAATGGCGTTTTGACCGTGTCTGGACCAAAGAGCCTATGTCTGAAAATATTTTTATCGGATTCCTCGGAAAATTTCACATAACATATCAAAATTGGCGATGTCGAACCGTACGTTTTGGAGATACGATTTTTGAAAATAAAAACTGCGTTTTTCGACGCGCCACGCGCAAAAACGGGAAAATGACGAAATCGGCAAAAAATCAACTTTTTTCACTAAAACTGCGATAACTTTAAAATTTCAGCGATGACCTATACATGTCTGGGTACCAAAATTTTCGTAATTGACGCAACTTTTGGTACCATAACATCTATAGGTCATCGCTGAAATTTTAAAGTTATCGCAGTTTTAGTGGAAAAAGTTGATTTTTGCCGATTTCGTCATTTTCCGTTTTGCGCGTGGCGCGTCGAAAACGCAGTTTTTTTCAAAAATCATATCTCGGAAACGTACGGTTCGACATCGCCAATTTTGATATGTTATGTGAAATTTTCCGAGGAATCCGATAAAATATTTTCAGACATAGGCTCTTTGGTCCAGACACGGTCAAAACGCCATTTTAAGTTTTCATACGACTTTTCAATAGTTAAGCTAGATTTTTGGAACTTTACTATTTTTCCCAAATAGCCAAACTCATCACCTTTCTTTGCGTCTAAGACAGCTAAAATCGGATGAAATGGCGCGAGATATGATTTTTAGAAAAAGTGGTTTTTGCGAAAATGACGAAAATTGCCATTTTTGAACCACCCTAGCACGATGTAGGCCACCTAATGGCCAAACAAAAATACGGGTCTAATTATTTTGGCCAAGGAACCCCCAGAAAAATTTTGAGCCCGATCGGAGAACTTTTTTTTTGGTTTAGGCTCTTTTCAAATGGAAATGCTGTATAATTGCAATGAATAGCTGACATCATCCCTATTTCAAAACACTAAAATATATATCGTCAGCTGTGTGCTATCTTGTGACAACGACCATTTAGTACTATTTGAGAAAATCGATTTTTAATGTTTGATGATAAATATTTTCAAAACTATGAATGGTAGAGCCAAACTTTTTGAAGCAATCGGTTCGTATACTATCGCTTAACAAAAGCTCCAAGTTTCAACTAATTTGTTTACACCAGTTAAAAGATACAGTAAATTATGTAAACAAAAATCTGAAAAGCACGTGTCACAATTGTGCCTTGAAAGTAAATTTGTACTACGTGTCATAAGTGTGCACATAATTCCCATAAAACTAAAATAGACTTAAATCAATAGTAGAGCGTCCAATTTCCCGTCCCGGGAAAAAAATTCCCGGGAATTCCCGGGATTTCCCGAAAAAATATATTTCCCGTTTCCCGGGAAATTTGTAAATTTCCCGGGAATTCCCGAAATTTAAGCAAAAGTACACATTTTCTATACTTTTTGGAACCGTTTTCTTAGATGCTCAGAGAAAAATAAATGAAGATGATTTTGGTCAATTAAATTTATTTTATAGCTCATATACAATTAATCAGATCCACAGACACTTTGATATCTGATAATATAAAATTTTTGAAGCTACGGGAAAATTAAGTAAGCTTTTTCAAGAATATTTGGAGTTATTTCATAAAAAAATATAATCAATTGAGAATTTTTACGTTTTTGTTTACCATGATCTAATGAGTTGAAAATCAAATTGGTATCTTAACATTTATAAAATAGTTTTGTGCAAGAAGAATTATTTCAATTCGTTAAATACCTGGTATACAAGAAATTACAATATGTAGTAAAAGAAAAATGGAGCACTGGTGTAACAATTGGTGCTAGAAGGTTAAATATCAAAACATGTAAGACTGATTGTGACATGATGTTAATTCCAAATATTTGAATACATTGAGTTGTTTGAAGTAAACAAACAAGAAAAGTGTGATTTTTGCTTTGCCATTTTGTCCAAGAACTGAAACCACTAATTTCTGCATGTTTTTTTTCAACTTTTTGTATGAAACCACGCTCTCTTTTACTGGTCACAGAGGCAAGAAAATAATTTGAATGATTGTGGAGTATGGATTCATTTTAGGCTTTTTTTTCTATTTAGACAACTAATTTTGCAAAACTTTTAAAAGTAACTTGCTTGCTCACTTCTTATTGAGCTATTTATCACTCTATTTCAGTTGAAATCGCCTTTAATGAGTTGTAATTGAACGTCAAAGTGCTGACCTTTCAACATAAGAGGTACGACGGAATTAGATGCTGTTTCACTACTCACTGTCTAATTAGCTTGATAAAAAATAAATGACATTATTTTTTGATTTATTGTACTATTGGAGCTTATAAAATAAGAAAAAGATAACATTTTCTTGCAGTTTTATGATTTTTTACATACAGTTAAGCTGTTAATTGATCTTCACGCTTGTTTTAGCCTTTCAGTCGCTGTTCTAAACAACTGAGTTGCAGCAGAACCAAGATCAAAACAATTTTCAATAAATTTAAATTTCCCGGGATTTCCAGGGAAATTGGTTGAAAATTTCCCGTTTCCCGGGAAATTTGTAACCCCGGGAAATTGGACGCTCTAATCAATAGTTTAACCGACTTAATCAGTATATTTTCAAAAACAAAAGATTGCATTGCCTTCAGAAAATGTGTAATTTGTGAAAAATAATGAAAAATATGACGTGTCACAAGTGTGCACAATCATTTTGATGATAAATTGGTCTATGTCACGAGTGTGTATTGCAATATCCGGGAAACGGAAGCGAGTTTCCAAAATCGGGTTAAAGCATCTTGTAGTGTTTGTTAAGTATAGCAAAATGTCATCATTAACTCATTTTCGACCAAAATGGTCTATGTCACAAGATAGCACACAGCTGACGATATATTGAAGTTTGGAAATGCTAATCCGTTGCATGACTGTATAATGAAAAGAAAAGTCGTAGCGAATTACTCGTCATCAAGTTTTGAAACTCCATCAATTATTATTATTATTCAACCTTGCGAAACACATTTCATGGAGACGCATGGTCCTTTACCAAATCAATACTCAACTCGTTATCATCAATCCCGTCCGGCGTCTGCAGCACCGAGTTGGGCACGGTCCACTCGACGGAGGACGGCGTTCCCAGCTCAAGTCGTCCCACGTCCAGCTTGTGCCGAAGTGGCGCCTGTGGACCAGCCACCTTCTCCTCATCCTGCTGTGGCTGCTGCTCCGGAACCGACACCACCCGGCAGTACAGCTGATAAATTTGCCCGTACGTGTGCTGGTAGACCTTCCAGGCCTTGCGCAGCAGCCAACCGCCCTTGACGAAGCCACCAATGTCCTGGCTAAGCGACACCAGAATGGCCAGGCACAGTTGGGTGTCTGCCAGGATTATCTGCTCCTCCAAGGTCGCGGCCAACGATTTCTGGGGGTCGCCGCTGCCGCCGCCAAACAACTTGGTCCGCATCGTCCGAAGCCAACCGATGTCGCCGGCGCACTTTTTCTCCAGCTCCCGCAGCAGCGACTGGGCCTCGTTCATCTTGTCCGTTTCCCACGATATTATGGCGTTCTGGAAGACACAGTGATAAAAATCAAAACTTGAAATTTAAAGTGAAATGCAAAATGGCTTTTAAAATTCTCCATTTATCGTTTAAGAATCTTTCCCTTTTTAATAACATAAAATAGTCATTCTTGTTATTTCAACTGTGTTCAAAAAAGGTGAACGAATTAACATCAATCTGGTAGAACATAGCGAGTGGAAGGATGTGGGAGGGACGAACGCTCATGCAAGCATTAAACATTCATGTAATTATATGAATTTGATAGCCATTTGATTGCGTGTGGAGGAGGGGCAATGTTTCCGGTTGCTGGGAGGGACTAAACCATGGCTACAAACTTGAGTGAAGAAAGTTCTCGCCTTTACGGTTTATGAATATTTAATTGACACATGCTTTCCGAATCTTAAAAAATAGAGTTAAACAGGATTTAAAAAGTGTACTTTGTTGCAGTATCTACTGATCATTTGGATTGCTTCAATAATTGCTATAAAAAGTTAAAAAAAAACTCACTAAGTTCACCCTGACTTGTTAAATTTTAAATTTTCTTTAAGTCGGACTTATAGAAATGGAGATTAGCATATTTTTGAAAATGTTTTCCTATATTTTTTTCATTTACATTTTCTCAATACTTTTCTGCATTTCTGGTCAAAATTAAAAACACAGTCAGAGATTGAGTCAAAAAGCCCACAACAAACAAGGACAAGAGTACTCACTCTCGAGGGTCGGTGAAAAAAGGGCACTGACCATAAAGTGGTGGTATACCCATAAAAGTTTAATTTGATGTACCTCTCAACTTCAAAGTGCTCAAGTTTTGCAACTATTTGAAACGGCCGCAAGTTGTTGTTGTTTGCGTTTGTGTTTTGCCGTCGTTCCAACACCTCGTTTTACCTCCCGGGAAAGCCTATTTAATGGAAGGTTCAGCTTGGTCGTGTTGAATTTTTCAGCAAACCAATGCCGAGCAAGATGTGCTGGTCGCCATCATGTAAACATGTTTTGGGCCCGAAATTGTTATAAAAATGCGGTACATACCCTCTTCTCTTCTCTGTTGAAAGTCACGTAAAGCGTTGATTGGAACATGCAAAATTGATCCGCGTGTTCCGTTTAACCGTGAACTTGTTTTGGGTTGAAGTGCCAGTGGGGAAATTAAATGAGTTGTTATTTGTACTTGGAACATTGTTGTGAAGGGAAAACAGAAGCAAATTTGCCTCCGAACTTGACTGCTAACATACCATTACAAAAATAGGATTTTGTTAGGTACAGCAAAATAATCTAATTTATTAAATACTGGAGCAACATTTAAAACTTCATCATCCCGGTACGAGAATCGAACTCACGACCTTTGGATTGGAAACCCAGCACCCGAGCATGGGTAAATAACAAGGGAAATGCGTAATAGGGGAAATATACCCATTTTAATCACACTAAGCCGTTCGACCAATTCTTATCACTTTTGCCGTTTCTGCTATTAAATCAACATTTTCAGATGTTTCAACAATGGACAGTTGCTTGCTCACTTTTATTTGAGCTATTTATTACTTTGGAACAGTCAAAAACACTTTATATAAGCTGTAATTCATGATCAAAGTGCTGATAGGCCGATAATAGAAATAGGCTGAGAAAGGGTATAGTTCCCCTAATACCTTTCTCTGGTATCAATACCAAATTTTGGTATTCCTGGACCCTTTAAAATTTGTCTTAAGGATTATGCAAGAGCAAAATGTGGTAGCATACAAATTTAAGGTATTGTTTTGATATTGCAAAATTGCATAATTTGTCAATGGTCGAATACCAAATTTTGGTATTCTTTTGGTATTACAGTATTTTATCAAATTCCTCTGAAACTATGGGAAAATTCTGACCAATTTTGACAATATAATTATTTTGCGCTAAAATGATGTCTCAAAGCGAATGCCTTCATTGAAAACTGGAAATATCAAACTTGATTTTAAACATTTTTGATATACCCCCTAAAGAAATGACTTGAAATTGTGGAAAATTTTCAAGTCAGGATGGCACATATTGGTATTATTTTGGTATTACAGTGTTTTATCAAATTCCTCTGAAACTATGGGAAAATTTTGACCAATTTTGACAAAATAATTAATTTTGCGCTAAAATGATGTCTCAAAGCAAATGCTTTAATTGAAAACCAGAAATTTCAAACTTGATTTTAAACATTTTTGATATACCCCCTAAAGAAATGACTTGAAATTGTGGAAAATTTTCTAAGTCAGGATGCCACATTTTGGTATTGAAAGGTTTCATCGATTTTCTCTGAAAATATGGGAAATTTTCAAAAAAAATTGACGGGATAATTAATTTTGCGCTAAAATGACTTCAAACCAAAAACGTTAAAGATGATTTAATTTTTTTTTGTGATATACCCACTAATATTTTTTTTTAAAAACGTTGAAATTTCTCTAAGTCGGTATAACCAAATACTTTTAAAAACAAGTCAATCGAAAGATTATTGAATTTTGGTGAATTTCAATTCAGTTTCATTTTAATAATACTTATTTTCCAATCTTGTTATTTTTCAGAAGCTTCAAGAACTTCAAGCACAGGCCGTTCATCAATGACAAATGCATTCGGTGTGGTGAAGAATATCACTAATAACAACATGGAATCATCAGGTGAGTAGAGTTGGCTGTTGCATATGGATCATTTCAGTTTTTTCACTAACTGCAACTGCTGCACTAAAAATGGCATGAAAATACCAAATTTTGGTAATACTTATGCAAATACCAGCGACCATAATGTGCTCTTGGTTGCCCAGTAATAGATGGTAAAATACCATGAAATCATACCAAAATCATGTATTTGGAAGACCACAGGAATACCAAAATCTGATTTTCCAAGGGCGTGGGAATACCTAAAAATAAAATCATGGCAATACCAAGTTTTAGTATTCAAGCAATGTTCAAAAATCCAGAAGACCTCAACTTGGTATTGAAATGGTTTTATTTTAAGGTATTATTTTACTCTTGGAATAACATGGTTTGGTATCGTTGTGCCCTTCCACATAAAAGACTTTGGTATGATTTCATGGTATTTTACCATCTATTACTGGGCAACCAAGTGCATATTTTGGTCTCTGTTATTTGCCCAAGTAATACCAAAATTTGGTATTTCCGTGTTATTTACCCCTGCTCGGGAACTAAAGCGTTTTTTTTTTCTTAACTTATTTTTATTAGGTCCTTTTAGGTGCTGTGACCAGGTTGGGACCGAGGATCAGTAAAACAATATATAATAACAAAAAAAAACTCCTTAAATTCCATACTTGGAGATCATGTAACTGACGAGGGTTACTTGTTCCAAGCGGGTCTTGCAGGTCTTGAACCTGCCGATGTACTCGGAGAAAATCCCCCACAGCTCAGCCGAACTGTAGAGTACCTCCCCGGCTTCCTTCTCCGTGGCTCCACCGTCTCGGGGGCCACCTTGGCTGCTTCCTGCGGGACGAGGGCGATCCTTGGATTTTCCGTCCAGAACTGCGCCCGGCAGCGGAGGGAACTCCGCCGGCGTAAACGCCGGAACTGCTGGACTCTGCTTCTCCGCCTTCCTTGCCGGCGGTTTCGGTTTCGACGCCTGCTGGCGACTCCGGATGAAGTCCGCACGCTTAGGGCAGCTGCGGTCCGTGGCTTCGTGGGCTCCAGAGCAGTTGGCACACCGCTTCGGCTCGGCTTCTTGGACTTTGCACTCGTCCGTCTTGTGGGGACCCCCACAGTTGTTGCACCTGCCTTTCAGGTGACAGTTCCTGGTTCCATGACCCAGCTGCAAGCAGTTCTTGCACTGGGTCACGTTCGGCCGCTTGTTCCGGTAGGCCTCCCACCGGATGATAGTGCTTGCCACAACTTTCATTGCAGAGAGCTTCTTCAGATTGGTGTATCCCTTGGGGAAGACCACAATGTACGGAGTTTCGTCCACGGTGGACTTTTCCTTCCGCTTGATGATATGCACCTCCAGCGCGTCCAGCTTGAGATCCCTCTTCAGAAGGTACTTGACCTCGTCCGGTTTCAGTTCATCAGGAAAACCACGAAGAACCACTCGATGATTTCGTTCGGTCCGCCGATCGTGGGTGTAGAATTCCACTTTCTTCTTCTTGAGTAGCTCTTGCAACTTGTCAAAATCTTTGACAGAGAAGCAGGTCACCTTGGTTCCAAATCGGGTTAGTTTGTAAATCGGTTTGAAACCTAATTTACAACATTCCACTATCGCCACGAGCTTGTAAAAATCCGTGGTGTTCTTCACCACCAAAGGTGGTTGCTTTTGTTTACCTGCCGACTGGCCGGGTGGTGGAACCGCCGGGGCGTCCCCTCCTCCTGCTGGGCTGGCATTGTTGTTGTTTTTGTTATCCGCTAGCGGGCTGAACTTGTTGTTGTTGAGCAGGGTCTTCTCAACTTTTTCTCCTTCGATGCCGATTCCAGTGACCTCGCTGGACTTCTTCCGCTTCCGATCCCCGCGGACGGGACGAAAATCTTCCTCCTCGGAGGATTCCTCCACCTCCATCTGTCAAAAACTTCCAAGCACGCGAGATGACAACACGAGCAAAACACGTCTTAACTTGTCGCTGGCTGGCGACTGAGTGGAACTGAAGCGTTTATTGGCCTTCAACTTAATTAAATAGAGTTGCCGCTCTATATGTCGGCCAACACATTTCGCAGGGCTGTGACAGCTCGAGCTCAAGACTCTATGACGAGAAGTTAATCATTTTTAGGTTTATTTTTTATTATTATTTTTGCTCGCTTATTTGTGTTTTATTGGGATTTATCAGTTCTATGTTTAGATTTAGATAGCTGAGTGCTTTATTAGGGAATATTTAATTAAAATGTATGCCAAATAGTAGCAATTTTCGTTGGATCCTATTGGTTTGTCTTGAAATCTCTGATATATGAAAATTGTGGAGTTCGGTTTGTGCTGTCATCGAGTGCGGATCGTCGTGTCTCGCGCGCGTTTATTTTCTGTGTATTTGGGTGTTTTGTTGTAACCAGGCGCTCCATTTTTTAATAATTCAGCCCGGGACTAACCGTGGATCAGTTTTCTGGTGGAATTTTGTGTGTTCTTTTGTTTTATTTCGGATGAATCTGATTTTTTCAAGTGTTTTCCTGTCCATGTTGATGGCTTACACGGCGTCGGTTCGGTTCGGCTTATGTATTGGTGTCGGCGAAGGAGGAAACCGAATACGTCTGGTTGTCTGTATGCGTGTGTGGTTTTGGGATGACATGAAGGTTACAGCAGGTTACATCGTGCGTGGTCGCGATAGTGTGAGTGTGCTGAGTAGTGAAAGGGCAAAAAAAGAGCTGAGCTGCTGTAAAGATGTGATAATGCGATACCCGAATTTTGCGTGAAGAGGGGTTTTTCGGTGTTTCGGAACATAATGGCCTTTCTTGGTGTTTTCTAAAAATGGTGTCTACGGGGGAAGGCCTCAAAGAAGGCTGAACGGCCGAATGTAAGTGCTGATCCATCAAGCTTCGCATGTGGTTTCGGAAGCCGGTGTGCGTTGGTAGTGTGGAAACCCGGTGGTCGCGTCGAGCGCACGGCAATGTGTACGATTGTCAACACGGATGGCACGTGCTCTTCGTCGTGCTTGTGTGCAACAAGGCTTCGGAATTATGTGTACGGGTGGGGAGAGCGGAACACGAGAACGAGGCAAAGCAGCGATTCTGGCGCTGGTCCGCAGCAGTGGCGGCTCTCTCAATGCCTTTTCTACCATGCGCCGAGGATCACGTGGGTAGTGGTTAAAGATAATGCGGAATTCGGGTGAGATCAGTCTTATTTGTATTGTTATTATGTAGCCCTATGAGTGACAGTGTGTGTGTGCTTGGTAAAGCTTGAACGGATGAGAGAGAGAAAGAGAGAATCATGTTTACTAGCCAGGGATGCAAGAACGGAGCATTAATCGACGGATAAAAAATAATGCCAGAAGTTTTTTTTTTTTGTTATTATTAGTTTTTTTATTTGTTATTATTGAATTAAATGCAATCTCAAATATTGAAACAAATAGAAGGAAACAAAAATGAATTTATGTGTTACATGTATTGTTTTGCTGGTTGCTTCTTCTACATTCAATATAGCGTCAACAAACTTCAGAAATAAGCTTGAACTAACGTGAATTTGGAAATTAAAATGAGATAAAACAGAGATTACTGTAGTTTTCAAACAACTTGCAAATTTTAACGGTTAAGGTCTCGGTGAGTGAGAGAGTGTGGTGTAAGAGTTTGTATGAATGAGTTTTTTTTTTCAATATAAATCAAATTATTTTTCAGGGATTGATTCGATGCTGTTAAACGTTCGCGTCGTGGTCGGTTCTCCCCGCTAAGTAATTTCGTCGTTATCGTTTCGTACCGCCGGTTTGTCGTTATCTTCAAATTGATTAGGACTGATCGAAAAGTTGTTTATTTTTGTTCGGCTTCGATTCGGGCGCATTTGTTTCTGTTGATTATCCAGTCATCCTTATTGTAATCATCGTTTTTATCTATTTGTCGCGCGTGGTTGATTCGACTTGACATTGCTTTTTGAATGTTTTCTCATTTTTCTTAATGGCTTAATACTATTCTTTTGCCGCGAAACAAATAAAAATCGGTCGATAATTAAAAATGATTTCTTGTGATCAATGGGATCATCACGATTGAGTGCGTGACGACCGACTCACGCAGGATTTTCGTTACCGTTGTCGTCTTTATTGTTACGAGTTCGGGTTCGTTTTCGTCCAAAGTTTGGTTTGCCACGTTTACCGTCGAGTTTGCCACGCAATTTGCATTTTTTTCATTTAATATTAAATTTGTTTTCGCAAATCAAAAGTCCTTCCCACAGCACCAATGCTCGGAAGGCACGCGTTCGATTAAAAAGTTTCTAAATAATAAACATTGTATCTTTCCGCAGCCGGCTGCCTAAGATTTTAAAAATTCAACCGATAAACAAATTGCTTATGGTCGCATCACCTACCACAGTGAATCCTGACCTCATACCCATCTTACTAACCCTCAAAACTCATGTGATACTTTGTCGGAGACGCAGTCGATTTGGCGGTCCCATCACTCAAGTATCGGACTAACATTCCCATCCACTTCCCCGTGTCTTACCACTGGTCGTGGCCGGCGTCGGTATTGATCAGCACGATAGGGACCTTTGAAAATTGCGAAGGGGTGATGATTGGTTCCTACTTTTCATCTGTGGTCCACGGAGCAATGATTGGGGGTCCTGGTCAATAACGAAGTAGCAGCTACGGGTAGACACCAATGCTATGCTATGCTATGCTATGCTAAATCTCTGATATATGAAAATTGTATCTTGAGAAAGAATGTTTTGATTGATTTTTGTCTATGGTAAAAAAGGTAATTATTTTTTTTGATAAAAAAAACTCACTATTCATTTCAATTCATATTACTTCAAGTTCAATATTTTCCATGAAACAAAAATGACTTCTTTAATAAAAGAAACCATAGATTTGAAAAGCAGGGCAATATTTTATTGGTTAATGGTGGCATACTATCTACCATACTAGGTACGTTCCTTCTCAAGGATCTCATTTTAATCATCAAAATTAATTAAGTTTTAAATGTGCGTATGTGCAACGATCTATCCTCATTATGCACTCTACACAATGACCCTTTAGAGAATCCACACACATTGGCCTATCTTTTTCATAGAATAATTTTCCAACTTTTCTGTCCTCGTCCGTTGCGCCAGGACTTCTTCATGAACACCGACAACAAGCGGATCTGCTTCTCGGTAATCTTTGAGCACGATTTAGCTCTTCAATGTGCACAACGTGCTCGTATGTGTGTATAAAATGCATTCATCTCTTCGCACACACAAAAGAGAATGGCTAAAGAAAACCATTTGCAAACGACATGAACCCTGGCACGTATAGAGAAACGATAAGTGCACGAGTGAATGTGAAAGTTACTGCTTTTTTTTCTTCCGTAATTGAAGTGCACTTGGCGTAAATTTGCACCATGTGTCTGTCTGTTTGGGTGCAACACAAACAAAAAAGCAAAACTCGGCACGAGGAGCACAGTCTAGGTTATGTTTGCAAGCTGTCAACACAAGTCACTCGTACAAGTTATTTTTTGTGTGCAATTTTACTGTTCTTTTTATTTGTGTTTCATTCATTAATTCAGCATGGCGTTTCAATGGAGACGCTTGGTACATTTAGCTTAAACAATAAAATCCAATTAAATTCAAAATTAAACGATTTTGTAAAAAAATACATTCCATTCAACTTACCATAAACGAGATAAACGTGTGCCCGGCGACGATGTGCACGCTGGATTCGCGATTTTTGAAGCTCTCCTCGGCCGCCTTCGGTTGGTTGTTGAGCCAAAGTGCGATGCCCTGCTTGACGTACTCCCAGTCCTGCAGTCCTGACGGGGGTGGAGCTTCCGACGAGGCCATGTCTACGGCACTCGCAGTTGTATGTCACACTTGCAGCATAAAAATACGGACAGTCGAGGAAGTGGGTTGAAATTTCAAGAAAATTTGTACGAAAATCTGAAAAGTGAGATAAAAAATATGTGTAATTAGTCGTGCGCCGATTTCTAACTAAATTTTATGTTTTGTTTAGTTTTTGACAAGACAACATTTTTTCGATGGATCAACTATGGTCCCCTTGGAACGAACATTCAAGTAGGACCTTTTCTGTCAAGAAGGGCCGAGAAGTAAATTTTTCAAAATTGAATTAAAAATCCATTTTAAATCCTTTGCGGTCGCTTAAAGGGTCATTGTGCTCAGAAAAATAAGCTCTATCGCTATAATCAATAATATCAGCAATCTAAGCTTCATTTTAGGACCCAATTCTTTTAAATACATTTGAATTCAGACATGATTGAAAGACTGCAAAACTCATACATATATTTCTGAAACAAGAATAAATTGTTTGGAAAGATTGAAAAAAAAAACGCACAGATATTTTAAAGCAGCAAGAATAAATTATTTTAAAATATTATAAAAATGCTTAAATTTTATTTTAAACGCCTCCTTATAAAACTTTTAGAAGAACTTCCTATATATTTGAATAAATGAAGCACACTTAAAAAATATAACTTAAACAAGAAAGGATAAACAGATATTGAAAGGATACGAATAAAAACTGGGAAAAAAGAAACAGAAATGAAATTATTTACATTTAATTTAAATAATATTTAAACACACATGTTCAAATTAAGATTTGTTCTCATTTTCTACCTTTTGTCCTTTTGATCCTGCGTCTTTTGGCCGTTTGTCGCATATCCGATCAAAAATTAATGCTTTTTTGCCAATAGGCTTTCTTTCGGGAAAAAATAATGTTTAAGTGCTTGGTTGGTTGATTATTTCAAATTAAGGCAAATTTGCAAAAAGGCTCTTCTTTCCAATAGAAAATATCAAAAAAAAATACTTTTATTGCAAAAGGTCTTCTTTCAGGTAAAAACATATTTTTAAGTTTGTAATCAGCCAAGGCAGAACGATCCAAAATTAAGTCTTTTTGTGAAAAGGCTTTTTTTGGGAAGAAATGCATTTCAAAGTTGCATTTCAGATGATTCCAGATAAAAGCCATTTTGCGAAAAGGCTTTTGACGGGTAGAAAATGCAATTGAAAGTTTTCGAGAGACTGGATGATCTCAAATAATCACTATTGTTGGGAATGTCTGGAAGATCTCGATTCAACGCTATTTTTAAATTTTCTTCTTTTGGGTACAAAATAAATTTTAGAGTTTTGGTTAGCCAAAACTGGATGATGCCAAAATAACGCTATTTTTGCGAAAAGGTTTAGTCGGGTTAGTCGAAACTTGGTGGTTCCAAATAAACGCAATGTTTACAAAAAGGCTCTTATTTCTCAAAACTCTCGTTTTTGTTGTTGCGAAAAAGCTCTTTTTCGGGTCAGCCTAAACAAGTTAAAACTTTTTCTACAATAAAGGCTCTTATTTGGGGTCAAAAAAAAAACATTTTTCTATTTAAGGCTATTATTTTGAGAAGAAAATGCACTTTTTGGTTTTTGGTAGGCCAAGTCTAAATGATCTAGACGAAAAGGTAGAAAAAGCATTTGAAAGTTTTAGGTTAGTCGTGACTGGATGTTTCCAAATTAAATCTTTTTTGGCGAAAATCTTCTTCTTACGAGTAGAAAATACATTTTTATTTTTTGTCAGCTTAGACTTGAAGATCACAAATTGATGCCATTTTTCGAAAAGGCTCTTTTAGGTAAACACTCATTTTTTATGGTTGTATGATCCGAGAAGGTGAAGTTTTTGCGAAAAGGCTCTTTTGGTTTGAACATAAATTTAAAAGTTTTGTGTTATCAAAAAGCATTATTCTAGCAAATAGCATTGTTCTGACTCTGATTTAAAATGCATTTTGAAATTCAAGCTGAGCCGAGACTTGACTTGATTTCAAAAAGGTTTTTTTTATTCTTTTCCAACTAACTTGTGAAACAACTTCATACAGTAAAACATTCCTAGGGAAAAACGCTGACACACGTCCCCCACCGGGAAGTATTTCTGCAAATTGTTTGACTGCGCAGACAATGTCATCGTCACTCGTCGGTGGAACAGCCTTCTTCCATCATTCATTTCTGTCCCGGTTACAGGACCGGCACCAAACAGCACTCGGAATTTCCAACAAGTCACGAACCGGATGAAGTTATAGAACAATTTCTCGCCAATGCCATGTGACACCGATGTATCGGCAAACTTTAGGTAGGAATTTGGCTTTAGAATATGGATAGTGAAATTTTTACGCAATTCAATGTAATTTTATATTACTTCTTTCAATGCAATCACAAATTACAATTTACAAATTTTACTTACAACTATCGAAATAAAAACAATCAATTTTGACATTTTAATAAACACACTAAAAAAAGTTTATGTAGTACATAACAAAAAAGTCGTACATAAGATGGTATGTAATTTTACATGCACGGTACATGTTTCTTTAAAAAGGTTACCTTCCTTTTTTTTGCATAGCCAAATTTCCCTCGCGGTGAAAACTGAATGGCGTTCGTAACATGTAGGTAAATGTTTCTTTTCCGTACTTCCCTACCGGTAGGCGGTGGAGCCATACCTTCTTCTAAGCCACACCTTCGTCTTCTTTGAAGCAACGGCTATGCCTCAGAGTTCACCGCACCATGTTTTGCAATTGCCGCCGCTTCAAACAAGTTTTCCACCGTTTCCCCCCTGTAGTTGAACACCACACCACCATTACTAGTGTTTTTTTAGGTTAGGGCTTTTTTTTGCATTGCCTTCTTTACCTTGGAGCGTCATGTGGCATGGTCGGGTATTCAAATTTTTGGTCTACTATGTCGAGCATGTCCCAAGGGTAGACTTCTCAACTGCTAAGCTCAAGGCCGAGCCACTACTAACCTTAACCTTTGTTGATGGATAGTCTCTCATTTTCGGATTTATTTATTGAGATCTCTTGTTATAAATATTGAAATTTGCATTGCTTCTATAAACCCATTGAAGCATAGTTACAGTGTTACTACTTGTTTTAGCTCAGTATTTAAAAATTCAGTCCCAACACCTCAGCTTGCAGTGTCGTTACGTTTTATCAGAAATCAATTCCACGCCAATAATTCTAACCGTTTGGATGCCAGTCGGCGGTATCGAAGCACCAGTCGTCATGGAAAGATTATTCAGGTGAATATAAAAAAGGAAAACTTTGCACCGAAAGTGAATCGGGGTTTTATTACGTCCTCGCCACCACCAAACACAGTATTGCAATGAGTGAATAAGCTTGGTGGAGCACTAGGGTGGTGTGTTTTGAAAATAGTTATATTTTTCAAATGTCCTTTTTAAATTATTTTATTATGTTTTGGACGATTTTCTTCTTACAAAATAAAAACAATCAGTCATTAAACAACCTTAGTTTTTTAGAAGAAAATAATAAAAACCTAATGGGGTGTTTTAAAAGAGAAGCTCGAAAGCTGAGAAAATTTTAATTAAGTTACCAGAAAATCGCACATTTAGCATTTTGTGTTCTTGTTTTGAGCAATTCTCTGAAATTTTCGGATTTTTTTCGAAAAAAAAAGAATTTTCATACATGGTCAAGCTTTGTCATGACTGTGGAGCGGCCGTGGCTGACTGGTCACGGTGTTTGCTTTGTAAGCGAATGGTCCTGGGTTCGATTCCCATCTGCTCCCAACGAGAAAGTATAGGAAATATAAATCTTGAAACTCTGAACATGAACGAAAAATCAAAGTCGCTCGAGTCGGGATTCGATCCCCCGTCCTGCGGATTGGCAAGCAAAAATGCTAACCACTAGGCCATCGCAACTTGGTGAGATATGACTGGAATTAGAAATACTGTTACTATCAACTATATACGCGCTGGGTCCTTGTCCATTTGACAAGGGTTCGGAAGTTCTAAATAACGTTTGAATCCGATTGGTGCAAACGTTCTTTAGGGCGGGGCTTGTCGATAAAGCTGAAGTACCTCGCGCTCGGCTAGCCAGCGTAGAAATGGGTCACCGAAGCTCGGCAGAGCTAACACCTTCCAAATGCCTATGCGAGTTATTTGCATGTATAGAATGTAGATCTAAAAATACATCCCAAGTAACCGCGGGACTGTATAAGGTAACTTTAAATTCCCTCTATATCAACATATAAAGTTTGTCTATAGAGTCTTGAAACTTTATATTCACTTTATACGCATGGAGGTAAAATTGAGTGGCGAAGTCTAGAGTTGATATAAAGTTATACAGCAGTAAAACGTCAAAATACTACTTTACCGACAGAACAAAAATAGAAAAATCAAAAAGCTTTGCGCAGCTCTTTCTCTCTCTTGGGAGAGTGCTTTTACGCTGGGATGACGATTTTGAAAGTTTGTTTGTTTTTTTTTTTGCTGTGTTGCTTTGCTTTCGAAATTCTAAACTGCGTGTACTGAGATGTTTCACCTAGATGCCCTGCGCCAACCGTCTCGTCCGTCCTGAAATATGTTTATTCAGATGATTTTGCCGACTAAGTCTTCCTTGAGGAACAACTTCAGGAAAAACTGAAACACTTGCCAGATTAAAACAGAGCATTTATTTATGTTTATACTAATAGCACTAAATCACAAAATTCTTTGACGAACAGGACAGAGCACGGTGCGTCGACTTAGCACCCGGTCCCGGGGTCTTGGTGCGGTTTCCGCCGGTGGCACGCAGCGTGATTCCGAGCGACTTGCACTTATCGGCGACGTCCTGAGCAGCCAACAAAGCGGCGTAGGGCGAGGCCTCGTCACGATCGGCCTTGGCGTTCATGTTGCCGGTGACGCGCGAGGATGTTTCTTTGCCCGAAAGATCCGTGACGTGGACGAAAGTGTCGTTGAAGCTGGCGTAGAGCGAAAACTCCTCCTTTCTAGTTTTGTTTTTGCAGGAAGCCATCGTAACTAGAAAATTGTATCTTGCGACGATAAGGAGCTGTTCTGGAAAAAAGAATAGTTTAATACTAAGCCCTGTTAAACTATGTATAATTGACTCACATTTTTATAGACGCTGAACCGTGCGCCGAACGATTTTACCTGCAGCAAACATAAACATACCACGAAATACTGCCAAACTTTTATTGCCCTCACTAGTGTTAAGTTAGTGTTTTGAAACATTTTAAGAAATGTCAAAATGTGATATAACATTAAAAGCTTACTCTACAGTGATATATAAAGCTTACCACTAATGCTTCGAAACATTGTTGTGCTAAATGCTTCGAAACTTTAATTGGCTGTTCTATATGTCATTATACGGTAAGTAATAATGTTTCAAGCTACAAATGTTTCGAAACATTTGGAAAGACTATTTAAAGTGTCATAGCATCGGGAATGTTTATTTAGAGTGAATTTAGAGTTTTGATTTAGTGCTTGTGGTTACTTGGGATGGAAACAACTCAATTTGTAAGAAGCGACCGCGTGGTCCCGTTTGGTTGGTTGCACACACACATGGTCAAGCTTTGTCATGACTTTTGCAGGTAAAAAAATGTCACGTTATCAACAAAAAAATCTAGTATTAGATAGCTATAACTTGGAAACGGTAAACGATATCGAAATTTATGTAAATAACTTATTAACTGCAAATTTGGTTTAATATCTAAAAAAATGTAAACAAAAAACATTCGACTTTTTCCAAAATCATGTTTTTTCGTAAAATTGGCAACGCTGCCAAAGGAATTTTGACCCATTTTTTGTCATCTAAAATACATCCAAAAATGAGAGTGTAAAAAGATAAATTGTTAGTATTTTCTGACGAGTTCAAAGCAATCTCTCCAATTTTGTCCAAGACACCAAATCGATCAAAAAATCAGTTCTCAAGATACAGATTCTTGAATGATTTATTAGCCACCAATCGGGACACAAGGGGGGGAATTGGGACAGCTGTTTTAACAATGTTGCAGCCTAATATTTTGATATTTTTGAGTGGTTTCGGATAGACCAGATTTAGAGTATCAAAATTTGTACATCCCTTTCCAAATTTGAAGCATTGAACTGCTCTAAGCCGGGACCATGGGGTAGGGGTAAGCGTGGTTGCCTCTCACCCAGTCGGCCTGGGTTCCATCCCAGATGGTTCCGGTGGCATATTTCGAGACGAGATTTGTCTGATCATGCCTTCCGTCGGACGGGGAAATAAATGTTGGTCCCGGTCTAACCTAAAGCACGGGATTGAAACTTGTCTGAAAAACCTGTATCATTTTCCCAATCAAAACGGTGGGGCCGCGTGGTGGTAGCTGCCCTGTTTATTACACTGTGAAATTATCCATGGCAAATCCAAGGAACCAAAAGGTGACAACAGAAATGTCCGCCCAAAAGGGGTGCTGCAAAAAAACTATTTATGTTTTAAAAAAATCTCAACAAATCAGCAACGAATTACAAGTTTGATAGTCGAACTACACTTAAAAGTTGGTTTTGTTATTTGTTTTTGCAAAACCGCATATTTTTTAACAAGAGTGCCAAAAATATTCGTAACTACCTTTTGCCTCTTGGTGGCGCTTTGTGTTAGTATGTAAAAAAAACGAAACTAAACTATTGGCACTACGCCCCCCGGGGCATGGCCTTCCTCTAACGTGGGATTTCTGCTCCAGCGCCTCTGACGAGACAGAAGTATGTGTTAGTATGTGTGTGGTCGATATTTGCGGACGTGCACGCAGAACACAGAACAGTGAGAACTAGCGAAAATGCCTCACTTTCTTCTGATACAAGTCGCCATATTGAAATTGCTTGAAGATTCATACCCGTGCCTAAAGGGTTAGGTCGTTAGCTCAGTCCAGGTTTAGGAGTCGTCTCCCTGGGTCCTGCCTCGGTGGAGTCACTGGTAGGCAGTTGGACTAACAATCCAAAAGTCGTCAGTTCGAATCCCGGGGTGGATGGAAGCTTAGGTGTAAAAAGAGGTTTGCAATTGCCTCAACAATCAATCCTTTGGACACCTAGTTTCGAGTAGGAATCACGCAATCGAGAACGCCAAGGCAATGCTGTAGAGCGAATAATTTTATTTGATTTTTTTTTAACTGCTCTAAAACGTGCTGTCCCTATTCAGACTGTAGTCGCGATTCGCCCCAGATGACGGTACAAAATATATACAAAGTTTCATCCAAATAAAAAATCAAAAATAAAATTTTCTAAAAAAAAGCTTGTTTATGAGAGTTTTTTTTGGTTTTTGAACACCTTGACAACTACCTAAAATATACACTGAACCCCCGGTGGTTGGTCACTTTTTCGTTTGACACTTTTTTATTTTGTACCCCGTTCGTTGGTCAAAGTCAAACTAAAAAGTGACGAACTGATCACATCTAAAAATAAAAAAAATAAAAGTAGAAAAAATTAAATTACAAGCCATTGTTTTAACATTTTAAAGAAAAAAAAAGTGTTTTAAAATGTTTTATACACCTGTCCAGTTGTTTTGCCATCATTAGTTTCCAAAATATCTAAATATTGACAAAATTTTTATTTTAAGCGAAAAAAAATGTTTTTGCGGTGCTTTTTTAAACATTAACGCGACATAAACTTTGAAAAATATTCTAAAGCAAAATCAAAATGTACAGAGAACTTCTAAAAGTAACCAAAAATTTCCGAAATAGAGCAATACTTTTTGCCTCAACTTTGACGTTTTGTATCGATCTGCAGACCAAAAAAAGACATTTTGAATCATTGGTTCTTCCAAACAATTTTGGTAGTTATTCTTACAAAACTGCTTTGTAAATATTCTAAAATGTGTAAATCGGGAATGGATTTCTGATCGATTTGGTGTCTTTAGCAAAGTTGTAGGTTTTGATGCGGAAAATTCAGAAAACAAAATTAGACGATGCTAATAAATATAAAATTTTATGTAGCTAGACTTTTGCCAAAGTCAAGAAATAAAAAAAAAATGATTTATCGAAATTTATTTTAATGAATCAAAAAGGCAACTTTTGAGTCACAAAAGTATGTTTCAATTTTAACGCGGATATAATTTTTGTTAAGCCATGATTTTCCAAAAATATTTAAAATGTACTTTGAACAATTTTCAAAGATTATTTTTTATAAGCAAAGCGTAATTTGCAATTTAACAGACCCGTAATTGTTTTGCCTTCCTCACCTCACTGAGGCAAGGCTATAAAATCACTCAAAAATTGAACTTTTTAAAAAAGCCTTCTAGGTATACCTTTACGTATACATATCGGCTCAGAATCAAATTCTAAGCAAATGTCTGTGCGTGTGGATGGACGTAGAATTTGTTTTCTCACTCACTTTTCTCGGAACTGGCCCGACCGATTTTGTCCGGATCTATGTTTTTGGATTCGCCTTCAGGTCCTTTAAGTCTTTTTTTAATTTCATCCGGTTTGGTGCAGTACTTCAAAAGTTATGTTAGAAAAACTGTTTTGGTTGATACTAAAAAGGGTCATTATTTACATAATTTGAAAGCTCCGGCGGATAACTGTCGGAACTTTCCGCTCAGTGCACGCCTTGCACGCACACAAACACTGCAGTGCTTTCAAATGAATAATTAAATTTATCATAGATGGCAGCACTCAGATGTATAGTGTCTTTACTAAGTAAGCGTTAGCCAAAGCTTTCAGGAGGAAGGCAGCAACCACCTTCTGGTGGATTAAGTAACGTTTTTCTTTATCAATAGAGTTATCTACGTGCGCATGTATTGCGTGTACGTACACGAAAAAGATTGAGGTTAAATTTTGTACCGGCCAGCAAAACAAATGGCGTGCTAGTGTGCGTGAGATCGGGCTTAGATAACTCTATTGCCCCGTTTTCAAGTTATAGCCATCTTAGAATTTTGTTTTGTTAAATTTTTTGTATGGGAATTGTGTTGCAAAGGGGAAATAGGGGCCATTCAAACGATCGACGACCGACGGTGCCACCCAAGCAAGGTGCTATGGTAAGGTGTTTTTTAATGCACGTGTTTGATCTTTTTTTTCATTATGCAAAGAGTGAATTGAATCATAAGATTTTTTTCATAATTGTTTTTTTTTTCAATTTTGACCCTCATGCCTGGTGAGATTAGGCACCCTAACCAGCACTCGCACGAGAGGTACTTCTCAACTTTATTACATCCTGCTGGCTAACAGTTGAGCTGCTGGCTGGTTTGTTTGTTCGCTGGGTGTCTGGCATCGTAATTTTGTTTGCCAAACTGCTTTAATATGATATTGGAATCGATGGCATCATGATCCTGCTGGTGGTGGTGGTTACCAAACCAAAGTTCGCGAGCTGGTGGAACTTTTTGGTGATTGCAAGTTTGTCACGGGGAGAGATTCGAAGCTGTCGAAATTGAAATTTAAGAACTGAGGCGAACTTCTTTATTGAGGGCAAAGTCAAACAGAAGATTAATTGAAACTCACTGTCTGGTCACAATCTTGATTGGGATTCCTTCTGCTGGTCTTAGCACCAAGTCCGTCTTGAATCGAACATCGCGTAATTTATCGCCTGGTAAAATGCGATAGTTAGCTAGCAACTTGATGATGGTTATCTTCAACTCCATGATGGCGTACCGTTGTCCGATACAGTTTCGAGAACCGACGCTGAACGGGATGTAGTCGTATGGTCCGCGACGTTGCTGCTGCTCTGAACCTTCGGCAAATCGTTCCGGATCGAACCGCTCCGGATCGGGATACACGTCCGGGTTTCGGTGCACGATGTAGATGGGCACCGTTACGTCCAGGCCGGCGGGGATGGTCACTCCATTGATTTCGGTATCTTCAAGCAGACGACGTCCGATGAAGGATACCGGGGGTAGAAGTCGCAGGGATTCTTTGATTACCATGTCTAGATATTTGAAGTCGTTCAGGTTGTTGTAGGTTAGTGGGGTTGTTTTGGAACCTCCTTGACCGAGAATTGCTACTATTTCGTCGTAGACCTTCTGCTGGAGATGCTGGTGCTTGGCGAGTTGCAGGATTGTGAAGGCAATACCCGAGGTGGTTGTGTCGTGACCTTCAAACATGAACGTATCGACCTCCTCGCGGATGTCCTCATCGGACAGGGGCTTCCCATCGACAGTCACGTTCAGCAACAGATCCAGGAAGGTTTGCTTTCTTCTCGAGTACATGTCCGCTTCGTTGAGGTCAAACTCCACCGAACCAAGCTGTTTATCTTGCTGTAGCTGTTTGCGTCGCTTCTGAATGACCGAATCAGTAAACTGATGCAATCTCTTTATCAGCCTGCGCTGCTCCCAAGCTTTCGGCATCAGATACCAGTAGAACGTTTTCAAAGAGCTGAACACGCTAAATATTCGCAACAGTATCAGCTCACTCATTCGTTTAACATCACAAACGTACTGGTTGTTTGGATTCTGCTGGGCGTTGACATGAACTCCCATCGATGTCTCACATATACTATCCAAAGCCAGCAACGTAACATAATCGTACACATCAAACTCCTCCTTCCCATCATGCTTCCTCAGCTTCTCTACCAAAACACCCGTCTCGCGGTTAAACACCTCTGCGAATCCCTCCAAAATCTTAAAATGAAACGTCGGCGTAATAATCTTCCTCCTGTGGAACCACTTCTCCCCGGAAGATATCAACAAACCCCTCCCCAACCAAGGCTCAATCATCGTGTACAGATCCGACTTCTGCGTTGCCTTCGCCATCAGCACCTTCTCCACGCTCCGAGCCGAGCTGAACACAAACATCAGCTCACTTCCGGTGCCCCACACGGCAAAGTCCCGCCCGTACTCGTCGTGCATCTCGACCATCCGCTGGAAGATCCCAGGAATGTCGCGGCCGGCAAACTCTAGCATGCTGCCCACGAACGGGTACGCCTTGGGGCCGGAAAAGTGACCCGCAATCCGGAGCAGCCGGCGCTGTTCCAGCAAGTATCGGACAGCGAAGATGGTCAGAAGACCGACGCCAAGTGCCAGGTAGATCATGTTGGTTGAAGAGGAGTCTGGTGTGGACTGAAGGAATCGGTTCAAAGTGCTTCGTTGGACGCTTGTTATCAGACGTTACCTGCAAATTTTCGGTGGTTGATAAACCGTTCGTAAGCTTCAACGCATTGATAAGGAAATGTGTGAAAAGATTAGCCTTTGTTTACAATTATCGTTAGTTTTTAACATGTTATGAACTCAACAACGGATAGGTTTTCACCAAGATTCGAACCAAAGCTCTCCGTATGAGAGTCTATCTGTTCACCTCGGAATTACAAACGATGAAAAGCATGCTTCGTTCTACTATATAAAAAAAGTCAAATTCAACTTAATCTCAAATAATTGCTCTTCGCGTGCACTTGTGACAAATCATTTTCCACTTATAAAAGCTCAACGGCAGCTTTTGTCGCTATTTTTCCCCCATTTTATTGATCGTCTTGGTGGAATTTTCACCTATTTTTAACCCACTGATGGGTTCCTAAAGCGGCAGCTCCGATAGATGCATTGCTGCTTAGGGCACAGCTATCGTTTGGTTTGGTTTGGTTTTGCTTCGTAAAGGAATGTTTATGCTTAACGAGCTACATGCTGTCTCACACGTGGTAATTTCATTGATTAAATCTACTTAAAAGTGCTGCAAAAAACCTCCAAGAGATCTTTTTTCTTTGTTTTCATATGTATAGAAAAAACTCAAAATTTATTCAAAAAAATATGTTTTATACTCGAATTGTTTGATAAACTTATCAACTCCAAAACCCATAAGCATTTGACGTTAAATTTATCGTCATACTATTTTACAATCAATTGTTTTAAAAGTACGTTTAGGGAGACTTGGTTCCTGCATTTTTACAGTCACTTGAATTAGCCTCAAGCTTAATTAATTGGGCTGGGTTTTCATACATAGTTTCCTTTAGTATAGTTGTACATAACTTACTGTAGTTTGAACCAATTTTCAAATGTTTTGTAAACAAAAAATACCAGCTTTTGTAAACATGCTCAATTTTGGTCTAAAAAAGAATATTTTAGGTTTTTAAATATTTTACATACTAAACTTGTTATATTTTGAACACAAACGTACAGGTTTTATGTGAAATTGCTGTAACTTATAAAAAATTAAAAGTTTGAGTTCAAGCTTTCAATTGATGCGAAAAGTTCAAAGTTTTGTGAGAAATTGAAAGAGTTATGGGCGATACAAAATTTTTTGAAATTAAATATGGCTTTATTGAACTTTCTTATAATAATTACATTTCTTTTACATGCTAAGTGGTATGGCTTAATGCTCTTCATCTTTGTTGTATTTTTCGTTTTATTATTACTGTTCACATTCATTCATTTATTTCAAATTGTTTTACATTTTTGCATTGAATCGAATACATTTGGGTAAAAAAGAAGAAAAAAAATCACTTTAACAACTAATCCTAACTTAAAACTAAAAAACTAAATTCATTGAATTATTCAAAATCATTAGAACGAGTAAACTATGAACTGTATTTTAAGATGAATGCTCCAAGCGTTCTTACTTGTTCCTGGCGAGTTTTGCACCCACGCAGTGTTGTTGTCATCTCGATGAAAATGTTCAGAAGTTCTTGTGGTGAAAACAGGTCACTACTGCCTTCACCTGTTGATGCTGGTTGGTTTTCCCTCGGTTGCTGACTGAAGCCAGGAGGTGTTGTGTTCTCTGCAACTTTTTGTCGCTGATTTAACGGCAATGGCTGCAGATTTGGAACCACTCGAACAGATTCCGCTCCAGGTGACGCCAAAGCAGGAAAATCCACGTCCGTGAAAGTTGGTGGTGTTTTGCGACGATTTGGTTGGTGCCTCGTCGTCGCATGCTGCCGAATTTTTACAAACTCAGCTCGTTTTGGGCAGCTTCGATTCTTGGTAGAATGGTCGCCGCCGCAATTGAAGCATTTCGCTTCGATGTTCTCGTTGATTGTTTCGCAAGCTTGAGTTTTGTGCTCACCTCCACAGGTTGCACAACGACTCTTGATGAAACAGTTCCTTCCACCATGTCCAAACTGCAAACAGTTCGAACACTGTGTCACGTCACGGTGCACTGGACGATAACGTTCCCAAGACACGATGATGTTGAAAATTGCCCGAACTGCTTTCAGCTCAGACGGCGTTGTCGATCCTTTCTCGAGATGAACCAGGTACAGTTGATCACAATACTTGATGTCCTTGTTGTGTCTCGTCATCTTGAAGGCTTCGATCACGTTCAACTTAAGAGTTTTGAGCTCTTCTTTCAGCACACTCACATCCATGTCGTACAGGCCTCGGAGGACCTGTTTCATGGGGCGTTTACCTGGATCGTCATGGCTGTAGTATTTAATCTTTGTGTTGTTCAAGAAATCCCGAACGTAGTTGTAATCCTTTCTGGTAGGTAGCAGAATTTTGAGTCCATCAGCCACTTTCGCACCGAATCCGATGACGATGTTTTCACAAAAATGGGTGGCAACTTTTCCCGTCGTTCAAATTCTTCCTTCTCGCTCACGTCCACAGGGAGGGTAGCGAACTGGTTTCCAGACGGATTTTGAGCGTCCTTGCTCAAACTGCCTGGCTTTGCAGGTAGCGCTTCGGCATTCTTTAGCTTCTTCAAATCTGCCGATCCTGCTGGTGAGGACCGCTTCTTTTTCTTGCCGTGAGGCATTTTTGCACTTTTTAAGCACTTTTTTGGTGTGTGAGGGACGCACGTCTGACTCGCTGCTCTGTCAACCACAGACTGGGCGATACAAAAAAGGGGATCAAGTCTCCCCACTCTTTATAATCATAATTTTCCAAATATAAGTGTTAGCTTTTATTCAAACCAAATTCTTTTTACTGCGTACTATGTAACAGTAATTTATAAAATAGAAATCGATATTTTCCCACACTACATTTATTTCTTTCAAGTCTGAAGCGTAATATTTTAACCCAAAACCAAAATTCTGAAGCTAGCCTATAATTTTCCTATGGTCCTAGAAAGCATTCTTATGAAAAATATTAATAATATTTATTTTACAAATTAATAATTTAACTAAACATTTCTCATGAAAAATATCATTAATATTTATTCAACGAATTAACTTTTTAACGTAACTTAATGTAACTTGGCGGTCAAAAATTGCCTATACATCTTTGATTCAAAGATGCACTTTTAGAACGTCTGAAAAATCGAAAAAAAATCACTTCTTCAAACTCATAATTTTTTTAGGCATGTCTTTTAACTAAAGATGCATTGTATAACTCATCTAGACATACTTTTCATTCACATAAGTGAGATTCGGCTTCAAAAAGTACATAAATATCACTTAAAATGTCATAACTCGAGACAGGGTTGCCAGATCTTGAATGTTGTGGACTCATTTAAAAGGTCCTTCAAATGACTAACAAACTAATTTATTTAAGTTGTTATCTGGCCACTTTTCTAACATCCGGATAAAAAAATGCGAAAAACTCAATTTTATACATAACTTTTGAGCTACTTATTGAAACTAAGCAATTCTCTACGAAATCGGTCTTTTTTTAGAATTTTAATTCTTGTATTTTTTAATCCGACTGAAACTTTTTTGGTGCCTTCGGTATGCCCAAAGAAGCCATTTTGCATCATTAGTTTGTCCATATAATTTTCCATACAAATTTGGCAGCTGTCCATACAAAAATGATGTATGAAAATTCACAAATCTGTATCTTTTGAAAGAATTTTTTGATCGATTTGGTGTCTTCGGCAAAGTTGTAGGTATAAATATGGACTACATAGAAAAAAAATATACACGGTAAAAAAATTGATGATTTTTTATTTAAGTTTTTGTCACTAAAACTTGATTTGCAAAAAAACACTATTTTTTTTCTTCATTTTTTTATATGTTTTAGAGGACATAAAATGCCAACTTTTCAGAAATTTCCAGGTTGTGCAAAAAATCTTTGACCGAGATATGAATTTTTGAATCAATTCAGATTTTTTCTAAAAAATTAAATACTGGTCGCAAAAATTTTTCAACCTCATTTTCCGATGTAAAATCAAATTTGCAATCAAAAAGTACTCTAGTGAAATTTTCAATTCAAAGTTTTCAAGTTATATCAATTTTTAAGTAACTTTTTTGAAAATAGTCGCAGGTTTCCATTTTTTTAAATTAGTGCACATGTTTGCCTACTTTTGGAAAAAATATTTTTGAAAAGCTGAGAAAATTCTCTATAGTTGCATTTTTGAAATTTGTTGATACGACCCTCAGTTGCTGAGATATTGCCATGCAAAGGTTTAAAAACATGGAAATTGATCTCTAATCTAATCTAATCTAACACAAACGCAGCCAGTCCGATGAAAGCATGCTGGAAAGTCTTGTGATTAGATTACGCCCCAAGCACTTTTCTTGTCATTATTAATAATTGCAGTACATCCGAGAACACCCGAAAATGCATTGCAAAAATTAAAGCGGCCAGCCCTACTACGTTGTGTTTACCGCAGAGAGGATTCTGAGAACGGATCACATTTCACAGAACCTACAGGGGAGGAAGGATGCGTGGACATACCGTACCAAACGCTCCTGTTTACAGTTTCATATGTGTTTTGTATTATGTGTTAAGTGTAAAATATAGTGTGGTTATATAATCAATAAAATATAATAATGCAATATAATGATCATTTAATAAAATCCCATCACCCATATATATAACATGCACTAAAGCACACGAACAGCGACACAAAAGAAATGAAAATGAGCATGCAAAAACAAGACAACGCGTCCCCGTGGTCAGCGCACTAATGATGCCATTATTTAATTATAATAACCACGCATCCAAGCACACAAACAGCGACACAAAAGAAATGAAAATGAGCATGCAAAAACAAGACAACGCGTCCCCGTGGTCAGCGCACTAATGATGCCATTATTTAATTATAATAACCACGCACCCAAGCACACAAACAGCGACACAAAAGAAATGAAAATGAGCATGCAAAAACAAGACAACGCGTCCCCGTGGTCAGCGCACTAATGATGCCATTATTTAATTATAACAACCACTCACCCAAGCACACAAACAGCGACACAAAAGAAATGAAAATGAGCATGCAAAAACAAGACAACGCGTCCCCGTGGTCAGCGCACTAATGATGCCATTATTTAATTATAACAACCACTCACCCAAGCACACAAACAGCGACACAAAAGAAATGAAAATGAGCATGCAAAAACAAGACAACGCGTCCCCGTGGTCAGCGCACTAATGATGCCATTATTTAATTATAACAACCACTCACCCAAGGGGCAGCGAATGACCGAAAGGTTAAAGCTGCCGGAAATAAAGTAATTAACAACAACAACACTCACCCAAGCACACAAACAGCGACACAAAAGAAATGAAAATGAGCATGCAAAAACAAGACAACGCGTCCCCGTGGTCAGCGCACTCACACAAAAGAGACGGAAAATAACACGAAAAAACAAGACTGAGCGTCCACACAGGCACCGCACTACTGATGCCATTATTTAATTATACTGACCAATCACCCCATGCACTCGAACAGCGACACAAAAGAGACGGAAATAACACGAAAAAACAGGACTGAGCGTCCACACAGGCACCGCACTACTGATGCCATTATTTAATTATAATGACCAATCACCTCATGCACTCGAACAGCGACACAAAAGAGACGGAAATAACACGAAAAAACAGGACTGAGCGTCCACACAGGCACCGCACTACTGATGCCATTATTTAATTATAATGACCAATCACCCCATGCACTCGAACAGCAACACAAAAGAGACGGAAAATAACACGAAAAAACAGGACTGAGCGTCCACACAGGCACCGCACTACTGATGCCATTATTTAATTATACTGACAAATCACCTCATGCACTCGAACAGCGACACAAAAGAGACAGAAAATAACACGAAAAAACAGGACTGAGCGTCCACACAGGCACCGCACTACTGATGCCATTATTTAATTATAATGACCAATCACCCCATGCACTCGAACAGCGACACAAAAGAGACGGAAAATAACACGAAAAACAGGACTGAGCGTCCACACAGGCACCGCACTACTGATGCCATTATTTAATTATACTGACCAATCACCCCATGCACTCGAACAGCGACACAAAAGAGACGGAAAATAACACGAAAAACAGGACTGAGCGTCCACACAGGCACCGCACTACTGATGCCATTATTTAATTATAATGACCAATCACCCCATGCACTCGAACAGCAACACAAAAGAGACGGAAAATAACACGAAAAAACAGGACTGAGCGTCCACACAGGCACCGCACTACTGATGCCATTATTTAATTATACTGACAAATCACCTCATGCACTCGAACAGCGACACAAAAGAGACAGAAAATAACACGAAAAAACAGGACTGAGCGTCCACACAGGCACCGCACTACTGATGCCATTATTTAATTATAATGACCAATCACCCCATGCACTCGAACAGCAACACAAAAGAGACGGAAAATAACACGAAAAAACAGGACTGAGCGTCCACACAGGCACCGCACTACTGATGCCATTATTTAATTATAATGACCAATCACCTCATGCACTCGAACAGCGACACAAAAGAGACGGAAAATAACACGAAAAAACAGGACTGAGCGTCCACACAGGCACCGCACTACTGATGCCATTATTTAATTATAATGACCAATCACCCCATGCACTCGAACAGCAACACAAAAGAGACGGAAAATAACACGAAAAAACAGGACTGAGCGTCCACACAGGCACCGCACTACTGATGCCATTATTTAATTATAATGACCAATCACCCCATGCACTCGAACAGCAACACAAAAGAGACGGAAAATAACACGAAAAAACAGGACTGAGCGTCCACACAGGCACCGCACTACTGATGCCATTATTTAATTATAATGACCAATCACCTCATGCACTCGAACAGCGACACAAAAGAGACGGAAATAACACGAAAAAACAGGACTGAGCGTCCACACAGGCACCGCACTACTGATGCCATTATTTAATTATAATAACCAATCACCCCATGCACTCGAACAGCAACACAAAAGAGACGGAAAATAACACGAAAAAACAGGACTGAGCGTCCACACAGGCACCGCACTACTGATGCCATTATTTAATTATAATGACCAATCACCCCATGCACTCGAACAGCGACACAAAAGAGACGGAAAATAACACGAAAAAACAGGACTGAGCGTCCACACAGGCACCGCACTACTGATGCCATTATTTAATTATAATGACCAATCACCCCATGCACTCGAACAGCGACACAAAAGAGACGGAAATAACACGAAAAAACAGGACTGAGCGTCCACACAGGCACCGCACTACTGATGCCATTATTTAATTATAATGACCAATCACCCCATGCACTCGAACAGCAACACAAAAGAGACGGAAAATAACACGAAAAAACAGGACTGAGCGTCCACACAGGCACCGCACTACTGATGCCATTATTTAATTATAATGACCAATCACCTCATGCACTCGAACAGCGACACAAAAGAGACGGAAAATAACACGAAAAAACAGGACTGAGCGTCCACACAGGCACCGCACTACTGATGCCATTATTTAATTATAATGACCAATCACCCCATGCACTCGAACAGCAACACAAAAGAGACGGAAAATAACACGAAAAAACAGGACTGAGCGTCCACACAGGCACCGCACTACTGATGCCATTATTTAATTATAATGACCAATCACCCCATGCACTCGAACAGCAACACAAAAGAGACGGAAAATAACACGAAAAAACAGGACTGAGCGTCCACACAGGCACCGCACTACTGATGCCATTATTTAATTATACTGACCAATCACCCCATGCACTCGAACAGCGACACAAAAGAGACGGAAAATAACACGAAAAAACAGGACTGAGCGTCCACACAGGCACCGCACTACTGATGCCATTATTTAATTATAATGACCAATCACCCCATGCACTCGAACAGCAACACAAAAGAGACGGAAAATAACACGAAAAAACAGGACTGAGCGTCCACACAGGCACCGCACTACTGATGCCATTATTTAATTATACTGACCAATCACCCCATGCACTCGAACAGCGACACAAAAGAGACGGAAAATAACACGAAAAAACAGGACTGAGCGTCCACACAGGCACCGCACTACTTTTTTTTTTTTTTGTAAAAATATTTATTTGTCTTTGTTTGTATAAAACTAGTTACATTTCATTAACCTGATTGCATAATTAGATGCTTTGCAAACAACACTTCAGTGCCTCTATATCTACCTGATTGTTGGTTTTATCCACAAAAATAATATAATTTATAAAGAGTTTTAGTATTTTAAATTTTACAATATTAGGTAATTTTAAATCTGGGAAACGTAAACTTTCAAAGGAGAAAGTGGTACTGTGCAGTCTGGCTACTTCTGTTTGCAAGACTGTCCAAGCAGCAGTTACTCGTGAACAACTAACAAACCGGTGTGCTAAGTCTTCATCTTCTAAGCTACAATGTATACAAATAGGTGAGTTAGTCATCTGCATTCTGTGCAGTAGTGTCTGATGTACTAGCTTCTGATTTACTAACAAATAATAGTAACTTCTTTCGAACGATGAGAGCTGTCGAGAGTATATGTTCCGCCAAATACGCTTCCAACCATCGCACACGTTTTCACGCATCACTTTAGGTGCGTCGATCGAAGCTAAGTAGTGAGAGTGGGCACTAAGGGCGGACTGTCTATCCAAGACATCCCTTGGCAAATAAGCAATTTCTTGGCAAAGAAAACGCAAGCAAGGACAATTTGGAGGAATTTGGGAAATGTTAGGGGGATTTTGCACGACTTCTAAAAATGATTTATAGAAAGGCATTTCTGCAGTTTCTCGTAGATGACGTGTCAGTAGTAGAGCTTTACATTTAAATGCCGGCAATTGGAGGCCTAAGCCACCTTGCTCGATCGACAAGGCTAGCTGATTGATCGAAACTCTTGTTGGGTGGCCCATCCACAGATATGACCCCATTAGAGAAGTCAGCTTGGCTATGTGAACATTGTTTATGTGGATGATTGATGCAACGTACCATAAGCGTGAAGTGACAAAGGTGTTCAAAACAATTACTTTTTGGTGTAATGTAAGAGTACGCATTTTGCACATCAAGAGCTTTTGAGCAAATTTAGCTACCATTTGATCCCAATTCAGTTTAACCATCAAACGAACTGAGTTAGCGTAAGTTATTCCGTTTAAAAACATGGAAATTGATGTTTTTTAAGTCTTACCCAAGCAACACACCATTTTCTTATGTCGATATCTCAGCAACTATTGGTCCGATTTTCAATGTTAAAATATGAAACAATTGTGAAATTTTGCGATTCCTTTCGAAAAAAATATTTTAAAAATTTTTAAATCAAGACTAACATTTCAAAAGGGCCGAATATTCAATATTATGCCCTTTAAAAATGTTAGTCTCGGTTTAAAAATTTTGAAGGTATTTTTTTTCGAAAAGATCGGAAAATTTCTCGAATGTTTCATATTTTAACATTATAAATCGGACCATTAGTTGCTGAGATATCGACGTTAGAAAATGGTGGGTTGTTTGGGTGAGACTTGGAAAACATCAATTTTCATGTTTTTAAACCTTTGCATGGCAATATCTCAGCAACTAAGGGTCGTATCAACAAAGTCCAAAAAAGCTAAATATAGAGCATTTTCTCAGCTTTTCAAAAAAAAATTCAAATTTTTCGATTTTTTGAAAAAATCAGTATTGATTCAAAAAATTATAACTCGCTCAAAGATTTTTTGCACAACCTGGAAATTTCTGAAAAGTTGGCATTTTATGTCCTCAAAAACATATAAAACATGAAAAAAAAATAAAAATAGTGTTTTTTTGCAAATCAAGTTTTAGTAACCAAAAGTTATATTAAAAAATCACCAATTTTTTTACCGTGTATTATTTTTTTCCAGTGTAGTCCGTATCCATACCTACAACTTTGCCTAAGACACCAAATCGATCAAAAAATTCCTTCAAAAGATACAGATTTGTGAATTTTCATACATCATTTTTGTATGGACAGCTGCCAAATTTGTATGGAAAATTACATGGACAAACTAATGATGCAAAATGGCTTCTTTGGGCATACCGAAGGCCCCAAAAAAGTTTCAGTCGGATTAAAAAATACAAACAAAAATCGAATGACCGAAATCCGAGAGAACTGCTCAACTACAAAAATCAAAAGCCCAGTATGGGATCCATTGGTTCAGCCAGTGCTGAGAAAACATGGGAAGAACTTTGGTCATATAAAAAACACACACACACTGGCATTTCATCAGTTTTCAATTCTGAGTCGATAAGTATAAATGATGGTGGGTCTCCGATTTCTTCATAAAAAGTGCATTTTCATTTACAGGATTATAGCCCTTTTCAGAATGCAGTTGTTTCCTAAATGATAGAAAATAGAAATGGTAAAAATATCACAGCTAAAAAAATAGTAATCCAGCTGCGTGTAAAAGGCCTGGGTGTAGAATAAATATTGCATTATTTTATGCAATTTTATGTGATTTTACACCCTGAAATATGTAGCCTATCAGTATGGGAAACCTACTTGACCGAAATGTCAAGCTCATATATGCGTTTATCCTTTCCATTCTTCATCGGTCTGATGGCCGAGCGGGCTAAGGCGCCAGACCGTACTGTTGGTGCTGGGTTTGAATCCCGTCGGTTGCAACTCTTTTTTGTGTTTACAAAAATTGTACATACAGTGTGTAATATTAAGTGTTTATTTTGACGAAGGTGATGTGCATGCTTTTGCATGCGATTTTACCATCGGATTTTTTGCTGTGTAGAGAAGAACATTCGCAACTTTTGAGCCATGAATTATGACGGACCAAAATTTTGCCGCCGATTCATATTTTTTTTGTTTTTTTTTTTTTTTTTTTTTTTTAAGTCATTGTTATTAGACGACGTACTTTATGAAAATGTATGTAAAGTACTTTTTGATTGACAATTTAATTATACATTAAAACCTTACTTAATCCACCCTTAGTGTGTTGGCGCCTTCCTCACATTTAAAGGGTGCTATCCAAAATGCAAAAAGTGCTTATAACTTTTGATAGGGTTGTCAGATCTTCAATGTTTTAAAAAGTAAATCTTTCCCAGTTCCTGAGGGGAACACCCTTGAAGAGTATCGGGGCCGGCATTTACAAAGCGGATTCAGTGGCAGTTTCATTCTCAACTTAATGTTAACATGTTAGGGTTAATGATAACATTCCATAGGTCGCCTCCCTAAGGTGTCGTGATAAGGTCCAGTTTGTGACGATACACTACCTTCCCTTTACTAAGCAATCGATTCCAGAAGGGAAAAGATCACCAGTTGTGTTGGTCCGAGCCGGGATTTGAACCCCGATCTACCGCTTACGAGGCGGAAGCAATGTTTTAGATGCATTGGAAAGCTCTTTTGAATACCTATCCAACGATATGTCGCATGAGAGATCCGGACAACGTTTTTATCAACATATCTGAGATCCGGCCTCCAAAAAGCGTATAAATAACACTTAACTGCTTATAACTTTTGATAGATTTGTCAGATCTTCAATGTCTTGGACGCGTTGGAAAGGTCTTTCAAATACCTTTCTAAAAATGTATAGCATGACGGGTTTTCTTACAAAAACCACCCTTTTTACAATCTTCCGGACTTTTGTTAACTAAACTGCATAATTTTTAATAGCGACTTATGGGACCCCAAGACGGATCGAATGACGCCAAAACGGACAAAATCGGTTCAGCCAATGTTGAGATAATCGAGTGACAATTTTTTGATCAACATCCTACCACACCACACACACAGACATTTGCTCAGAATTTGATTCTGAGTCGATAGGTATACATGAAGTGGGTCTAGGAGGTCTAATTGAGAAGTTCATTTTTCGAGTGATTTTATAGCCTTTCCTCAGTAACGTGAGGAAGGCAAAACTGAAGCCAAAAGAAACACACCTACACTAGGTTGGGTACGTTTTTTCAAAAAAGTTCTCCGATCAAGTTTTAGTATGATTTCTCTTGTAGGGCATGCCCATAGGGACTTTCATGCCAAATATCAGCTCATTTGGTTGTAAACTGGCTGCGCGCATCAGGGTTAAAGTTTACATGGGAAGTTGGAACTTTTTGACAAAAAAAAACATATATATCAAGTTCTGACACAAAACATCGCCAAATCGAACATATTCTATAGTCCTTACACAAGCTTCGTTCCATCAAAGCACTGACTCACAGCTAAAAATGTTGTAATCCAGCTGCGTGTAAAAGACCTGGGTGTAAAATAAATATTGCATTATTTTATGCAATTTTATGTGATTTTACATCCTGAAATATGTAGCCCATCAGTATGGGAAACCTACTTGACCGAAATGTCAAGCTCATATATGCGTTTATCCATGCAGCTTTACATCGGTCTGATGGCCGAGTGGGCTAAGGCGCCAGTCCTTACTGTTGGTGCTGGGTTTGAATCCCGTCGGTTGCAACTTTTTTTTGTGTGTTGCAAAAATTGTACATGCAGTGTGTAATATTAAGTGTTTATTTTGACGGAGGTGATGTGCATGCTTTTGCATGCGATTTTACCATCGGATTTTTTGCTGTGGCTGCTCAAAGGCTGTTGGCTATCGCCCCAAGGGAATGTTTTATTGGAGCTAAGAGACCGCGTTCACAAAGCTTTTTTGCTGCTTTCTTTCTTCCGTCGTTGCTGTCGTGTTTGTGTGTTTGTGCCCCAGCTGATGCTGCTGGATCACTCAGAAGTGTCGTTCGTAAAAGCAAAATGACCCTCATTTATATTGCATTGGAAGATATGGCAAGGACACATGTGTGTCAAATAAATAGGATCAATTTTTGGTGCAATTTGTCACATTCATAAGGGGTTCTTTTTTCTGAATCCTTTTTTAGCTGTTTAAAAGGAGTAAATCACGTTGAGTGACAACTAATTAAATCTTTTCTTTTTCCCCCTCTCGAAACATAATTAGTGCGACCATGTCAAGCTGTTCGACCGCAAAAGCAAAAAGATATCGCTCCACCGCAATCAATTTGGCGCTGTCCACGAGTGTCAATTACACAACGCGCTTTTCCAGTCCGTTCCAGCCGGGCCGAATGTCATTTGACATAATGGCCACTTGGCATAACGAAATTAAATGTTCAATTTTTACGCATAAATTTAAAAAAAAAACATTTTGAAGAAAAAATCAGTAACATTACTCCAAACAAGATGTTAGCTGGAGTGTTGAAAAGTTAAGAATTAAAAAAATCTATATTTTAAAGATTAAAATAAATCTTAAAATTAATATTGTTAAAATAATAATTCCAGAAGAATTTATAACATTGAAAATGTCTACTACTAAATACCAAATGACCACTATGCCAAATGGGATACCTCCGTTCCAACCCGATGCTGGTCATTTTCATTTCCGTTTCCACCCTCAATAAATGTGGGTGGAGGATGGATGGGCCAACATAGACGGAACCACACAAAGTCAATCGATTTACCAACATCAGCTGCTGCTCTGCTTCTGACGAGTTAAGCCTCGCTGTCGATAGCAAAGTGTTGAACTTTGCACACAGGTAAAATTATTATTTTTAATTGCTTCATTTTACATTTTATCAAAATGATGTGAATCCTATCAAGTTTACCGTTTTTTGAATTAAAAACTTTCAAATCACGCTTTTTACTGTGTCCGCGAAAAAGGACACGGACAGCATGGCGTATTGGAAGGGTGGAGCCAAGCGGTTTAGCGGAGCATAAATAATTCAATTTGTGTGTGGGTGTGAGTATACCTACAGTATCTACAAGTCAATATTCGACGCTCATGTTAAGACCGGAGCATGCTTCACGGACGACGGATTAAGCACGACCTCACGGGTCAGTTGTTTCGGTCGTGACAGGCACGGATTACAAAATAGAAATGCTGACAAGACGAATGAACGCTCTGAACTGGTTGTTTTAATGACAGTTTGTTTTTGTAGAAAGTAAATATTAAATATATGGGTAACTCTCTCCGCCAACTGATCACGAATCCGAGATCCATTTTTCGGTATCTCGGGACGGAGGGGCGGTACGACCCCCTCGTTTTTGAACATTTGAAAAATACGTGTTTTTCAATAATTTTCAACTTGATATGGTTATGAAATGGAAATTTGGTGTCAAAGAGTCTGGATATGATTTTCGATACCAATCTGGTGTTTTTTTAAATATTCTTCAAAATTAAAGCAATCACTCGAAAAATGAACTTTTCAGCCAGACCTCCTAGACTCACCTTCATGTAAACCTATCGACTCAGAATCAAATTTTGAGCAAATGTCTGTGTGTGTGGTGGGATGTTGATCAAAAAAATGTCACTCGATTATCTCAGCACTGGCTTAACCGATTTTGTCCGTTTTGACGTCATTCGATCCGTCTTGGAGTCCCATAAGTCGCTATTAAAAATTATGCAGTTTAGTTAAGTACTTCAAAAGTTATGCTAAAAAAACGATTTTAACAATAGTCCGGAAGATTGTAAAAAGGGTGGTTTTTGGAAGAAAACACATCATGCTATACATTTTCAGAAAGGCATTAAAAAGACCTTTCCAACGCGTCCAAAACATTGAAGATCTGACAACCCTATCAAAAGTTATAAGCACTTAAGTGTTATTAACGCAATTTTGCATTTTGGATAGCACCCGTTAAATGTGAAGAAGGCGCCAACCACCTAAGGGTGGATTAAGTAACGCTAGCCCAAAACAGGAATTTTTTAGGCACTTTTTCTCGACCCTCTCCGATTTCAATGAAACTTTGTAGACATGTAATCCTACGCTTATGTAAGTCATTTTTGTGTATATGGAGCCAATTTCACTCGATAATGGCATTTGAGAAGGGCGTAAATGTTTTAAATATTTTTGTATTTCGTAATTTAGATATTGCTGTATCTCAAAGGCAGTGCGAGGCCGAATGGTTACGCTGTCCGCTTTGTAAGCGGATGATTCGATTCCCATCTGCTGCAACCTTCCATCGGATGAGGAAGTAAAATGTCGGTCCCGGCCTTGGTTGTTAGGCCGTTAAGTCATTCCAGGTGTAGGAGTCGTCTCCATGCCATAAGTACAAACAACACACCAAACCAAGCCTACTCCGGTGGAATCGCTGGCGGCGGTTGGACTCGCAATCCGAAGGTCGTCAGTTAAAACACCGGGGTGGAAGGTTCCTTGGAGTAGAAAGAGGTTTGGGTGCTCTCCCCATTCAAGCCTTCGGACTCCTAGGTTCGAGCAGAAACTTGCAATAGAGACCTCAAAAGACCCGGGGGTCGTTAATGTGGATGGTTTGATTTTTTTTTGTATCTCAAAGCCGTTGCATATTATCCTAAAGTGACCAGAAACAAACTTGTAGGAAATTTTACGGGCTTTCCGAAAAAAATACACTGAAAGAAAAAAACACGCCACTTTAATGAGATTTTTCTATTTTCAAGTTTAAAAGTCAAATTTGAAGGTGAGCCCACGACCGGAAAGCTCGTCCAATTTTCCATAAGATTGTCTTTGACCTATTTTCAAAATAACTTTTTTTTTGATTATTAAAGCTAATTAACTGTCCAGGTTACCACCATCCACTGAACTACACTGAAAAAAAATATTCTGTTGTCAGATATGAGCTATATAATTAACTTATATCTGTAAGCCCATACTTCCAATCAGGGATGGAATAATCGCAAAACAGTCAATTTTGCTTGCGAACTTTTTTCACCCGCGAAAGAGAGAGGAGGCAAATCACGCAAAAGAAAATCGCTCTCAAAATTCTCCCAGAAAACCAATCTGCTGATGATTTTTTTTTTTGTCCTTGTCAGCACCACTTAAAATTATTGATTTCACATTGTTTACACTCATTGCCCATCTACAAATCTGACAGGTCAATTTTAGACGTGTAACGTTACACTTGCATGTGTAGTAGTAAAAAAGATGATCCGCCGAATAATCAAGATGATGATTTTTTAGATTCTTTTTACCGATCTTTCGTGCGCGAGAGAGGAGAGCATGCTCCCTTCGGATTTTTTTCTCTTGATGAACATCCAATGATTTTCTTTTGATGAAGCTTATTCCATCGCTGCTTCTAATTGAAATGTGGTCAAATAGGAAATTGGAAAAGCTTTCCGGTAAAAAAATTTACGAGACTGAAAAATCAAGTCTGTCACAAAAAAATTGTCAAAAACCATCAAAAACCCAAGTTTTTCAACATTTTTATTAAAAAAAAAAACCTTTTAACTTCAAAAGGTTTGGACTTTGGGCAGTGATCATTATGGAGACTTTTATGTAAAATTGTCTGTATAATCGATTCCCATATTCGGTTTTTGAAAATTTTGACGTTTGGAGCACTTTTCAAAAAACAGTTTCAGTAAATAATTTTTGTATTTTTTCAGGTGAGTTGCTCCATCCTGCATTTTTCGTGAGTCTTTTTGTAACATCTTAGGCTATTTTCACAAAAATTTTGAACGAAATAAAATTGTGGGCTTACCTTCAAATTTGACTTTTAAACATAAAATCGAAAAATATCAGAAATGTGGCGTGTTTTTTTTCTTTCAGTGTATTTTTTCGGAAAGCCCGTTAAATTTCCTACAAGTTTGTCTTTGACCACTTTTTGATTAGATGCAATGGCTTCGAGATACAGCAATATTTATAGTACAAAATACAAAAAAAAATTAGAAAACTTTCGCCCTTCTCAAATGCCATTATTGAGTGAAATTGGCTCCATTACACAAAAATTGCTTACATAAGCGTAGGATTACATGTCTACAAAGTTTCATTGAAGTCGGAGAGGGTACGGTAGAACCGATTCCCTGTTTGACATGGAATTGCTCAATACTGTTTGAAAAAATGTTCAAGATCTCAGTCACGACAGCCACTTAACAGCCACCAGTAAAAATCCATAAACTGGCCGGCGGGCTAAAACCTCGCTCAAAAAATTGTGGTTTTACCTCTGAAACACTTAAAATAGTCTAAAGTTCTTAAATTTCTTCAACTATGCCGAAAAAAAAACAAATCGATCAGAAATACCGTTATTTAGTCAACGGTTTTCTATGGTCAGCTGTCAAGATAGAATGTAGATCTGTGTGGACGTCTCGGACCAAGAAAGACAAAATCCATTCTAAACATTTTGTGGTCATAGAAAGTTTCAATCGTTGAAAAATCAGCTATTGCAATTATTTTTAGGAGCCAATTTAAAGTCTTAAGATGTTTCAAGTTCTGTTAAGTTTTTTTATGCATTATTTATTTATGCTGAACAATTCTCCACGACATCGGTCTTTTTTCTTCATTTTTAATTTTTGTACATTTTAATCCGGTTGAAACTTTTTTGGTGCCTTCGGTATGCCCAAAGAAGCCATTTTGAATCATTAGTTTGTCCATATAATTTTCCATACAAATTTGGCAGCTGTCCATACAAAAAAGATGTATGAAAATTCAAAAATCTGTATCTTTTGAAGGAATTTTTTGATCGATTTGGTGTCTTCGGCAAAGTTGTAGGTATGGATACGGACTACACTGAAAAAAAAAGACACACGGTAAAAAAAATCTGTGATTTTTTAATTTTTTTAATTTTTTTTTATATGTTTTAGAGGACATCAAATGCCAACTTTACAGAAATTTCCAGGTTGTGCAAAAAATCTTTGAGCGAGTTATGTTTTTTTAATCAATACTGATTTTTAAAAAAAATCGAAATATTGCGCAATTCTCACTAACTTGGACTTCGCACTAAATTATTGCTATCGATCGCACTATTGCGACTTGTCAAACTGGCTTGGGAAATTTTAATTTTCTCAAAAAATGATCAAATCGAGCCGATGTTGCTCACCTATCAATCACAATTTTAAAGTGCGAATGTCCAGTTTGGTGGAAACTGCGACTGGAAATGTAAATAAACAAATGCTGGTTGCCTAGTTTTTGGAAATTTGTTGTCAAAAGTGCGAGAGAAAAGTGCGAGCCAAATCCAAGTTACAGTGCAAGGATCAATATTGGTCGCAGAAATTTTCCAACTTCATTTTTCGATGTAAAATCGATTTTTTAATCAAAAAGTACTCCAGTGAAATTTTGATAAAGTGCACCGTTTTCAAGTTATAGCCATTTTTAGGTAACTTTTTTGAAAATAGTCGCAGTTTTTCATTTTTTAAATTAGTGCACATGTTTGCCCACTTTTGAAAAAAAATTGGAAAAGCTGAGAAAATTCTCTATATTTTGCTTGTTTGAACTTTGTTGATACGACTCTTAGTTGCTGAGATATTGCAATGCAAAGGTTTAAAAACAGGAAAATTGATGTTTTCTAAGTCTCACCCAAACAATCTACCATTTTTCAATGCCGATATCTCAGCAACTCATGGTCCGATTTTCAATTTTAAAATATGAAACATTCGTGAAATTTTCCGATCTTTTCGAAAACAATATTTTCAAAATTTTCAAGTTAAAGGCTAGTATGCAGATCGGAAGGAAAGGGATCAAGAAACAGCTTTACGAACAGCAGAACAAAGGAGATGGAGCGTTTTCTTGGGGCTTTTCTTCACCCTCTCTGACTTGCTTGCGCTGCCGCTGTTGCCCATTTGATTTTTTTCTTGACCGGTTCCTTCCGAAGTGCGTAATCCGCTTAAGACTAATATTTCAAAAGGGCCAAACATTCAATATTACGTCCTTTTAAAGATAAAGAGAAAGCTTAACACTAGATCACAGAAAAAAATATCAATTATAGATGTGCTTGATCATCAGCTCCCCAAGGGCCAGGAATTCAAAAAAATCAAACCATCCACATTAACGACCCCCGGGTCTTTTGTGGTCTCTATTGCAAGTTTCTGCTCGAACCTAGGAGTCCGAAGGCTTGGATGGGGAGAGCACCCAAACCTCTTTCTACTCCAAGGAACCTTCCACCCCAGTGTTTAAACTGACGACCTTGCGAGTCCAACCGCCGCCAGCGATTCCACCGGAGTAGGCTTGGTTTGGTGTGTTGTTTGTACTTATGGCATGGAGACGACTCCTACACCTGGAATGACTTAACGACCTAACAACCAAGGCCGGGACCGACATTTTACTTCCTCATCCGATGGAAGGTTGCAGCAGATGGGAATCGAACCCAGAATCATCCGCTTACAAGGCGGACAGCGTAACCATTCGGCTACGCACTGCCACAATTGGGGCCAGGAATTGTTCCGCCTTATTCCGGCAGCTCCGAAACCGCGTCATCATTTCCCCCGCGAGAGCGAAGAACTCCGGCAGGGTAAAGAGATCTTCCCCGGTGACATCTTGCTGGGCCGCATTGCCGTTACCGGCAGCGACCACGCTGGCCCCCAACCAGGAGGGAACGCTGAGTTTTCCGCTGGAACCGTACACTGTCCAGCTGCAGGAACGGCTGCGCTCGTACTTCGCTGAGGAGAGTGGGACGCTGCTGCTTTCTTCTTCCTCTTTTCCTGCTCCTCGAGGTAGGTTTTCCGTGCGCTGCATCCACGGTAGTTGCTGGTATGGTTACCTCCACAGTTGGCGCACCTGATGCGCGCCTTGGTTTGCTCTGCCTTGTCCCCCAAGTCCGCCTTTCGTGGCAGTGCGCACGCCTCCGAGAGGTGTGAGCCACCGCACTTCACGCAGCGGGGCCGGAGGTTGCAGTTCCGCGAGCCGTGGCCGAATGTCTGGCAACGGTGGCATTGCGCTACGTCCGTCGGGTTCTTGGCGTAAAACCGCCAGTTTACCCAAAAACCTCCAACGTCTTAGTCCGCCGCAGATCTTGGATCTTGACGGTGCCGCGATCGAAGTACAACAGGTGAATTGTGTGTGTACCTGTTACCGTTGTTTTGTGCGAAAGCACTTTTATCTCCCGCGATTTTATTCCGGCGTCCAGTCGGAAACTGGACGGTCTTGGTAACCCTGCAAGACGACCTTGACAGGGGTCTTTTCGGGGTTGAATGTGTAGAAGTTGAAGTTGCTACGCTTCAATTCTTCAAGCACCAGGTCGAAATTCTTTTTGGTTAGTGTGATCACTTGCACTGACGACTTGCCTATTTTCAGACAATACCCGAGTCTTCCCGCGACTCGTCAACATCGTCCGCCAACGTGTCCAAAACAAAAATTGGAGGTGGTCTTCGTTCCGTTGGAGAATTGGTCTTTTTTGACGCCGACACTTTTTTGCGTGCACGTCCATTCGTCGCTCAGCATCTGGAACTCGTTCCTGATGGGGATGTTGGCGGATGTTGATGTGCCACTGGTCGTGGCACCGGAAGTACCGGAACGGGTTCGCACTGGTGATCTTGGAACATATCTGGGATGCGCGATGGCGGTCGACACGGCGTTGGTTTGTTTACCTTTTTGCACACGGTCGGTAGACGAACTTCGCGGGTTTTTCGAGGCCGCACTCGAACTGCCACGGTCACGGCCGGCCTTTGGCATGCTGGAGAAGCAAACTCGCGAGTAATCACAATCAATTGCGGCGAAAAAATCCGAAAAAAAATGATAGAGCACTGAGCACGTCACTGCTGCTTGCTCTCGTGCGTCAGTATTGATTAAAAAATTCATAACTCGGTCAAAGATTTTTTGCACAACCTGAAAATTTCTGAATAGTTGGCATTTTATGTCCCCTTAAACATATAAAAAAATAAAAAAATAAAAATAGTGTTTTTTTTTTGCAAATCAAGTTTCAGTAATAAAAAGTAAAAAAAAAAATCACCAAAAATTTTTTTACCGTGTATCATTTTTTTCAGTGTAGTCCGTATCCATAACTACAACTTTGCCGAAGACACCAAATCGATCAAAAAATTCATTGAAAAGATACAGATTTTTGAATTTTCATTCATCATTTTTGTATGGACAGCTGCCAAATTTGCATGGAAAATTATATGGACAAACTAATGATGCAAAATGACTTCTTTGGGCATACCAAATTCACCAAAAAAGTTTCAGTCGGATTAAAAAATACAAAAAAAAATCGAATGACTGAAATCTGAGTGAACTGCTCTGCTATCTAAAACTGTTGTTAAAAACAAAAGTTGTTATTTGATAAAGTGTAGGACTATAGGAGTTTCATCCATAAAGTGATAAAATTCATTAAATTCAATTTTTTCCAGATTCACTTCCAGATAACACATTTTTCGCGTTGGTGAGACAAGCTTTTCCCAGCAGTTATTCCGGATAAAGAACTCTTAATAAAAATAAATACCCATCTTTATCACCACTTACAAATCAAAACAAAAAATAATAATTCAAGAAAGAAAGCTCCCCACACAGTATGCAAAGCCCTGCAAGTCGCCTTAGCCTTCAAGGCATACCCACTATCTTCATAATTCCATATGGTAAGGCTGCTCTGCGACCCTCAAAAATTTCAAGGCAAAGCACGAAACAGAAGAAAATTGAATTCATTTCGGCTGTCGACGAGCCGTGCCACATAGGGTGTTTTGGGGTGGCGCCAAGTGGTCAAAATTGTGTTCTTTCATTATATTCTTATTTTTTAATTAGTTTAAACCTAAGTGGATGCAAAATATCGATTAAAAATAATGTTGAGCTTACCTTAAATTTTGCCCAATTTAGTGCACTATCACCAGTAGGGAGAGCTGTTATTCCTCTCTAGGGCACGCAAACGAGATTATGAGTCCACCCGAAATAAAAATAAAAGGTCCGACCCGAGGCAATCAGGTGTTGCCTGTACCAGCTGAGGGTCTTCGCAGCGGAAACGGAAATTTGGAGCCAGGGCGCCACACCAGATGTTGTTCTCTCTCTCTCAAATCATGTGACGAGACATCGTCCTCGCCCAAATTATCAGCTAACAGGATCAGGCTCGTCCTAATTTACACGAGAACACACACATACACGATGGTATGAAGTCACAAAAATGTAAGGAGACTGATGAAAGCCGACCCTATTATCCTAATGATTCTTCCGGCAAATCGTCCTTTAGGCTAGTGAGGATTCATCATTCGTGCATTTAGTAATATTAGCCACCTCCCCCTTAACTAAGGACTCTCCATCAACCAAATTGCCACTGTTTAACAACAAATCCTAACACAAAAAAAGAAACACACCGTTCACGTTTCCCTTGCCTTTTTCCTCAAGCTTTTCCACAAAGGGTCACGAATTTCACCGCACTGCAGGCAGGTCCTGACCCTACCTTCCTTCCTTCTTCCTGAGGTGAACCTCCGAACACACTAAACTGAAAAACCCTGCCCACCTGCAAGGACGACTTGGCCACGAATGAGAGCAAGGATCGGCTCGACTGGTGGTTTTATACACCCCGTCTCGATATTAACCTCTCTCTCTCGCATTCTCAGGAAAACTCCTGTTTTTCTCCTCGTGCTTTGCACTGTTTTGGTCTGGGTTTTCCGCGACCAACGCAGGGATTGGAAAGGAATCGCCATTTACGACCGTGTTGCGCCTCTTTGCTTGTTTATAGGTTCCGTTGATGAGTTGAAAGCGAGGAGACGCATGGTTGTTCAATTCCGCAAAGAATGTGAAACGTTATTCAAAACTACAAAGAATTAACGCAAGGCAATTTGAGCCTCGATTTGAGCTGTTTTGTTTTTATACCGCGATGTAAATTTTATAAATTGAAGTTTAAAAATAATGTTTTTTATACAATTTAGTAGAGGAGAGTGGGGAGACTTGGTCTCCTTTTTTTGTATCACACATACCTATCTAAATTTCTCACAAAACAATGAACTTTTGCCAAGAATTGAAAGCTTAAACATTCAACTTGCTGTGATATTAGAATAAGTAATGCCTCCTTTCCTCTAACTATCCCACATCTATTAGCTATTTCGAAGGTTATTTTTGCATTTTTTTTTCCTTCTCTGTCCAATTCGTTCTCCTTAGTACCAGTAAATCTCTCCCCATTTCGAACAAATCAGCTGTTGAAAGGTAGTCCATATCTCAGCTCAGGATAACAACTGCACCAATGTAATTGTTAAAGCAACCTAATAAAATGAAATGAAATGAAACATTCAACTTTGTTTGGCTGATAATGGTATTCCATCAGACGAACTCTTCGAATCATACCAAATATTATCAACCGGCATTTTCGAAATGCGAAGGGTATTTTGATCCCCCTTTCAACATTTTGAAGTAATCTTAGGAAAAATGTTTTTTTATTCATCCAAACTATTAATATTCTATAAGTTAAAACAATTTCAAATAAAACCTGTACGTTTCTGTTCAACTAGTGCGTTCATCCCGGGAATTCCCGGGACAAAAATCCCGGGATTTTTCCAAAACCGGGAATTCCCGAATCCCGGGATTTTTAATAATTTGTCCCGGGAATTCCCGGGATGGACGCACTAGTTTAATAGAAACGTACAGGTTTTATTTGAAATTGTTTTAACTTATAGAATATAAATAGAAAAAAAAATCAAATTTTTTATTCTGGAAATTCAGATTTGGTTGTGCAAACAGATAAAAAGTGTATTTCTTAGTAATCGATAAGAATTTTAAAGCATTCATTTGGCTTATTAGGGTAAATTGTTAAAATTTTAAATATTTTCTATTTGAAATATATTTTTAAAAGCGTGGGTATTATATTTACATATTTTACGTATATTTATGATTTTGAATTTGAAAAAAAACATATAAGATTATTTTTCATCGAATTAAGGCAGCTGTTGATGCATTTTTTTTCCATAATGTTTTGATTGACTTCATTAAAACGGGAACAGAACAATCAGTACACCGATTTCCAAATTTATTGCTTTAAAATGTCCTGTAACTATTGTGAGTGTAGTGTCGATTTTTCCCAGCTGGCAGAAGTAACTCAAAGATATCTTTTCAAATACTTTTGAAATAAAACATGAAATTTAATCTAAAATTTGCATTAACCGGTATAATTTTATTTGTTTCTGCTTCTAGTTTTTTATTACATTTTCAAAGATTTTTTTTGGCTTTTCTAGTCATTTCATATACAAAAATAAAAGAAAAAAAATATATTTATAAAAAGAAATTCAAATTCAATTTGAATCACATAGAACCGTCATCAGGGTTGACATTAGGTCCAGGGGTGAAATTGGTTCATACAAAATAGCTGAAGTTTGTACGACCCGATGTTGTGCACAAAAAAAAATATTTTTAAAATTCCTTTTAAAAATTGCTGTCCTTGTTTCGATTGAAGTGTAAATTATCATCAATTAATATTTTTGAGCTTATTCTATAATTTTATGGATGAAAACATAATCAGTATTGTGGTACCGTTCTAACATTATACCACCTTGAGTTTGACAATCTGGTTCGTGCAACCTAATGACATATGGATTTTGGAGCTAAGCATCAAAGTGGGGAGTTGTTGTGAAGTGCGCGAGCGGACAGGACGTGCGATCGGGAGTTACCGAGGAGTGCGGAGTGGTTCCCGGATAGACCCTTCGATGGGTCACCACAAGTATAATGAAAACATAGATTTTATGACTGTTTCAAAAATTTCCCGGGATCCCGGGAATTCCCGGGATTTCAAAAATATTTTTTCCGTTTCCCGGGAAATTCAAAACCCGGAAAAATTGGACGCCCTATGTTCTACATTAAACAAGTTTAGTATTTGAAATAATTAAAAACTTAAAATATTCTTTTCAAGACAAACATAAAGCATGTTTACAAAAGCTGGCAATTTCTGTTAACAAAGCATTTCAAAAATGGTTCAAACTGCAATAAATCACCTACAACTATACTTAAAGAAACCCATGAACGAAAAATCAAACCAATTAATTTAACTTGAGGCTGATTCCAGTGACTGCAGGGATCAAGTCTCCCTAAACACACTTTTTTAAACAATTGATTGTAAAAGTAGTATGACGATAAAATTATCGTCAAATGCGTAAGGGATTTATAGTTGATAAGTTTATCAAACAATTCATGGATACAACATGTTTTTCTGAATATTTTCAAGTGTAGACATAGCAAAATAAAATAATGATCTCTTGGAGTTTTTTTGCAGCACTTTTTAGAAAAATGTGTGTAACTTAATCCGAACATTTTTTTTCTTTGTTTTTTTACAATGAGTTTAAGTAAATTTCGCACAACCTTCTAGAATAAAGCTATTTTTTAACCTACAAGCTGACGAGACACAGGCTAGGGATCCAATCTCCCCATTCTCCCTTACATGTTGAAAGAATTTGTAAGAATTTGTGAAAAAGTAAAAAAATGTTATAAATTATTTTTTCCTAAAATTTTATTGAAATACTCAAAATTCCCTTTTGTCGAAAACCATAAAAACAAACAATTTTATTTCACTGTCTTTACCGAAGGAGGTATCAGACTATGCCAAACAAACAAACTCACAATTTTTCGTGTTTGACAGTTTGACAAACTCGCAAACTTGTTTGCGGCAAACTCGCGAACAGAGCAAAATCACAGACGTAACAGCTAGAACAACATACCTAATTTGAAAATCGTGCGTAAAAACATAGCTGATGCTAACACTACACTAACGCCATCTCGTAGTCTATTGCCACTTGAGCAACTCTCTATCAAAACCGGAAATGGATTTATATGTATTTTTTTTATTGGGCACAAACTTTGTGGGGGCCTTCCCTATGACCAAAAGAGCTATTTTGTGTCATTGGTTCACCCATATAAGTCTCCATACAATTTCGGCAGCTGTCCATACAAAAATGGCACGTAAATATTCAAACAGCTGTAACTTTTGAGTGAATTTTCTGATCAATTTGGTGTCTTCGGCAGAGTTGTAGGTATTGTTGATGACTATTGAGAAAAAAATAGTTACACGGAAAAAAAAATTGCCGATTGTGTAATTAACATTTTTTTTTTTTCACGAAAACTCAATTTCCCAAAATACGTATTTTTTTATGTTTTAGGGGACAAAAACCCGCAACTTTTGAGCTATAGAGAAATCTGCCGCCGAGTTATATTTTTTTGAAATTTTATGCCAAAAAAATTACCTAAATTTTTTATGTAAAATTAAATTTGCAATCGCAAAGTACCTTATAGATTTTTTGATAAAGGGCTCCGTTTTAAAGATATAGCCACCAAAATTTTGATTTTATCGAAATATTTGCAGTTTTTCGATTTTTAAAAATAGTGACCATGAGTGATAAAAATATTTATTTGAAAAGTTCAAAAAATTTGCTATGAAATTGTCTAAGAGACATTGAAGATTGGACCGCTGGTTGCTGAGATACAGCGGCTTAAAGAAAAAGAAACATGAAAATTGAAGTTTTCTAAATCTCACCCAAGCAACTAATAATTTTCTAATGTCTCTTAACAGGAATGTTTCATGTTTTAACATTGTAAATCGGACCATTAGTTGCTGAGATATCGACATTAGAAAATGGTGGGTTGTTTGGGTGAGACTTAGAAAACATCAATTTTCATGTTTCTTTTTCTTTAAGCCGCTGTATCTCAGCAACCAGTGGTCTAATCTTCAATGTCTCTTAGACAAATTAATAAAAAAATTCTAAACTTTTCAAAATAAAAATTTTAGAAATTGTCGCTCATGGTCACTATTTTTGAAAATCAAAAAACTGCAAATACTTATTTCGTTAAAATCAAATTTTTGGTGGCTATATCTTGAAAACGGAGTCCTTTATAAAAAAATCTGCAAGGTACTTTTCGATTGCAAATTTAATTTTACATAAAAAAATTAAATCAATTTATTTTGGTATAAAATTTCGATTTTTTTCCAAAAATCATATTTTTTTCAAAAATCTATAACTCGGTGGCAAATTTTTTGACCATTTCTCTATAGCTCAAAAGTTGTGGTTTTTTGTCTCCTAAAACATATCAAAAAATAGTATAGGACATTTTAAAAAGTAAGCGAGAAATAATTTCGGCATTTCAAAACTATTTTAATCTACACATCAATTTTCTCGACGAAAATAGGCATGAAACTTTTGCTTAGAATGAGAAAACGGCTAATCACGTGCTTTTCAATATTGTTACTTACACTTGAGAGTAGAGGTGGGCAAAATCGCTCTTTTTTAAGAGCCGCTCATTTTCGTTCGCTCTTTAAAAAGAGCCGCTCTAAAAAAAGGATATTTTTTAAGAATGATGTGATTTTTAAAGCTATGAAAAGCTGCCCTTAAATAATCATAGGTCTTGGCGATCTCTATGTCAAAATTTCTACTTGAACCTTAACGTTTGAATTATTGAATTGCATCCAAACTTAAATCTAGGACTTTGAAGAAATTGCTATTAATTTTAAAATGGCGTTTATTTCTGCGAACATTAAACTTATGCTGATATTTTATTAAAAGAAAATATTCTGTTAATTCTTTTCCACATTCTGATTTGATCAATAATGTTTATAAACGCTGAAGTTTATTCGGGCAGGAGGAAACTGAATATATATGCTTGAAAACTTTTAAGTGGTGTTCAAAGATTTACATCAATGCTATTGAGAGTCTTTCAATATATATTGATGAGAAAGTTGCTATAGACTCCCCAATGAAATATGACGATTCAGCTCTGAAAATAGCTCCTCATTAACATGCCGTTTTAATTTTAAAGTACTTGAAAAGTACTTTTTGCAATCATTGAAATATTTGAAATTGTATTTTTAATTCTCAAAAACAACTTTTACAGATACAAATTTGTTACAAATTCAATAAATTATTTTTATAACAAGTTAATTTTAAAACTTGGACCATTTTGGAACGATTCTTTCAAATGACCGGAGTTTAAAAAAGAACCGCGGTTCTTTTTTTGTGAGCCATGGTTCGTTCGCTCTTTTTAATGAGCCGGCTCTTTGAGCGGCTCGCTCTTTTTTTGCCCACCTCTACTTGAGAGCATTTAAATGCAAACAAATAACTGACAAGACAACATTAGGGTGGATCAACTATTGCCCCTTGAAAAGAGCTGTCAAGAAGGGCCACGAAGTTATTTTTTTAAATGATTCAAAAATCAATTTTAAATCCTTTGCGGTTGTACAAATGGCCATTGTACTCAGAATAATAAGCTCTATCGCTGTAAACAATAATATCAGCAATTGGGTCCTAAAATGAAGCTTAGATTGCTGATATTATTGTTTACAGCGATAAAGCTTATTTTTCTTAGTACAATGACCCTTCGTACAACCACAAAGAGTTTAAAATGGATTTTTAAATCAATTTGGAAAAAATAAACCTCGCGGTTCTTCTTGACAGAAAAGGTCCTATTTTACAGCTCGTTCCAAGGGGACCATGTTTGATCCATCGAAAAAATGTTGTCTTGTCAACATTTTGTGCATTAAAATGAAAACAAGTGGTCAGAAATGGTTTTAATCGTGTTTTTACCGTTGTACATAAAAATTTACATAAGGCTTTAGTACCCAATTTAAGCTACAGCTGTGGAAATACTGAAACACAGATATTTTTTTTTTAATTTTTAAACAAACGCGAATCGAATCAGCCAAAACGAGGCTAAAACCGAATTTCGCGTTTTCTGATGAGTATTTCTCCGCAATAAATCAAAACATCAAAAGAGCTTTAGTATACAGGTTTATTCCTTTCAGATATAGTAATTAATATCACATTACAGACAAATTAACATGAATCGTTGTTGACTTGTTATAGAATAAATTGTTTGAGGCTGAAGACAAAAAAGAAGAATCAAAACTATTTAAACTGCGCCATTTTACTAGTACTTTGATAAACTTTGTTTATTAATTTGTGATGAAAACGTAGACTCAACCACCCAGTCAACTCAATCGGAATTCTGAAACGGAATTCAATTCGAATCGTTTACGAATTCCGAATTGAATTCCGTTTTAGAATTCCGATTGAGTTAACTGGGCAACAACTATGGCAATACACACTGCTAGGTGGAACCGAATTTTCGCTCGTTTTGTGTAATACTTTGTCCCTATAACTATTTACACACCCCCTTTTAACTCTGCTAATGTTTCAGTCCGACTTTGGATATTCTTCTAGATAAATTCTAACCCCTCAAACTTGTAGCTCGTGGGTATTCGCGTTTCGGGCATCACCACCTCGCCGGAGATCCGGAACGCGCTAATGTAGCTGGACGTCCGCCCGTTCAGTTCCTCCGTCGAGAGGGCGACGATGATCTGGTCGTCGGTGCTGGGCAGGAACTTAAAGCTCGAAAAGCCGTGCGTTGCCGGAACGTTGTCCAGCTTCAACTCGACTGGCTTGACCGAGTGAAAGGATTCGTCTGCGAGGAGGAGATATTTGCAGCCCATGTGCTCGTCCCTGGTTTCGTTGTAACGATCTTTGGAACATCGTCGGGGTAGAAAGACCCATCGTTTCAGCTCGCTGGACCACTCGCCCGACTCGTGGATCATGTAGCCGGGCCACTCGATTCCGATTGAGCTGCGCAAGGCCTTGAAGTTGGTCTCCCAGTTCAGGTGGTAAACCTCGCCATGCACGGTGATGGCCTTCACGTACATGGGATTGTTGTTTTCAAAGTCTCCAGCCGACGTGGTCCATTCCTTGCCCATGGAACCGACGTACAGAACCTGGTCTTTGACGGTGGCCCACTCCGATTTGAAGCCCTTGCTGGCCGCCTTCCCGTCGCCGTCCATCAGCAGCAGCCACGGGTACACGTTGTCATGCTCGATCGCGTACACCAATCCGGTACGGTCGTCAAACGTGAGCAGTCTGCCGTTGAACACTACCAACTCCGAGAGTTCCATCCCTCGGCCCTTCAACGAAAAGCTCGACTTGAGCTGCTTCGGTCCCACATCGTCCCACGACACCGTGATCGTCCCCTTGGCCGGAATGAAGCTCAAGTACCCCTTCAACAGGTAACTGCTCCAAGTGTCCTTACCCTTCACCCTCGAATTCGTATCCAAATCCGCTATTACCGCTATCCGGAACGAGTAAATCCCGTTGCTAATGATAGGACTGCTCAGCGGGTACGTGTGATTGTACATAATCAACGAACTTCGGTCCAAACTGCTCCCGGAAGGTCCACCAACGGCGAACGCTGACCTACTCACGACATAGATCAGAAACAGCACAACCAGTCCCAACACGGCCAGTGGCCAAACCATCGACACCTGCAGCCGGATCGTGCGATTACCCAGCCGATAGGACGGCGGAGTCCGCAACGCCTGGCGCCAATCTCTGAGATACATTCCGGTTTCGATGACGGTCGATCCGTTGCCGTTGGCGTTGCTGCTGCTGCTGCTGGCCGCGAAGCTATCCGTATCTCGCTGGCTGACCTTGCTGTAGGCGTAACTTTTCATCTAGACTAGGCTTGGAACTTGGGGAGGGTGGTCGACGAAAATTGCCCAATTACCGCTGCTGGTGACCTTGCTTCTAGTAGTCTAATAGTATGGTTGGCAAATTTCCGAGCCAAAATAGAGCGCGCCACACGACTATCGTTTCCGACCATGCATGATGCCGTCGAGGAGGTCCTAAAGAAGCAAGAAATCAGTCACACATCAACGAACTAATTACGGCTTAATTTACACACTACCTGTGGCACAAATTAGATTTTTCTTCCTCGAAAAACGAAGGCAGTTCTTGGGATTTTTGGAAGATTGTCGTGTCTTTTTCTTTTGCTGCCTGCTGAGCTGTCACTGGAAATGTCACTTTTATGTTTACTGTAGAGCTGGCCGGTATCATGCGCAGGGTGATGGGCGAAAGCGATGCTGGTTTCTCGTCATGGTTGTAGGAAAAAGGGGGATTCTTCGATGGTAAAAAATAAAAGGTTTTGTCTTTGCAAAGACAAATCTAAAAAAGTGCTTGAATTGGGTACTAAAGCTCTATGTCAATTTTCATGTACAACGGTAAAAAACACGATTAAAAACCATTTCTAATCCCTATTATTCATTTTAATGCAATTTTTTTTTTGACAAGACAACATTTTTTCGATGGATCAACTATGGTCAACCCTTGGGAAGAGCTGACAAGTAGGAGCTTTTCTGTCAAGAAGAACCACGAGGTTAATTTTTCAAAATTGATTTAAAAATCCATTTTAAACTCTTTGGGGTCATACAAAGGGTCATTGTACTCAGAAAAATAAGCTTTTTCGCTGTAAACAATAATATCAGCAATCTAAGCTTCATTTTAGGACCCAATTGGGTACTAAAGCCCTATGCAATTTTTTATGCACAACGTTAAAAACCATTTCTGATTTTTTTTTTTCATTTTAATCATAGAATGTTTTAATGCAAAAAAAAGACAGACAACATTTTTTCGATGGATCAACTATAGTCCCCGTGGAACGGAGCTATCAAGTAGGAACTTTTCTGTCTAGAAGGGCCGTGATATTATTTTTTAAATATTGATTTAAAAATCCATTTTAAATCTTGTGCGGTCGTTCAAAGGATCATTCACGCAGAAAAATAAGGCATATTTGGATCAACAAAATGTTTTGTTGATTTGAAAATCATATTTTTTGTTGAATCAACGCTAAACGTCAAAGCAGCTTTTTCAAAACAACAAAAGACTTTTGTAGAATCGAGAAAATCAAGGTTTGTTTCAACGCAAAATCGGCGTTGATTATATTCAACAAAAATTTTGTTGATTCAAACCTCGTACAGGCTGATTCTACAAAACTTTTTTCTGCGTGTTGTACTCAGAAAAAAAGATTTATCGTTGTGAATAATAATATCGCAAATTTAAGATTAATTTTAGGACCCGATTCTCATTTAAAAAGTTTTTTTTTTTTAAACGCACACCATATCAAAACAAAGTAAAGTGATTTCGATAGCAACTTTTATTTGGCATCTTAATGCATGTATTTTGTTATTTTATATTATATTAAACCAAACCAAAAGCGATCCTGATTTGTAAGCGAAGATGGCGTTACGACTGGTGCACGCCAGAAATGTCTGAATCATGCAGTGGTACCAATATTACAAAAAAAGTGTGCCATGACATGACAGCCACACTGTTTTTCTAATGTTGGTACAACTGGGTCCTAAAATGAAGCTTAGATTGGTGATATTATTGTTTACAGCGTTAAAGCTTATTTTTCTGTGTACAATGACCCTTTGTACGACCACAAAGAGTTTAAAATAGATTTTTAAATCAATTTTGAAAAATTAACCTCGCGGTCCTTCTTGACAGAAAAGCTCCTACTTGACAGTTCGTTCCAAGAGGACTATAGTTGGTACATCATAAAAATGTTGTCTTATCAAAAAAAAAATTACATTAAAATGAAAAAAAAGTGGTCAGAAATGGTTTTTAATCGTGTTTTTTTACCGTTGTACATAAAAATTGATATAGGGCTTATTTAGTACTCAATTGCGCGATTTTGACATCTCGCGTGCACCATTCGTAACGCCATTTTTGCTTAAAAATCTGGATATTTTACACAACGATTAAGCTTATTTTTCTGATCCTTTGTACGACCGATGATCCTTTGTACGACCGTAAAGGATAGAACCTCACAGCGAACCCCGGAAAACTAAAATGAAAAGTGACGAACTGTCACATTTTACACGGGACTCACACGTCCTATCAAACCAAACGCTCTGTGTAAAGAGGGTGTCAAAATAAAAAAAAATACCCCGTTCGTTTGAGAGCAGTTTGTGTCAAACCGGGTTTCAAGTGTACACAGTAACGAAGCTGAGAACGAGGCTAAAACAACTGTCCCAATTCGCCCCAGGTGAATCAGAATCTGTAACGTCACGGCAGAATATATCGAGAAATTAAAAGAGAGATGTGAGCCGGTAACATGGAGTTAAACTTTCGCAACTGTCATGGTAAATTTCACAGAAGCTTGACAAAAAGTTTAACTCCATGTTGCATTTTTAATTTCTCGATAAATTAAACTTCAGTATATAGAAGTAACTTTTGGTCATTTTTGGCGAAAAGATAGTTTTCAAGTGGCACCACAGACAAACAGATGTAAATCATTTAAAAAATGTTAAAAATCCATCGATCACAAAGTTTATCAGTGACAAGCTGAGGCTAGAAGCTATTGTAGTTTCATGTGTTTATATATGACCTTTTGAAAAAAAATCTCTAGAAATGCTGAAATTTGAAGAAGGTGTCATGCTTCATTTTCAATCTATGGAAATATAAAAAAATAATCAATTTATGTTAATTTTAACTTTTGACGTAGACTTACGTCTTTGTCGAAGGTACTGGGGTGCCATTCCAAAAAACCAGGGCCGAAGGCCCTCGAATATTGCGTCATCCGTCAATCGCTTGTATCTTCCTTCCCTCAAATCGAATCGGCACGATTTTGGTTCCATTCGATTCGAAAATTATTCAGCAATTTGCTATTAAATTTTCAATGCTGACAAAATAGTTCTACTATTGTAACAACTCAATGTTTTAAAATGTTTTCAAAATGCAGAGATTTTGCAAGCAAAATGAGAGCTTCCCATTCACGGACGGGAAGGTCAAGTACCTATTTTGAGGGGAAAATCCTAGGGAAAATCACACAAGCAGCGCGACCGGTACCGGTCGCGAAAAAGGAGAGGAAGTAGCGGGTCGAAAACATATATAAGAAACTGCGCCAGATTTCAGACCATCATTCACGTCTCAGACGTCGGACCGGCAGCAGCAGCAGGAAAGCTCAGCCCAGAGCAGCAGCAGCAGGAGAGAGACCAGAGAAGCAGGAGAGAGAGGGACCAGAACTGCAAAAGAAGCGCGCATCGCCTTCTCGTCGTCACCGTCAGCCAGTTGCCTCTCGATGGCCGGACCGTTTGGATCTTTCGTGGTAGGGGGTGAAGACTTCCCAACTCTTCGGAGTTGCCTCACTCCCAGTCTCTCGTCCCACCGTGATGAGACGGTGAAATGCCTTTCAGGAACTAGTGTTGGTCTTCGGGGGTGACGGATTGCTCCCCCCCAACCCCTCTCTCTCCCCCACATTATGCTACCAAACTTTCATTCGATTCGCGAAAAAATCGTTTTTCGTTCTTCTCTCCTTTATTCGATGTTTCCATTGTTTAGGCTTGGCTTTCTAGTCAAAGATTTACCAAAACATTCAAAGTATGGTTACATGGCAGTTGCGGTCCGATTGAGTTGACTGGAGTGTGTAAGTTCTGTCTTGTTGGGGGTCCATCTCCCATTTACGATCTTATTCCGTTAATTAGGTTTTACGCCGACTCGATTTTTAGGTTAGAAATTTGACAGTTCGGCTGCACTGTTTACATTTTTTGCACGTGTGTCTAAGTAAAAATGTGTGTGCGTGTGCGCTCGTGACGTCACGCTGTAAAACCTAATGTATTTCAAGCAAGGGCATTTCAGTGAGCAAAAGAGTACCTCAATTTTGTCAAGAGTAACGAGAGTTACTCAATTTTCCTCCGAGTTACTCTGGTTTTTTCGCATCGTCCCACCTACATAGTTGAACCTTGTGTTTGAAAAAATGTCAAAACCTGTTGCTAAGATTTGTTTGTTTTGAAAAGAATACTTCGGGGGGATTCGTTCCAAGTTAAGAATTAACAAACGTCACATTAGTTCCGCCGGATTCTGTCTCGAAATGGACTTTTACAAGTGTTGTGAGGACTTGCCAAGCTCGCCGTCCGCAAAAACAAGGGATTCTCGCTGCTATGGTCCGCTATCAAGCATATCCACCTGACCATGCTCTGGATCAAGCTTTTGTACACCGCCAAGGAAGCCGCAACCTTTCCGTATTTTGACGCTGCACAATCTCGAAAAAAGATGTCAAGAAGTGCGTCCAGATGTACAGTGCCAGCGTCACCAACAAGAAAAGCACAAGCTGGACTGAACCGTCTAGCCTAGAGCCATCAGTAAACCATGCTCTCCTCACGCGAAATCATCGTCACTCCAAGCCCTTGGTCTTTTCCTCCCACGAGCGGTTCCAAACCAGCCCGTAAAGGAATTATGATCTCTATGGCCACCAGCAGTTCTTAAAAATGTTATTGTTTTGGAATCGAAATAAAATTTATATTTTTTATTGTTTATTTGGCTATTTATTACGGTTATTTTGTTGGAAGCACGATTTTGCTATGATAAGCCTTTAACGTGATTCAATTTCAATATCGTTGCAACGCGCCTTCTTTGCGCAGCAGCTGGTAAATTCATCGGCATGCAATTCTTCCTGCTGGTAGGCGACGTTGTCGAGATTTTCGATGAAATTCTCCAGCTTCTTCAGCTTGACCAAAAAGGCAGCTCAAACCGATCGAATAACGGAACCCGAAAATGGTGCTCCTTGGCCAGGGCAATGTTTCCGGTGGAATATTTAAATTCGCTCTGTGCAAGGTAAACAGCCGACCTGGAATTCCAAAATTCAGAAATCAAAAGTTAAATTTAAGTAAATTCCTCCAAATACTTTCCAATAAGCGTGATTCCAAATCTACCGATTCCATCCTTGCGTAACATACATTTTCGCAACGCTTTGTACTTCTGGTTAATTCCGACGCGTAGAGGTCCGATTACGAAACGGCTGGCAGCAGCTGGCACTTTTCGATGCCCGATGCGTTAACTTCCTCTAACTGGCATTCACCACCAAATCCGGTCTCAGTTCCACCAGAAAGGATTCTTAAAACGGACATGGTGCCGGCCAAAGAGAATCGGCCACAGGTCGCGGACTGGCCACTTTCAAGAATACAAAACATAACGATAAGAAGGCGCGAAAACTTCACATTGCAAAAAAACATAAACAAACAACATTGTCATGGTTGCATATACCAAGATATCGACTATCAGGACTATCAGGTGGGAATTGAAAAAATCGGGAGGAAGCTGAGAAACTCAGAGTTACTCCGAGTTACTCCCAGAGTTTCTCACTGAAATGCCCTTGATTTCAAGTATCTAGCTAATTCTACAAAATTAATATATGGAAAACTATGTCCACATCTCAAAACTTTACGTAGTCTACGCCATTCCGGTTATGTCCGTGACATAACTACTTTGACTTTTCTTCGCCTTTTTCCTCGCACTGTACGCCCAAGGCTGTATATCATAGGTACTCGCGATCCATGGCTTTCTACCTTGCAGCCATGCTGTACGCCCATGCCGTTTTCCCACCTCACCAACCGACCAACCCTGCGCATTTCACACCGCAGCAGAGAGCCGCAACGCGCAGCCGACCGCGACCCGAACGGTAAAATTTCACTTTCCTGCCCGTTCCCGAACGAGTCGCCTATAAAGGGCCTCCCCACTTCGGGTTTTACATCATTCTCTGTTTGGAAGGCGTCCTTGTTAGCTGCTCCAAGCCGGGTTAGTTCGTGACTTTCAACCGTTATCTCTCCACCTAAGTACTTTGGTACCGTTTTTTCTGTGTAGTGCGTGAATAAAGCAACTCCATTCTTCAAAATGGTGAGTATCTCGTGGGGAAAGTGATTAATTGAACGGTTTTATTGGGGAATTTTGACGATTTTCATTTGGGTCACATGAGAAATTCTTCCACGTCACCTCATGGCGTCGGAATTTCGGGAAGCTTCCGCTTCAAAATGCCGGCTTGCCGGGCATAATTTTCTTCTAAAACTATCAAAATTCTCAATTTGATGAAGTTTTCTTCGTGAAAATCTCAAAATAAACCGTTTTTCGTATAAAAAATCATATTTTTCTCAAATGCCACGCCCGGATCGATGCGGCTGTAAAGCCGCTCAAGTTCCGGGGATGTGAAAAGAAAGTGACGCCATTTTGGAATTTTCGTTCGTGGCTCGACTCGGTCAACGGACGAAGGGAGGGTGGAAGGAAAGGAGAGAAGAGTGGAAAAAAAGCCACGCCGCCGCACGAACAATCGCGCGATACTGCGGAAGAGGTTAATGAATTTCTGGGGCGTGGGTTTTGAGAAAGTCCTACATAGTTTAAATTGATAATTTATATATTTTTTTTAATTCTGTGAAAGAAAATTTAATGTATGTTAACGATTTAATAGTTTGACCGTTTTTCATTAAATACAAATTGTTCTCCAAAAGCTTAATTTATCCGATCTTTAAACATAATTTCATAGTAGTTACTTTCCAAAAATTAAAAAAAAAATATTTAAATTTAAAAACTGAAATTGCGACATTCTCAAACCCTCCGCCAGACTCGTTAAAATTTTACCGCAGCATGACTCATTCGGCAGCCCTCTCTTGGATGAAATCGTTTCATCACGCCAAAATGAGGCCAACTCCGTTGGCAAGAAAAATCGATTTTCCTTCTCTCCCTCTTTCCGTTCGTGGTGGAAAGTTCCATGACCTTTCTCCCTTCTTGCTGGGAACGACCCACGGCTTGCTTAGCTCGAGAAAAGTTGCTTCGGGCGTGGCACTTTCTCTCTTCTTTTATTCGGGTTGAATTTTGATGAATTAAAAAAAAATAATGTGAGCCTCTCTGGGCAAAAGGTCACTTTGCTCGCACCCTAGCAACTCGATCTTTAATCAGTGAGGCAAGAGTAAAAAGTCTCTTTAACTCGTTTGTGGTTCATTTTGTTCAATTTGATGAATCACTTCCTAGAGGGATGAACAATCGCTTTCGAGATTCTTTTAATTTCGAAGAAAAGTTTGTGATTCGAAACTAACGGAACTTTATCTTCTCCTCCCCAACAGCGTGAATGTATCTCCGTGCACGTCGGACAGGCCGGTGTCCAGATCGGAAACGCCTGCTGGGAGCTGTACTGTCTGGAGCATGGAATCCAGCCGGACGGTCAGATGCCCTCGGACAAGACGATCGGCGGTGGTGACGATTCGTTCAACACCTTCTTCAGCGAGACCGGCGCCGGCAAGCACGTGCCGCGTGCCGTGTTCGTCGATCTGGAACCGACCGTGGTGGATGAGGTCCGCACCGGAACGTACCGCCAGCTGTTCCACCCGGAGCAGCTGATCACCGGCAAGGAGGATGCCGCCAACAACTACGCCCGTGGTCACTACACCATCGGCAAGGAAATCGTCGATGTCGTGCTGGACCGCATCCGCAAGCTGGCTGACCAGTGCACCGGTCTGCAGGGCTTCCTGATCTTCCACTCGTTCGGAGGTGGTACCGGATCCGGATTCACCTCGCTGCTGATGGAGCGCCTGTCCGTCGACTACGGCAAGAAGTCCAAGCTGGAGTTTGCCATCTACCCGGCCCCGCAGGTCTCGACCGCCGTCGTTGAGCCGTACAACTCTATCCTGACCACGCACACCACCCTGGAACATTCCGACTGCGCCTTCATGGTCGACAATGAGGCAATATATGATATCTGCCGTCGTAACCTGGACATCGAACGGCCGACCTACACCAACCTGAACCGTCTGATTGGCCAGATCGTGTCCTCGATCACCGCCTCGCTGCGTTTCGATGGTGCCCTGAACGTCGATCTGACCGAGTTCCAGACCAACTTGGTGCCGTACCCGCGTATCCACTTCCCGCTGGTCACCTACGCTCCGGTCATCTCCGCCGAGAAGGCTTACCACGAGCAGCTGTCGGTCGCTGAGATCACCAACGCCTGCTTCGAGCCGGCCAACCAGATGGTCAAGTGCGACCCGCGTCACGGCAAGTACATGGCCTGTTGCATGTTGTACCGTGGAGATGTTGTCCCCAAGGACGTCAACGCCGCCATCGCGACCATCAAGACCAAGCGTACGATCCAGTTCGTCGACTGGTGCCCCACCGGATTCAAGGTCGGCATCAACTACCAGCCCCCGACCGTCGTCCCGGGAGGTGATCTGGCCAAGGTGCAGCGTGCCGTGTGCATGTTGTCCAACACCACGGCCATCGCCGAGGCCTGGGCCCGTCTGGATCACAAGTTCGATCTGATGTACGCCAAGCGCGCCTTCGTGCACTGGTACGTCGGTGAGGGTATGGAGGAGGGTGAGTTCTCCGAGGCCCGTGAGGATCTGGCTGCCCTCGAGAAGGATTACGAGGAGGTCGGCATGGACTCCGGCGAGGGAGAGGGTGAGGGCAACGAGGAGTACTAAGTCTCGTCAGCACCCCCCGGACGAATCTCATTCCAAAAGCGGCCCGTTGAATTGAACATGAGATTCACGCACTGACACACAAGACGTGGCCAAAGAAATAATTTAATAAATTATTGTCTTGAATCGAACGCAATTTCTTTTATTTCCTTCCCTCTTTTACTCTTCTTCCGACTCGATGTTTCGCTTCCGTGGTTTGGTCGGTCATTCACTTGCCTTTTTTCTGGCTTCGCTAATTTCTCCGTTAGATCTTACCGTTATGAGCAGACCATCTCCGATTGTTCACCGTATTTAAGACTTGAAATGCATAAATTTAACCTTAGTGTTTTGTAAAGAAAGACGATTATCCGAACGATGGTAAGCTCTACGGTCCTATTTCCATCCATCTTTGCTGTAATTGAAGTCAAAATTAGGTGCCTGATGGAATTACACGATATTATTTCAAAAAGGAAACGTAAAAAATGTTAATTACCCTAAAAAACTATTCAAAGGAAGCATTAGGAAATTGTCCTATCAACATAGGGCCCATGGCGCATAGGACAATTTGAAAAAAGTACTCTAGCAATAAACTTTTTAGCTTAAAGTTTTCAAAATACCTAGAAATCTATTCCAAATTTAGAACGGCAATTGGGTACTAAAGTCCTATGTCAATTTTTATGTACAACGGTAAAAAACACGATTAAAAACCATTTCTGATCACTTTTTTTCATTGTAATGCAAAAATTTTTTTTGACAAGACAACATTTTTTCGATGGATCAACTATGGTCCCCTTGGAACGAGCTGTCAAGTAGGAGCTTTTCTGTCAAGAAGGACCGCGAGGTTAATTTTTCAAAATTGATTTAAAAATCCATTTTAAACTCATTGTGCTCGTACAAAGGGTCATTGTACTCAGAAAAATAAGCTTTATCGCTGTAAACAATAATATCAGCAATCTAAGCTTCATTATAGGACCCAATTCCCCTTAAAAAATAATCGTAAAAGATCAGCCATAACTCAAACAGCATCTCCCACGTGCCCCACACAAACCGCTCCGAAGACCGGTTTCATCAACGCCGAAGGCGTTTTCTTCTCCAGTCGCTGCGCTGGTAGAACTCCATAAATGGAGCTATCGCGTGAGCTGTTGGTTGTAGCCGCCACTTCCATTGACTAATTGAAGTCATCATGCGCGATGTGGGTGGGGGAAGTTTGTGCGTGTGGGGGGCTGAGACCCTTGCTTTGCCTACTTGGATCGGGCGACACCATAAAGTTGAATAAATTGTTTGCCTTCCTGGCCGCCGGGCCAAAACTGTGTCCGAGTAGGCAGATCGATATGGATGAAGCCGATGCGGCGCGTTCCTATGCAGTGTGGAAAGTGGAACAGCATCGGGGGATTACGTCATCGTCGTGGAGGCACCGACGAATATGTGGACTTGCTTGAACAGACTGCAACTAAATTATTCATCGGCTCGAGAATGATGTCACCTGTGCGGGGATGGTTGTTTGTTCTGATGAACACCTATTTCGGAAATGGTTGAAGTTGAAAGCGAGTTTAAATATTGCGCGTATTCCCGAAAAAGACACGCGGCATACCAGCCTCGAAACGACGCGCCGCACTTTCGGCAAATGCTCGCTGTATTTTTTCAATCTTTTAATTTTTTTCAATTTTTTTGATTTTTTTAAATTTTTCAATGTTTTTGATTTTTTTATTTTTAATTTCTTTGATTTTTTTAAATTTGTTAATTTTTTTTAAATTTTAAATTTTTTATGTTTTTATTTTTTTTTTAATTTTGATTTTTTTCTATTTCTTTTAGTTAGGCCGTAGCAAATATTTTTCAAAGTTTATGGCGTTTTTTTTTTGAAAAGGTCCTATAAACATATGAAAGACAATAGCTTAATAGGACCTTTAAAAAAAAACTCTAGCAATGTACCTTAACCGATTTAGCTCAAAGTTGGCACGCTTTTACATATTTTTACTTAAATCAAATCGAACAAGGCGGAATATTTTCCAATATATTTTTTTTGTTACTCAATCTGCTATATTCCGAAAACGGAACACCTAATCAAAATTCATTGTGTAAAGTTAACTGGGTTGTAGCTGGGTGCTGAATAGTGGTTCGCAAAACGGCCTCAATTTTGAACTGTCAAAGTGGAACTGTTCACCACTAGAAGAGAGTATTGTTATCGATCATTATTATTATTTTTTTTGCATGAATGAAAAATGTGTGGCTTTTGAGAACCTGGAGTTGAAATCAAGAAATCTTAAGAAAGTTGAAGACGATATCGTCATTTTTTTATAATTACGAATTGATGTTTTTATGGAGTCCATGCGGTTGTATCCATCCAGAAGCTGTCTTTTTTGTTCGATTCCTTTTGAAAACCTGGTTTGGCAAAAATCGTCTCTGCTTGTTGGATCAGCTGCCCTAGAATTAGCGATGTTTTTTCGCTGGACCAGGAAGAGCTGCAGGATTCCAAAATCAGCCAGGGAATTTATCTGCGACATCGCAGAATGACACTCTCGCCGCAGTTCTTCGTCAACCGTAAAAAAAGAACAATCTCTTCTAGCCGATCGAAACGCGACAGTTTTCCAGCAAAAAATGTAAAACAAACTAGACAAAATAAAACACATACTACT